>NC_141700.1:124390520-124990520 GCF_964263255.1 Lissotriton vulgaris
TAGACAAAATAGGGAGTGGTGTATATGGCATCTAAAAATATGAAATGTATTTTCTAGGCGGAACATCGGCACAGCCAAGCACCAGTGCCGGGGCCAGCACGGAGGTGGGCACTCCAGGGTCGGATGCGGTGCAACAGCCATCAGGAACTGCTGTGGGGGATGCCATGGGAGTGGCGGGCAGTGGTAAGCTATTATATTCTGTTACTTATTGATATTGCAGACTGCAGAGTGGGCTCTCTGCAGGGGTGTATATGCTGTACAGTACAAGTACACTGTACTGTTAAGAAGACTTACAAATTTAGAACTAATATTTTGTCAACCAGGTAGAAGACATTCACCCTTGACTTTTCATTAGCAATAGCATTAGCGGCGGGAGTTGACGAGTAACCAATGGTCTCCTCTAAATTTGACTTCAACTCAGCTGTGAAAGTTTTATCGAGAAGCCAAGTCAGATCAGAGATGAACTTGATGGATGGGATGAACGAAAAGGGAAAGAAGGGTGTAAGGAAGGACGAGCGAGTTAAAAGTAATGACTGGCAAAGAATGGTACGTGTTTTTGAATGCTGCCCGAGGTGGCTGGGAATATGATGCATGGCCGGTTGAAGGCTGAAGCAAGGATGGGTGGAAGGAGAAGGGAAAGAGGACTGCTTGGGTGGGTGAAACAGAAACTGTATGTGTGCGCAATATATCCTTTGGTTCAATTTCAAATGCAAGTCATGTATGGATGCATGGCTGGCGGTTTCCAAAATAAAATTAAAAGGTCGTTTTTCCATGAGAAAAAGTAAGGTTTGTCCAGTTGAGACATTTAGAAGAATGATTGACATTTACTTTAAATGGAAGGATGCCTGGATCATGGTACTCGGTGCAAGTTGACTGTGAAGGCATTATGCCGGCTTCCACAAGTTTACGTACCAATTTCGCTAAACTAGAGAGAAGAAGAAGAAGACTGGTGTACTGTCTGAGTCTAATGTAGTGAGTCCATATAGTGCTAGTAGAATTCCTGAAACTCCCACTAATGTTAGAGCAGAGGCCGACGAATTGGGAGGTTAGATAGATTACATGCCTGTTAGACGGGGACCTGGAGGGTCGGCCGAGGACAAGGGGAGAGGCCTCCGGTGAGGGCCGTCTCCAGCGATCGTACAGACAAGTAACTTCCCCCCCACAGATGGACACCACACGAAGATAAGGTTAACGCTCTTTATATGCAGTTCTTGGATTAAGGTAGTACAGTACAATGAGATCAGGACACGAGGATCCTCTCAATTCTAGTCTCTGAAAGGGAAAGGGGGTAGCGGGACAGTCTTGTTACCAATCTGGTACTGAGATGAGATGATGAGTAGCTCACAATCCTCGAGCTCGGCGTTCGGTAGGTCGGGCCGCGGCAGCGCCAGCAGGTCCCGAGGAGGTCGTAGGTAGCAACGGCTGCGGCAGCGCCAGCAGGTCCCGACGAAGATGGTGGTTGCAAGAGGCCGCGGCAGTGCCAGCAGGTCCCCACGAAGATGAAGGTTACAACGGGCCGCGGCAGCGCCAGCAGGCCCCATGAGGATGAAGTTTGCAGAAGGCCGCGGCAGCGCCGGCAGGCAGGACGACAGTTCACAAGGCAGGGCTACGGCAGCGCCAGTAGTCCGTCAAGGATGAGTTCTTCACGGTGTCTCTCGACTCCAGGATACAACTGCCTTCCTGCTCTGGAGCTGCCTCAGTTATAGGTCTGGCGCCCTTTGATGTCCGGACCCTCGCACTTGGAGGTCGGGAGGTCCGGGATGAGGGAGTCCAGACACCCAGCAGGGGGGTAGAGCCAGCGCCCGGGGAGGCTGGGGGCGATCGGCACCTGGCCGGGGAGAGCCATCAACACTTCTTTCTCCCAGTGACCTGCCAAGTGGTTCGTTCACCTCCTGGGTGGATGGTGGTGCCGGGATGTTGGGGCCTGGCCAGACCCAGGGTTGGGGTCGAGCTGAGGCCACGTGGCCTCGTGGTGCAGTGTCCAAGATGGCGGCTGGTCCGGGCAATGGTGCTGACGGTGGCCCGGGCCAGGGATGCAGAGATGTCCGGGAGCAGGCGTCCCGTAGGGGACGGGTTGCGGGGTGCTTCTGTGGGTAGCCCTGGGAGAGCCGGTGTCTGGGCCCTGTCATGCAGGGAGGGAGTGAGCCCTTCAGGGGGCCTGTCCAACAATGCCACAAATTTTATGTACTGTGCTTGCAAGTTGCTAGTGCTCCTGTGACACAAGTTTCTGCTGAATTATTTTGTGTTAATCTTAAAGAGTATTGGTTACAGTATGTTTTTCTTTCTTCATATAGATGTTTCTTCCAAGCTAACATGGAAGGAGCTGGCTAGACGGGCACGACAACGGAAGCTGGAGGCGATTGTCGCTGAATATTGGCGGCTGGTGGCCCAGGAGGAGGAGGACAGGCAGTCTCAGTCGACATCTACAAAATCCATGACAGCTGTATCCTCCTCCGCTCACCCTGGGTCATCCAGTCAGCTCAAGCCTTCAGCGGTACGGAGCTGTGGTACCGCAGCCACCCGCCACCGCCAAGCAGCAAAAAAATCAGCTGCCCCCCCCCAGCAGGTGCAATACTCGTTTGCACCGCTTGACCCTCAGGGTGTCCAACCTTGAGCAGGAGGTTGAGAGGCTAAAAACCCTGATCATGGTCCTCCGCTGGGAGCGTCGGGACCACCTGGCCTAAGGCCGGCGGCAGTAGAGGAGGAGAGACTGTCCCTTGCCCCTTTTTTACAGACTTTTGGGGGTTTGGGAATTGGGCATTGGGGTTTTGGAACTTTTCTTCTGGACATTTCATGGACATTGGTTGGGGTTAGGGAGGGGGGTGAGTCGGGTCGGGTCTTGTGGGATAGTTTATTTTTGTTAGGGTGTAAATAATGATTTATTTTCAACTTAAACATAGCATACGCGTTTTTACTGTTTTGTGGGGGAGGCGGGGGGGGGGGGTAACTCAACTGTACGTTTGTTTTCCTGAAACTTAACTGGCTGGTTGATTCAAATTATCTAATCGCCCACATTTTTAGAAAGTACCACTGGCAGAGTTATTGAATTCAATTGTCCTACTACTTTACTGGTACTACCGTCAGTCTCTCCTCTCCTTCTACTCCATTATTCTTCCTCCCCCAAAATGATTATCTTACCTGTGATTCGTGTTTGAGAATAGGGCTAGGCACAGGGCTGGGTGCATGGCAAATGGCGATTAAGGTTGAATCCTGGACAGATGAAATGTCATTGTTGTGGTGGTGGTAGTAGTAGTGGTACACACTGGCAGTAGCAGCATATGAAAAAGAAGGAAATGAAACATTGAGTGGCCTGAGCGTAGCATTAGAACAGTACGATAGATAGTACAGTACACAGTAAGAACATATCCTCAGATTCCTTCACCATCCTTGAAATGTATTTTCTGTTGCTTTGACCTTATCCTCCCCAGCAAGTGTGTGGAATTATTGTTGTAATTTAGTCACACCTCAATGAAAACCACAAAGCCCGGGGGAAGAGGGTTAGGGTTTGAAAATTGTATGGGAATGGGGGGTTTTAGGGAAGGTTTTGTGGAGAGAGGAAAAAAAACAGCATGGACAAAGAACAATTGAAGGAAAACAAATCTTTGGATACAAAGATATCCATAAATCTTTTAAGAGACATAAAGGAAGTGCATGCATGAAGTTGTTTGCTAAATGGATGGTTCAGTTACTGAAAAGTAGTACTAACTACAACTTACTAAGTAGTACTAAACTATTAGACAGTACAGGGCTGCTGTAATTACGCAATGTCACTCAGAGAGAATGACTTAGTAGTACATCACATTAGTTTTAAAAATAGAAAGAAAGTTATGAAATAGCTGTAGGGATGAATTTGAAGCAGAGAGTCGCACTCATAGAAGTTCACAACAATAAGTTATTTAAAAGATAAGGAGAAGTGAAGAGGATACTGTAACTGTATGTTGTTGTTGTCCTGTTCAATTTGGGAAGTTGCACGCATCCAGCCATTCCTCTTCTTCGCGGTACTCCTCCAATCTTGGTGACCAGACACACTGTCCACTGCCTGCCTGGCGGATGCGGAATTGCGAATGGATGTAGTTCCCATGGCACTAGGTAAAAGCCTGCCTGCAATTGTTGATGGAAAAACAGGAAGGGATATTAAAACAGCACTGAGAAAAAATATAAGGTACGGTGTATAGTGCAAAAATAACACTTTCCCATACAGGCATCATTTCTAAAGTGCGTACTTTGAGTCTCCTTTTCAAAGATAGTAATTGCACACAGCAGGCAGGGCCATGCAGACAGTCAAGGCAGGCACCACTGAGTGAACCAACCTGATGATGTAGCATACCTCTTTGACACAGACAGACAAAGCATATCTAATTTTATGCAGCAAGCCACATAGCCACAATTTTACATGAACTGCTGTCTGGTCTGTGGCATACACTACACTGGCTGGACCACTCCCATACCACGACTAGACAGACATGTAGGTCTGCTGTGGTTGTTGTTGACTTGTTTACCTGTTGTTTGCCTTGCCACTCACAAAACGGCCATATTTCTTCCGTAAACTGACAATGATGATGACCCCTCCATCCCAGTGAGTGACTGTGTAAAGAATAAAGATATTATGTAACTTTAATCATCAAGATTCATCATCATCATGGTATGTTATTGGCAAACTCAATGTAGTCTACACACTGAGCGCAAGGACATTTTCCATATTGAAAAATTCAACATAGTGGCAGGTCCCTGCAGTAGAAGTACAGTTTGTATTAAACAAGGTAAAAGATTAAATAATAATAACAGAACACATAGATAGGATTCACTCCATGCACAACAAACAAACAACAATTGCTTTCATCAGAGCCAGACAGCCAGTCTCACCACTGCATGCCATCTCATCATTCATTACATGTTCCACTTGTCATCATCTTAAGTGGAGGGCCACAGGGCAGCCTCTCGGGTCAATTTCAGGAGGTGCAGTCAGCATAGTGAGTCATTCCAGTCCCACTTCTTTTGAGGGGACTCGTGTACGGACTGAAGCGACATTTTCTGGATTCTGCGTAATCCGGCAATCTGCTTTGAGGGAAATGGATAGGGGGAGTCTGGAGGAGGAGGATAGAGGAGCATGACTGAGTTGTGAACTTGTGAACTTCAGGAATGCAGACAGCAGCACCTTCAATATGGAAAATAAGACGAAGACAGTGCTGCTGATGGATTTGTTGTGATTAAAGTTTTGTTGTGCTAAAAGTTGCAAATCGAAGAAAGAGACACAGAAATAAAAGTCAAAAAGGACGGAAGAAAACAAAAAGTACGTTTTTCAAGCCTAGTTGTCGTCAGGGAAGTAGAGCTCGTCCTCAAACTCTGTAAATTTTTGAACATGGAGTAGGTCAGCTAACAGAGAAGAGCTTCCATCACCTAAGTCGGTGTCATCTTCTTCCTGCGTGAATTCACGTATTTTGTAATCTGGTGGGATGAAGTGCTGATTCATGTTGATCATTGTTAACCTCTCCACATTTTTGGGCGAGAGGCGGGACCTTTTTGAAGTGACAATGGTACCAGCAGCACTGAAAACTCGTTCCGAAGACACGCTTGCGAGTGGGCAAGACAAATAATTCATAGCCAGCCTGCTGAGCAGTGGCCAGTGAGGCCTTTTCTCATACCAATACACCAATGGGTCATGATTAATGTAGACCTCTGTTGTGTCATCCAGATAGGCCTGCACCATCCACTCAAGGGCCTCCCTGGGTGGTGCTCCACTTTGCGTACCAAGTGTTGCCTTTGCATCAACACTGGAGTGAGCAAACCCTTGCTGAGTTATCCAATCTGCTTCAGACAATATTAGGGCTGGGCCTGGTGCAGGTGATGATGACGAGGATACTGTTGCTGCTGTCAGTAACGGCTGTGAGGGAAAGTGACTGCCTTCGGCCACAGAAGTGGATCTTGACGCCGGATGGCCTGCTGCTTCAGTAGTACTTGGTGTTTCCTTCAATTTCCTGCCGCTATTTTTCGAACCGAGTGGCTGACACAGCTAGCCAATGTTTGTACTTTGAAACATCTTCTTTATCAAAAGGAATGAATACTTTGCTGGTCAGTGCCTTTGTGTACCGTGGATCCAGAATAGTGGCACAAATGTAATGTTGTTCTGAATTAATTTTTTTAAGCCTTTCATTGACAAGTAGGCGGCTTAATAAGCTCTCCGCCAACCGATATGTGTCTTGTTTGTGAGCATCAGCTCGGAACGTTGAAGACACCACCTTCAGTTGTTGCTCTAGCATGAACAACAATGGGATAGCTTTGCCCAAACTACAGTCCTCCCTGCTGACTTCACGGGTGAAGACCTCAAAAGGACAAAGCATGTCTGTCAGGCTTTTAACTAGGTCCCATTCCTCCGGCTCTATCCTCATGTCTTTCACAGCAGCAGACCGTATGTTAATGCTATTGACATACTCATTGATTACCAAGTACTGCTCAAACAGACGTTCAAGCATGTAGCAGGTTGAGTTCCAACTTGCTGACTTGACTGTGTCTTCTCTTTTCAAGAAATCTTGAACAATAATGTTAATGCTGTGCGCCAAACACGGCACTCTGAAGTATCCACCATCTTGCATGGCCTTAACTACATTACTGCCATTATCCGTGGAAACATAACCAATCATGCAACTTCTTGGCACCAGCCATTTAGAGACCCTACTCTTACACTCATCCAAAATGTTAAATGCAGTATGAGATTTCTCCATGGCAAACATGGCTACTGTTGCATGTTTCCGACTCGCTTTAAAAATTGTGGCATGGTCAACACCTGCAGTTAGCTACTCTTTAACCCCTGCAAAAGAGACCCAGTGTGTAGTGATGCACATGTAATCCGCGGCTTGGCAACTGGTCCACATGTCTGTTGTCAGGTGGATAGTGTGAACAGCACTCTTCTGCAAAGCTGACCCAATCACTTCCAGCACATCTTCATGTAGTGCTGGAACCGCAACTCTGGCAAAATAGGACCGGCTAGGAACCTTCCATTTAGGGCAGACTGTTGCCAAAAATGCTAGAAAACCCACCCCTTCCACGAAAGAAAAAGGGAAAAGGTCCAGCGCTAGCATTTTAGCCAGCTTTGCATTATACAGACGTGCCGTTGGGTGGTTGCGTTCAAATGGCGCCTCCGACTAAAACATGCTTTTAATGGTGGTCTGGACCCTTTTCATACGTGAAGATGATGATCCAGAATTCTTCAACCCAGTTAGGATCATTGATTTTTTATTTTTTTTTAAATCTGTTTTATTGGTACACTTGGCATACAGTTACATTTCTTGTGTGCATAATTCAAAGGGGAAACAACAATTGGAGTAGCTCGTACATCATCAATGCGAATGTTGGCGACGGTTGAAAGTCAATAAATGCACTCGTCGTTAAAGAACTCCATCCGTTGTCATGGGGCGGTCACTGCATTCACCAAATCATTCGCTTCACTGCTACTGTACTGTGCAATGCGCCCTGCCTACCTTACTATAGTGCCTGACCTCACCCGTCAGGGCGGGTGGCCTGATGGCCAGCCGCACCCCCGGTGTTCGCAACCCATTGGCTAGTGATATAGCATGATGTCCCTCAGTAGTGTGAATAACCTACCGGGCTTGGTTGCAGGCAACTTGTATGTGCGCTGTGGTCGGCTAGGAGGTTCAGTGGTACGCCTCCGTGAGGTAGAAGGTTGCGGCAGTGGCTTGCATGTGTGCTACACTCCTGTGTTTCGCCGCCGTGTGTCAAAAGTGAAAGGTGTGAGTGGGGAAGGCAGATCCAGCGTGGACAACTGGGGGGTGTCCTTTGCCGTAGATGCCACCAATTCAAACTGGGGAAAAACAGGAGAGTAGGTGAGGGCGTAAAGAATCCGATCTCGGGGTAAGGAGAGGGGGGGGGGTGTTGCTGTGTGGGTCCTGTCTAGGCAGTTTCGGGTGTAATAGTCTCGCAGGGTGCTGGCCTCGAGTGTGCTCGGGGAGAAAGTACTAGTGGTGTGTGGTAGCTCCAGGTCTCGGGTGGGGGCGTATCGGTGGGGCCGACTGTGTGTGCGGTTTCCGCTGACAAGTGGGGGGGGGGGCAGGGCAAGGCGGGATGGGCGGAGGAGTTGGGGGGGGGGAGTGGAGAGGGGGAAAAAAAAAAAAGGGGGGGTTATGGGGGCGAACGATGGATTGCAGGGGTGGTGTTTCATGTCCGTATGCGTGTGGCCCCCGATTCTCCCCTTTCTCACTACGCAGCCTGTGGCCCGGACATGTCCCCCCCGTTCCACTGGGGAGGAGCCATCTCCTTACAACACCCCTTTATCGTGGCAGGCCCTGGTGAATGCTCCCAGGAAGCCCTCCCATGTCTGGGCTATCGGTATGGCCCTCCGCCCCGCCGTCTCTTCCCTACGTAGCACCGTGCCCTCTGCGGTTGCCCAGTAGATGAGGGAGGCACTCCAATGTTTCGTCAGGGGTGGTTCCGCGGCTTTCCAGTGACGGGTTATGAGTCTTTTGGCGGTTATCAGCCCCAGATCCCAGAACCTCATGTGTGCTTTGTTATGTTTTGTCCTGGTGAGGAGGCCCAGCACACAGGTGTCCCAGTCGTGACGTAGGCCCAGCGCCGTCCCTTTTGTCAACAGCGTGTTAACATCATGCCAGTACGTCCGTAGCTTGGGACATGCCCACAGCATATGCAGGAGATCCGCATTCAGTAGCGCGCATCGCGGGCATTTGGAGGTATCCAAACCAAAGTAGCGGTTAATCTTGTCCGGGGACAGGTATGCCCTGTGCATGATATAGAACTGTATGATTCTGAATCTCGAATTGCGGGGAACGTGTTGCGGTCCCTCTAGGATCCTTTCCCACTCTTTATCCGACCAGTCCCTCCCCCTGTCTGTGGTCCACCTGTCCCTGAGCGACTGAAGGGAGGCCGTTGTGTGGGATCTCAGCGCCTGCGTTAGCCAGTGCACAACGTGCGACCCTGCCCCCATAACGTGCAGGTATTGTATTAAGAGGTGTGTCTCGGGTTCCACGGACATATCGCCCCAGTGTTCCGTTAGGACCCGTATCATTGATGTATGCATCAGGAATTGTCCCGCTGGCAGTCCTGGATTCTCCACTAACCCCTCGAACCGTACCATGGCCCCATCGTCATATAAGTCCGCCAGTGTCTCAAGCCCCACTTGCACCCAGTCTTGTAGGCGCGCTGCAGTCACCACTCCCCCAGGCCTTGGCAGTCCCTCTAGTGGCAGGGCTGGAGCGTAGGGGGTGGTTTCCTTGGTCAATCGCAGTGCACGCCTGTAGCATCTCAGTGCCACTGCTAGGTGTAGTTGCGTCTCGCGTGTCGCGCCTCTGAGGGGGTGGAACAGTGCGAGAGCGTCCGCGTGGGTCAGGGCTGGGACTGTTGAGGCCGTGTCGTTTAGGTTCCTACCCGCAAGCCAGGCCACCACCCATTGGAGCTGCGCGGCAAGGTAGTAGTGCTCCTGGTTCGGGACCGCGAGCCCCCCCGAGGACGTCGGGGCATACAATTTCTTCAGGGCCACCCTTGGTCTCCCCGCTTTCCAGATTAGTGTTCGTGTCAGGGTCTCCAAGTCTCTAAAGACCCGAGCTGGGACATACACCGGTATGTTCGAAAAATAGTACAGGAGTCTAGGTAGGACTATCATTTTAGGTTTAAAGCATTTTATTAAAGCACAAAAAGACATGGGGAAGGGAATAGGAGGTCAAGTTAACATACAGTACAAAAAGCTAGACGTTGCATCGATTCTGAAGAAAAGGAGGGAGGTAGGCAGCCCCGGAGGGGTACAAGGCATAAGTCATAAGGCAATAAGGTAGTGCGGATGACCCTCCAGTAGTCCCCCACCCCCCGATCAAAGCTGAGCTTGAGTAGCGTCCCGCAACCCAGTGAAAAATACACCATCCCCCCAAGCCCCCCTACCCCGGAAAAAATAGAAAGAGGAAATGCAAAGGAAAAAAAAAAGGAGAAGAAAACAACACCCCAACATCCCCGTCCGAAGGTAAATATTAGAAGTATGTAACCCCGCCCCCCCCCCACCCCCAAACCCCCGATCCCGCCTCTCTCATTCCGCTGGAGCCGCCGGCGGCGTCAGCCGAAGGAGTCGTAGGTACCGTGGACATGTGAGCTCGCGGAATTCCGTGGACAGTAGTGCTAAAAAGGGGTGCCAAAGCTCTTCAAACTGGTCTACATTCCCAGCCACTGTAAGCGACATCTTCTCCATACCCAGCACCTGCCAGAGCCTGTGCAGCCAGCCAGTGATAGAGGGGGCAGTGGGGGTGCGCCAAAGTACGAGGATGTTTTGAACCGCTGAGCCTAGCGCAATCGCAATCTGTCTACCCCTGCGGGACTTCAGCGGGTACATCAAGTCATTGGGGAGGCCTAGCAAAACATACGCCGGGAAGCGCGGGAGTTCGATCTCAAAGTGCTTATCCACCTCATCCAAGACCTCCTTCCAATAGGCCAACAGTACCGGGCACTCCCAGAGAATGTGCGTTAGAGTACCCTCCTGTCCGCAGCCGCGCCAGCAGCCCTTATCGCTGATTTTGTGCATTTTGTAGAGCCTCTCCGGGGTGTAATACCAGTAGGTGGACACCTTAGTAAAGGTCTCCGTCAGCCCAGTGTGGTACGCAGAGTGCCTCGCCCGATACGCGATCCTGTCCCACTCCTTATGGCTCAAGGTCCTGCCCAATTCCCTGTGCCAGCGCTCCCTCCCTGGGTTATGGTAATGAAACGGCGGGGGCTGGAGAAACTTATATAAGTCGGTAATAAGCTTAGCATCCGAGGTCCGGGTGACCAGCCACCGCTCATAGGACGTGATCGAACGGGCAGCGACATCGCGCACTGGGGGTTGAAGAGCCCAGTGGCGGACCTGCATATAACGCAATCTGTCCCCCTCCGTCAGGCCAAACTCCTGTCGGAGCTGCTGGAAAGGGAGCACACCCTCCGGTCCGTAGATCTGAAAAAGTGCCCTACATCCCGCGCTCACCCAGTGGGAAAAGGCTCCCGGTTCCAGACCCGGAGTGAAGTCCGGATTGCCAGCAATAGGTGTGAACGGTGATGGAAAAGTGGTTAGCTCGCGAAGCTCACATACTGCATCCCACACTCGCAGCGGAACCCGGGTGACAAAGGAGGCGTAGAGATTAGGCGGGCGATGAGTGCGCCGCAGGAACGGGACTTCCTGGAGGGTACGGCCCGCCACTGCCTGGTCCTGAAAGAGCCAGTGCTTGTCCGACTCCCACCGGCTCCACTCCACCAAGTATCGGAGCTGCGCCGCCTGAAAGTACTTCCGGAGGTCCGGAACACCGAGACCCCCCGCCTCCGGGGCAAGCGTGGAGAGCACCCGTTTCATCCGAGGCTTACGGCCCTGCCACACAAAGCGGGAGATGTCAGCCTGCGCCTGCCGTATCCAGCCTACAGGGGGCTGGAGAGGTAGAGCGCGAAAAAGATACAGGATCTGAGGCAGTATCGTCATCTTCACCGCTGCGATACGGCCCAGCCACGAGAGCAGGCCCTTGCTCCATCGGCCGAGTTCCTCTTTGATCTTTTTGCCCAGGGAGGAATAGTTAGCTGCGACCATTTCAGGCAGCGAAGGTGCAAGCAAAATCCCCAGGTAAGGCACCGTGGAGGAGGACCATTGCAGAGGGAAGAGACGCTGGAGGTCCCGCCTGGTGTCGACAGAGAGTGACACATCCAGGGCGGCCGATTTAGACATATTCATTTTGAAGCCCGCCACACGGGCAAAGGCGTTCAATTCCTGGACACAGGCAGGGAGAGACCGCTTGGGGTCATCCAGGGTCAGCAGGACATCGTCCGCGTATAAGCTAACAGTGTGAGTGTATTGACCCATCTTCACCCCAATAGCGTCCGGATTATCGCGAATCCTCTGGGCAAACGGCTCCATATAGAGGGCAAACAAGAGCGGGGAAAGGGGGCAGCCCTGTCTCGTGCCGCGCTCAATGGCAAAGCTGCTGGAGCTGTGTCCGTTGACACGCACCGATGCTGACGGCCTCCTATAACAATTAAAGACCATGGTGCGGAACTTCTCGCCGATCCCCAGTTTCCCGAGAACCAGCTTGAGGTACGGCCAATGAACCCTATCAAAGGCCTTCTCCGCGTCGACCGACAGCAGCATCCGCTCCCCCGGGACGCGTGAGGCCTTTTCTAGCACGTGCGTCACCCTCTTGGTGTTGTCGACCGTCTGTCTACCGGGTACAAAACCAGCCTGGTCCGCCTCCACCAGGCCCGGTAGGTGCAGTCCCAGTCTGGCCGCTAAGATCCCCGTGTAAAGCTTGAGGTCCACATTTAGAAGCGAGATGGGCCGATATGAGCCACACAGAGTCCGATCCTTCCCCGGTTTCGGAATAACCGACACAGTCGCCGAGAAAAGGTCCGGTGGGATGGCCCCCGGTTCAGAGAAGGAATTGAACAAGCGAGCCAGGATAGGCGCGACAGTGGGACAGAAGGTCTTGTAGAACAAGGCCGTATAGCCATCCGGGCCCGAGGCCTTGCCGTGCTTCATCCGCGCAATAGCGGAGATAACTTCCTCCACATGAATGTCCCTCTCCAGGTGGTCCGCCTGAGCGGGATCCAAGGCCGGGAGGGTCACTGACTCCAGATAGGCCTCAGCCTCTCCCGGTGGGGAGGGCTCTGCAGCATACAGCGCCTCGTAAAAGGCACGGAAGGAATCCGCCACTTCCGCGTCACCGGAAACCGGGACCCCATCTGCGCCTACTAGCTCCTTTACTACGTTGCGTTGTTGCGCAGCCCTGAGCCGGTGGGCCAGGAGCTTACCGCATCTGTCCCCGCCGGTGTAAAAGGCATGCCTCAGGCGCAGCGCCGCATATTCCGCCCGGTCCAGGTCCAGCGCAGAGAGGAGTTTCCTCGCCGCCTTCAGCTGCCTCCAAACTCGAGGGGCCCCCGTCCGGCGGTGAACCTGTTCAAGTTCCCTGACTTGCGCCGTCAGTTCATCCCTCTTACGTTGCCGCTCCCTGTTCTCCGCCGAGGAAATGGAGATAAACTCCCCTCTGATGACCGCTTTCAAGGCCGCCCATTGCGTCGCTAGGGACGTGTCGGAGTTGTTATTGTGGGTCAGGTACTCCTGAATGACCTCCCCCACTCGCTTCACCACCGACTTCTTATGGAGAAGCGTGTCCCGAAGCCGCCACATCCCTCTGGAGGGGGGGGCCGCTGGCCAAGCAAATACTCCGGAAACCGGTGCATGGTCGGACAGGGACAAGACTCCGATGTCTGCCGCCGTGGCGGCCGCGCGAAGCGGGCCGCTCACCAAGAGGTAGTCCAACCGCGCTTAAGTACGATGTGCGTGGGAGAAATAAGAATAGTCCCTATCGGTGGGGTGCATATTGCGCCAGAGGTCATGCAGATCCATCTCTGCGATCTGGTCCTGCACCGCTCTAGAAAGCTCCCCCGTCTGCGGAAAGCGCTGGGCAGACCTATCCAAGGCGGAGTCGAAGACCATATTCAGGTCTCCCCCCAAGATAACGTGGCGATCGGGCGAGGCAGTGGCGTCCACCAACACAGATTCCAGGAAACAATCCTGGTGGTCATTCGGGCTGTACACGGAGCCAACCGTGAAGGCAACACCTCCCAGCCGCATGCGATACACTAGGAGCCTCCCCTTCTGCTCGGCATGTTTATACAACACCTCGCCCTTAAAGGAGCTGGCTAGAAGAATGGCTACCCCCGCAGTCTTAGTCGCTGCCGAGGAAAAGAGTTGCGTGGGAAACTTGGCAGAGCGCAACCTATGGCAATCTTTAGAGAGTAAATGGGTTTCCTGCAGGAGGCAGATGTCTGCCTGCGAACCCTCTAGCAGGGAAAGGATCGCCCTACGCTTCACAGGATTGTTCAGACCCTTAACATTAAGGGTCACTACTTTCAGGGACGGCATCGCTCCCTGGGAAGCAAAGCGCTATGTAGCAAGCGAGGGATCAGCGGAGGGGGCGCGCGGGGCAGGGGCGCGGGGAAGGCCAGAGGCGGCCTCGCATGTGCTCGGACAACATCGGACGGGACCCCCCCAACATCAAACCAACTCCTGAACCCCCCCAAAACCAACCCATGGCAACCAGCCAAAACCAAAAACAGGAAAAAACACCCCATTGTCGCAGTCTAGCCCAAACGGGCGAGTCCGTAGAAAACAGTCAAGTGGACGTCCAGCCACTCACCTCCAACCTCTCCCCCCCAACCCCCAGCCCCAACCCAGCATCGTAGAGGCTAAGAGTCTCTCCCCCCGGAGTGAAGTTAGGCCGTCTGGGCCACGCCATTCGAGTCAGGCAAGGTCCTGGCCGCAGTCCTCAGGGCCTCCGCCATATCCGCCCTGATGGTGGGGGAGTCAGGGCGGCTCGCCGTCGCCGACGATTGGCGCCTCCTCGATCTCCTTCGGCCCCGTCGCTCGGGGCGCCTCCATGCGGGCGTCGCTCCCTCCTCCTCTGTAGCTGTGAGTCCCAGCACCCCACAAACATCCTGTAAGGAGCGCAGCTGGTGTAGCACCCCATTCCACCGAAAGATAAGACGGAAGGGGTGACCCCAGGAGTAGGCCGTCTCATGCTCCCGCAGAAAGACCGTAGCGATGCGGAAAGACCTGCGCTTCTGCAGCGTGATGGCGGACAGATCTTGATAGAGCACCACGGGTCGTTCTCGGAAAGATAGTGGCTGCTTCCTGCGGGCCTCCGTCATAATGCGCTCCTTGAGGGGGAAATCCGGCAGGAATGCCAAGATATCAGGTGGGGGTGCCGATGACTGGCGCTGGCGGCCCACTCTGTGCGCTCTGTCGATGCGGATCGGGAAGTCCGCTCCTTCTCCCAAGATGTCTCGGAACAGGTCCTGCAGATAGGCCACCAGGTCCGCACCCTCATCTGCGGACGGGACGCCCCGCACCCGGATATTATTCCGCCTTGACCTGTTCTCGAGGTCCTCAGAGTGGGCCTGGAGCTCGACACACTGCTCCCGTAGGCGGAGAACGTCCTGCTGGAGATGAACAATCTCCTCATCGCAACGTTGGGCTGCCGTTTCCACTGTGTCGACCCGCTCGCCTAGGCCCTCGATTTCTCTACGCACTTCACGGACCTCTCCGGCCACCTCGGTCTTGAGAGTCTGGAATTCCTCCTTGAGGGAGCTGAATAAGTCCTCCATGAAGGACCTCGTGACTGGAGGTTCGCCTCCGGTGGCATCCGTTGAGGCCCGGGAGGACCCCGGGGACGGCTGCGTCCTGTCTCGCAGTTGCTGGGCCCTGCTGAGCATGTCCGGCAGAGGGCGATCCCCCCGCCTCGCGCCTCCTCTCCCAGTCATCTTGGCCTCCGCGGTGGGTAAAGCTTAGAACCGGCCGCTCGTGGGCCGCAGATGTGAAGGCCTCGCCGAAGACAAAGGCGGTGCGTTACAGGCGACAAAATGGCGGCACAGGCCAGGGCGAGACGACCATCGAGCCAGTCAGGGCGGTGATCAGGGGCCAGGCCGGAGTCCTTCAGCCGTGTACTTCCAGGGAGGATGGCATAGGCGTAGGCGCCAGGATGGACTGAGGCGCCCGTATGACAAGGGCGCGGGCGAGGGTCGCCAGTACCAGTCTCTCAGTGACAAAATGGCGGAAGGGCGGAACCCGAGAGGGCAGCCTAGGCCAGCAAGTCTGTGGGCGACCCTCGAACAGCCATGGGTCGGGAAGGTGCAAAACCCGTGTCCCCCGGTCGCATCGGGTAGTACACTCAGAGCGGTCGCCGGTCAGACTCCGCCGTCCCCCGCTTCCAGGCCCGGGGTCCGCATGGCGTCACACACCAACACCCATGGCAAGGGGGTAGATCGCCAACGCAGGTCTGGGGTCAGTTGTCCAGCGATGACTCAAGCCACAAGGGCGCCAGCCAGGAAGCCTCCACACTCCGCGGAGTCCGCCGAGTCTGCTCCCTCGGGATCAACAGCTTTCAGCACTCGGCTCGGCCGAGGCGCGCGGACAGCGCCGCAACACGCTCCGCCTCCAGGCTCTTCTCCTCGGGCCGATCCAGGCTCCACTCCTCGGACCGATCGTTGAACAAGCTTCTCGGGCACTTCCCCCGGGGCAACAGGAGTCAAAGTGGTATCAAAATGTGCCCCAAGAGCTCCGGCACAGTTCTCTCGCCCGCAGTGCAGCCGCGGGGGGAGAGAAGCGCAGGAATCGGGGCTCGAGCTGAGCTGGGCCGGAGGAGCTACGGGAGGAAGCGTCCGCTCACCCCGCCATCTTGGCCACGCCCCCAGGACTATCATTTTGGTCAGGGTGATTCTGGCCGGGACATTGAGCGGGAGTGTGCCCCAGAATTGGATCTGGGCCCGCGAGGAGTTTATGGCTCGAATCAGGTTGCCATCCAGTATATCTGCTGCATTCCTATATATGTGGATGCCCAGGTACTTGAAGGTACCGGCATACCATGTCAGCGTTGTGTCTCCTAGTTGTACTGCGCATTCCTGCATATCCGGGTTGTAGGAGAGTAGGGTCTGCAATCCTATGATCACCCAGATTTTTTGCTTTTGTTTCACTGGTTTACGACTTTCTCCGGTTGTGGGCCTGCTAATCAGACCCACAGCCTGGCTGTTCTCTTTCTAAATTACGATATGTACCCTAGGTGCATTTACCAATTGGTACTGGGCCACCTTATCAGACCCCGTAACGCAGGGCATAGGTGTACCCAGGGCCGCCAGGGGCTGAAGCATGTATTATGCCACCCCTGGCTGGCCTCCTAAATTTGACACAACTGGCTGCACGACAGCTGGGGCGAAGACGTGTAACCACCCTTCGCTTTAGGTATAGTAGCTCTATATCTAACCATACAATGGACACCCGAGTTCCTATCAGTCACTCCTATGGCAGGCCTTAACGATCCTGAAGGCAGAGTGCGTGGGCTCGTGTGAGCTAGGTTCAGGCCCGAGCCGAGCCCGGTTGCAGCTTGCGGAATCAAGACCCAATAGCTGTTCCATGCTAACGCGTACCATATCGGTAACTCCGGTGTCGCGTTATCAAGGCATGTCGAGTAAGGTGTCATACGAATCGGGGTGCTGCCCTCTCACCAATTCTGGCGATGAGGTTAGCATCCCACCCTTCTAGAGGGACACGACATGTACGTAACTGTGAACCCCGGTTAAAGTTAACTGAAGCCTCAGCTCCACAAAATGGATGCTGCCACCACAGACACGAGTCTGACCTCCTGCTGCTGGGAGTCCTTCCAGCGAGGAGCACTTGGACAAAGGGTTTCCTGTCGAGGGCGGTGTTCGCACCGTCCCAGACAGGGTTTGTGTATTCTGGGTAGGTAGGGCTTTGGCGAGAAGGTGACTGCGGAGTGGCACCCCGGTGCTCACTACGCATCTGCCGGTTAGAACCAGTTCCAGGGGCGACAGCCCTGGCCTGGGGAAAGTCCGGCAGGCGAGAGGGGTGTAACTACCCCCCTTCCTGGTCCCACCCTTAGGGCAGGACCTAGTCATGTACCCACCCCTTTCTTTAGAATAAAGACCGGAGCGGGGACCCTTCCAAATTAGATCATCTTTGACTCAAGAACTACTTTCTACGAAAGGACATTCAAGACTCTTCTCAAGATTTCTCCCTTGTGGCTAAGGAGTAGTCACCCTGCATCAGCGGGCACCAACTAAGAACTCTGCGGTTTGCTGTAAGTCCTTCCTCAAGGAATCCGACGGCCCAGCTCAACGAGAACCGGCTTCCCTGGCACCTCTGACCTCTACCCACGTCATCAGCTCAGCTGTGATCTGTGGGTGCGACGAGACCTCGAGGGACCGGCCATCATCAGCACCTGCACGCTCTTAAAACCAGCACGACCATCGAGGTAACTCTCTGGTGAGTGCTCTGGGGTCCGAGAAGCCCCGACCCTGAGCCGCTCCAGCACCGAAGTGCAGTCTCCCAGCATCTCCACGATCTGCGTGGGGCCCTTCTGCTCGCTGCTCAGCACGTTGTCTGGTCACTAGCCGCTGGCTTGTGCCCTTCTGTGACGACATCCGAGAATCATCACTGCTGGTCTGGTTGCTCCAGACTGGCCCTTGCTTCCATCTTTGCGAGAAGCACCCCGGACCCTCCTGGTCCACTCAAGACGCCATCTTAGGCCCACCACGTGGCCCTGAGATCTGCCAAGGCTTGTTGCCCCATCCTGGGCCCAGCGACGCCGACAGCATCATCCTTCGTGGGACAGCTCGCACCTCCACCGTGGTCGCCGACAACGCCTCCTGGTCCGTGAGACTGCAGAGCCTAGCGTCGCCCACTCACCTGGTCGAGGTGACGGCCAACCGGTGCCTTCCTGGTACCCTCTGACTACTGGCTAGTAGTAAGAACTTGGTCCCCTCTGCTTTCAGGTTTCATCAATCTCCGATCCAGGCTTGGATCTCTACGAACTATTCAGCACTGGTCGCCGGCCAGCAACTCCTTTTCTTCCGGCTCCTGGCTCGTCAGCGAAGACCCCGACGCCTGTAAGACTTGTGCAGCCGCAGCCCTCGTGGCTAGGTAACTCGGCATTTCGGTGCCTGCATAGCCTCCTTACTCTAGGGTCCTGAGTCCCTCGCTTCCGACTTGCCTTATCGGGTCCGCCCGAGACCTTAATCTTTCCGTGTCCTCGGACACTTGTTTTAATTGTGCACTTGAAGTATTTGCTAAAGAGATTTGGTTTGTGCTTAGTACCCTGTCCTCATAAAGAGTACAGGGCTGTTGTGATTCTTAATAAATATACTGTTTATTTTCATAACACTTGTGTGGTGTCCTTTCACTGGGTGTTCAAGGGGTACATGTGTGGTAAACAGCTGGCTTAACACGCCCTCTCGAGTCTTTAGCCTTAGACTGCTCGTATCCACGCTACTAGGATAGCTGGTCTATAGGTTGACTTACAACCAAACACCATAAGGGTCGTTGGAACGATACATAGCGGTCGCTAGAATAGCGAACGTTGCATATCGGGCCAACTTCTCACATTGGTGAGCAGCGGGTGGGATTTGAGCTTGCTGTTGTTTTACCACACGTATCCTAAGAATATCTTGTTGAAAGATCGCACAAGTACTGTTAGTACATATAACTAAAAGCTTAGAATACTCTGAGTTCTACTGAACCAGCTGTTGTAGCTCCTCAAGGCTTAGCACACCTTGGCTACAACTCTTAGCAAGGGTACAGTAGGTAAACACGTAGTGTAGGTAGGTGCATCACTTACACCACACTAGAAACAGTATGTCGGACAAAGGAGGAAACTCTGGGTCTCCCCTTGTGTCAGTTGACCCTCCACAGGTCATCCCTTCAGGATATACTGTGCTGAGCTTCAAGGAGTTAAGACGACTGTGTCACTCCAGGAAGATTCAGCAGGGGTCTAACCCCACAACGTCCTTTCTGATTGGTCTCTTGGAGACTTATGATGCCAGAAGAGCTGAGAAACTTCGTAGCTCTTCTAATCCAGAAGGAGACATGCCTCCCCTCGAGGGAACCCGAGACGATCCTGACCTCATCCACCTCGCAACTGAGAACGAAGATGTGGAGGAGGATGAGGATGAGGATCTCTCTGGGGATGAGGCAGATAAGGGACAGGTAGAAGTCGTCAGACTAAGCAGGTCCAACTTAAGCAAACATGATAGCGGTACTGGGGGACCCCTGGGGCCACTATCAGGTCAGCTTAACATTGGGAATGGACGAGCCCGATCTCTGTCAAGAGGCTCTGGCAGATCCCTTCAAACCAATGGCTCTCACAACTCGTCTCAGAGAGGGATGACGTCCCCTCAGAGGAGAGTGTACGAAGCTAAGGAAAGGGCAGCCAATCTAAGGATTGAAAGGGAAGAACTTGCCCTGGCCAAAGAAAGGCTTGCCTTTGCTAGAGAGCAACAGTTAAGTGGGGCGGTCCCCACTGGTGGCAGCAATGTACCTAGTAATAGGGAAAAGAGTTTCGATACGAAACACCTTGGTAAGATAGTGCCCCCCTTTAAACAAGGGGACGACATCCACAAATGGATTACTGCTTTGGAGAGGGCCTGCACTGTGCAGGGTGTTCCCCAGAGTCAGTGGGCAGCTATCTTGTGGCTCTCCTTTGAAGGAAAAGGAAGAGACAAGCTCCTCACCACAAGGGTGGAGGATGCTAACAATTACCAAATCTTGAAAAATACACTCGTTGAAGGGTTCGGCCTAACCACTGAGCAGTACAGGGTGCTGTTCAGGGATACCCAGAAAACGCAGTCTCAAGATTGGTCTGATTTTGTCGATTGTGCCACTAAGGCTTTTGAGGGCTGGTTGCTGGGCAGTAAGGTTACTGATTATCAAGGATTGTATAATTTGATGATGAGAGAACAAATTTTAAACAATTGTCAGAACCAGTTGTTGCATCAGCATCTTGTCGACTCGGATCTGACCTCTCCCCAAGAATTGGGAAAGAAGGCAGACAGATGGGTTCGTACAAGAGTCAAACAGAACCAGGGCCAGAATCAAGGTGGTCAGAAGAAAGCAGACCAGAAGGGTAAAGATTCTAAAGGGGAACAAAATGACCAGAAGTCTTCGACAGGTCCCCAACAACCCAAAGAGGGTGGGGGTCAGGCTCCCCAAAAGAAGAAAGAAGGCCAATCCAAAAGATGGTGCCAGTACTGTAAAAGTAAATCTCACTGGTTTAGTGAGTGCACCAAGAAAGGAGGAGGGCAGACTCCTGCCACTGCAGCCCCTAAGGCACCTGTGCCCCCTAGTACAGTCAGCAGTGGTAGTGCGCCTCCCAAGGGTTTAGTAGGGTTAACCCTGGGTTCTGAGGGGCGTGACAACTTAGTTGGCACACTCACTCAGGCTGTCCTTGTCAGTACAGGGGACGCGGACGTATCCCCTGACGTAAGCCCCAATACTTTGGGCAAATACCGACAGACGCCTTTCATAAATGGAAAGATGGCTCAGGCCTATAGGGAAACTTGTGCCAGCGTCACCATGGTGACGCCTAACTTTGTGGACCCTGGACAGATCATGCCAGGTACAGAATTCCTGGTGACCAATGCAAGCAATGTCACTACCAATCACAGTATGGCAATTGTAGCTTTCTCCTGGGGAGGGGTAACTGGCCAAAAGAAGGTTGTAGTTAGTCCAGACCTCCCAGTGGATTGTTTGTTGGGCAATGATTTGGAGTCGTCACAATGGTCAGAAGTGGAGCACCGGACTCACATGGAAATGTTAGGTTTGCCAGCACATGTGTTCGCTGTGACTAGGTCACAGGTCAGGAAATGCCCCACTGAACAGGTGCTGGATCCTGGAACAACGGACCAGAAACCTCCCAAGAAAAAGAGCAGTAGGGTTAAGGCTGTGCCTTCCCCCTTGCCCCAGGTCGAGGATCAAGTCTCAGAGGAGGCTGACCTACAGGAATTGAGGGAAACTGAGCCTAGGGAATTCGAACTTGATCAAGTTGAATTCTTGGGTTCAGGGGGACCCTCAAGGGAAGACCTGGGGAAGGACCAGTTAGACTGCCCTTCTCTTGAACCCCTCAGACAGCAGGCTGCTGCTGAGGCTGCTGGGAACGCCACAGGTACCCACAAGGTATACTGGGAAGATGGACTCCTGTACACTGAGTCAAGAGACCCCAAGCCTGGCATGACCAGGAGGCTGGTTGTACCCTTGTCTCAGCGTGGTTTCCTACTTACCTTGGCCCACGAGATTCCCTTAGCAGGTCACTTAGGCCAGACGAAAACGTGGGACAGGCTTGTCTCACACTTTCACTGGCCTCACATGAACGAAGATACCAAGGAGTTTTGCCGCTCCTGTGTCACTTGCCAAGCCAGTGGTAAGTCAGGTGGCACGACAAAGGCCCCCCTTATACCAATGCCTGTGGTGGGGGTGCCCTTTGAACGGGTGGGGATCGACATCGTCGGTCCCATGGAACCACCTACAGCATCAGGGCACAAGTTTATACTGGTGGTAGTGGATCATGCCACCAGGTATCCTGAAGCTATTCCCCTTAGGACCACTACAGCACCTGTTGTGGCAAGAGCCCTAGTTGGAGTGTTCTCCAGAGTGGGCTTCCCTAAGGAGGTTGTCTCCGACAGAGGTGCAAACTTTATGTCGAGCTACTTAACTGCTATGTGGAAGGAATGTGGTGTCAACTACAAGTTCACTACACCCTATCATCCACAATGCAATGGGCTTGTTGAGAGATTCAACAGGACCCTAAAAGGGATGATTCATGGACTACCGGAAAAGCTTCGGCGTAGATGGGACGTCCTGATCCCCTGCCTCTTGTTCGCCTACAGAGAAGTCCCGCAGAAGGGGGTTGGCTACAGCCCTTTTGAACTTTTGTACGGGCATCCTGTAAGGGGACCCCTGTGTTTGGTGAAGGAAGGATGGGAGAGACCTCTCAAAAAGCCTGCAGCCAACATAGTGGACTATGTGCTTGGCCTCCGCTCGCGGATGGCTGAATACATGGAAAAGGCATCTGAAAACCTTAAGGCCAGCCAAGAACTCCAAAAAGCTTGGCATGACCAAAAGGCTGTCTTGACTGTTTACCAGCCCGGACAGAAGGTGTGGGTGTTGGAGCCAGTGGCCCCAGCAGCACTCAAGGACAAATGGTCCGGGCCCTACACCATCCTGGAGAAAAAGGGAGAGGTCACCTACCTGGTCGACCTGGGAACTCCCCGGAGCCCCCACAGGGTGCTTCATGTCAACAGGCTAAAAGCATATGTCGACAGGAAGGACATGAGTTTGCTCATGGCCCTAGATGAGGGACAGGAAGAGGAGAGTGACCCTCTCCCCGACCTGCTCACTCAGAATCCTGACGATGGCTCGGTAGATGGTGTTGTCTTTTGTGGCAGCCTCTCCGAACATCAACAGAGCGACTGTAAACAGGTTCTTCAGTCGTTCAGACATATGTTTTCTCTAACACCCAGTCAGACCGATTGGTGCACCCATGAGGTTGACACTGGTGACAGCTTGCCCGTCAAGAGTAAAATCTACAGGCAGCCTGATCACGTTAGAGACTGCATCAAGAGTGAAGTGCAGAAAATGTTGGAGCTGGGAGTCATTGAACCCTCGGATAGCCCTTGGGCTAGTCCCGTAGTTCTAGTGCCGAAACCTCACACCCAGGGTGGTAAGAGAGAGATGAGGTTTTGCGTAGACTACAGGGGTCTCAATGCAGTCACTAAGACTGACGCCCACCCAATACCAAGGGCAGACGAGCTTATCGATAGATTGGCTTCGGCCAACTACTTAAGTACGTTTGACCTGACAGCTGGGTATTGGCAAATCAGGTTAGCTGAGGACGCCAAGCCTAAAACCGCATTTTCAACCCCTGGTGGGCATTATCAGTTCGTGGTGATGCCCTTTGGTCTGAAAAATGCACCTGCCACCTTCCAACGGTTGGTGAATCAAGTCCTTACTGGGCTGGATGACTTCTGTGCGGCGTATCTTGACGATATCGCTGTCTTTAGCTCCACCTGGGAGGATCACCTGGTCCACCTGCGGAAGACGTTAGAGGCACTGCAAGCAGCAGGTCTCACTATCAAGGCCACCAAGTGCCAGATAGGGCAGACACAGGTTGTATACCTGGGCCACCTTGTAGGTGGAGGTCAGGTTCAGCCACTGGAGAGCAAGATACAGTCAATCAGGGACTGGGCTCCTCCAACCACCCAGACTCAGGTTCGAGCTTTCTTGGGCCTGACTGGTTACTATAGGAAGTTTGTCAGGAACTATGGTTCCATTGTGACACCATTAAACGAACTGACAAGTAAGAAAATGCCAAAAAAGGTTCAGTGGACAGCGAGCTGTCAAAAAGCATTCGATGACCTAAAGCAGGCCATGTGCACGGCGCCTATCCTCAAGAGTCCGGACTACTCCAAACCATTCATTGTCCAAACAGATGCTTCTGAGTTGGGTGTGGGAGCTGTTCTTTCTCAACTGAATTTTGATGGTCAAGACCAGCCCATTGCTTTTATAAGCAGAAGGCTGACCCCTAGAGAGAAGAATTGGTCAGCTATTGAGAGGGAGGCCTTTGCTGTGGTTTGGGCCCTGAAGAAGCTGAGGCCATACATGTTTGGAACTCACTTCAAGATTCAGACCGACCATAAGCCCCTCTTGTGGCTAAATCAGATGAAGGGTGAAAACCCCAAACTGCTTAGGTGGTCCATTTCCCTACAGGGGATGGACTTTACAGTGGAACATAGACCTGGTACTGATCATGGCAATGCCGATGGGCTCTCCAGATATTTCCACTTAGAACAAGAAGACTCACCTGGTCAAGGTTAGCTTATTGTTCCGACGTTTGGGGGGGGGTCATGTAGGAGAGTAGGGTCTGCAATCCTATGATCACCCAGATTTTTTGCTTTTGTTTCACTGGTTTACGACTTTCTCCGGCTGTGGGCCTGCTAATCAGACCCACAGCCTGGCTGTTCTCTTTCTAAATTACGATATGTACCCTAGGTGCATTTACCAATTGGTACTGGGCCACCTTATCAGACCCCGTAACGCAGGGCATAGGTGTACCCAGGGCCGCCAGGGGCTGAAGCATGTATTATGCCACCCCTGGCTGGCCTCCTAAATTTGACACAACTGGCTGCACGACAGCTGGGGCGAAGACGTGTAACCACCCTTCGCTTTAGGTATAGTAGCTCTATATCTAACCATACAATGGACACCCGAGTTCCTATCAGTCACTCCTATGGCAGGCCTTAACGATCCTGAAGGCAGAGTGCGTGGGCTCGTGTGAGCTAGGTTCAGGCCCGAGCCGAGCCCGGTTGCAGCTTGCGGAATCAAGACCCAATAGCTGTTCCATGATAACGCGTACCATATCGGTAACTCCGGTGTCGCGTTATCAAGGCATGTCGAGTAAGGTGTCATACGAATCGGGGTGCTGCCCTCTCACCAATTCTGGCGATGAGGTTAGCATCCCACCCTTCTAGAGGGACACGACATGTACGTAACTGTGAACCCCGGTTAAAGTTAACTGAAGCCTCAGCTCCACAAAATGGATGCTGCCACCACAGACACGAGTCTGACCTCCTGCTGCTGGGAGTCCTTCCAGCGAGGAGCACTTGAACAAAGGGTTTCCTGTCGAGGGCGGTGTTCGCACCGTCCCAGACAGGGTTTGTGTATTCTGGGTAGGTAGGGCTTTGGCGAGAAGGTGACTGCGGAGTGGCACCCCGGTGCTCACTACGCATCTGCCGGTTAGAACCAGTTCCAGGGGCGACAGCCCTGGCCTGGGGAAAGTCCGGCAGGGGAGAGGGGTGTAACTACCCCCCTTCCTGGTCCCACCCTTAGGGCAGGACCTAGTCATGTACCCACCCCTTTCTTTAGAATAAAGACCGGAGCGGGGACCCTTCCAAATTAGATCATCTTTGACTCAAGAACTACTTTCTACGAAAGGACATTCAAGACTCTTCTCAAGATTTCTCCCTTGTGGCTAAGGAGTAGTCACCCTGCATCAGCGGGCACCAACTAAGAACTCTGCGGTTTGCTGTAAGTCCTTCCTCAAGGAATCCGACGGCCCAGCTCGACGAGAACCGGCTTCCCTGGCACCTCTGACCTCTACCCACGTCATCAGCTCAGCTGTGATCTGTGGGTGCGACGAGACCTCGAGGGACCGGCCATCATCAGAACCTGCACGCTCTTAAAACCAGCACGACCATCGAGGTAACTCTCTGGTGAGTGCTCTGGGGTCCGAGAAGCCCCGACCCTGAGCCGCTCCAGCACCGAAGTGCAGTCTCCCAGCATCTCCACGATCTGCGTGGGGCCCTTCTGCTCGCTGCTCAGCACGTTGTCTGGTCACTAGCCGCTGGCTTGTGCCCTTCTGTGACGACATCCGAGAATCATCACTGCTGGTCTGGTTGCTCCAGACTGGCCCTTGCTTCCATCTTTGCGAGAAGCACCCCGAACCCTCCTGGTCCACTCAAGACGCCATCTTAGGCCCACCACGTGGCCCTGAGATCTGCCAAGGCTTGTTGCCCCATCCTGGGCCCAGCGACGCCGACAGCATCATCCTTCGTGGGACAGCTCGCACCTCCACCGTGGTCGCCGACAACGCCTCCTGGTCCGTGAGACTGCAGAGCCTAGCGTCGCCCACTCACCTGGTCGAGGTGACGGCCAACCGGTGCCTTCCTGGTACCCTCTGACTACTGGCTAGTAGTACGAACTTGGTCCCCTCTGCTTTCAGGTTTCATCAATCTCCGATCCAGGCTTGGATCTCTACGAACTATTCAGCACTGGTCGCCGGCCAGCAACTCCTTTTCTTCCGGCTCCTGGCTCGTCAGCGAAGACCCCGACGCCTGTAAGACTTGTGCAGCCGCAGCCCTCGTGGCTAGGTAACTCGGCATTTCGGTGCCTGCATAGCCTCCTTACTCTAGGGTCCTGAGTCCCTCGCTTCCGACTTGCCTTATCGGGTCCGCCCGAGACCTTAATCTTTCCGTGTCCTCGGACACTTGTTTTAATTGTGCACTTGAAGTATTTGCTAAAGAGATTTGGTTTGTGCTTAGTACCCTGTCCTCATAAAGAGTACAGGGCTGTTGTGATTCTTAATAAATATACTGTTTATTTTCATAACACTTGTGTGGTGTCCTTTCACTGGGTGTTCAAGGGGTACATGTGTGGTAAACAGCTGGCTTAACACGCCCTCTCGAGTCTTTAGCCTTAGACTGCTCGTATCCACGCTACTAGGATAGCTGGTCTATAGGTTGACTTACAACCAAACACCATAAGGGTCGTTGGAACGATACATAGCGGTCGCTAGAATAGCGAACGTTGCATATCGGGCCAACTTCTCACACGGGTGAAAGGCGAAGACCCCAGATTTACCCCAGTTGACCCTCAGTCCCGAGTGTGTGGTGAATTCGCGGAGGGCGTCGGTGAGTCCCGGGGGTATCCGTGTTAGGTCTCTGGCGTAGAGGAGTAGGTCGTCGGCATATAGGGAAACCGCGTGTACCCCATCTATCAACGGGATGCCCCACTCGGCGCCCTGCATCCTCAGTATCTCCGCCAGGGGTTCCATGGCCAACGAGAAGAGTAGAGGCGATAACGGGCAGCCTTGTCATGTGCCCCGCCTCACTTGTATAGCCTCCGATATCAGGCCCCCTATCCGGACCCGAACGGTTGGCGTTTGGTACAGGAGTCCCACCATGTCCAGATATGCGTCTCCCAGGCCAAACTTCTGCATAACCGCCCTAAGAAACGGCCACTCCACCGAGTCAAATGCCTTTTCCAGGTCTAATACTATGCAACCCGATTGTGGCCAAGGGCCTCTCGCATACTCCTGCACTCTGAACAGCCGGCGGATGTTGTGCGATGTGCTGCGTGTGGGTACGAACCCGTTCTGGTCAGGGTGGACCAGGGTAGGTGTGTATTGGGCCAATCTCCTCGCTAGTGTAGAGGCTAGTATTTTGTAGTCTGTGTTTAAGAGGGCAAGGGGCCTATATGAGCCCATAAGTGTCTCTTCTTTACCCGGTTTCAGGAGGGAGACCAGGGTAGCTTCACTCAGAGATGGGGGCAGGGAGGAGTCGTCCAGAGCCGTCTCATACAGTTTTACGAGTTCAGGGATCAGGAGGTCTTGGTATGCTTTATAGAACTCCGCTGGGAGTCCGTCTGGGCCAGGGGACTTTCCGTTGGAGAGCGCCGCTATGACTTCCCGGAGCTCTTCGGGGGCAATGGGTGCCGCTAGGACGGTACGTTGGGCATCGGTAAGTGGCGGCAGCAGTACCTGGTTAAGATATTCCTCCGTGTCCGGGGCGGGTGTGGGCAGGCAAGAGCCATACAGTGTTTTGTAGTGTGCGGTGAATGCTCCGTGGATCTCTGACTGCGTATGTAAGGGCACCCCATTCGCGTCTAGTACTTTTGTGACTGGCTTCGTCCGGTCTTCTCTAGCGATGAGCCACGACAGCAACTTACCCGGTTTGTCCCCCCTATCGTGTGTGCGCGCCGCATGAGCCGCGAAATTCAGACATCTGAGCCTCTCCAGCAGTTTTTCGTGGGTCGCCTGCGCTTTTTGAAGCCCAGTGATGTGTCCTCCCACCGAGTCCTGTTCGTGTCGACTCAATTCCTCCTCCACCCTAAGTAAGTCCCTCTCCACCTGTCGTTTGAGGTTCCCCTGCGTGCCCAAGCACTGTCCCCTAATGACCACTTTGAACGCCTCCCATTCCATCTGTAGAGAGGTGGCTGAACCTGCATTATCCTCAAAGTAGTGTACTATATGTGCGAACAGTGAGTCCCGGAAGGGTGCGTCTAGCAGGAGGTCCGGCTGCAGCCTCCAGTTGGGGACAGGGGGGCGAGTGTTCGCCCATGAGACCGTTAACATGTGTGGGTTATGGTCGGAGTGTGTCCTACCCATGTAAAGCGCTTCCGTCACTAGCGGGAGTAGATCATCTGTGAGCATGAATCTGTCTAACCGGGTGTGCAGGGTATGGGCTCCTGAGTAGTACGAATATATCTTGGCCGTTGGGTTCCGGTGACGCCACACATCATGTAAGTTCCAGTGTGAGGCCCAGGCTATAAGAGCTTTCATGGCACCCACCACTGGTGCGCTGGGTAGAGGTGGGAATGAGCGGTCCAGTGTGGCATCCAATACACTATTGTAATCCCCCCCCAATATCCAGGGGATCCCGTGCCAGTGCGCTAGGGTTGTGGACACCATTTCGAGGAAGCTCTGTTGGTCTGTATTAGGGGCATAAAGCGACGCCACCACCAGCGGTCGTCCATCCAGGCGTCCCTTCACTGCCACCAACCTCCCCTCCTTGTCTATGTGTGAGTCTTCAACCTCAAACGGGAGCCCTGGTCTCACCCATATCAGTGCCCCCCTGGCGTAAGAGGAGAACCCAGTCGCATAGATCTGACCTCGCCACCGCCTGCGCAGGGTGTGTACCTCTGGGGCTGTCAGGTGTGTCTCCTGTAGGAGCGCTATCTGCACCTTGTGTCTCTTCAAGTATGAATAAATCATGTACCTGCGTGCGGGTGTGTGTATTTCGCGTACATTCCAGGTACACATTATGACTTCAGCCATCAGCGTTCAGCAAGGCAGTCACACCCGTTCTCCCCCTCGCTTCAAGCACCCTCTCAATGGGCCTTCCAACATCCAGTTTCAGAGCATCCCCACCCTTGTCCGAGCAACCCCTGGAATAGTCAAGCGAGCACTCCTGTGGGCCATGCATGCAGCGTTTCACAATAGGGAAAAGGGGGGTAAACATTAACTGGGGATAACACCATCGGGTCGGTTGCCAAACGGCAGCCGTCCAAACATTCCGCAAAAAGTGCGAACAGTCCATTCTGGGGGGTTGCTGTCCATCACGCAGTCCAAGCAGCCAGTGAGTGTCTGTTGAGCGTGAAGGCGTGAATGCCCTCCCAGGGGGGTGTAATTATAGGCCTGAGTGGCCAACAGGTTGGCCCACCGTCTATGGAGCAGTGTTTTCGTAAAGACACGGGGCCACTACCCTGGTCAAGTTTGTAGCTGGTAACCTTTGCCCACCCATAGGGACCCTGCAATGTGGTGGCCCATGCGGTGTGGGTGCCATGGGGCGTCTGCTCCGCAGTTGATAATTGCAAGCGTGACATTGTCTTAACTTACTGCGTGTTCAGTGTCCTTCACCACCGGGCAGTACCGTGTCAATGTTTCCACCGCTAAGAGCCCCGTGTTGCGGCTCTTCTTCAGCCGTACAGGTCCGACGTTTGTGGGGTGATGTCTGGCAGCCCACCTGAGAGTTGCGAATCCGGGAGACCATATATCGCCTCATCGTCGCTCGGTGATATCCTAGGGCTGGTGGCGGGCGGGGAACGCTGTGACGGGGAGCCGCTGAGCTCCGAGACCATCCGTAGGGCCTCCCGTTGTTCCCTGCGTATTTCCTCTTCCGGTGGGCTTGCGCCGTGCTGGATGCTGCTGGCCGCGGGGGAGGGTGACCTGGCGCCACGTCTCCTCTTGGACCTCCTGCGTCTCCTAGGCCTGTCCGGGTTTCCTGATCTCCCCGTGCTCTTGTCCGTCCCATTGTCCAGCCAGGCTTCCACGTCTTCCGAGGAGTCAAAGAAGTGTGTCTTCTCATTCGCTATCACTCTGAGTTTCGCTGGGAAGAGGAGGGAATATGTAAGTCCCAGTTGGCGTAGCCTCCGCTTTACCATTAGGAATGATTGCCTCTGGCGCTGCACCTGGATTGTATAGTCTGGGAAAAACATTATGTTCGCATTTTCAACTTGAATGGTGCCTAGTTTTCGGGTTTCTCGCAGTACAGTGTCTCGGTCCCTATAGTTTAGGATTCGGATCAGAAAAGGGCGTGGGTTAGAGCCGGTGTGGAGTGGCCTGGTCGGGACTCTGTGTGCCCGTTCCACCACGAAATATGGCGAGAGGGTGCCTTCGGGTAACAGGGCGCGTAGCCAGTCCTCTACGTGGGCGGTCGGATCTTTGCCTTCCCATTTTTCTGGCAAACCTACTATGCGGACGTTGTTGCGTCTCGCCCGCCCTTCTGCATCCTCTGCCCTGTCCTCCAGGAACTCCACCCTGTTGAGAAGGTCTTTAATTTGTTTGTCCGACTGGGCGACACGAGGTTCCATGCCCGTCACTGTGGTTTCCAGGGTTTTGGTGCGCTCAGCTAGTTTCTTATGGTCCTCCTTCAAGTGCGTGAGGTCTATGGCGACTCCGTCTATTTTCGCCTCCAGGGATGTCCGGGTGGACTGGATGGAATTTTCCAGGCGTTCCATGGCCGCCAGTACCGAGTCCAGTCTGGCTGTTACCGGATCTGCGTCCGTTTGCTTCTGCGACTTGTCCATTTTGCCCTTTTGGGACGTGCTCCCCGTTCCTGTGCGCTTCCCGGCACCTCCAGACATGAGAGGGAACTGATTCTCGGAGGATCCGGATGGGGTGGTGGTCCTTGGTCACGTCGATCGTCAGAGCCTCTGGCTGATGCTTCGGCGGCGTTTCTAGGGCGGGTTACGGTCACCTTAGAGCCTCTTGTGTGGTCAAGCCATTCAAAGCGCAGCGTGAGTCGGTGGTGGCCGTTATTCCGCTTAGTACGGTTTCAGGCTTTGGCAATGGGTTATGTTGCACCCCTCCCGCAGTTGGATGTGTGCTGGGCTTCGTGCTCATCCCCTGCTGCGTCGGGCGTCCAGTTGCGCCGTGATCTCAAGGGCACCTGAGTTGTGTGCAGCGCGCGGCAGGCAGTGTCTCCCCACGGCACTCACCACACCCAGCAGCCCCTACAGTTCTGTGCGTGTGATCAGCAGCAGTGCCCTCCGGCCGTCCGTGGCTGTGGCGGATGACGTGGTCAGTCGGACCCCGAGCCCTGCAATTGGTCAGCGGCTCCCTCTGGCGCTACCCTTCGATCGCCCTGCGCTGTGGGTCGCGAGTACGGCCCACTGGGCACCCTGGTAAGTGACTCTTGGGTGCCTGTGTGCCAGGCCTGGTTTGTGTCGCCGCGCGAGTCTGGGCCTGTAGGCTCCGCTGTGTTAGGCGCGGTGAGCCCACGCTCTGTGCCTGTCGGGCAGGTGCTGCTGAGGGTCCGCTGCGTTAGGCGCGGTGAGCCCACGCTCTGTGCCTGTCGGGCAGGTGCTGCTGAGGGTCCGCTGCGTTAGGCGCGGTGAGCCCACGCTCTGTGCCTGTCGGGCAGGTGCTGCTGAGGGTCCGCTGCGTTAGGCGCGGTGAGCCCACGCTCTGTGCCCGTCGGGCAGTTGTTGTTGCTGGTATGCCTCGCGCCGCGGCACTCACCACCTATGGCCACAGCAGGCGGCGTCGGGGATCCGATCTCTGACCCGAGGGGCGCTCGGGTCCTCCGGGCTCCGCTCCGCTGGAACCCGGTGGGCGGTCAGCTCAGCAGGCGACCAGACCGTTCCCGGGTCCGTTGATTGCAGCGCTGGTCCGCTCCGCGGGTGTGGGCCGAGTGGGGGATGGGCTCCTCCTCGTGTCCAGGTCCGCCGCAGCAGTCCGGATGGCGGCCCCAGTTTTCCGGTGATGCGCCACTTCTCTGCCCTCCGTGCGTTGCCTGTCGGGTCGCCTCCGCCTCCGATGGTCTGCCGAGGGTCGGTCCGCTTTGGTGTGTCCCAGTGCCGCTGCCTCAGCTCGCGTCTCTCTGGCGCTTCGTCTGTGTGGCCCTCGCTTCCGGTTCCAGCACCGGGCTTGCCTGTCGGGTCTCGCCGGGCCCCCAGTTAGGCTCATTGATGTAGTAGTTTTTTGCATTGGTGTCTCTCCCAGACTCTTAGTGTGCCTCATACATGTTGCTGGGGTAGAGGGTGTGGGCACCACCACTGCAGTGCTGCTGCCAGGGGTACTGGGTGTACCAGAAAAAATGTCTGTCGCTTCTTCACTTCCCCCCTGCACGGTCAGCCCCTTATCATCATCAGATGCAATATGAATGGATACATTTGGATTTGTTGTACTTTTGGCTTCCCGGATCTTCCTTATGTGCGCCTCCCAAATGATAGTGTGGTGTTTTTGGAGATGACCTCTCTGGCCTACGGTACCATAATTGGTACCAAGCTTACCCCGACTAACTACAGTTTTACAAATCAAACAAACGACCATGTTTTCCGCCTTTTTGCTAACACTAAAGAAGTCCCAGAATGGGGACTGGAGATGTCTGCTGGTGGTGGAGGTGCTACTTTCAATGCCAGATGAAAAGGAGGATGGGTGTGGCTGAATTTGACTCTGTTGTGCACTTACAGCACCACTACTTGAGGTAATGGAGGTCGAGCTGGATGGAGGTCCCTGCCAGCCCTTCTGACGAGAAAATATGGAAGCTGTAGGTCGTGTTGGTGTAGTAGTTAATTGCATTGGTGTCGGTGGTGGTACCAGTGCCACGTCGCCCACATCACGCTCAGCAGCAATTCGGGATAGGGTCAAAATGTCTGTCTGCTGCATGCCCGCTGGGGCTGGAGTGACGACTGTGATGACTGGGTCGTCATCAGACTGTTCATCGGCAGCAGAATACACCACTTCTTGTTCATCGTCATCATCAGCCATAAGTGAAAGCCTTGCGGGAACCTTCCTTTTAGGCTTAGCTACCTTTGTCGGCTCATGGCGTGACTCACTCTCAGACTGCATTGGTGGGTTCCAATCAACATCAAGATCATCAGAAGAAAGGGTGCTTGAAGAAGAACTTGTAGTAGTAGCCCTCCTTGACCTTTTTCTTGCTGGGGATCTGGAGTGGCTTCCTCGGATGATACCTCCTCTTGAATCTCGATTTCCTGATGTGCCCCTACTTCTGGAGGAACAAGCATTGTGGGCAGTTGTGCCGCTCCATGCGCCTCGTTGCACCTCTTCATGCACCTCTCCATGCGCCTCTCCTCGCGCCTCTCCTTGCGCCTCTACTTGCGCTTCTACTTGCGCCTCTCCTTGCGCATGTACTTGCGCTTGTACTAGTTGCACCTGTGTTTGTCGTTGCGGCTGTGGTTGTTGAACACTCGTCAGAGGAGTTACACCCTGCGTTGATTGGATGCTACTTTCTTGCGATGAGCCAACATCACTGGTCGATGGTGATTGAACAATTACAGTGGCTGCCTCTGCAGCACTCATGGCCTTGGACCTAACTTGGCATGGTGGCACTGAGCCCAATGAAGCAGAGGTGCTGCTCCCAGCTTGGTCCCCGGCGGACCCCGCTGCTGCAGGCGTAGTTTTTTTTTCTTCTCAAAAAAAGTGTCTGTGGGCACACCAGTCTCCTTGGTAAGTGGCGCCACTTGCTTCTTCTGCTCCTTCTTACTGGCAGTGGCACTCGCAACTTTTTTGCTAGAGGAGCTAGGCCACGGACATCTTTCTTTGGGCCCATCTTCAGATGTCAGAACAGCTGGCCGCAGTTGCACGAGTTGCAGAGTTGTCTGTGGCCACACGTGACGTCATGTGACGTTGTGCTGCACACACCGCTGCAGTTGTGCTGCACACACTGCTGCAGGACTTCTTCCTGGCACGGATGATGATGAACGATGACTGATGTGATTCTCTTGTGCACCAAAAAGGAAAGGAAGCCAGAGGAACATCAGTTAAATAAATGTTGCATATTGTCAGGGCTAGGGTGGCTTGTGGTCTAGGGCCCGCCCCACTCTGCATTCGGAGTTGCCCTTGTGGCAAAATGCATCAGTCCTCTTTGGGAGGGCGTTGGTGGCTGATGTGCTTTAAACCTGCTTGTGCTGTTAGGTTGCATCCCTGTTTGTAGGTTTGTGCAGGTTTTCCTGTCCTTTGGCTGCTGTTTGCTATGTTTCCGCCTAATGCGTGAAGTTTCGCATGCTCACGCGTAATGAGTGAGGTTTGGCATGCTCACGCGTAATGAGTGAGGTTTGGCATGCTCACGCGTAATGCGTGAGGTTTGGTAGCCCGGTCGCAAACGTGGGCGCCGTAAGCACGTTGGCTTACGCGACCGCGCCCTGTCTCCTGTGCTCACTATTCTGGAATCGTCTGGGGAGTGGCTGTGTTCTCTTCTTGCTCCCTCTCCCATTTGCAGAGTCCCAGCTGTTTTTGACGAAGGATTCCATCGGAGGCCTTGAGGATCGTTTCCAAGGGGCGTGTCAGTATCCAGCTTGCTCCTTGTGCAAGGTCATCGGTTGGAAGAGCCATTTCGGGGACGTTTGTCCTTCAAAGGTAGTAGAGTAGGTCGTACTCTACAGGTAGGACTTATCAATCCTAGTTCTCGGCGCTAAAGTCCTTTGAGTATACTTTCTTGATTCATATTTGATAAAACTAATAGTTTATGTAATGAGGAATAATTAAAAGCACAGAAGTGTGAAATCATTGATATATTTTGCTCTTTGAAAACTGCGTTTACATCTTGTTGCTGGCAAGAGATGTTTAACTTAAAAGTGCAAAGTATGTGAAAGCGCGTGCATTCATTTTTAAAACTGTTTGTTTTTGCGCAACTCTTTCTTTGAAATGTCTTTAGGGAGAAAAGGTCAAGAGGAGTTTTAGCTATATCTGAAGACAAATATAGCAGTGTGATTTTGTATTGGTTTGCTCACAGAGTTTTGGTAAAGAGGTTATTTACTAAGGAGTGAGTTTTGTTTTTGCTTAAAGAGAATCTGTCGCAATTCACAAGAGAATAACAAAATTATGATAAGAATGTTTTGTCGCTATTCACAAGAGAATAACAATATGGTGAAAAGGTTGTTGTGAAAGATTTGGTATTTATTATCAAGAAGTCTAATGTATCTTCAGTGTCTGTGATTAAGCAACAGGTTTTTGCAGAATAATTCAGCTTTGGCTCTAGGTTCCAAAGCCAATTTAGATTTACGGAATGTGTTGTTACTAACTTTTCCTTTCCAGATCTCCTTCCCTGCTGTCCCCTTCCTAACTCCCTTTTCCCCCCCGCTTGATCACTCCAAGATTCTGTGTAGTAATTACATTCGGAATTGGAGGTATCGAGAGGTGGGTCTTTATAACTTCACGACAGATCCTGAGGAAAGCGTCGCCTTGACAGAATAGTGAGCCCACGAATTATTTTTTCCTCCTGGTCTGTACGTGAAGTCATAATGACCACCATCAATGACTTAATGTCTGCAATCATGCGTATTCAAGCAGATTTAAAGGAAACCATGGATGTAACTGCTTTGTTAGCAGCTAAAGTAGAAAATATTCAATTACAGAATACTCCCCTTCCGGAAGAGGTTCAAGAAACTGGTGTTAGTAGGGGAAATACAAACATAGCTGTTACTGTGCCCCCTCAAATTCCTTTGGCAGCTCCTGAACGTTTTTCTGGGGACCCCTCCAAGGTGCAAATTTTTTTGACTCAGATCGAGTTGCATTTTGCTTGTAGACCTACTGCGTTTCCAACCCCACAGTCTAAAATTGCGTTTTTAATTTCCTACTTGACCGGAGATGCCGCAAACTGGGCAGTTCCTTTGGTCAGACAAGATGACACTTTGCTTTACAATTGGAAACGATTTGTGGAGGAATTTGAAAAAGTTTTTGATCGCAGAACTGTTACTCTGTCCGCTGATCGAGAACTACTTCAATTGAAACAAGGCAATAGGGACCTTGTTTCTTATCTGTCTCATTTCAACAGATTAATCGCTGAAACTTCTTGGCCAGAGGAAAAAAGAGCAGCTCTCTTTTATCAAGGTTTAAAGGACGATCTAAAAGATGTTCTGGCACAAATTGATCCCCAACCTGTAATTTGCTCTGAATTGATTAATCTTACGCTGCGCTTAGACCATAGACTCTCTGAACGGAGATCAGATAAAAAAAGAACGGATAAACCAAGTTGGAGATCAGAAGCTAAATCTAGGCCTCAATTTGCAAATTCTGAAACTGGTTCAGAGCCAATGGAAATAGGAACTTTAAGACAACCATTGTCTAAAGATGAGAAAGATAATCGTCGAAAGAATGGACAATGCCTTTATTGTGGCCGAAAAGGTCACTTCGTGAAGGACTGTTTAACGAAACCAAAGGGAAAATTTCCTAACTCTAGTAAATCAGCTGCTCTGGAAAAAACAGATCCAAAATCGGAAAACTAACTGGCCCAAGATGTTTGAAGGGAGATCTCTTGGGTACTATTGCCTTCCCTTCTGTGAACTCATGCGTTTCTAACTACAAAGCTCACTTCAGGTTAGCTGTACAAATCAGGTTAATTCATGAAACATGCCAAATGGAAGTTTTAGTCGATTCTGGAGCTACAGGAAATTTTGTAGATTTAGAAACAGCCCAGCGTTTAGGAATCATCTGTGAACAAAAAGAGACTCCAGAAATAGTGCAAGCTGTGGATGGAAAAATTCTAGCTGGAGGTCCAGTAACCATGCAAACATCTAAAGTTTCTCTGTTCTGCGAAGATGCTAAGCAACAAGTACATAAGGAAGAGCTTCAGTTTGATGTGATCCAAGCACCCCAGTATGGTTTCATTTTAGGAATGCCTTGGCTTTGCTTACACAATCCAACCATAGATTGGCGAAAGAGAGAACTGGTTTTCCTATCTGATTTTTGTCATTCGTCTTGTCTCAATACCTCAAAACCAATTCTGAGTCAATTGGCTACAGCTGAGGAAAAAGAAACATTGTTACCAAAAGTTTACAAGGACTTCGCAGAAGTTTTCAGTGAAGCTAAGGCAGCCATCCTTCCTCCTCATCGAAGCTATGACTGTCAAATCGATCTTGTACCTGGATCTAGTGTACCAAATTGTCGCATTTATGCTTTATCTGAAAAAGAGAATCAACATCTAAGACAATATCTCGATCAATATCTTGAAAATGGATTCATCCGCCCCTCCAAGTCTCCGGCAGCGTCTCCTTTATTTTTCATTCCGAAAGCTAATGGGGAATTGAGGGCTTGCATCGATTATAGGGCGTTGAACAAAATCACAGTCAAAAATAAGTACCCATTGCCTCTCATCCCTGTTCTATTGGACCAAGTTAAAAAGGCAAAAATCTACACTAAGTTGGACCTCAGAGGAGCCTACCATTTGGTTCGTATCAGGCAAGGGGATGAATGGAAGACTGCTTTCAAAACCCGATATGGATTGTTTGAGTACTTGGTGATGCCATTCGGGCTGTGCAATGCACCAGCTGCTTTTCAGTTTTTTTTGAATGATGCCTTGAAAGAGTTTCTAGATCTCTTTGTTATTGTCTATATAGACGATATTTTGATCTACTCAGATTCTGAATCTGAACATGAAGGTCACGTCAAAAAGGTTTTGAGCACCCTGCAATCTCATAATTTGTACTGCAAATTATCTAAATGTGATTTCCATGTTCATGAAGTTGAATTTTTAGGAGTCCTCCTCACTCCAACTGGCATGAAAATGACAGACAGAAAGATCAAGGCTGTTGCTGATTGGCCCACTCCGACATCTGTTCGAGACATTCAGTGCTTTTTGGGATTTGCAAACTTTTACCGCCGCTTCATTGATCACTTTTCTGCTGTAGTAGCTCCCATCACACGATTGTTGAGAAAGAAGGTGAACTTAGAATGGTCCACAGAAGCTGAACTTGCATTCCAGAAGTTAAAAAAGGCCTTTACTGAAGCTCCAGTTCTCATGCATCCCAATGTGGAGGAACCCTTTATCATTGAAGCTGACGCCTCTGATGTAGCTATAGCAGCCATCCTCTCTCAAAGACATCACACCACTGGACAAATGCATCCGGTTGCTTATATGTCTCGAAAATTAAATCCCGCAGAGCAAAATTATGTAATAGCTGAAAAAGAACTATTAGCTATTCTAGAAGCCTTTAAAGAATGGAGACATTACATAATGGGAGCGAAATTTACTGTAACCGTGTACACTGATCATAGAAATTTACAGTTTATGAGCTCAGCCAGAATGTTGACCCCGAGACAACTCAGGTGGATGATGTTCTTTGCCGAATATGACTTCATAATTACCTTCCGTCCAGGCCAAGACAACAAGAAAGCTGATGCCCTGTCCAGAAAAGACTCTTCTTTGCATCGCTTTGAAGGAACTCCTCAACCAATAATCGATCCAGGCAAAGTAATTAATGTACTTTCGGCAGACCAATTTTTGGAGAATATTCATGAAAACTTTCCTTCTTCTCTGTGGAAATCATGGTTGAACTCCAATGCTAACCAAACCATCAAAGAAGGGATACCTTTCCATGGAAAACAAGTTTATCTGCCCTCTTTGCAATTACAAGAAACTGTGTTTAACTGGTTACATTCACATCCTATGGCCGGGCATCCAGGCCCTCGGAAGACTGTGGAGAAAATACAAAAGATGTTTTGGTGGCCAACGCTGCAAAAGGATGTGCTGAAAATGGCTAATGATTGTGAGATCTGTGCAAGATTTAAATCCGATCACACTAAGCCTAAAGGTTTTCTACAGGTTCTACCGACACCAACTGAACCATGGAAACATATTTCTTTGGACTTCATTACTGATCTACCACCAATTCAACACCATACTGTAATTCTAGTGGTTGTGGACAGTTTAACCAAATATGCTCATTTCATCCCTTGTAAACAGCTACCCACTGCGGGACAGTTAGCACAAATATTTCTGCGACATGTGGTGCGCTTACATGGACTGCCTTCAGTATTGCTTTCGGATCGAGGGTCTCAATTCTCTTCCAAATTCTGGCAGCAATGGTGTAAAGATCTACACATCACCTCCAACATGTCCACTAGTTATCACCCCCAAACTGATGGGCAGACTGAAAGACTGAACCAAACTTTGAAACAATACTTGAGGTGTTATGTTACGGACTCTAAGAAATCTTGGTTGGATTTGCTTTGGATTGCTGAATTTGCGTATAACACTTCGCCACATTCATCAACCGGTTCCTCTCCGTTCCAGGCACTCTATGGCTATGAACCTAACGCCATACCATTGACTATGGCTAAAGATGATGGTGGTGTACCAGCAGTTAGAGACTCTGTACAACTCATGCAAGCTATTCACCGTCAAATTCAGGAGCGCTTGTTGCAAAGCAAGAAGAAATACAAAGAGCAATATGACAAAAAACATCGTTCAGGTCCTGTGTATGCCCCTGGGGATAAAGTTTGGTTGTCTACCAAGAACTTGAACTTCAAGCACAAAAGCATGTTTCAACCTAAGTACATTGGTCCTTACCCAGTTCTTCGACAGGTGAACCCTGTGACATTCAAGTTGTTGTTGCCTAAGTCTCTAAGAATTCATCCAGTGTTTCATACTTCCCTCCTTAAACCTGCTACTCAGAATCTGGCTCCCCGTCCAGCTCCGATTTTGGTTCATGGTAATTGGGAGTATGAGGTGCGAGACATTTTGGATTCTAGACGTCGGGGTTCCAGGTTGTGGTATCTTGTCTCCTGGAAGGGATACGGTGCTGAAAATGATTCCTGGGAGCCGGCTGCGAATGTTCATGCCCCACGCTTGGTGCGCCGTTTCCACCTCCTCCACCCTCTAAAGCCGGGCCCTAGACCACTCTTGGGAGGGGGGTGTAATGTCAGGGCTAGGGTGGCTTGTGGTCTAGGGCCCGCCCCACTCTGCATTCGGAGTTGCCCTTGTGGCAAAATGCATCAGTCCTCTTTGGGAGGGCGTTGGTGGCTGATGTGCTTTAAACCTGCTTGTGCTGTTAGGTTGCATCCCTGTTTGTAGGTTTGTGCAGGTTTTCCTGTCCTTTGGCTGCTGTTTGCTATGTTTCCGCCTAATGCGTGAAGTTTCGCATGCTCACGCGTAATGAGTGAGGTTTGGCATGCTCACGCGTAATGAGTGAGGTTTGGCATGCTCACGCGTAATGCGTGAGGTTTGGTAGCCCGGTCGCAAACGTGGGCGCCGTAAGCACGTTGGCTTACGCGACCGCGCCCTGTCTCCTGTGCTCACTATTCTGGAATCGTCTGGGGAGTGGCTGTGTTCTCTTCTTGCTCCCTCTCCCATTTGCAGAGTCCCAGCTGTTTTTGACGAAGGATTCCATCGGAGGCCTTGAGGATCGTTTCCAAGGGGCGTGTCAGTATCCAGCTTGCTCCTTGTGCAAGGTCATCGGTTGGAAGAGCCATTTCGGGGACGTTTGTCCTTCAAAGGTAGTAGAGTAGGTCGTACTCTACAGGTAGGACTTATCAATCCTAGTTCTCGGCGCTAAAGTCCTTTGAGTATACTTTCTTGATTCATATTTGATAAAACTAATAGTTTATGTAATGAGGAATAATTAAAAGCACAGAAGTGTGAAATCATTGATATATTTTGCTCTTTGAAAACTGCGTTTACATCTTGTTGCTGGCAAGAGATGTTTAACTTAAAAGTGCAAAGTATGTGAAAGCGCGTGCATTCATTTTTAAAACTGTTTGTTTTTGCGCAACTCTTTCTTTGAAATGTCTTTAGGGAGAAAAGGTCAAGAGGAGTTTTAGCTATATCTGAAGACAAATATAGCAGTGTGATTTTGTATTGGTTTGCTCACAGAGTTTTGGTAAAGAGGTTATTTACTAAGGAGTGAGTTTTGTTTTTGCTTAAAGAGAATCTGTCGCAATTCACAAGAGAATAACAAAATTATGATAAGAATGTTTTGTCGCTATTCACAAGAGAATAACAATATGGTGAAAAGGTTGTTGTGAAAGATTTGGTATTTATTATCAAGAAGTCTAATGTATCTTCAGTGTCTGTGATTAAGCAACAGGTTTTTGCAGAATAATTCAGCTTTGGCTCTAGGTTCCAAAGCCAATTTAGATTTACGGAATGTGTTGTTACTAACTTTTCCTTTCCAGATCTCCTTCCCTGCTGTCCCCTTCCTAACTCCCTTTTCCCCCCCGCTTGATCACTCCAAGATTCTGTGTAGTAATTACATTCGGAATTGGAGGTATCGAGAGGTGGGTCTTTATAACTTCACGACAGATCCTGAGGAAAGCGTCGCCTTGACACATATGTCGTGTGTAGGAAGGTACATCCTGACTATGGTTGCCCCCAACTTTTTGCCCTGTGTTTTAGCTGGTTTTTGACATAGTCGACCTGGGACCCTGCCAATCAGGACCCCAGGCCTACTGCTCTCTCTGTAAAATGGATTCCATGTACCCTAGGTGCATTTCCAATTGGTACTGGGCCACCTTATCAGACCCTGTAACTCAGGGCATAGGTGTACCCAGGGCTGCCAGGGGCTGCAGCATGTATTATGCCACCCCTGGCTGGCCTCCTAAATTTGACACAACTGGCTGCATGACAGCTGGGGCAAAGTCGTGTAATCACCCTTTGCTGTAGGTGTAGTATACCTATACCTAACCCTAAAATGGACACACAGATTCCTATCAGTCACTCCTATGGCAGGCCTTGACAATCCTGAAGGCAGAGTGCTTGGAATCGTGTGAGATGGTGCTCTGGCATGAGCTGAGCCTGTCTGCAGCTTGCGGAACCAAGTCCTAATAGCTGTTCCATGATATCGCATACCATATACTCTTAAGTGCATTATAATCCTCGCGGTTAAATGCTAACTTTGGTATTGCTTTATCAAAACATGTCGAGTAAGGTGTCATACGAATTGGAATACTAACCCCTCGCCAATTCTGGCGACGGGGTTAGCATTCCACCCTTCTAGAGGGACACGACATGTATGTAACTGTGAACCCCGGTTAAAGTTAACTAAAGCCTCAGCTCCACAAAATGGATGCTGCCACCACAGACACGAGTCTGACCCCCTGCAGCTGGGAGTCCTTCCAGCGAGGGGAGCCTGGACAAAGGGTTTCCTGTCAGGGGCGGTGCTAGCACCGTCCCAGACATGGTTTTGTGTATCCTGGGTAGGCAGGGCTTTTCAGGAAGGTGACTGCTGAGTGGCACCCCGGTGCTCACTACGCATAGGCCGGTCTGAACCAGTTCCAGGGGCACACCAGCCCCTGGCCTGGGGAAGTCCGGCATGGCAGAGGGGTGTAACCACCCCCCTCCTAGTCCCACCCATAGGCAGGACCTAGTCACCGGGTCAGCCCCCTTTTTTAGTATAAAGATGGGAGCGGGCCCCCTGTTCAAATTAGATCATCTTTGGAATCAAGACACGACTTTCTTCGAAAGGACATCAAGATTTCTTCTTCAAGATTCTCCCTTGTGGCTAAGGAGTAGTCACCCTGCATCAAGCGGGCACCATCCTAAGAACACTGCGGTCTGCTGCAAGTCCTTCTTCACGAATCCGACGACCCAGCTCGACGAGACCCGGCTTCCCTGGCACCTCTGACCTCTACTCACCTCTACAGCAAAGCTGAGAACTGTGAGTGCGACGAGACCTCGAGGGACCGACGATCGCCAAGACTGCACGACTTCTTTGTAACAAGCCCACCGAGTCTTCCACTGGTGAGTGCTTTGGGGTCCAAGAAGCCCCAATCCTGAGCAGCTCCAGCACCGAAGATCAGCCCTCCAGCATCTCCACGATCTGCGTGGGGCCCTTCTGCTTTTGCGTGCTCACCGCGCTGTGTGGCTACTAGCCGGCTGGCTTGTGGCCTTCTTCACGACGCCCGACGACATCACTGCTGCTGGTCTGGTTGCTCCAGACTGGCCCTTGCTTCCTTCTTCAAGAGAGGCACCCCGGACCCTCCTGGTCCACTCCAGACGCCATTTTAGGTCCACCGCGTGGGCTTGAATTTGCCAAGGCTTTGTTGCCCAATCCTGGGTCCAGCGACGCCGACAGCTTCCATCTTCGTGGGACAGCTCGCTCCTCCTTCCTGGTCGCCGACAACGCCTCCTGGTCCGTGAGACCTCCGAGCACAGCGTCACCCACTCACCTAGTCGAGGTGGCTACCATCCGGTGCCCTCCTGGTGCCCACTGACTACTGGCTAGTAGTCTCGAACTTGGTCCCCTCTGCTTTCAGGTGTCATCTTCCATCGATCCAGGCTTGGATCCACCGAACTTTCTTCACTGGTCGCCTGCCAGCAACTTCTTTCTTCCAGGCTCCTGGTCCGGCAACGAGGATTCCCGACGTCTTTTGAGTCCTATGCAGCTGCAGCCCCTGGGCTAGGTAACTTCGGCATTTCGGTGCCCCAGCATAGCCTCACTATCCAAGGGTCAGGATCCACTTTCGTTTTCTCCCTACCAGGTCGGGTTCGCCCGAGAACACTAACTTTGCAATTCCTAGCTACCATAGACTTTGTCCCGCATCACGCGTGAGAGTGCACACTCTGCACCCGAGTCCCCTAGGCCTCCTATAAGTAATCTGAAGGTTCTATAGTCAAGTCCTAGTGATTCCTAAGCCTATTAGTACTGTACTTACCTGCTAGTAATTTCGCATTCCACTTCCAGAGTATATGGTTTTCCGTGCCCCTCGGGCATTTGTATATACTGTGCTAACTTAAGTATTTTTGTAAGAGTTTTGGTTTGTGCTTAGTACCCTGTCCTCATAAAGAGTACAGGGCTGTTGTGATTCTTAATAAATAACTGTTTATTTTCATAACACTTGTGTGGTGTCCTTTCACTTGGTATTCAAGGGGTATATGTGTGGTATAACAGCTGGCTTAACACGCCCTCTCGAGTCTTTAGCCTTAGACTGCTCGTATCCACGCTACTAGGATAGCTGGTCTATAAGGTTGACTTACAACCAATCATCAATAAGGGTTGCTGGACTGATACATAGTGTTCACTAGAATAGTGAGCACTGCATATCAGGCCACCTTCTCACATTGGTGAGCAGCGGTTGGGATTTGAGCTTGCTGTTGTTTTACCACACGTATCCTAAGAATATCTTGTTGAAAGATCACATAAGTACTGTTAGGTACATATAGCTAAGCTTAGAATACTCTGAGTTCTACTGAACCAGCTGTTGCAGCTCCTCAAGGCTTAGCACACCTTGGCTGCAACTCTTAGCAAGGGATCAGTAGGCAAACACATAGTGTAGGTAGGTGCATCACTTACACCACACTAGAATCAGCATGTCAGACAAAGGAGGAAACTCTGAGTATCCCCTTGTGTCAGTGGACCTTCCACAGGTCACTTCTAAATATGCTGCTCTTAGCTTCCATGAGATGAGACAAGTGTGTACTCTCAGGAAGCTAAAACAGGGGTCTAACCCCACAACTTCCTTTCTGATTGGTCTCTTAGAGGCTTATGATACCAGTAGGGCTGGTAACCAAGACCCTTCTAATCCAGATGGGAGTTTGCCCTCCTTACAGGGACCCTTTGATAGCACTGACCATCCCCTCCAGGAAGCAGATGATGCTGAGGATGAGGATGAGGATCAGTTGTCAGGGGATGAGGCAGATAAGGGACAGGTAGAAGTCAGTAGACTAACCAGGTCCAACTTAAGCAGACATGAGCTTGGTACTGGGGGACCCCTGGGCCCACTCTCAGGTCAGCTTAACATTGGGAATGGACGAGTTAGGTCTCTATCAAGAGGCTCTAACAGATCCTTTCGAACCAATGGCTCTCTCAACTCTTCTCACAGAGGGATGTCTTCCCCTAAGAGGAGAGTGTATGAAGCTGAAGAAAGGGCAATCAAACTGAGGATTGAAAGGGAAGAACTTGCCCTGGCCAAAGAGAGACTTGCCCTTGCTAGAGAGCAAGAATTATGTGGGCTACAGCCCACTGGTGGCAGCAATAAACCTAGCAATAGGGAAAGGAGTTTTGATACAAAGCACCTGAATAAGATAGTGCCCCCCTTTAAAGAAGGGGATGACATCCACAAATGGATTACTGCTTTGGAGAGAGCCTGCACTGTGCAGGGTGTTCCCCAAGGTCAGTGGGCAGCTATCTTGTGGCTCTCCTTTGATGGTAAAGGTAGAGATAAGCTCCTCACCACAAGGGTGGAGGATGCTAACAATTACAAAATCTTTTTTTTTTTGTTTTAAATGTTTTTTATTTGCATCAAAGGATCACATAGACAATAATAAACAATTCATTTTTCCACATTAAAAAACAAAAGCAAAAATTAGAAGATGGCAATGTTCCATAATTACCTTTAGATAAATATGAAAAATAACAATAGCATTACTTGTAATGTGCAAAGCATACAATTAAGAATCGAAAAACTTGTGTTTTGAAAGACACCTATTAAGACATAAATAGGCCCCATATTCTGTCAATTTTTCGCCTGGCCTGCACTCTTCTTGAATCTGCAATAGCGGCTTCCATACTATAGATTTCATTTACTAACCTCCACCATTCTAGAACTGTTGGTGCGTTCTTTTCAATCCAAGCTCTAGCAACAATTAACCTTCCACAAGTAATTAGAACATTCAGCAGATCTTTAAACCTATCCCCCCCACTGATGCCTACACAAACATCTGTATTTGAGAGTAAAAAAGGTTACTCCAGCCTCTCAGTAATAACCTTAGTTATTCCTTCCCAATATTCCTTGAGGTAAGGGCAAGTAAAAAACATGTGAACAATGTCAGCCCCCCTCAAATCACATTTAGGGCATTTCGTTTTATCTGAATAAATATTATTCGTTGACCATTTAAGTATCCTGTCAGGCGTATAATATAATTGGCATATGGTTTTAAACATCTGCAGTTTTAAGCTGGAAGATAGCACTGTTGTGTTTAGGCTTATAAATGTTTTAACAATCAAATCTGTAGGAATATTTATGGCCAGTTTCCTATTCCATTTCTCTGTTAAAATGGTAACATCACTAGTCTTGAGATCAGAAAAGAGCTTATAGCCCAAACTTATGATAGATTTATCATCATCCCTATAAATGCAGTCCCATATCTCAGATTCTGGGATTGTAGTAAGTTCTATTTTTTTCACCAGGTAATCTCTGATCTGATAGTACTTAAACCTAGCTATTTCTGGTAAGTTGAAGCATAGTTTCATTTTATCAAAAGCCATAAAACCAAGATTGTCATATAAATCCCCCAGAAATCTAATACCAGAGTTTAAAAACACTTGACAAGCTGCATCATGAAAAATAATAGGAAAGCCGGGGTTGCCCCAAACAGGTGTTTGACTATGAAAAAGAGAGGTATTGCATTTAGCCATAATAGATCGCCAAATGCTCATAGTATCCTTTATGGTCTTGAATTTTACCCTTTTAAAATAATTGGGGTCATTCATCCTATACACAAACATGTTGACATCTAGTCCTAGTAAAAACTTGTGAAAATATGTGCAGTTATCCAGAACAGCTAAGCTGCGGATCCGAGACATAAATGCTGACCAATAGTATAATTTGAAGTCCGGAAATAACAATCCTCCTTGATTAAAGGGAAGTTTAAGTAATGATAAAGCACGCCGGGCCTTTTTGTACCCCCATACAAAGCTGCCAATTATACCTTCTAATCTGGAAAAGAAGGAATTATTGACCCGCAGAGGGATTGTGCGAAACAGATACAGGAATTTAGGCAAGATTTTCATTTTTATTACATTTATTCGACCAATGATATTGATAGGAAGTTTATGCCATTTCTTAAGTTGCATAGCAGTTTCTTTTAATAAGGGCTCATAATTCAATCCTATTATGGAATCAATATCTGCACAAATTTTGACACCTAAGTAGGTGGCTATATTGCTAATTCCAGGGACAGGGGAAGTAGCTTGATAGTTCATGACAACTTGGGTTTTGGTGGTATTGAGTTTGTAGCCAGAGACTGAGCCATAAATGCCAGCTTCTTTTAATATATCTTTCATAGTCTTAGCGACGTCTGGGGTAAAGACAGCTATATCGTCAGCATATACAGTGATATCTAATTTCTCTAATCCATTAAAAAAAGGGCAAATTAAAGTTTGATGTTGTAGAGCAATTAAAAAGGGCTCTATTGCAAGAGCAAAAAGTAATGGTGATAAAGGACACCCTTGCCTTGTCCCTCTTTTAATGGGAAACAAAGAGGAGCATTTTCCCATATATGAAACCTTACCGATAGAATTATCATATAGAGATTGGATCCATCGTAAATGTTTTCCTTTAATCCCAAATGCTTGTAGTGCGGCCCACAAAAAACCCCACCCCACCCGGTCAAACGCTTTTTCAGCGTCTAATAAAATCATACCGAGTGGGGTGTGTTTAATCCGCGCCGCATCAAAGGCTGATATAGCCATGTTAATGTGTGCTGTGGTGTCACGTTTAGGGATGAATCCATGTTGTTGGGGAGAGACAAGTTGGGACATATATGGAGCTAATCTAGTAGCCAATATTTTAGCGAAGATTTTGGCATCACTGTTAATAAGGGAAATAGGCCTATAAGATCCCCTCTCTTGTGGTGCTTTACCTTTTTTCAAAAAGAAAATAATTTGGGTCAAATTCCATGATCTGGGTGCTTGTTGCCCATTACCAATAGCACTGATCACATCGATAAATAGTGGTAATAGTTCTTCAGTGCAATATTTGTACATTTCCAAGGGGATAAGCTCTTCCCCGACCGCTTTACCCATTGCCAGAGATTTAATTGCACCCCTCACCTCTAAAGGTGTGATCTCGGCCTCTAATTGAGCCGATTGGTCTAAATCTAAGTTCTTAACTTTATTAACATCAATATAATTCTTAATACAATCATCTAAAATAACATCTTCCTGTGTATAAAGAGTTTGATAGAAAGAAGCAAACTGTTGTAGAATTGATTTTGGATCACAAAATAATTGATTATTGTCCCCTTTAATTTCTTTAACCATATTAATGGAGCGATCTTCCGCAACTTTGTAAGCCAGCAATTTCCCACTTTTATCTCCATTTTCATACTGTTCCATATGATACTTTCTAAGTTTATTAATACTTTTATCCCTCAAAAGGTTTTTAATTGCTGCTTTAAGCTCGATTAATTTGAGGTTCAGATCATCTAAGTTTGAAGCATTGTTACATATGGCCTCAGATATCTGGAGTTCGATATCCCTTATTTCATTTAACCTTTGCTGATTAATAGTTCGAAGTTCTTTATTTGTCGCCATATGTATTGTTGGGTAAATCCCCGTACACTAGCTTTACATGCATCCCAGACTATCCATGGTAAGCTTGATTGTCTGTTGATGTCAATGAATTCCTTTATATGCTCCCTAAGCTGATTTATAAACATGGTGTCAGAGAATAAGTAGCGTGGGAAGGAGAAGGAGCGAGTAGTATTTTCCTCCGTTATAAGTGTAAATGTTATAGAGATCGGATTATGATCAGATGTCACCCTTGGATATATGTCCATTGAACATTTACATTTATCAAGAATCAAACCTGATGTCCAAATCATATCAATGCGTGAGCACACCTTATGAGCCGCAGAATAAAAAGTATATCCACCTATATCAGGATATAAAGATCTCCATACATCTTTTAAAAGATGAATTGCTGCCAAATCCAAAATTGTAGCCCTAGTTTTCCTCATCCTTTGAAAAGCATTTTTTCTTGTAATATCCAATTTATAATTCATTATACAATTAAAATCTCCTAGCACAATTATCTCACCCCTCCATCCCAGTAATTCCATGTTAATTTGGTCAAAGATTAAAGATTCATCTTGATTAGAAGCATAAACTCCACATATTGTAAGTTTGAAATTTTCTAACTTTATCTGCGCTATCGCCCATCTCCCCGCTTTATCGGTTAAAGTCTTAATTACTTCACATTTCAGCCCTTTATGCTTTAAAATCGCTACTCCCCTAATAGAAGCATTGAATTCCGTACTAACTATTAGATCAAACCCCAATTGTTTAATACATTTTTTGTCTTTATAGGCAATATGTGTCTCAGTTAGGACCACTATTTGTGGACTATACATCCTAAGTTCCTCATAGACAAGCCGGCGCTTAATTTTGTTGTTTAATCCTGAAACATTCCAGGTTAAACACTTTATTAAGTGCATCCTAACTTATATATTTCCTTCCCTATGTAACCTATGTAACCAAAAAAAATAATCACAATCAGTGTCTTGTAAAACATCTTAATTTTTTCTTTGCCATTTTTGTGTCCTTTGATGCAGTTTTTACCCCCAACCATAACTACCCTTAACCCACCCCACACTCTGATATTACCTCCCCCCACCCCGTGTTTACCTGTGGATCCCCCCTTCCTGTTGACTGCCGTTCACTTGGCAGTAGGTGGGTGGAAAAAACGCTAATCGGGTCCAGGTATTTATAGTTAATCCGTGCAATACAGTCCAATACAGTCCAACATGTATTCTCAATACCTCTCTTTTGGTTATTTCAATGTCATATAAGCATTAAATTCATGCCCTGCAAAACATTAATATATATAATGAGGAGCTAGAAGAAAGAGAAAATTTGCACCAGTATTTACTTCACATTATTCTTGAGTTCAATCAATCCATCATTTCCCAGTTTTCCAGGAGGTAATTGCTTTTTCAACCTCATCTGCATCAAAGAAAAAGTATGAGAGACCATTTTTAATCACTTTAAGCTTTGCAGGCTCTTGCAGATAAGCTTGAAATCCGAGTTCTTTAATCGGATCTATGAACTGTTTTAGCTTCCACCTTTTCTCTAATGATAGTTTACTTAAATCCGATCTCACAAAAAAGGTGACTGACTCAATAGTGACTGGGGTATTAGGCCGTGCTTTCAAAGAGATGGCCTGTCGAAGCAGGAAATTGCCAATGTAAATCAAAATAGGTCTTGGAAATTTCCCGCTCTTATCTCTCTGGAATAGGGGTAAACGATGCGCCCGTTGGATCTGTGAATCCCAGTCCCAGTCAGAGAGGTCAGGAAAAGCCTTCTGAAACAAATGGGTAATGTATGCCCTCGGATCTGCCCCCTCTGCTCCTTCCGCAATACCAAAGACACGGAGATTCTGCCTTCTATTCCTATTTTCCAAATCCTCCAGTTTGGCCTGCATCTGAGTTATTTGTGAATCATGCCTATTCAACTCTGCTTCAGAGTTTTGCGATCTCTCTTCCGTAGTGGCCACTCTCTGCTGCAGTTCTTCAATGTCCTGTGACACAGCTCCCAGTTTACATGCCATCTCCTGTAAAGAAATTTGAGTTCTGCTGTTATCATCTCTCATTTGCTGGTAATGAATTTTAGCCTCTTGTTTCTGTTCGTTTAAGAGGTGTAAGATTGTCTGAAAAGAAGCAGTCACTTCGCCCTGCGGTATCCATTCAGTAGCCCCGGAAGATGAGGTTGAAGTGTTGTCACCCATGCACACAGCTAGAATAGGTTCACCTAGCAGGGTCCTAGCAACCTCAGGAGTAGTAGCCTTCGGCGTATCACACATGTCACCATTTAGGCTATCGCTATTGCTGATATCATTGTTATCAATTAACCCAGAAGCAGAAGTTGAGGCAGTATTATCTTCAGTAGGTTTCAGGATGGATACAGAAGACTGAGGCTGTGACTGATCCATGGTGCTAGCTTCAATGCCAGCTCCAGTGCTGGCTTCCTTTGATTTCTCTGTAAGAATAGACTGAATAGGGCTGGGTGGAGCATCCCCTTTTGTTTTATCGGTGGATACAATGACTACATCATTGGGGCTGTTGCCAGATAGACGTAATGCCATGGTTTTCACTCCACCTTTAGCCTGCACCCACTGTCTGATAGGGCTGTTTTCAGCGATAACCTTCAAGGCATTTGACTTTGATTTGCCCGCCATTTTAGCTAACTTATTCTTGCTTTTCCCCTTGGGCTTTTTGGATACTGTTTTGTTTTTATCTTTAATCAGACATAAGGGTGTGTTACTCCCCTGTTCATTAACAATTACAAAATCTTGAAGAATACACTGGTTGATGGGTTTGGTTTAACCACTGAACAATACAGGATGCTGTTCAGAGATACCCAGAAAACTCCGTCTCAAGATTGGACTGACTTTGTTGATTGCGCCACTAAGGCTTTTGAAGGCTGGCTACTGGGTAGTAAGGTTACTGATTTTAAAGGATTGTACAATCTAATTATGAGGGAGCAAATCTTAAATAATTGTCAGAACCAGTTATTACACCAGCACCTGGTAGACTCTGATCTGACCTCTCCACAGGAATTGGGTAAGAGGGCAGACAAATGGGTCAGAACCAGGGTTAGGCCTAAAAACCAGGGTGGTGACCAGAAAAAGGAATCAACCAAGCCTCAAGAGAAGGGTGGGGATAAATCCACAGAGAAGACTTCCCAAGGGCCCCAAAACTCCAACAAGGGGGGTGGGTCCCAGAACACTCCTTCAGAACAGAAGAAACCTTATTGCCATACCTGTAAACAGGTGGGTCATTACAAAAGTGATGCCAGTTGCCCTAAAAATGGTAATAAGGGAAATATACCCCCAGGTAATACTCCTAAACCTCCTGTTACCACTAGTGGTAATCCCCCTGGTGGTGGGAGTGCCCCCAAGAATGTGGTGGGCATTACTTTGGGCAATCAGGAGGACTATGGCCTAGCCAGGTTCCCTGACCACACTCTTGTCTGTGAGACTGGCATGGGGTTTGCCAACGTCACTACTGGACCCCACATTTTGGGAAAGTATAGACAAGAAGTTTTAGTGAATGGTCAGAAAATTGAGGCATTCAGAGACACAGGGGCCAGCCTCACCATGGTGAGTGACCATCTGGTCCCCTCTGCTCAACTGACCCCTGGTTTTACTTATCAGGTGACAGACATTCATGGAATGAAGAGAAGGCATCCCATGGCAGTAGTCAAGCTCAGCTGGGGTAATGTCACAGGGCCCATGAGAGTGGCAGTGACAGATAACCTACCTGTAGATTGCTTACTGGGGAATGACCTGGAACTCTCAGCATGGGCTGAGGTGGAACAAGAAACTCATTCCAGAATGATAGGCCTATCCAGACAGGTTAGTGGGGCAGTAATAGCTACAGCCCCAGTCCAAGCACCAGTCCTCCCTGAAAAGGTTGGAAGGGCAGTGGTAGCCACTGCCCAGGCTCAGACAGACTTTCCAGAGCAGGATAGGAGGGCTGTGACAGTCACAGCCCAAACACAAACTGAGTGCCCTCCTGAAAAGGTTGGCAAGGTTGAAATGGTCTCAGCCTCTACTCAAACAGATAATGAGGTTGTGAAGCCTGAAACAATGGATCACTCCACTCAAACAGAGAGCATTGAGGAGGAAGAAGAGTCTTCCCCCTCCCAGACACTAGGTGAGAGCCAGCCTCCTCAGGGAACTGACTCTACCCCTGTTGAAGGAACTGCCCCAGAGGTAGTCAGGCCTAGCCTGGCAGAGCCCCTGATGGCAGTGGACCCTTCCCAGGTGGGACCCAGTCTGGAGCAGGTAACCTGCACCTCTCTACCCTGCCTCAGTCAGCCCAGGGCTGTGGAGGTCAGGGAGGCCAGTGGTGGACCCAAAAGGGCCCCCTGTCCAAGAGAACCCCTTAATCAGCAGATTAGGATCACTGAAGCTGGTAAACCTAGCCAAGTGAAAATAAAACAGACTCCTGAGGGATCCCCCTTAAAAGTAGTTAGGGACCTCCCACAGCTGGACACTGTTGGGCACAGCCAAACATGGGGCCTAAAAACCCCAGACCTGACCTGTCCCTCCAGTAAGCCAAACAGAGGGACTCAGCCTCCAGCTTTAGGTAGCTAGAGGCTGACCCTGAGAGCTCAGTGCATCTCAGCTAAAGAAAGAAAGGCACACATGATGAATGGTGATTGGAGGAAGTTGAGCCCAAAGGTAGAGGAGCCTCACTTCAGTACTCCATCCCAGCATCAGCCTTTTTCTTTACCAAGACACACCAGAGACAGAGATTCCCTATGGTGGAGACCCTCAGACACCCTTAGGGTGAGGGGTTGCCTAGTGGACCATGACACAGGGGTAAACCAAGCCAGAGCTGGTCCTTCCTTATATGGCCACTTAGGTAATAGAGGCTTACCTGGACAAGGATAGCCTTATCTCCTTTCGTTTGGGGGGGGGGGGGGGTTGTGTAGGAAGGTACATCCTGACTATGGTTGCCCCCAACTTTTTGCCCTGTGTTTTAGCTGGTTTTTGACATAGTCGACCTGGGGCCCTGCCAATCAGGACCCCAGGCCTACTGCTCTCTCTGTAAAATGGATTCCATGTACCCTAGGTGCATTTCCAATTGGTACTGGGCCACCTTATCAGACCCTGTAACTCAGGGCATAGGTGTACCCAGGGCTGCCAGGGGCTGCAGCATGTATTATGCCACCCCTGGCTGGCCTCCTAAATTTGACACAACTGGCTGCATGACAGCTGGGGCAAAGTCGTGTAATCACCCTTTGCTGTAGGTGTAGTATACCTATACCTAACCCTAAAATGGACACACAGATTCCTATCAGTCACTCCTATGGCAGGCCTTGACAATCCTGAAGGCAGAGTGCTTGGAATCGTGTGAGATGGTGCTCTGGCATGAGCTGAGCCTGTCTGCAGCTTGCGGAACCAAGTCCTAATAGCTGTTCCATGATATCGCATACCATATACTCTTAAGTGCATTATAATCCTCGCGGTTAAATGCTAACTTTGGTATTGCTTTATCAAAACATGTCGAGTAAGGTGTTATACGAATTGGAATACTAACCCCTCGCCAATTCTGGCGACGGGGTTAGCATTCCACCCTTCTAGAGGGACACGACATGTATGTAACTGTGAACCCCGGTTAAAGTTAACTAAAGCCTCAGCTCCACAAAATGGATGCTGCCACCACAGACACGAGTCTGACCCCCTGCAGCTGGGAGTCCTTCCAGCGAGGGGAGCCTGGACAAAGGGTTTCCTGTCAGGGGGGGTGCTAGCACCGTCCCAGACATGGTTTTGTGTATCCTGGGTAGGCAGGGCTTTTCAGGAAGGTGACTGCTGAGTGGCACCCCGGTGCTCACTACGCATAGGCCGGTCTGAACCAGTTCCAGGGGCACACCAGCCCCTGGCCTGGGGAAGTCCGGCATGGCAGAGGGGTGTAACCACCCCCCTCCTAGTCCCACCCATAGGCAGGACCTAGTCACCGGGTCAGCCCCCTTTTTTAGTATAAAGATGGGAGCGGGCCCCCTGTTCAAATTAGATCATCTTTGGAATCAAGACACGACTTTCTTCGAAAGGACATCAAGATTTCTTCTTCAAGATTCTCCCTTGTGGCTAAGGAGTAGTCACCCTGCATCAAGCGGGCACCATCCTAAGAACACTGCGGTCTGCTGCAAGTCCTTCTTCACGAATCCGACGACCCAGCTCGACGAGACCCGGCTTCCCTGCCACCTCTGACCTCTACTCACCTCTACAGCAAAGCTGAGAACTGTGAGTGCGACGAGACCTCAAGGGACCGACGATCGCCAAGACTGCACGACTTCTTTGTAACAAGCCCACCGAGTCTTCCACTGGTGAGTGCTTTGGGGTCCAAGAAGCCCCAATCCTGAGCAGCTCCAGCACCGAAGATCAGCCCTCCAGCATCTCCACGATCTGCGTGGGGCCCTTCTGCTTTTGCGTGCTCACCGCGCTGTGTGGCTACTAGCCGGCTGGCTTGTGGCCTTCTTCACGACGCCCGACGACATCACTGCTGCTGGTCTGGTTGCTCCAGACTGGCCCTTGCTTCCTTCTTCAAGAGAGGCACCCCGGACCCTCCTGGTCCACTCCAGACGCCATTTTAGGTCCACCGCGTGGGCTTGAATTTGCCAAGGCTTTGTTGCCCAATCCTGGGTCCAGCGACGCCGACAGCTTCCATCTCCGTGGGACAGCTCGCTCCTCCTTCCTGGTCGCCGACAATGCCTCCTGGTCCGTGAGATCTCCGAGCACAGCGTCACCCACTCACCTAGTCGAGGTGGCTACCATCCGGTGCCCTCCTGGTGCCCACTGACTACTGACTAGTAGTCTCGAACTTGGTCCCCTCTGCTTTCAGGTGTCATCTTCCATCGATCCAGGCTTGGATCCACCGAACTTTCTTCACTGGTCGCCTGCCAGCAACTTCTTTCTTCCAGGCTCCTGGTCCGGCAACGAGGATTCCCGACGTCTTTTGAGTCCTATGCAGCTGCAGCCCCTGGGCTAGGTAACTTCGGCATTTCGGTGCCCCAGCATAGCCTCACTATCCAAGGGTCAGGATCCACTTTCTTTTTCTCCCTACCAGGTCGGGTTCGCCCGAGAACACTAACTTTGCAATTCCTAGCTACCATAGACTTTGTCCCGCATCACGCGTGAGAGTGCACACTCTGCACCCGAGTCCCCTAGGCCTCCTATAAGTAATCTGAAGGTTCTATAGTCAAGTCCTAGCGATTCCTAAGCCTATTAGTACTGTACTTACCTGCTAGTAATTTCGCATTCCACTTCCAGAGTATATGGTTTTCCGTGCCCCTCGGGCATTTGTATATACTGTGCTAACTTAAGTATTTTTGTAAGAGTTTTGGTTTGTGCTTAGTACCCTGTCCTCATAAAGAGTACAGGGCTGTTGTGATTCTTAATAAATAACTGTTTATTTTCATAACACTTGTGTGGTGTCCTTTCACTTGGTATTCAAGGGGTATATGTGGTATAACAGCTGGCTTAACACGCCCTCTCGAGTCTTTAGCCTTAGACTGCTCGTATCCACGCTACTAGGATAGCTGGTCTATAAGGTTGACTTACAACCAATCATCAATAAGGGTTGCTGGACTGATACATAGTGTTCACTAGAATAGTGAGCACTGCATATCAGGCCACCTTCTCACATCGTGCTTCAAATAAATATTTGCAACTAGGCATTGCATTTATTATTATTGCAACAACACACCCAAAAACGAAAAAATAAAAATTGCAATTCTAATCCAAAATGGATGTTTAAATTAATAGAAGAGAGACCCCACAGAAAGACTTGGCCCATGCACCACTGAGTACCCCTGGGCATAATGGATGAAAGGAAGGCAAACTAGGTGCAGGCCTGAGCACACTGCCTGGCTTCAAAATGGCCCCTTGTCCCCCACCACATGGCCAGGTCCTGCCTGGACCTCAAAATGGCCCCCACCCACATGCACATGGCCAGACCCCAACAACACCCCAAAAAGTCAACAAACACACAACAATCGTCCCAATCCAATGCCATCCATGCCCTCAATGATGGTTAAATTCAAGACACCCCACAGAAAGACTTGGCCCATGCACCACTGAGTACCCCTGGGCATAATGGATAAAAGCAAGGCAAACTGGGTGCAGGCCTGAGCACACTGCCTGGCTTCAAAATGGCCCCGTGACCCCCACCACATGGCCAGGCCCTGCCTGTACCAGGCCTCAAAATGTCCCCCACCCACATGCACATGGCCAGGCCCCAACAACCCCGCAAAAAGTCAAAAAACACACAAAAATCACCCCAATCCAATGCCATCCATGCCCTCAATGATGTTTCAATTCAAGAGACCCCGCAGAAATACTTGACCCATGCACCACTGACTACCCCTGGACATAATGGATGAAAGCAAGGCAAACTGGGTGCAGGCCTGAGCACACTGCCTGGCTTCAAAATGGCCCCTTGACCCCCGCCACATGGCCAGGCCCTGCCTGTCCAAGGCCTCAAAAAGGCCCCCACCCACATGGCCAGGCCCCAACAACACCCCAAAAAGTAAAAAAACACACAAAAATCACCCCAATCTAATGCCATTCATGCCCTCAATGATGTTTAAATTCAAGACACCCCACAGAAAGACAAGGCCCATGCACCATTCAGTACCCCTGGGCATAATGGATGAAAGCAAGGCAAACTGGGTGCAGGCCTGATCTCACTGCCTGGCTTCAAAATGGCCCCTTGACCCCCACCACATGGCTAGGCCATGCCTGGACAAGGCCTCAAAATGGCCCTCACCCACATGCACATGGCCAGGCCCCAACAACACACCAAAAAGTCGACAAACACACAAAAATCACCCCAATCCAATGCCATCCATGCCCTAAATGATGTTTAAATTCAAGACACACCACAGAAAGACTTGGCCCATGCACCACTCACTACCCCTAGGCATAATAGATGAAAGCAAGGCAAACTGGGTGCAGGCCTGAGCACACTGCCTTGCTTCAAAATGGCCCCTTGACCCCCACCACATGGCCAGGCCCTGCCTGGACCAGGCCTCAAAATGGCCCCTACCCACATGGCCAGGCCACAACAACACCCCAAAAAGTAAAAAAACACACAAAAATCACCACAATCCAATGCCATCCAAGCCCTCAATGATGTTTAAATTCAAGACACCCCACAGAAAGACTTGGCCCATGCACCACTCACTACCCCTGGGCCTACTGGCTAGTGTGACTTTACAGGCACCCCAAAATTAAACAAAATTCCACATACAACAATGAGCTAAAATTCCTTGACATAAATGAGATTTAAGTTCAACAAAACTCACAGAAACAGTAACCCTGGGCCTACTGGATACTGCGGCTACCCAGAATTATTTTAAAGTTGTGATAAAGTTTTAAAATTGTAGTTGCAGCAACTGCAATGCCCCAAACAAACAACACCAACTTACTTGTAAAATCTTGAATCCAAAAGTGATCCAAAAACTCCAAAGTCCAAAAAGTCCTAAAATACAAATATCCAGCATCAGTCACAAAAAGTAACCTTCCAGCTCCAGATCCAAATGAAAAGTGACCAGGAAATGGACAAAGCACTGGGAGGAGCCTGCTGGACAGGAACAGGAAGTTGGAGACTCTGGGGCACTTCCTTTCCTCCCCCTGCCAAAAAATTGACTCCTTGCATAGAAACGTGCAGCCAAATGTCAATCTGAGGAGTTATTCTGATCAAAATCATCATTTTCAGAAGGTTTATGCTGCCTGCGGTGGATTGCTTGTGCAAAATTGCAATTGCGAGCTGTTCAAATCTCCCGCCGGAAGTCAGCTGCACGCTGCATCTATGTGTTCGCAATTGTTTACCCCCGCGATGTGTGATTGCGGGCCCTTATGACGTACTCACGTTGTCAAACTCTCGCTGTGCAAGATGGCGGGCCGCGATGACGTACTCTCGGTCGAAAAACTATCGTGCGATCTCGCAGCAAGATCCAAAATGGCGCAGCACACGCAAACCGGGAGAAAAACAACTCGTCGAACGCAGAATCACAGTAAGTCAACGCCGCATGCGAGATATTGTATTTTTCAAGCGCGACCAAGCAAAACAATACGCCAGCTTGCGAATTGCGGATTTTTTGACAAATGTGCGCGATTCGCGGAACTCTAAATTGCCAAAAATCCGCAAATTGCGCGAGCGGAACGGATTTTACGCCCATACTTCATTACAATCCAGTTATTCTCACAATATGGAATGCTAATATGGATATTCAGTATGTTGCGGATAATTCCATTGCTGGTGCCCGATATATGACATCTGATATAACAAAATCAGAAAAGACGGAGTTGAAAGAAATGTGGTAAGAAATTTCTCACGAGAAGAGTCTTAGTAAGAAATTGTACAGTTTCAGTTTAAAGATGTTATCCCATCGAGAAATTGGAGCGTATGAATGCTCAGATCGGTTATCATATGCAAGTTTATACTCAAAATCTAGAAGAATCATTTGGGTGAGTGAAGGTCTTACTGCAACGCGAAATCGAATACTTAAATCTGTACAAGAAATCGAATATTTAGCAGAAAAAGAACCGGAAAGTACAGATATTGTCAAAACAAACATGTTGGACACATATTATCCATATAGAAGTCATCATCTTGAGAACATATGTTTCTATGAAGCGCTGCAATTTTAACTTGTAAACGGAATACTACAGAAAACATAAATGATGGAAAATATGCAATGATTGCTTCAGAATGATGTTTGGTGAAACAAAGGAAAGGAAATTTGATTAATCAGAAAAAACTGAGTTGTGATACTCCTAATAAAAGGGAATTTTACTATTTAGTACTTATACAACTCTTCAAACCGTGGCGTACAGAATTGGAATTTCTTGGAGATTTGCAGAGCTATGAAGATTCCTTCAATGCTTGTAAAGATACCATAGAATGTACAGTTTTTGCAAATTATCTCAAAATGTTGAACGATGAAATTGATCAAGAAGCTACTATTGCAGCTGAGATTGCTATAGACAGTTCTCAAGACAGTCAAAGTTCTTCTCCACTGAGTCAAGATCCACTAGGACAACCAATTCTTGAAAATGAAGCGGCAATTGCAATGAATGAAGTGGAAACAGCAATGCATCAAGCTCAAGAAGATATTATGGGCTTAGGAAACTTGGAAGAACAACTAAATACTAAACAGAAAGTAATATATCAGCAAGTGAGACAACAGTTTGACCATGGATTTCTTCATGAAAAGAAAGAATGCACATCATTTCAACCTAACTGAATGTATGTCAGTGGTCAAGCGGGAATATGGAAAAAGTTTCTTAATGAAAGTACTAACCACAGAAAACAACTGACTCACATTTGTTTTGTGTTGTAACTGCTCCAACTGGGTTGGCAGCACACAACATTAAAGGAATTACATTACATTGTTTATGTATGCTACCTGTAGAGCATGAAAATAAATTGGAATATAACAAACTATCTGGAGAAGCTTGCTATGTAGTTTCAAGAGTGCTAAAGAAAATGAAACTTCTGATTATTGATGAGGTAAGCATGGTCTCAATCTTAATGATTGCTTTTATTCATTTAAGAATGCAGCAAATTCTTAAAACAGACTACGATGTCTTATTTGGAGGAAAACATGTGATAGTTTTTGGAGATCTACTCCAATTTACTCCCGTAAAAGGACAACCAGTATTTAAAACACGTGTACATGAAGACACCAAAAAGTCTTTGAGAAGTGTTGGAAACATTAACATTTGGTCATATTTTGAATACAAAGAACTCATTAAAAATATGTGACAGGCAAAGGATGCTGATTATGGAACTATTCTTCAAGATATAAGAATTGGAGTACTGACAGAACATGGCAAACAAGATTTCCAAAGTCGACTACTTACAAACTTATATAGTTCCTGATAAAATATATTAAAAAATTGCAGAAAATAAATCTATAATCTGCTTAATGCCAACACTGCGCGAGTTTTCTATATTCAATGAAGAACTTTTGAAGCTAGAAAATGAACAAATAATCAAAATGGAAGCCATTGATAAAATAGAGTATGAAAGAATCACTATTATTTTGACAGAAAAATTGAAAACAAAATTGGATTCTTTAGAAAAATCTATATCTAAAACTGCAGGTTTAGAATATAATTTATATGTATGTGTAAACTGTCGGGTAATTTTACGGCGTAATTTGGATGTGGAAAAATGTTTAGTAAATGGAGCAATGGGTAAAGTTGTTGATTTTGTTAATTATCAAAATAGAGATGGAATTGAATTTTTGAAAATTACATTTGATCTGATTGAAGAAGTAAAACAAATTGGTTGTAGTCAAGTACGTTTTTTGCTCGTTAAAGATGTATATGTTCTTTGGCATATGCAGTGACTAATCATATATCTCAAGGTTTAAGTGTAGATAATGCTATGGTGAACATTGGAAATAGCGTTTTTAAGGAGGGTATGGCACATGTGACTTTGTCCCGACTCAGAACTTTATCTGGATTGTATTTGATTGATTTGATTGATTTTGATGAGGGAAAGATTAGTGCAGATGCAAACTGTGTAAAAGAGTTTAATCGGCTAAGAAGAATGTATTCTCCCAATTTAGGTGAATATCCTGTACATGAAAAGCGTTTAGTAGGTCGAAAAAGAAGATATGAGAGTATCTGTAGTGAAGTTATATAAAAGGAACAAAATCAAGATAATGTTGATATTGCAAGCAAAAAGAAAAAGGACATTATTGAAGAGATTGTCAGGGATCAGTTAGAAAATAGTTCAGGTATCAACTGCTATGCTAATGTAGTAGTCAATGTTTTTTTCTAGATAGTTTGCAGCAGCAAATTATGAAGAATTGAGAAGAAAGATTTAGTTCATTGTTGCATTTTATGTATGAAAAATTGAGAACTGATAAAAATAAAATGCAAAGTGTTTCTGATATTCGTAATCTTTTGGATATAAGTTCTGGTACTACACAATTTACGCAGAATATTCAACAAGATGCTAATGAATTTCTAATGTACATGCTTGCAGTATTGAAAAATGAAGGAATAGAAATTAAAAATCTTTTTGGCCTTCATTATAATTGGGAACATGAATGTGAAAATTGTATGTTTACATCTAGCACTAACATAGACACTGAAAGATTATATATTTGAAATACCAGACTGTAAAACAGTGTCTTTCAACAAACTAGTTAAAGAAGCAAATCAGAACATGGAGTGTTGGCCAATGCAAATCAGAAATGTTATCAACATTATTTATACACAGATTTGGACAATATATAATTTTAATGATACAACGTTGTACAGCTGATGGAAGAAAATTGGAAACTTTAATAAAAATGTGTATAGCAAGTCAACCATCAATATCAGGAAGAACTTTTGTAGCAGTAGCAATAATTGTTCACGATGGTCCTTCTACAACATCTGGACATTACACTGTCTATTTAAAATGCAATAAAGGATGGACATATTGTAATGATGCACATTTGGTTTTTAAACATTGTTTGCCTCATGAATTACCAAACTCCTACCCAATATTTTTAAAGCCAAAGTTTTAAGAACATGATTCAGCCTATTGGAAATATGTTAAAATGTATTAATATGATTACTATTGGACAATTTCAGTATAAAGGATTTCAAGAATACCATTTGGCCTAGAGGAAAGGTATTAATTGCAATTAAGGACTTTTTCTTGGACATTCTCACAGCATATATTTTTAAAGAACATCATTTAGAGTATATGGAAATTATACAGAATTGTTCATTGAATTATTATTTCAGTTCTTTCATATTGCAGTAAGAAAATTCTCTTAGAAAGAAGCATTTTATATGTGTGTGATATGTATTATATGGTATGTTATTGAGGATGTTGCTTTTATGGAATGTGCAGACATAGTTGACTATATTGAAAATATTTTTGACACAGAATTGTTTTTTTTAAAAACAATCTTATTGAATGGGTTTTTTTTGCCCGCTGTTATGTGATGAGTAACGTTGAAATCACTATCTGTAGTGAAATTGAATATATTCTGACCACAGCAAAAAAGGCAAACAAAATGATTTACATAATGTTAAAATTATATTGCGTTATGTTAAGCATTTTTCCATATTTCTGTGACTGCTGACCTTGCAGGGATTTTGTTTTAGAAGGGATCTGGTTTTATGTTACCTTTTAAGAGACCTAAATTGACTGCTGTCTGCTTTATTTGATTACCTAATGCGGCCGGCCCTTTGGGTTGTAGGTGTCTTGCTGTGTACGCATCCGCCCACTACCTTATGCATGGAATGTTGTATACGGCTGTGCCGGCCCGAAGGGATGTGGGCACCAGGCTGTGTCACCTCACTGATGTCAATAAAGGTCGAGTTTAAAACCAAAAAAATAAATAAAAGCATTTTTCCATATGTACTTCTGTCAAGGTACGATTAAGTAATGCAAACACTATCAATGCACTACTACATTCAGCTGTGCACTATATATATATAAACCTCTAACCAACTACTGAGTAAAGTAGTAGTAATGAAATCTAGAAATCCTCCTGCCTGTTCCATGCACTTCTCCATTGACCCATCCAGCACTATCTACGTATCCTATCACTCCGCCAATATATAAGCACTTATAAATTGAACATTTACTCTCTTTGCATCACTGAAATTATTCTAGTTACTAGTCATGTACCTAAGCAATGGCCTAGCTAAGAAAACTAGTACAGCTGCATTATTCTGAGCACTATGCATGCAGACTTCTAATCGGGTACATAGCATTGATACATTCTTTTAAATACTCAGTTACTACCTATACTGTCTAGGAATCCTCCAGTCTGTCCCATGCATTTCTCCATTCACCCATCCAGCACTGGCTACTTATCATTTTACTCCACCAATACCTAATCACTTATAAATGAAGTGTCCACTCTGTTTGCAGCACTGTCATCATTCCAGTTACTAGTGGTATTTTAATAAAATAACCTAGGCTCCAACACAAGTACAGATGCAGTATTCTATGCATAATCCCTCCAAATCTCTAAACAGATACATAATATTGGTCCACTTAATTAAATACTAAAGTACTACCTATACAGTGTAGGATACCTCCTGTCACTCTCATGCAATTCTTCAATTAACCAACAAGCAATATGTTCTTATTGTATCAGCCTGCCAATACCTAAGCACTTATGGAGCAGATTTAGAAGCACCCAGTACCACCAATACGTCACTTTTTGTAACATACTGATGGTGCCAGACACTCCTTCATATTTACAAGGAGAGGAAAAGGTACCCTGCGTAGCTTTTCTTCTCCTTATAAATGCAACCTCTTCATACACAGCACTTTGCATTGAAAGGGCGTTCCATAGGTGTTGCTGTGTGTGTTCCCACGCAACACTCATAGAACAAGACACAACTCCAGATTTATCAGAAATCGTAATCTGGAAATGTGTTTGAATGCTGCACCATCCTCTAGTTGGTGTAGCAAGGCACAACAAGGAGAATTGTTTGTATTTCTCCTAATTTTTCCTCTTTCAATGTATGCTGCATTGCACAGCGTACATTGAAAGAGGAAATGCCTTTACTGATTGTTTTTGTGCAGGAAGGTTCCCTTCCTGCACAAAAACAATATCCCCACAATACAAACATCCTTGCACCATGGTGCAAGGATGCCTGTGTCACTGCATGTCTGCAGTTTGCACAGCAGTGCAGAGGGAAGCATAGAGTTGCAACATATTTATGCACATATGTCACATCCCTGTACTTCAGAAGTACCACAGCACAGTGCAGCTAAAGAGCTTACAGTGTCATGCTGCAGCACTTCCTTATACTTCTCCACTTATACATTCACTATACACTACTAATGCATTCTTTCAGTCAAGTCTGCTCTACACATATATTCAACCAAAACTTCACACATTATCACACAAATATAGTTCTTTCTTTAACCAGAGAAATGAGTTCTGATAAGAACTTTTTTCTTTTATGTTTTTTTTTATTTTTCTGAACAATTGTTTATTTTTTTGGGTGTTTTTTCAACAAAATAAATTGAAAAAAACAGGAAACTTCAGGAATTATTTTGCATTCCAAAAAAACAAAGCAAACAAAAACCTAGCAACGATGATTCCGTTGCGCAGCACAAACTGCTTCTACAGACTGCTCCCAAAAACAAATCAGTTTCTTGCACTTCGCGCAGTGCTGCTCTAGGAAAGCAAACTCAGGTCGAATGTCTGGTGGGGATGTAGCAGTTGATGTCCCAGAAGTACATCGAACTGCAGCTGGAGGGTTCATTTCCGCTCGTCTACACTCCTCCTGAGCCAGTTTCACCGGATGTATGGTCTTCAGATGTTTATACATTGAAGCAGTACCACAGGAATACTTCTTCTCACTACTGCCTCTAGACAGTACTCTCTCACAAATCCGGCAGGTGACCTTCGTGTCATTCACCTTCTTCTGTCCTGGTGGAAAGGTGAAGAATTTTCACACCACTGATTCTCGGCTTTCAGGACGTGGAGCCTCTGGCAACAATTCTTCTTCCGAAGAATGTTTCTCCTGCTATTACTGCTGTCCTGAAGCCATGTTCTTTTTTTTATTTTTTATGGCGAAATAAGGGTTCTTCAAAGCACAGAGATGACTCTCCAAAGATGCTCCAAGAAGAATGATTGAAATGGGTGGGGTCCTTCAATAGTTACAATGGGAAATGTTATGAACCAATCAAATCTTTTTTTTCAGGTCACATGGGAACCACGGACCTTGCGCACACGCAGCACACATCCCATTGCGACGTTGCAAAAGTACATTTAAAAGTAGCATGACCAGTAAGTAATATTTATTTATATTGCACAGTTACTTAAAACCATTTACAATACATCTTAAAAAGAAAGGCATCCTAAAAAAAGCATTTATATACGAAACTTTCAAAATCAGTATATAAAAAACAATATATGTATTAATATTTGTATCTGTACATTCGTGAATAAAAACAGCAAGCATATACCAGTGAGTCCACATTAGTGAGTTGCTTGCATAAGTTAAGTTATTAAAATAATGTCTTATCCGTCTGGTTAGTGGGGCAAGTTGGCTTATTGGTCTAAAGTGACTTTCATCATGTCTGACCCTTCATTTTCCGTAAGCCTGTTTCGAAGCTTGGTCATGTATTTCCCAATCTTGGCCAGGTCTGATGGAAGAATGCAGGAGAAAAGATTTTTTTTTTTAAATGGTGAAATAAGAGTTCTTCACAGAGCACAGAGATGACTCTCTAAAGATGCTCCAAGAAGAATGATTGAAATGGGTGGGGTCCTTCAATAGTTACAATGGGAAATGTTATGAACCAATCAAATCTTTTTTTTCAGGTCACATGGGATCCACGGACCTTGCGCACACGCAGCACACACCCTATGCGATGTTGCAAAAGTACATTTAAAAGTAATATAAGTTTATTACAAGTAAAAATATCTTATTTTTATGAATACCTTAGATAATCTCTTGCCCTAATATGTATATTAAAGCCATATATATATATATATATATATATATATATATATATATATATATATATCCAGCAAATGACTCCCTTTCCCTCCGTAAGGCGCTACTTCTTCCTGGTCGCGTTACTCCTGCGGTCGAGTCAGACCGCTGCAAATTCAACAAGGTTTCCCCACAGAGGGCGAGTGTGGAGTCGCAGAAGAAAACAGACTGCAAACAGCGTATTCGTGCAAGTATTCCTGATTTAATTCATAAATCCATCGGGGGTGCCAAAACAATATAGCAACCAACGCGTTTCGACAGCGTCCGCTGTCTTGATCACGGTTAGCCAACTCAATACAGCTCGACATTTTTAAGGAACCAACAAACAAACATTTTGGTCAGACACGCCCCCCTGTCACATGGTGTGTTACTAGTATACTTAGACTTCTGGGACTTGTAGTTGACATTACGTTAGTAATAAAGCTTGGTGATTGTAATTACATTACTTTTAGGGGCATACTGATTGTATGTATGTCTTTATGTTAAGCATTATTAGGTCGGCGATTTGGGATAGTTTGTTTTTCCCAATTAGCCTTGGTCGGTTCTCATGCAGTGTTTATCTATGGGAGTGCCGCCCTCCAGTGGGCATAGTATTAACAATTTGACATATTGATCAATTTAGTGCAATTTTTAACAAAAATATAGCCCTCCAGTGGGCATTTACACATGTCATCATATATCAAGGTCACTTATGTACTCCCTTCGGTGAGCTGAAAACAAAGGTGAAAAAAGTGGGGGAATGTGAAGTAAAGGGGACAAAACCATTAAAATATCATGTTTGACAGGCGGGATTTCTCAAGGGTCTGTTTAGTTCATTCACAAATGTATATAAAGCTCTTCCGATTGATTTAGCCCTGATGGCACCATAGTTCTGAAACCAAGGATGTGTTTTGATTCCTTGCGTCTTAACAGCTTTTCATTGTGTCCACCTCTGGCAGTGAGATTCAAGGTCTCAATGCCCCAGAAACGCAATTGTTTCCAGTCTCCGTTATGTTCCAATTCCATGTGTTTGGCAACGGCGTTGCCCCTGTCTTTGTGTATGGTTGCACGGACGTGCTCCAAGATGCGTTTTTTTAGTTCGCAGATTGTGCTTCCGATATACCTTAGTTTGCACGGACACTCGATCATGTATACCGTGTATCTGCTGTTACAGGTTATACATTCGTTGATTTACCAGATTTTTTTGTCCGGCATAGTTATTGTTTGGGTGGGTTTGGCAATTTCGCAGGCCTTACAATGATAGCACTTCACAAATCCTTTGGTTTGTAGCCAATTCTTCTTTTTTTTGGTTGTTGACTGAAAATGGCTGTGAACCAATTGGTCCTGAAGGTTTTTAGCTCTTTTGTAAGATATTATTGGGTGTGTGCCCATCCTTTTTCCTATGACAGGGTCCAGCTGTAGAATCTTCCAATTTCTTTTCAGTATTTGGTTCAGTTGTTTTGTTTCTCTGCTGTAGGCTGTAATTAACCTGATTGGTTCCTCCTCCATATGAATTGAGATTTCTTTCGATTTTAGGCTGTCCGATCTTGTGGTCATGTTTGCTCTTTCCCAACAATGTCTTATTGTATGCTGGTTATATTGCCTGTTTCGGAAACGAGTTGCAGAGTTTTTGCTTTGTTTTTGCCATTCCCCTTCCTCACTGCAGATTCTTCTGAGTCGAAGAAATTCCCCGTAGGGGATGCTTGATATTAAGGATTGCTGGTGGAAACTGGTGGCTTCAAGTGTGGCATTTGTTGCTGTGCTTTTTCGGTGAAGGTTGGTTTCTATTTGGTTGTTTTTAATGTACACCTCGGTGTCCAGAAAGACTGTTCTGTCCCGACTGATATTGTAGGTGAATGTTATGCCAGGTGTGCTGGTGTTCAATATTTGAAAGTATTCAAGAAATTTATCCTCCCCTCCATTCTACACTACAAATAAATCATCGATAAATCTCTTCCAGACTATGATGTGCTGTGTGAAAGTTTGTAATTTTTCGTTCCATGCCACAGTCTCTTCCCACCATCCCATGGCAGTGCAGGCGTAGTTTGGACTAAAAGAAAAGCTCATGGCTGCTCCATTTTTTTGCTTGAATACAGAATCGCCAAACAGGAAGATGTTATTACATAGTAAATAATGGATCCTTTCTGTTAGCATGTTGTTATGATTAGAATAATGTATGTTTCGTTCCTTAAAGACATGTTTGCAAGCATTTAGGCCCATCTCGTTTTCAATGTTTGTATATAATGAAATCACATCCATTGTGATCATTATAAATTCTGGCTGCCAAGTTATTAGCTTCAGGTTACATAGGAAGTCTGTAGTGTCCTTAATGTAGGATTTGAGTTGTTTGACTTGTGGACTTAGGTAAAAATCAATGAAATTTGATAATGGTTCCAGCAAGGAACCGTTTGCCGACACGATTGGTCTCCCTGGTGGCTTAGTGGCATTTTTGTGGATCTTGGGTAGGAAATACACAGTTGCTGTTTTTGGAAAATCCACAGTTAAATATTTTTTCTCATCAGAGTCTAGTAAGGATGCATTTTCCCACTGTCTTAGTTTCCCATCCAATTCTCTTTTTACATCATCGGTTGGATTTCTTTCCAATTTCTCATAGTAGTGTGGGTTGTTCAGTTGATTCATGGCTTCCTCAGTATATAATTTTTTTTTTTTTTTAAACCTTTATTGTACCTTCACATCTTTACACAGCATGTCGCCTACAACCCCGAAGGGCCGGCCGCTAAACGAGAGTATCACATCAGAACGACAGCCTTAAGTAAATGCAGTGCATATGTTGAAGAAGTCATTTCAATAAGGGTCGCCAGAAGAGTGAATGAAGGACAGTAGCGAATGTTCCATACAGAGTAATTGAGGTTATCATTTTCTATTTTTTGAAAGGAACAAAAAGAACAACCGAACATCGGGAAATCACAGTGCGATCATTGACAACGTACATTGCAAGATAGATACGGGAGTATACCTGGGATAAGACAAAGCCTCTTTCATCCTGGAGTCAACTAAAGGCGTAAAGAAAATATCGCCTCCCCCAACCCCCCCTGAAGGACCTCACCCTACAGCCAACCACCCTCACTCCAACCCATCATCATCATCCGAGTCCATTGGGTCATCTTCTGGCAGTGGGTCGCAGATGTCGCCCCGGTAGGTGTTCCATGGGGACCAGACCTTGTTCCACTTGCCAGGACAGGCCCGACTTAGGTACACCGCCCTTTCTATAACCATCGTCCTGTCCATGTTTGTGCACCATTGTGATGTTGTCGGGAGGTCCGCCACCCCCCAACGCTGCGCAATGTCCCGCATCGCCACCATCATTCCCAGTGTCACCCAAAGGCGGCCGTACCGGGACAAATCTGTTGGTTCCCATACATTGAGGAGGCACCGTCGTGGCTCCGGCAGCACCGAGACCTCCAGCACCTGGGATATAGTACGCAGGACCTGACGCCAATAGTTGTGTATGCGTGGGCAATCCGAGAATGTATTGAAGAAGGTGCCCTCTTCCCCGCAGCCTCGCAAGCAAAAGGGGTTTGGGGTTCGGTGTATGCGGTGTAGCAGTGTTCTAGTGTAGTATGTTCTGTGGAGGACTTTGAGCTGAACTAGCCTCATCCTGGCCGATATGCCCGCTTCCTTGGGGGAAGCCAGAGCCTCATTCCACTCATGTTCATCAAGCGCGCCTACCTCTTGCTCCCATCTTTCCTTGAGGGGCATCAGCGGATCTGGAGAGTTATTGAGAAGCTTCCGGTATGTTAGGGAGGTTGCCTTCTCTACCATGTAGTCTGTCAGGAGGCGATCCTCCAGCGGGGAGGACTCAGGAAGAGTCGATCCAGCCGGGATGGCCGAGAGCAGGGCGTGGCGGATCTGCACGTATCGATATGACTCGTGCGGTCTTAGATCATAAATCTCTTTCAGGCGGGCGAAAGTGATAACGTCCCCTCGTTCCCACATGTCCCCCACCGTGGAAATTCCAATGGAATCCCAGCGGGAGAACCCCTTACTGAACCGAAGATTGCCCAGAGCACGCGCGTCCCAGAGCGGAGTGAGCTTAGTGAGCGTGCCTTTCCATCCCAGTGCAGCGGTGGCTGCATGCCAAGTGGCTACGGTAAGCCTAGTGGGGCCCACAAGCGGTCTCAGCTTCCTCCGATCTTAAAGTGGGGCTAGTATGTTATTGGCGCCCAACTGTGCCGTGTCTGCCTGGAATGCCGGGTCGGATTGCGGTGCATGTAGCCATTGGTTAATGGGCCTGAGTTGTGCTGCCCAATAATATAGATGCAAGTTCAGGAGTGCAATGCCACCCTCGTACCAGCTTCTGCAGAGTTTGGATTGGGCTATGCGTGCAGGGCGATTGCCCCATAGTAATCCGGAGACCACCGCTGCGACCTTCCTGAAGTATCCCGTTGTCACCGGGAATGGAGTGTTGTCTAGGATGTACAGGAAACGGGGTAGTGACTTCATTTTAAACAAAGCAGCTCTCCCCAGCATCGTTAAGGGCAACCCCGCCCAGAAGCCCGCGTCTTGCTTGAGACGATCCAGTGGTGGCAAGAGGTTTAGTCTCTTGTATTCGGAAGGGTCCCTCGTGATATGAATGCCTAAGTATTTAAAGGAGGAACCGGCCAGCCGTAGAGGGCAGTCCGGTCCAAGTGTTGGGGGGTCCCCTGCCAGCACATACAACTCCGACTTGTTCCAGTTGATGGTGTAGCCTTAAACCTCGCCGTGGTCGTTACAGAGATGCAAAAGAGCTGATACGCCATGCTCGGGATCCGTTAGATACACCAGCATGTCGTCAGCATAAAGGGATATGCGGTCCTCCCATCCCTCCTTCCATTGAATCCCCTTGAGTAGGGGGGTATGTCTGATGCGAATAGCCAGAGGTTCTAGGGAGAGTGCAAAGAGCAGGGGGGAAAGAGGGCAGCCCTGCCGGGTGCCACGGCCAAGCGGAAACGTGCGTGATATGTGGCCGTTCGCCACCACGTGTGCCACTGGCGTTGTATAAAGTAACTTTATCCACGAGATGAAGTTTGGGCCGAATCCCATGTGTGAGAGGACTTCAAAGAGGTAGGCCCACTCCACCAAGTCAAAGGCCATCTTTGCGTCCAAAGCCAGTATAGCTGCACTATCTCCAATGCAGTCCGCCCTCGCCAGCACCCCGTGTACCCTTCTAAGATTAAGTGCGGTGTTTCTGTGAGGCATGAACCCTGACTGGTCCGGGTGGATAAGGTCGGACAGATGTGGCATTAGGCGGTTGGCCAGGAGTTTTGCTAAGATTTTACTTTCCGCATTTAGCAGAGAGATAGGGCGGTAAGAGGAGCACTCCTCTGGAGGTTTACCGGGCTTAGGGATAGCCACTATTGTGGCCGTCCGCTGATCCAGCGGGAGCATTCCTTTTTCACGACATTCTACATACATGTTAAGTAAATGCGGGCAAAGATCTTCAGTGCGTGCTTGGAACCACTCAACTGGAATGCCATTCGGCCCAAGTGCCTTGCCGGTTCGGAGGGCCCCAATGGCTAACCGAAGTTCATCGGTGGTAAACGGCGCCTCCAGATCGGCTACGGCCTCCGGCTGCAGCGAGGGGATGTCTATATTGCTTAATACACATTGGGCCGCAATCATGGTCACCTCTCGTTCGGGGGTATACACTTTTTCAAAGTGGGACGCCAACGCTTCCACCACTCGGTCGGGGTCAGTTAGCATCTTGCCATCGCCATCCTTCACCTGCTGAATCCCCCTGGAGCTACCTCCTCTTCTGTCAAGCCAGGCCAGCATCTTCCCTGCCTTGTCCCCCACATCGTACACCCGGTTCTGTGTGTCGGTGATATGTCCCTGTGTCGTGAGGCGTGCATGGTCTGTGTACAGTTGCTGGTGAAGTGTAAGGGTGTGTGCCGTATCGTCCGTGGGGTCAGCTTCATGGGCATTAGTGGCTTCGCGCAGTCGGAGCTCGAGAGCAGAGTGTTCAGCTGTCTGTTCCTTCCTATGTGTCGCTATAGAGCCTATCGCCTGTCCCCGTAGCACTGTTTTATAGGCCTCCCAGAGAATCTCTGCAGAGGCCGCAGTTGGCTCATTTTCTGTGAAGTAGTGCTCCGTGGTCTTTTGAAGGGCCTTCCTGATCTTCGGGACTTTAAGGTAGGAGGCATGAATAGGATATATTCGGCGACGGGACCGTGTCCGTGAGGTAACGGTGAGAGTCAGTGGTGAGTGGTCGGAAATGCCCCGAGGGTGTATGTCTACCTCATCTACGCGCTGTAGCCCATCCCCTAATGCCAAGAAGTAATCAATGCGGGATAGACTGTTGTGAACTGTGGAGTGGAACGTGTACTGCCGGACCATTGGGTGAACATGGCGCCAAACATCTACCAGCCCCAGCGCCTCTAGGAATCGCCGAAACCGGGAGGGGCCCCCCGGTATGACGGTCGCCGGAAACCTGTTGAGCTGCGGGTCTGCAGCTGCGTTGAAGTCCCCACCTAAGAACATGTCTCCCTCCGGGAGGGACAGCAGGAAGTCTCCCAGGGCCGGAAGCATCACCGAGTGTAGGGAGGGTGGGATGTATACTGAAACCACTGTTAATGGGCGACCGTCCCACTGCCCCGCCACCGCCGCAAAGCACCCCTGAGTATTGGTTTTAGTACTAAGGGTAATGAAGTGGGAGGATTTTTTGATCAGTATGCCCGTGCCCCGTGAACCAGTAGAGAATTCGGAGTGGACCAGCATTCTATACCCCCTTCTGTCCAAGGCCTTGGTAGCTCCACCCACCAAGTGGGTCTCCTGCATGAGTATTAAGTCTGGTTTATAGCGCTTTACCTCGGACAAAACAAGGCCGCGTTTTACCTTATCACCCAGGCCCCGCACATTCCAAGTGAGAAGCCGGAGGGTGGAGCCACTCGTCTGCGCCTCATCCACCCTCACGGCATTGAGTTGTTCACCCGCCATCATTATTCATCAGACACACAGTTTGTCCATAAAGAATCAATCGCACCTGCAATGGTACATTAGTAGTCAAAGCACACTGTACAGTTCGAGATCGACTTTGTGAATTTCCCATGAAGAAGAACCATCCCCCCCCCCACCCCTTCCCACCCTGCCTCCCTGCTAAACGGACCTGCAACTGCCCGCCACCCCAACTCAGCATAGCGCTTATCCCATTCCAAAAACAGAGTACTTGCGCGTCAGGGGAGAGTGTCCCCCAAAGCAGGCGGTCCCTCTGCCGCCCTCGGGATGTCCAGGCCAGCGTCCATGAACGACGAGAATAGCAATCCTTATGGGAGAAAGCCAGAGTCCAACCAGTCCATCACTTACGAGTTTCATTCGCCCCCAGCGGCCCCAGATCGATCCTGTGATGGCGACGCGCTCGCACTTCCCCTAGCTGAAGACTGTGAGCCTGGTCGGCTGTCGTCGTCAGGCCTGTTGCGTCGACGGTTAGAAGTGCGGTCCACCGTGCGCCATCCTTCCAGCCAGTCTCTCGCTGTCTCCGGAGAGTCAAAAAACCAGACCTTCTTGTCGGCCACCACTCTCAGCCGGGCCGGGAAAAACATGGAATACGGCAATTCCTGTTCGCAAAGCGTTTTCTTCACCTCCAAGAAAGTTCTCCTCCTGCGGGTGACCTCCGCTGTATAATCCGGGAAGAAGGATATACGAGAGTTCTGAATAGGAATAGGTGGTGCCACCCTGGCTGCTTGGAGAATAGTGTCTCGATCTCTAAAATTGAAAAGTCTTGCCAGGATGGGACGCGGGGCAGCCCCCGGCGTGGGTGTCCCGCCGGGCACCCGATGAGCACGCTCTACTGTAAAGAAGTTAGAGAGCCCATTCGGGGCCAGTTGGGTCTTTATTAGGTCTTCTACGTACAAGTCCATGGCCCCTTTCGTCTCCGATTCCGGGACCCCCAAGATGCGGACGTTGTTGCGTCTGGAGCGTCCCTCGTGATCATCCAACTTGCTTTTCAGGAGTTTATTGTCTGCTTGCAGTTTTTCCATAGCCACCTGTAGATCAGAGACATCCTCTATGAGTGATTTAGCCACTACTTCCACTTGTTTCACTCTTTCACCCATCTTTTGGAGGTCGGCTCGTATGAGGGTCACCTCGGTAGCAGTCGAGCCCACTGTTGCCTGGACTTGTTCCAGAGCACGTAAGACATCATCCAGGGTAGCCTTTTTTGCCCCTTCATTGTCCGCACCTTTGCCTATGGACTTGCGCTGCTCAGGCTGTGTGGGTGCCTGGTTGTCGTAGGCGAATTTGCCGAGTTTCGCCTGAGCGGCGGTTTGCCGTGGCCCTTTCCCCGCCATTTTGGCTCTACGGCGGGACACTTTCTGTGGTGAGGTAAGCAGATCGTCCGCAGCCGATCGTGCCGAGGTGTCCGTTCGAGAGGTTCAATTCGGGAACAGGCCAGTAGTCGCTGCGATGTTGTAGTGTCTCCGGCAGCAGCGAACCCGATTCAGCTTCGGCAGGCCAGAGCAAAATGGCGGCTATTGCGCAGTAAGTTACAGATCTCAGCCGCGGCCGGCTGCCGTTGTAGGGTACTGCTGCGCAGCGCCACCGGATAGGTAACGCAGAAGATCAAGTGTTCGAAGGGGATCCGCCGGTCCGGTGATTCGCTGGTGTCGAACTCTGTCTTCAGCGGGCACTTCCTGTCGATCGTGCCGAGGAGGGTTTACTTCCGCTCGGCCAAGGGCTCGACTCGACACCGCGGCTGCACTCGTGTCACTAGGCCCCTCGTCAGTGAAGGACTAAGTTGATGTTTCGTCCGGTTTCCGGGGTCGGAGAGCTCCCAAATTTCTCCTGCGGTTGTCGTTCAGTCACCGCACCCGGGACACCCCTTCTGGGACGATTAGTGAACGGATAGGCATGCGGATTGTTGCGGGAAGCCGCCTTACTACGGGAGCCTCTCTAGGTTGCTGCCGCCATCATCGGCTGCTAGCCACGCCCCCCCTTCAGTACATAATTTGCGGTCCCATAGGACTATGTTTCCGCCCTTGTCGGCCATCTTGATTTCAAAGTTTGAATTGGTTTTTAATGATGTTAAAGCCCGCCTTTCACTTTTGGAAAGGTTATCATTTATGTTAGTTTTGATGTTAATTGTATACAGGTCGTGGATGACTGCCTCCTGAAACAAATCTATTTTATTGCCCGGTGTAAGTTGGGGGTAGAATTTGGATTTTGCTTTCAAACCACTGGTTCCTGCTCCCATTTGTGTTATGGCTGACTCGAGATTGATATCCATGCCTTCTTCCGCGTTCAAATTTAGCACTGTTAGATATGCTTCCGATTCCTTAGCCAATAGAGTAGATATTGGTTTTGGCTGATTTTTTGGTATTGTAGGTTTATTTTCCCTTTCAGCGAAGAATTTAGCTAGCTTGATCTTTCGGATGTAGAGGTACAGATCAATCCGTGTTTGCGCCATGTCCATATGTGCAGTAGGGCAAAAATTAATTCCTTTCTTCAATAGGGAAGTTTCGGCTTCCGAAATTTCTGATCCAGACAAATTAATTATCTGCAATTCCTCGTTCATTTCCCCCTCTTTTGTTTCATCATTCTGGTTTCCGTGCCAACTTTTTCGCTTGTAGCCGTTTCGCCGGTGGCCCCTCCTGGTGTGGGTTTTGAGAATCTTGGTTGCCATGTTCTTCCTCTTCCCCAAGGGGAAGAGGAAGAACATGGCAACCAAGATTCTCAAAACATGGCAACCAAGATTCTCAAAACCCACACCAGGAGGGGCCACCGGCAAAACGGCTACAAGCGAACTCTATTGGCTAAGGAATCAGAAGCATATCTAACAGTGCTAAATTTGAACGCGGAAGAAGGCATGGATATCAATCTCGAGTCAGCCATAACACAAATGGGAGCAGGAAACAGTGGTTTGAAAGCAAAATCCAAATTCTACCCCCAACTTACACCGGGCAATAAAATAGATTTGTTTCAGGAGGCAGTCATCCACGACCTGTATACAATTAACATCAAAACTAACATAAATGATAACCTTTCCAAAAGTGAAAAGCGGGCTTTAACATCATTAAAAACCAATTCAAACTTTGAAATCAAGATGGCCGACAAGGGCGGAAACATAGTCCTATGGGACCGCAAATTATGTACTGAGGAAGCCATGAATCAACTGAACAACCCACACTACTAAGAGAAATTGGAAAGAAATCCAACCGATGATGTAAAAAGAGAATTGGATGGGAAACTAAGACAGTGGGAAAATGCATCCTTACTAGACTCTGATGAGAAAAAATATTTAACTGTGGATTTTCCAAAAACAGCAACTGTGTATTTCCTACCCAAGATCCACAAAAATGCCACTAAGCCACCAGGGAGACCAATTGTGTCGGCAAACGGTTCCTTGCTGGAACCATTATCAAATTTCATTGATTTTTACCTAAGTCCACAAGTCAAACAACTCAAATCCTACATTAAGGACACTACAGACTTCCTATGTAACCTGAAGCTAATAACTTGGCAGTCAGAATTTATAATGATCACAATGGATGTGATTTCATTATATACAAACATTGAAAACGAGATGGGCCTAAATGCTTGCAAACATGTCTTTAAGGAACGAAACATACATTATTCTTATCATAACAACATGCTAACAGAAATGATCCATTATTTACTATGTAATAACATCTTCCTGTTTGGCGATTCTGTATTCAAGCAAAAAAATGGAGCAGCCATGGGCTTTTCTTTTAGTCCAAACTACGCCTGCACTGCCATGGGATGGTGGGAAGAGACTGTGGCATGGAACGAAAAATTACAAACTTTCACACAGCACATCATAGTCTGGAAGAGATTTATCAATGATATATTTGTAGTGTGGAATGGAGGGGAGGATAAATTTCTTGAATACTTTCAAATATTGAACACCAGCACACCTGGCATAACATTCACCTACAATATCAGTCGGGACAGAGCAGTCTTTCTGGACACCGAGGTGTACATTAAAAACAACCAAATAGAAACCACCCTTCACCGAAAAAGCACAGCAACAAATGCCACACTTGAAGCCACCAGTTTCCACCAGCAATCCCTAATATCAAGTGTGAGAAGGTGGCCTGATATGCAGTGCTCACTATTCTAGTGAACACTATGTATCAGTCCAGCAACCCTTATTGATGATTGGTTGTAAGTCAACCTTATAGACCAGCTATCCTAGTAGCGTGGATACGAGCAGTCTAAGGCTAAAGACTCGAGAGGGCGTGTTAAGCCAGCTGTTATACCACATATACCCCTTGAACACCAAGTGAAAGGACACCACACAAGTGTTATGAAAATAAACAGTTATTTATTAAAGATCACAACAGCCCTGTACTCTTTATGAGGACAGGGTACTAAGCACAAACCAAAACTCTTACAAAAATACTTAAGTTAGCACAGTATATACAAATGCCCGAGGGGCACGGAAAACCATATACTAGAAAAGTGGAATGCGAAATTACTAGCCGGTAAGTACAGTACTAATAGGCTTTGGAATCGCTAGGACTTGACTATAGAATCGTTAGATTACTTCTAGGAGACCCAGGGGACTCGGGTGCAGTGTGTGCACTCTCACGCGAGATGCGGGACAAAGTCTATGGTAGCTAGGAATTGCAAAGTTAGTGTTCTCGGGCGAACCCGACCTGGTAGGGAGAAAACGAAAGTAGATTCTGACCCTTGGATAGTGAGGCTATGCTGGGGCACCGAAATGCCGAAGTTACCTAGCCCAGGGGCTGCAGCTGCATAGGACTCAAAAGACGTCGGGAATCCTCGTTGACGGACCAGGAGCCTGGAAGAAAGAAGTTGCTGGCAGGCGACCAGTGAAGAAAGTTCGGTGGATCCAAGCCTGGATCGATGGAAGATGACACCTGAAAGCAGAGGGGACTAAGTTCGAGACTACTAGCCAGTAGTCAGTGGGCACCAGGAGGGCACCGGATGGTAGCCACCTCGACAAGGCGTGTGGGTGACGCTGTGCTCGGAGATCTCACGGACCAGGAGGCGTTGTCGGCGACCAGGAAGGAGGATCGAGCTGTCCCACGAAGATAGAAGCTGTCGGCGTCGCTGGGCCCAGGATTGGGCAACAAAGCCTTGGCAAATTCAAGCCCATGCGGTGGACCTAAAATGGCGTCTGGTGTGGACCAGGAGGGTCCGGGGTGCCTCTCTTAAAGAAGGAAGCAAGGGCCAGTCTGGAGCAACCAGACCAGCGGCAGTGATGTCGTCGGGCGTCGTTCAGAAGGCCACAAGCCAGCCGGCTAGTAGCCAAACAACGCGGTGCACAGCAAACAGCAGAAGGGCCCCACGCAGATCGTGGAGATGCAGGGAGGCTGACCTTGGGTGCTGGAGCTGCGCAGGGTCGGGGCTTCTCGGACCCCAAAGCACTCACCCGTGGAGGACACGGTGGGCTTGCAGTAAAGTTGTCGTGCAGTCTTGGCGATCGTCGGTCCCTCGAGGTCTCGTCGCACTCCCGGTTCTCAGCTTTGCTGTAGAGGTGAGTAGAGGTCAGAGGTGCCAGGGAAGCCGGGTCTCGTCGAGCTGGGTCGTCGGATTCGTGATGAAGGACTTGCAGCAGACCGCAGTGTTCTTTAGGATGGTGCCTGCGGATGCAGGGTGACTACTCCTTAGCCACAAGGGAGAATCTTGATGAAGAAATCGTGAAGTCCTTTCGCAGAAAGTCGTGTCTTGATTCCAAAGATGATCTAATTTGAACAAGGGGCCCGCTCCCATCTTTATACTAAAAAAGGGGGCTGACCCGGTGACTAGGTCCTGCCTATGGGTGGGACTAGGAGGGGGGTGGTTACACCCCTCTGCCATGCCGGACTTTCCCCAGGCCAGGGGCTGGTGTGCCCCTGGAACTGGTTCTGACCGGCCTATGCATAGTGAGCACCGGGGTGCCACTCAGCAGTCACCTTCCTGAAAAGCCCTGCCTACCCAGGATACACAAAACCATGTCTGGGACGGTGCTAGCACCGCCCCTGACAGGAAACCCTTTGTCCAGGCTCCCCTCGCTGGAAGGACTCCCAGCTGCAGGGGGTCAGACTCGTGTCTGTGGTGGCAGCATCCATTTTGTGGAGCTGAGGCTTCAGTTAACTTTAACCGGGGTTCACAGTTACATACATGTCGTGTCCCCCTAGAAGGGTAGAATGCTAACCCCGTCGCCAGAATTGGCGAGGAGTTAGTATTCCAATTCGTATGACACCTTACTCGACATGTTTTGATAAAGCAATACCAAAGTTAGCATTTAACCGCGAGGATTATAATGCACTTAAGAGTATATGGTATGCGATATCATGGAACAGCTATTAGGACTTGATTCCGCAAGCCGCAGACAGGCTCAGCTCATGCCAGAGCACCATCTCACACGATTCCAAGCACTCTGCCTTCAGGATTGTCAAGGCCTGCCATAGGAGTGACTGATAGGAATCTGTGTGTCCATTTTAGGGTTAGGTATAGGTATACTACACCTACAGCAAAGGGTGATTACACGACTTTGCCCCAGCTGTCATGCAGCCAGTTGTGTCAAATTTAGGAGGCCAGCCAGGGGTGGCATAATACATGCTGCAGCCCCTGGCAGCCCTGGGCACACCCATGCCCTGAGTTACAGGGTCTGATAGGGTGGCCCAGTACCAATTGGAAATGCACCTAGGGTACATGGAATCCATTTTTAAAGAGAGAGCAGTAGGCCTGGGTTCCTGATTGGCAGGGTCCCAGGTCGACTATGTCCAAAACCAGCTAAAACACAGGGCAAAAAGTTGGGGGCAACCATAGTCAGGATGTACCTTCCTACATCAAGCATCCCCTACGGGGAATTTCTTCGACTCAGAAGAATCTGCAGTGAGGAAGGGGAATGGCAAAAACAAAGCAAAAACTCTGCAACTCGTTTCCGAAACAGGCAATATAACCAGCATACAATAAGACATTGTTGGGAAAGAGCAAACAAGACCACAAGATCGGACAGCCTAAAATCAAAAGAAATCTCAATTCATATGGAGGAGGAACCAATCAGGTTAATTACAGCCTACAGCAGAGAAACAAAACAACTGAACCAAATACTGAAAAGAAATTGGAAGATTCTACAGCTGGACCCTGTCATAGGAAAAAGGATGGGCACACACCCAATAATATCTTACAAAAGAGCTAAAAACCTTCAGGACCAATTGGCTCACAGCCATTTTCAGTCAACAACCAAAAAAAAGAAAAATTGGCTACAAACCAAAGGATTTGTGAAGTGCTATCATTGTAAGGCCTGCGAAATTGCCAAACCCACCCAAACAATAACTATGCCGGACAAAAAAATCTGGAAAATCAACGAATGCATAACCTGTAACAGCAGATACACGGTATACATGATCGAGTGTCCGTGCAAACTAAGGTATATCGGAAGCACAATCTGCGAACTAAAAAAACGCATCTTGGAGCACGTCCGTGCAACCATACATAAAGACAGGGGCAACGCCGTTGCCAAACACATGGAATTGGAACATATCGGAGACTGGAAACAATTGCGTTTCTGGGGCATTGAGACCTTGAATCTCACAGCCAGAGGTGGACACAATGAAAAGCTGTTAAGACGCAAGGAATCAAAACACATCCTTGGTTTCAGAACTATGGTGCCATCAGGGCTAAATCAATCGGAAGAGCTTTATATACATTTGTGAATGAACTAAACAGACCCTTGAGAAATCCCGCCTGTCAAACATGATATTTTAATGGTTTTGTCCCCTTTACTTCACATTCCCCCACTTTTTTCACCTTTGTTTTCAGCTCACCGAAGGGAGTACATAAATGACCTTGATATATGATGACATGTGTAAATGCCCACTGGAGGGCTATATTTTTGTTAAAAATTGCACTAAATTGATCAATATGTCAAATTGTTAATACTATGCCCACTGGAGGGCGGCACTCCCATAGATAAACACTGCATGAGAACCGACCAAGGCTAATTGGGAAAAACAAACTATCCCAAATCGCCGACCTAATAATGCTTAACATAGAGACATACATACAATCAGTATGCCCCTAAAAGTAATGTAATTACAATCACCAAGCTTTATTACTAACGTAATGTCAACTACAAGTCCCAGAAGTCTAAGTATACTAGTAACACACCATGTGACAGGGGGGCGTGTCTGACCAAAATGTTTGTTTGTTGGTTCCTTAAAAATGTCGAGCTGTATTGAGTTGGCTAACCGTGATCAAGACAGCGGACGCTGCCGAAACGCGTTGGTTGCTATATTGTTTTGGCACCCCCGATGGATTTATGAATTAAATCAGGAACACTTGCACGAACACGCTGTTTGCAGTCTGTTTTCTTCTGCGACTCCACACTCCCCCTCTGTGGGGAAACCTTGTTAATATATATATATATATATATATATATATATATATATATATATATATATATATATATATATATATATATATATATATATATATATATATATATATATATATATATATATATATATATATATATATAATTTTAGACATAAAAAACGTTCGCGGGAATCGGGCACCCAAAACCCAACACGTATATGACGTCACGCAGAACCCATCACCGCGCAAGCACCGCGTACAGTAATGCGCATGTGTGGCGAGTGCGTGGGAGCTGGAGTCACGGACCGGTCGCATAGCAATTGCGCACATCTCTGAAAATACGCACCCGTCGCACACCGTACGCGGATCATTCACAACTTTTCTAAAATGGCAGTTACAATCTGCGCACCGATCGTGATAGGTACGCTTTGGGTGTGCGACTGCAAAACAAATTTGGAAAAAAGTATATATATAAATATATTAAAATAAAAAATAAAACAAAAACATTTAACAATATTTAAAAATAAACAGTTAAAAAACTGTAGAAAATCAGTACCAAAGAACACATATAACTATTATTATTATTATTATTACATATAAAAATTGTCATTTAAAAAACCTTTGAAATTCACTGAAAAAACCATAGGTTTCAGACACGTTATAGTTAGGAATTAGCATTTAAAAAAAACCTTAGAAATTCACTGGAAAAACATAGGTTTCAGGGGCATTATTGTTAGCTGGACATTTCACTTGTACAAAACCATAGAAATTCTCCTGTTATAGTTAGTTCAATGGACTGCTGTTGGCATCACATATTACATCACTTATGACATGGTCAGTGACATCACTCATGATATCACTGATGACATCACTGATGACATCATCCTTGTGATAGAGTGGCAGACCTCCTCTCCCCCTAATATAACCTTTGATACACACACTCAAAAATAGAAACTAACATTTTCAAAACAATAGACATAGCAATATTACTTACAACACTCCTATTCAGTAATTCCAAGATCTACACACACATCCACTCATTTACCAACAGTCCTATACAGTCAGTCATACATGAACTCACTCATCAAATGTACTCATACACCTATACATCCTGTTACACACCAAAACTCATCCATAAAGTTATTCACACACATATTCACACATGCAAAGTATCAAACATCCATTTACTTGTATAAACAGTTATACACACACACACCGACACACTTACTTGAACAGAAACTTACAGATGCTTACTCTCTTAAACCAACACTTATAAAAAACATACTTATATACATAAATACAAACATATACTATTTTAAAACATATGTAGTTACTCATAAACACACTATTGAGACAGGCATTCACTCACTAACGCACTCATACACACTCATCCACTCATACAGTCCTGCACACATTCTGTTTTCAACACATTTAAACATTGAGTAACTCATTCATACATCTATGTGCTAAGTAATACCCCCACCGAACCATTCAGACACTCAAACACTCATACTGATACTCAAAAAAACAACTGATAACCCACATAGACACTCAAGTACCTACTCACCAATCCATGCAGCCCCTTATACACAAGGTGAGAGACTGATACAGATATGTACATATTACTTACTAACCCATATATTCACTAACATACACTTAATCAGTCATACAATCAATTTTACATAAAAGAAAACATCCATTTAGACACTTACATACCCATTTATTTAGCCATCGACCTTGAGATATACATATATATAAAACATATTTAATTTTCAGTAAAACACACATTCACTGGATGATGTCATCAGTGATGTCATTTGAGATGTCATGAGTGATGTCACTGACCATGTAATGAATGATGTATTATTTGACGTCATCAGCAGTGCATTGTGGGCGCGCAAGTTATAGTTAGCTGAACTAACTATAACTGGGGAATTTCTATGGTTTTGTATGAGTGAAATGTCCAGCTACCTATAACGTGTCTGAAACCTATGGTCTTTTCAGTGAATATATATATTTATAAATTTTTCAATTCAAACTTTACTCAGTTTCAATGATATAAAACCATAAAAGATAACATCACATACAATTACATAAAGTAGCATTTTTCTATCGGTAAACACATTCCTCAACATTCCATATAAAATGAGTGGTTTAAAATACAAGATTTGTATACCAATAGGCATAGGAAATCAGTTAAAAACCATGCCAGTAATTTAGTTTAAAAACAGCACGTAAACTCTAACACATATTAATATTTAATCAAGACAGGCCGTAGATTTTACCACAGATTTTAGGTACCCAAGAACAAAAAAGATACACTCATCCTTCAGCAATTGTAAATACAAGAGAGCTGGGTGAGCCTGTATAAAATCCATCCTCTTTAAAATCGGCACAATAAAAAACATCCAGGGGACCTCATAAAATCTACAGAATAATACAAAGTGTAGAAAATCCTGTGGAGACTCTCTGTTGCACCCACAGGGTGCTAACACTTGCCCTCTACTGCTCCCCCCAGGCACGGCTAGCAGGAGGTGAAAAAGAACCAGTCTAAACCTGGTCAATAAAAAACTTTCCTAAATAGTAAAAGCCCTTAGGAGGTAAGGCTTGGTTAATAATGTTGTCTTTAACGTTATGAGTTTACATACACTAGATTTACATGATTCCCGCTCTTCCCCGCCAGTTTAATGAGATTGCCAAAGAATTCCCTATTATCCCCACATCCTGTTTGGTTATTAGATAAGGGTTAGTGTACAGTTCGCCTCAACCTAAACTTTCGAAGCTACCCTTGATGTATCTGAACCATGGGATGTCGAGCGCATGATCGAGGGTCATACACTCTTTTAAAATCATGTGGCTCAGGGTTAATTCTCTATTTAACCAGGCTTTTAACCTAAATGTTAAGGGACAGACAGCCAAAATATCGTTTAGAAAAGGCACCCCAGTTCTTCGTGTACCGCCATGTTAGATGTGCCACAAGGAACACCCAATAAGCATTTCAAGAAACTATTCTCGACTACCTGAAGGTCATCTGTGGAAATATACCACCATATTTTGCTTCCATAGGAAGGTATTGCTACACTCATGCTTGATAAATCTTCAACAGGGCTGCAATGAGTCTCTTTCCTATCTTTGATGCAAAGTTAAAAATAGCACCGTTCACCCGCATCAGATCCCCCTTCTTTCTTTGTTTCAGTGGGCCCCAAGTTCCACACGCATCCATGATGACCCCCAAGTATGAGACAACATCTGTGCGTGGTACCTTGGCCAGGCCAACCCTGAATTGAAACAATTTTTGGGTCCTATCCCCACTTGCATGACATAAGATTTAGAATCATTGACCAATAAGTCTGGATCCGCCATAAAAGCGGAAAAAGCATCAAGTAGGGTTTGTAGCCCCATCGCAGTCCAAAATATAAGGACTACGTCATCCGCATAAAGTAATACAGGGAGGCGACATTGACCTATGTGCGGATAGTCCACCCCTGTAGACAAAAGGGCTTTGTCTAGGTCACTAATATATATATTAAACAAAAAAGGGGCCAATTTACACCCTTGGCAGATGCCCCTTTTGTTATCAAAATCACAAGGCACGCGTAGGTCTTGCGAGAATCTGACATTAGCCTTAGTTGCGTGATGGAGGTCTTCAAGAAAGTGAACGATGTTACTATCTACCCCTATGTCTTTCATGGACTGCCACAGCTTGGTCCCATTCATGCGATCGAACGCGGAAGATAGGTCCATGAAAGCTAAATAGATAGAACCATGGCGTGCGACCGTATACTTGCTAAGGATCATGGTAAGGTTAAGGCACTGGGCCACAGTAGACTGGCCGGGCGGAACCTGTATTGGACATAAGATAAAATATCATGTTCCTCTACCTAGCTGGTCAATCTATCTAAAAGCACACTGCCCACCACCTTGACCACCGAATGCAACAACGACATCGTCTGTAACAATGTGTGTTATAACGGTCTCCCTTCTTGAAGACTGGCACAATAGTCGAAGTGGCCCAAGACTTGGGTAACCCGTCCTTGCCGCTGCATTAATTACGGCAGTAAGTACTGGGTCCCCAAAACGAGAGATCAGATTTAAAAAGATCCGGGAGGATACTGTCAGGACCTGGGGCTTTGTGACTTGTCAGCCCAGTGATGCCTCCCTCAATCTCCCCCAACCCGAAAGTCAGTATGGTGGAAGCTACTTCTCGGCCAGACACACTAGTCACCTCGGGGAGGGCTCTCAAAGATTGGTTTAAAATTTGACACCCAATCATCCTCCATAATGTGTGCGCATATGGCGCTACCTTCAGCATGCTCAAGGAATGGGCTGTTGATGATACTCCAAAATGTAGAGCTATTCTTCAGAGTACTAACCTCAGTCAGCTCATTCCAGGTCTCCTCCTTTAGTATAGACTTACGTCTGACCAATTTCATCTTGTAATCTTTATGGCAAGCTTTGACTAGGGTCTTGTTTCTTGGACTCCTATTAAGAGCTTCCCGCAGCGTTCTTGCCACCTTCGAGCAGGGAAAATCAAACCACCGGGGAGTGGGGAGACTATTTTGCGGGCCGGGTGTGAGAAGTTGGCCTGATATATGATGTCTCCAATTCTGGGGGCACCTTGTATCAGTCCAAACAATCCCTTATGGTGTTGGTTGTAAGTCAACCTTATAGACAAGCTATCCTAAGGGTAGCATGGACTAAGCAGCCTTAAAGGCTTAACTCAACAGGGCATGTGAAGCCAGCTGTTTTACCAATCACAATCCTGTAATATCAAATGAAAGGACACCACACAAGTTATCTATACTACTATTATAAAGAGAGAACACAAACATTTGAGCCAGGTAAACTACAAAAGTAATGCACCAATCACTACACCCAATACACCATTTGAAAGGGGAGATGTGGCAGAAGGACATAGGCTATAGATATGTACACCATATACATTAAAAAAGCAAAAACGCCAAAAGTGGTAAAGTAGTCCCTTGGGGCGTGGTCGTGGCCATGGGCGTCTCAAACAACAAATGTGGGCGTTTACAGGGCCGTGCCAAGTGCAAATAACAAACATAGGCAAAGCGACTTCACAACACACTTACATATGCACACATAGAGCGGAAATGTGCTTTCACTGAATTTAGAACGCACAATATGCAGACATAGAGAGGAAATGCGCTTTCACTGAATTTCTAACAAACATTTGCAAATCCCAACACATACAGCGGAAATGCGCTTTCAATGAATTTAAATTCATACATACAGCGCGGTAACACCAATATACAAAAACAGCAGAGGTGCGCGCTATAAGAAATATACACACAGTCATTGCAGTAACCCAGACAACATTGACGCCTTCGCATTAAAAACCGGGCGGGCCTTCCATCGACGAGGAGTGTCAAATGAAGCCACACAGGGGGCAGGATTAATCGCATACTACACCAATCACAACGCACTAAAGAAAACACACACACGACTTCGGCTTACCAAAAAAAAAAAGTATTTAACCATTGGCCATTGACCAACGACGTCACAGGGGGGTAAACACGAACAAAAAAAGCCGACATTCCTTAACGGAGAAACGCAATCGACTGCGCATTCACGAGACTTTCCTCACATCTTGCGGACAAGATAAAACGCTTACAATAAGACATACGAATAACGAAAATAACACAACTGCCCATAATCACTCGAGAACTGCCAGGACTTCACCACACAATTGACAAAACTAAAGGGAAACTTCTTTGAAGGGATACAAAAACGAACACACGGAAAGAGCCTTCGAAAGAAAAAAAACCATTAAACAGGTGACACAACACTTTCCTCACATCTTGCGGACAACATAAAACGCGGAAAACAATACATATGAATTAAAAAAATAACACAAGTGGGTCAAATCAGTTGAACAGGGCCAGGACTTGACAGACAACTATTCTGCTGGGCGGGCGGGGGCCCTGAAGCAGCCTATTGCTCCCGGACAACGTCGGGACGGGCTGCTAGTATATTATAAAAATATATGTATTTATTCTCAGAATAATCCTCTATACTCTTTATGAGTCTAGAAGCACAACTGTTCAAACAAAAGCATAGTAAAACATATGAAAGTTGCACAATTATGGATGAGGCCCAGGGGCCACTCAAACCATATACTAAAATAGTGGTATAAGTATGACTAATCGAACAGTGGTAAGGCCTGAGGCCTTGGGATTCGCTGGGGCTATTCGGGACTAGCAGTGGTGAAGTCGGGAAAAGCCCGCGGGACTCGGGTGCAGCGCTTAAAGCACACGCATGCACCAATGCAAAGTCAAAGGTGCGTAAAAGTTACAAAGTTACTGTTTTAGGAATGTTCTGACTGGACTAGAATTACCAAACTTTAGACTTAGACACTAGAGGTGTATGCCAATGCAGGAGCACTGGTGTTCACGAGTTACCTCAAGCTCAGGAAGCGGGTGCATAGGTGCCAAAGTGTGTTGGCTTTCGTCACGCAGTCTGATGGTGCCAGGAGATGAAGATGCTGCAGGCGTCCAGAAGAGAAGTGTCCGGTTGGATCGAAGATTTAGAGTACCTGAAAGCAGAGGGGACAGAGTCTGGGTCACTCAGCAGTGACCAGGGTGGAACCACGAAGGAACCAGGCAATGTCGGGCGCAATCAGGTGGTTGTCGTGAAGCTTGTCTCCGCTGCCACGTGGACTCTGGGGCACTGAGGATGTCCAGGAGTGGATCACCAGCTGTCCCACAAAGGCTCTCGCTGTCGGCGGTGTCGGCTTCCGGATTGGAGCAAACAAACCTTGGCAAGCGCAACCCACGCAGGATTCGAAGATCGCTTTTTACTTGGACCAGCAAGGTCAGAGCGGGTGCTCCTTTTCAGTGGAGCGAGGGCCAGTCCAGAGCAACCGGACTGGCAGAGCAAATTCAAAGGTTCGTCGGTACTGGGGCCGCTAGCCAATGGGCAAGCGACCGGACCAACGCATTGGGCAGGAAAATGCATAAGGGCCCCACGCAGCACTCGTCAAGTGTGGAGGGGTGAGCTTCAGTGCAAAAACTGCTCACGGCTGGGGCTTCTCAAACCCCAATGCACATCTTCGGGGGAGCCTCTGGAGCTGCACGGTCAGCACTTTGTGGTTTTTCCAAGATGGCCGGCCCCACGCTTCAGGTCACCTCCACGGGTCTCAGATTCGCTGGGACTGTGGATAGGGCTGTTGGAAGGCGGGAAAGCTGGGTTTTGTTGATCTTTGTTGCTTGAGTTCCGGCAGGAACTGCAACAAAGCAAACGGTGAGGCGCTGGATGGTGCCTGTTTGCACAGGGTGGTCACTCCTTGACCACAAGGGAGATTCTTCAGTCTTCTACGTCGAGTAGGATGTCGAAGGGTCCAGAGTTTCATTTCATAAGTTTCAGTCAGGATAATCTGATGTGCGTTGGCACTGCTCCCACCTTTATTCCAAACTGGGGGGGCTGGATTACCTGCTAGGTCCCTCCAATGGGTGGGACCCAGGAAGGGGGTGGTTACACCCCTTTCCCTTTGTCCAGGGTCGCGCTGGGACTGGGGCTGGAGTGCCCCAGAACCGGTTTGACTGGAATTTGCCCGGGGACACCTTGTGCGCCCCAGGCAGTGTCTAGTTTCTTTCAGCCCTCCCTGCTCCAATCCACTATCTCCTCTCTGGGGTGGTGTAGCACCTCCCCGCGACAGGAAACCCTTTGTCCAGGCCACCTCTGCTAAGTTTCGGTCAGCTTACAAAAGACAATGGTCCCTATATGTGGACAGGATAGCAAAAAATAATAATCATACACCTAATAAGTAGTATGTTTCTTTGTCCAGCCGGACAAGAATTTTATTTTAAATGATCAAGTTCATAGAGGGAGTTTTAAGACCAAGATAACAAGTGGGCACAGCCGTGACCCACAACATTTAAGACAAAACAACAAAGAAATGGCCAAAAAGGCAAAGCGAAAATCTGTCTGTATACTATTGTTCAGTGCTACAGACTCAATCTCTTAAACATAACCATACCATTGCATCAAACAATATAGCATTCATCATATTGCATATGGGGTTTTTGGTCGACGACGTTTCAATGCCTTTTTAGGTCTCGGACTAGCGTCCCACGCAGTGGGCGGAGTCCGAGATTTTATGTTGTCTAGTAGGGGGGCTAGAACACGCCCCTCTTCTCCATTGGCTGGCCTCGTAAATGCTGGCCAGCCATTGGAGGAGAGGGGCGTCACTCAGTTCAGGCCCGTCCTAACGCGATTCGGGGGTGTTTTCTCTCTTTTTTTAAGCCCCGCCCCTTTTCTAGTGATGGGCGTTACACCCTCCCTCTCGCCGAGGTCCCAGTCTATTTCTCCTGTAATGTACCCTTTGCTACCTCTTGTATTTTGTTTGCTCACAATTGTCACTTTTGCCTAATGTAAGTTAACGTCTGCTTTTGTAATGTGTTCACTCGTCTCATGGATCATTTCTGTTCCTATTGTGAAGCGCTCTGACCACCGCCTGCAGTGACCTGAAGGGGCCGCCGCGCTGCCCGCGACGACCCGGAAGTGCTTCTCTCCAGACCTCTCGCCGAGTATACTCGATAACAGGACAGCACGGTAGCCATTTTCTTTGATCGCATTATGGCACCCGACTACGCCCCAGCGGGATTTGCCACTTTGACAGGCTTTCCCAAAACTCTGCAGTGCAGGTAATTCTAGTTTAATCCCGTTTCCCCTTCTGCTTCTCATGTTCTATATTCCCTTTTGTTTGGCTACAGTATAAGCGCTCGCGCATTTTGTTACACTCCCGTCCTCTTCATTAGTAAACGCTGCCATGCAGCAGCGTCCCCCGCCCCGCGCAAGGGAACTAGGAAGCGAGAGATAAGCGGAGCCACCCCTCATCCCCCCCCCCGCACAGGACACCAGGAAACACGGGGGCATGTTCAGCTGAAGTCGTCCTCTCAGGCACATCAATGACCCTGCTTCTATCAGTGCACTTCTGCCCTTCAGCAGTTCCAGGATCGTGACTTGAAATATGGAGCTGGCATACGACGCTTTGCTTTCTTTAGAAGTGTAAATGCTTGTTTAATTTGTTCACTCGCTATTGAGTCCGTAGTGCCCGGGGCCTCGTCCTGTAGCACTCCTGCTGACACCCGCCTGCCCCAGTCACTGCTGCAGAGAGAAAGTCACACGCTGCCCCAGAATGCAGCAGAGCTTCCCCGCGGGCTATAGGGATCTCACAGGCTCGGATTCACGATTTGGGTCACGGCGGAGTGGCGGTCCGAGGTAGAGTGCGCTGCCCTCCGTGTCTCCTGTGAATGAGGCGGCCTTGCACGTATCCGTGGCACAGACGTTGGAGCTCCCGTTATGCACTGTTCTCCATCTGCACCCGGGAGCGATTGCGGCTTAACGAAATTGGACACTTGACTGGTGCGGGTGAGTAAGGGCTGGGAGCAGGGCTTTCAACACCGAGCCGACGTACCTTCGGCCCCCTTCTCCCCGGGTCTCAATGTGTACTATCCCCCACTTCCTTCCACCCCATGCCCAGCCCTTCCAAGAGAACTAGGAAGCGCGGAGGTAGCAGAGCCAGGTGCGCCCCTCAGTGCCTTGAAGCCTCTCCCCTCTCAGGGCTCTAGGAACCGTGGGGACAGAGCAGCGCCCCCCCCTGCAAGGGAACTAAGAAGCGAGAGATAAGCGGAGCCACCCCTCAACCCCACCCCCCCCGCACAGGACACCAGGAAACACGGGGCATATTCAGCTGTTGGGGGCACCAGGAGGCAGGGGTATATATATTCCACCTCTCAGGGCGCCTGAGGCTCGGACCTATGTTTCTGAGGCACCCGGAGCCAAAGGTGTTCTATGGTATCGGGGAGTGGAGCGCCGTCCCTTTACAGATACAGGTGCATGCTGCTTAGTTTTTGAAGTACTGGCATATAGTTGTGCTTGTTGCTAATGAATGAGCACATGGGAATAATCTTCTAGTGTAGCTCCCACCACAGCACCACTGCACCATCCTCCCACAGCACCACTGCGCCATCCTTCCACAGCACCATCCTTCCACAGCACCACTGCGCCATCCTTCCACAGCACCACTGCGCCATCCTTCCACAGCACCACTGCGCCATCCTTTCACAGCACCACTGCACCACTGCGATGTCCTTCCACAGCACCACTGCGCCGTCCTTCCACAGCACCACTGCGCCATCCTTCCACAGCACCATTGCGCCATCCTTCCACAGCACCACTGCGATGTCCTTCCACAGCACCACTGCGATATCCTTCCACAGCACCACTGCGCCATCCTTCCACAGCACCACTGCGCCATCCTTCAACAGCACCACTGCGCCATCCTTCCACAGCACCACTGCGCCATCCTTCCACAGCACCACAGCACCACAGCGCCATCCTTCCACAGCACCACTACCCCATCCTTCCACAGCACCACCGCGCCATCCTTCCACAGCACCACTGCGCCATCCTTCCACAGCACCACTGCGCCATCCTTCCACAGCACCCCTGCGCCATCCTTCCACAGCACCACTGCGCCATCCTTCCACAGCACCACTGCGCCATCCTTTCACAGCACCACTGCGCCATCCTTACACAGCGCCATCTTTCCACAGCACCACCTCGCCATCCTTTCACAGCACCACTGCACCATCCTTCCACAGCGCCTTCCTTCCACAGCACCACCCTTCCACAGCACCACTACGCCATCCTTCCACAGCACCACTGTGCCATCCTTCCACAGCACCACTGCACTATCCTTCCACAGCACCACTGTGCCATCCTTCTACAGCACCACTACGCCATCCTTCTACAGCACCACTGCGCCATCCTTCTACAGCACCACCGCGCCCTCCTTCTACAGCACCACTGCGCCCTCCTTCTACAGCACCACTGCACCATCCTTCCACAGCACCACTGCGCCATCCTTCCACAGCACCACTGCGCCATCCTTCCACAGCACCACTGCGCCATCCTTCCACAGCACCACTGCGCCATCCTTCCACCGCACCACTGCGGCATCCTTCTACAGCACCACTGCGCCATCCTTCCACAGCGCCACTGCGCCATCCTTCCACAGCACCACTGTGCCATCCTTCCACAGCACCCCTGCACCATCCTTCCACAGCACCACTGCGCCATCCTTCCACAGCACCACTGCGCCATCCTTTCACAGCACCACTGCGCCATCCTTCCACAGCGCCATCCTTCCACAGCACCACTGCGCCATCCTTTCACAGCACCACTGCACCATCCTTCCACAGCGCCTTCCTTCCACAGCACCACCCTTCCACAGCACCACTGCGCCATCCTTCCACAGCACCACTGCGCCATTCTTCCACAGCACCACTGCACCATCCTTCCACAGCACCACTGCGCCATCCTTCTACAGCACCACTGCGCCATCCTTCTACAGCACCACTGCGCCATCCTTCTACAGCACCACCGTGCCATCCTTCTACAGCACCACTGCGCCCTCCTTCTACAGCACCACTGCGCCCTCCTTCTACAGCACCACTGCACCATCCTTCCACAGCACCACTGCGCCATCCTTCCACAGCACCACTGCGCCATCCTTCCACAGCACCACTGCGCCATCCTTCCACAGCACCACTGCGCCATCCTTCCACAGCACCACTGCGCCATCCTTCCACCGCACCACTGCGCCATCCTTCTACAGCACCACTGCGCCATCCTTCCACAGCGCCACTGCGCCATCCTTCCACAGCACCACTGCGCCATCCTTCCACAGCACCACTACGCCATCCTACCACAGTCTGTGTGTGTGCGTGGCTCTGTGTGTGTGCGTGGCTCTGTCTGTGTGCGCGGCTCTGTCTTTGTGCGCGGCTCTGTCTGTGGCTCTGTGTGGGTGGCTCTGTATGTGTGTGGGTGGCTTTGTTGGGTGGCTCTGTGTGGGTGTAAATGCAATAGGTCATGAATTTGCGAGCGATTAAGCTATTGGCATTGTAAATGACAATGCCATTTATTTAACGATTAAGCTATTGGCAATGTAAATGCCAATGCCATTTATTTATGATTTAAAAAATAAATAAATCATGAGCAATGCCAATAGCTCTACCTTTAATAATGCTGAGACCATTGCATTGTAAATGCTTGTTAAGGTTATGACATCATCATCAGGACAAGAATTATCAGCATTATTGTTTTGTTCAACAATTATTAACACAATGCCTATTATCGCATTAATGTTGGTTTACTCGCTGGATGCCTCGTTCTGGGTTACTGATGAGAAACCGCGGGGCTATTGGCATTCTTTCAAAACAATTCCGGGGCTTCCATCAGGGTTGAATGGAATCACCAGGAGTGGAGCGCGATGGCTCAATTTGTATTGGCAGGAGCACTGTGGCTAATACTGCAGTCTGATGGGAGTGAACAGAAGCCCCGAAATTGTTTTGAAAGAATGCCAATAGCCCAGCGGTTTCTCATCAGTAACCCAGAACGAGGCATACAGCGAGTAAACTGACATTAATGCGATAATAGGCATTGTGTTAATAATTGTTGAACAAAACAATAATGCTGATAATTCTTGTCCTGATGATGATGTCATAATTTAAAAAGGCATCGAAACGTCGTCGACCAAAAACCCCATATATGCAATATGATGAATGCTATATTGTTTGATGCAATGGTATGGTTATGTTTAAGAGATTGAGTCTGTAGCACTGAACAATAGTATACAGACAGATTTTCACTTTGCCTTTTTGGCCATTTCTTTGTTGTTTTGTCTTAAATGTTGTGGGTCACGGCTGTGCCCACTTGTTATCTTGGTCTTAAAACTCCCTCTATGCACTTGATCATTTAAAATAAAATTCTTGTCCGGCTGGACAAAGAAACATACTACTTATTATGTGTATGATTATTATTTTTTGCTATCCTGTCCACATATAGTGACCATTGTCTTTTGTAAATTGATACTGCCCAAGGTCCCTATGATATACCTTTTGGGTTCCCTTGTTCTTGTGAAAATATAAGTTTTGGTCAGCAGCAGGAGGTCAGACTTGTGTTGGGGCAGCAGCATCCATTTTGTGATGCTGAGGCCCTGGTTAGGATTAACCGCGTTTTCAGTAAAGTAACATGTCTTCCCCCTCTAGAAGGGTGGAATGCTACCCCCGTCGCCAGGACTGGCGAGGGGGTAGTATTCCAAAACGTATGACACCAAACACAACATGTTTTGATACAGCCAAACCAAAGTTAGCACATAACCGCGAGGATTATAATGCACTTAAGAGTATATGGTATGGCATTATCCCGGAACAGCTAAGGGAGTTAGTCCCAACAGCTGCAGACAGGCTCAGCTCATGCTAGAGCACCATCTCACATCAAATAAAGCACTCTGCCTCCAGGATTGTTAAGGCCTGCCATAGGAGTGACTTATAGGTATATATGTGTCCAGGTATAGGTTTAGATATAGGTATACTATATCTAAGCAAGGGTTGATTACACCACCTTGCCCCAGCTGAGTGATCAGCCAGTTGTGTCGATTTAAGTACCAGCCAGGGGTGGCAAAAGATATGCTGCAGCCCCTGGTAGGCCTTGGATGCACCTATGCCCTGAGCACCTATAGTGCATGGTGCAGGGGCTGACAAGGTGTCCAGTTCCAATTGGGTTATGTACCTATAGTACATGTATGTGAATTTAGAGAGAGAACAGCAGGCTGTGGGTCTGATTAGCTGGCCCACAGCCACATTAAGTCGAAAAACCAGTGAAGCAAAAAGCAAAAATTGGGTTGACCATAGGATAGCAGACCCTACTTTCCTACACCAGGGCACTTAAAAGGTCACTTACTCTGGAAGAGATATTGTTGAAGGCACTAATGATCCCCCTGGTGATGTATGTGGTGAGATACATATGGCCAGTTTGCTAGAACGTTGTTCTGTGACGGATTTATAAAAGGCATCTGGAGAAATCTGTGTCCATTTAAGCCTTCGTTTACTATCTGTTGGTCTTATTGACGCCTTTTCCACAGTTCCCCTTTTACATAATATTAATGGTTCTTGCAATTCAACGCACAGGGGGTTATGATCGCTGTAAGCGCTTTCAAGTAAACAAAAACCACGGAATGAAAATTGCAAGAATGATGAGTTTAACATAAAATCAATAATTGTACCACACCTTCTTCCTTTAAAGGAAGGAACAATTGCCTTGCTACAGGGGTCACCTAGTGACAAGAGAGATATTAAATCAAATTCATGTAGGAGGTTATTCATAGCACCCCCCTGGGTAGAATGCTCAAAATGCAGCCCCCTCACAGGAGGGCAACCTAGTTCACCCAATCTAGTAGCCATGGGATTGCCACAAAGTAGTATCTTAAAGTCCCCTGCAGTCATGAGGTTTTCGAGTTCAGTTATACAATGGTGCCTTATAAAGGAACCCAATAGATTGATGTTACACCCCCGTTCATACTTGAAACAGAGATATAAAAGTTAATAAGGCCCAGTTTTCTGGAACCCTTTCTTAAAACCAAATATTGTACACAAGGGCTTTGTGAAGGCAAAACCTGTATCTAGCAATCTACAGCGACAGAAATAAAGATAACTAGATCAACCTTTGATCTACCAGCCGTTGAGGGGAGGCTGGAACAAAGAAATACTTATATCCCTCCAAAAATAAACGGCTATCTACCAACCACGTTTCCTGTAAACAAATCACTTGAAATTGTTTCATAAATGCTATTCACATTGGGTCAGAGAACTTATAGGCCAGGCCTGCGATATTCCAGGATATAACATTAGTATCATGCCCACACAGCTCCCCTTGCTTAGCCCTGGAGAGTCCCGCCGAGCTGTAGGATTTACCGGGTCCGTTAGTTGGGAACTACCAAGTCAGTCACATGTATCCAATCTAGACAGAGGGGTCAATTTATTTGACAGCTCCAGGGACGATAGACCAAAACCCTGCCGGCACAGAGGCATCTCGCCAGAATATGATGTTCTAGCAAACAGATTTTGATGAAAATTACTGGTAGGTAGTGTTCTCAGCGACGGGGCAACAGATGGAGCTGTGTCAACAGGATTCATATGTATACTCCCGCCAAGTCAGGTTTATAGAAAAACCAGAGTGACAGGGCCACGATGGCCAACTTGGATTGCGAAAGATCAGAATATGACCGTGAAAATAGAATCCTTTCTGCTAGATGTGGCCTGTTAAAGTTTATGATAATACAGTCCCCCGATAGTGATTTGTGAGAATTACCAATCCACCTCACTCTTCGCACCGTGATAATGTTTTTTTCCACACTTGTTCCCAGATGTGTATTATATGATAGCCAGTGTAAGACTTTGTTCTTCAGCTGGGAAAAGTCCTCCTTCCTGCCCCCTATAAGGGTTGGCACATTTCCCAGTACCACAACATATAGGGTGGATTCCGCGGGAAACAACCTTTACAATGCAGTCATTACATCGCACTACATTTACATAGCAGTCATTACATCGCAACATTCATTACATTGCATGTCATTACAACGAGACCATTACATTACATGTCACTACAATGCATGTCATTACAGCGCATGTCACTACAATGCAGGCATTACATCGCAGGTCATTACAATGGATACCATTACAACGCATAGTACCCTTTCACTATCTGAAACATACCCTACTGCTGCACTCACTGGAGTTAGAATAGTTATTTTTTTCCCCTTAACTACCCAACACTTAAATGCAATGTAATGGTATGCATTGTAATGGTATGCATTGGTGGAAAGGTATAATGAGATTTAATGGAATGCATTGTAAAGGTAGTTTCTGAAAATGCGTTATATTGGCATGCTATGTGTTGTAAAGGATGTTGCGATGTAAAAACTGTGTTGTAAAGACATGCATTATAAATGTATGCGCTGTAACGTCATTCATGCGGATTCCGCAGGCAGGTGTATTAAATATTGTGGATGAGCTTCCCCTCCCCTCTGTAGCCGAACCCCTGTTGCATGAATTTCCGCCTGAGACTGGAGCTGTGGCTGCAGAGACAGACTGCTGCTAGGGTGATGGGATCCACTCTGCATCAGCAGTCGGTGACTTTCGATATCTTGTCTGCCCTGCCGCTTTAATTGACCCATGTCAAAATTTTGTGGGCAGTCCAGATTAGGGGGGCCTGGTAGAGAGCTTTGTATAGGTTGGACAACTGAGCCTACACGCGCTTCTAATGGGGGAGAGCATTTAAGATCCAATAGACTCTTTTCAATGGCTGCCACACGTTGGAATATCGGGACCAACTTTGAGTCCAGTAAATTCTCCATGATTACCTTCATGGATTCCAGACCGCCCATCATCTCGAACTTGGACAGCGTAGATGTACAGTGGTTAGGGCTTTGGGGGGTTGATTGAGTTTTAGCCTTTTGGCATTAGCCCCAGATGTTTGGGATTTCCTTTTGGTACCTGTCCCTGCCCCTGTACCTCCCAGCTCAGTCAGGGGAATATTTCCCTATGTAGGTGCATCTGGTCGTGAAGTGGCATGCTAAGAATAGATTCCACATGGGTGTATCTGTATGCGTGGTAGATGAAGCAGTAACCGGTGACCTAGAAAGGCGACTATTAACCAGCTCAATCTCCTTATCCAGGATGTGGCAGCACGCTGAAGAAATTAATCCATAGTCGTGACTGAGGCAGTGGTGCCAGCTGCGGCCCTTCCAGAGGCTAGTGTCACTTTGCGTCTGACCATAGTGATTTTGAGGCTAGCGGTTTCAACAGTTGGCTGGCACTAGATAATACTATTACTCATATGAAGTTGTTGATTGTTAAGGCCTAGATTAGTGGTATGACCAGAAGCAAATTTGTGGTATCCCAGACACAAAGGCACAGAAACAATTGTTGACCAGCAATCCTAGAAGTAAAGTAACGTAATTAATAAAAAGCAGGCCAGGCGCCTTCCTACCTTCGCCTTGATCACTGAAGCTATTACTGAAGAGCCTGTATCAGTCGGGGGCAATCAACAGTGCTTCTCTGGGAATGTAGAAAACAAATCTGGGGAGAGACCAAGAGAATGGGCTCAGTCCAGCCTCTTCCAGGCTAAGATGGGCGCGTCCAGTGCTGCGGGAGCCCGAACAGCAGGAACCCGCGCTGGTTTAAATAGCGCCTCCAGGCGCTTCCCGCTGCTACATGCGGCTCCTGCCGCGAAGACTGCTGGGCCTTGAGGTCCTGTGGTGCGGGCAGGCATTAGGCAGAGAAAAGCGGGTCCCACGCTGCAGGAACCGGCGCTGGTTTAAATAGCATCTCCAGGTGCTTCCCACTGCTACACGTGGCTCCTGCCGCAAAGACTACGGGGCCTTGAAGTCCTGTGGTGCAGGCGGCATTAGGCAGAGAAAATTGTAAAAATGTAATACTTTAACTTGCAATAATAATATTAATTAAATGTAAAAATAATATTTAAAGATATAAAAATATCCTTATTTAAACACACACATATATATGTATATGTGTATCTATAAATTTAAACTCAATAGATAAAAAAAATTATAATACATATTATAATTGTTTTTTTAATATTCTAATATATCAAGTGTGTGTATATATATGTATATATGTATATATATATATATATATATATGTATATATATATATATATACTAGCAGCCCGTCCCGACCTTATCCGGGAGCAACAGGCTTCCCCGACCCCCGCCCGCCCCAACATTGTCCAGCAGCCCGGGCCCCCGCCCAGCCCGTCCCCTGCCTGCCCCGACTCCCGCCTGCCCCGGCACCCGCCTGCCCCGACATGGGTCCCCTTACCTCAGCCGCCGCTCCTCCCACCTGTCCGCTGCTTGCACCGCCACTGGCCTGTCCGCTGCTCCTCATGTCACTGCTCCTCCCCCGCGCCATGTCCGCCGCTCCCTTACCTCAGCCGCCACTCCTCCAGCCTGTCCGCTGCTCGCACCGCCGCTGGCCTGTCCGCTGCTCCTCACGTCACCGCACCTCCCCCGCGCCATGTCCGCCGCTCCTCGTCGTGCTCCTGGACGCCGCTCCTCCCCGCGCTCCTGACGTGAGCACGGACGTCGCGGCCGGCGCAACATTTTTTTTACTGTAAATTTTTTAAATACCGTTTTTTATAACATTTATATAGCCTATAACCATCTACACACCCTGACGAGTCCAACGGTGTATCGGGTGAGTGGATTGGCGCTGTGGTTCCCGAGTTTACCCGCCTCAAAGGCTGAAAGTTCTTCCTTTATTATAGTAGTATAGATATATATATATACGCACAGGCAAATAGGAATAAAAACAAATAAAGTAGAAAACACTTTAAAAGCATTACATTTAATTATACATAAAAAGTAACCAATAGAAAAAAATAAGTTTATAAAAAATGTATTCAAAATAACATAAATTTCTTAATATAAAAATATAAAATAAAATAACAAATCAAATAATAATACATAATTAAACAATACTAACAAAACTATTACATTTTAGAAATAATAAATATACTATTCCCACTCCAGTCAATACACAATACAACAGTAAGGAAAGACCTGGTTGTTTTCCATCTAATTATCCTGCCGGTCTACTTCTTTTCCCCGCAGGTCTCTCTTTCATTGTTGTGGCTGTATAAGTGAGTGAGTGGGTTTAGGAGTTGCTGGATGGGTGCCCAATAGATGTGTGTGTAAATATATGAATCAGTGAGTGGGTATGTAAGTACTGGTATGGGTCTGTGAATGAGTTTATGAATGGTTGTGTGTGAGTTGATGTATGTTCTATGGGGGTATGAGTGGGTGTGTTAGTGATTTTGTGGATGATGTAATCAGGGATGTCACGAGTGATGTAATATGTTAGTTCATAAGCAGTGCAGTACAGTTGTGCAAACTATAGCTAGATCAAATACCTATCACTGCTGAATTTCACTGGTTTTGTACAAGTGAAACCCGAGCCTTACTATAACATCTCTGTAACCTTTGTTTTTGTTCACAGAATTTCTAAGATTTTTTATAATTCCATTTCCTAACCATAACATCCCTGTACCCTTTGTTTTTTTCTGCGAATTTCTAAGGTTTTTCAAATGCTAATTCCTATCTATAATACCCCTGTAACCTTTGTTTTTTTGGGTGAATTTCAATGTTTTTTAAAGTAGTAATATGGTGGCGAAAGGGGTGGGCCTCTGACCAGCTCTCAGGAATCCTGCTGTGTAGGACTTACAGAAAGTACCAGGAGGGCTTTTGGGCCTTCTTGGAATCTTGGCTCCCAAGGTCCCTCAGGATCAAAGAGGACTTCATTCCCCAACCAATAGTGCATTGTGGACTTGGGGTTGCTGCGGACCGGAATAACAGGCGTGGAGGCCGTACATACTTGGCTATGGTAGCTGTTTTTATTGTTCTGAGTGACAAAAAACGAAGTAAGTACAGAGTTCAGGGTGTGAAGCTGTAGTCTGTTCCCAGGTATCCGCCGGCCGATGGATCTTCCGGAGGTCTTCACGTCTTCCTGGGAGGCGTCGGAATAACCTCGGAGGGAAACAGAGAAGCAGGGGTTTAGTCCTTTCCAGCTCTGACTTTTCGGAGTACCAGTACCAACACCAGGGTCGTGAGGGAACAGAGATGACCGTGAGGAGGGGAAGGGACAGGGGGTTTAGACGGAGGGGGAAGAGGTGTGGGAAGGGGTAGAAGAGACGTGCCCTCGTGAGTGGCCGGGGTGTAAGGACTATGGTACACGTTATAGGTGCAGTGTCTCTAATAAATCTATATACAGTGCCAGGGTGTGCTATCAGTGCGTTCTATCTCTATACAAGTATTTACAGTTATTTACAAGGGGACACGGAGATGGTAACAAGGTACTCACGTGCCCCGCCGTAACTCTCCAGCGAGTTACGGCCGCTCTCCAGCCACCTCCAGAGGACTCCACCACTCCTCGGTCCAGACGTCCTCCAACTCTCCGTCTTCGATCCTCTCACCCCGTCCGCTCTCCTTCTCTGGTTCACTGCGCGCTGTCTCCTGCCACGAGTCGGCTATCTGGAACGCTCTCCTCTCTTCGTCGCCGGCTTTTATAGTTCTCGGTCCGGGGTAGGGGGCGGGACTTCCGGTTTCCCGGCAGGCTGCTTCCGGTTTGGCACTTCCGGGTTCTTGGTGCTCTGGATTCTCCGCTTCCGGGTAGGGTCTTTGTCCAGTCACCTGGTGGGGTTCCTGTAGGGGGAAAAGAGAGAAGGATTCCTGGTCGTCAGAGACGCAGGAGGGTTAGAGGTCGTGGTATCCCCACTCGGGTGTCGCCCGGTTGAGGTGAGTGGCGTTCCCCTTCCACATCCCCTTTCCCTAGCTGTCTTTCTTGTGGGGGAGGTCGGTGGGGGATATCTAGACAGATAGTCTGCGTTGCCCTGCTCAACCCCCTTCCTATGCAAAGTTTGGAATCTGTAGGGCTGCAAGGAGAGAAACCACCGAAGTACCCTATCATTATGTCCCCTATTGCGTGCCATCCATTCTAGGGGAGCGTGATCCGTGTATAGAAGAAATTCCCGCCCCTCTAGATAATAACGCAGGCTCTCTACGGCCCATTTTATGGCTAGGGCTTCCTTCTCGACTACCGCGTAATTCATTTCACGAGGGAAGAGTTTCCTGCTGAGATATAGGATAGGCCTCTCAATGCCTGCCTGGTCTTTTTGGGAGAGGACCGCTCCCAATCCCTGTTCCGAGGCGTCAGTTTGGAGGATAAAGGGTTGCGTATAATCGGGGCTGATCAGAACTGGCTCTGACACTAGTGCTTGTTTGAGGTCCTGAAAGGCCTTCCACATCTGCGGAGAGGGATGTTGTAACAAGGACTCTGTTCGAGAGTTTTTCTTTAAGAGATCTGTCAAGGGTACTGCAATTTGAGAAAAATTGGGGATGAACCTCCGATAATATCCTAAGAGCCCAAGGAAGGCACGGAGGTCCTTTTTGGTTTGGGGGAAGGGAATCGACTGGATGGCCTTTATTTCGTTATCTTGAGGTCGGATGACACCCTTCCCAAGGAGGTAACCTAGGTATTTTACTGACTGTGCAGCTAGAGTGGTTTTAGCGGAGTTGATAGTGAACCCGTATTCTCCCAGAGAGGTGATCACTCGTTGTAGGTGGGATAGGTGCTCTGGCCAGTCATTGCTATAAATGACTATATCGTCAAGGTATGCTCCTGCGTACTGGGCATGAGGTTGCAGGACAATGTTCATAGCCCGTTGAAAGGTCGCTGGGGCCCCGTGAAGCCCGAAGGGCATGACTCTGAATTGGAACAGTCCGTCGGGTGTGGAAAACGCTGTTTTCTTTTTATCTTCGCTCTTCAGGGGGATCTGCCAGTATCCCTTGCAGAGATCCAGCGTGCTAATGTAGCGAGCTCGTCCTATGCGTTCTATCATCTCGTCAACTCTTGGCAACGGATAAGTGTCAAAACTCGATCTTTATTGACTTCACGAAAGTCGATACAAAATCTTGTGGAGCCATCAGGTTTGGGGACAAGAACGATGGGCGAGTTCCAGCAACTGATCGACGGCTGGATGATGACCATTTGCAACATTTGTTTGGTTTCCTCTTGAATGACTTTACGGCGTGCTTCTGGGATCCGATAGGGGCGTTGTCTCACAATCTTTCCAGGGTCTGTATGTATTGCATGTATGTATTGCATGTTCGATGACCGTGGTGTGTCCAAGTGAAGTGGAAAACACAATCTGCAAGGGTGACAGGACAGTCCTGAGGTCGTGTCGTTTATTCGAGGGTAGTTCTGGGTCCACACAATCTTCGAAGAGTGGGGTCTTTGGGTCTGTCACGCTGGATAATACTGGTTGGGGGCCCTCCCATTTCTTTAGCAGATTTATGTGGTAGATTTGTCTCTGGTTACGGGTGTGGTCCAATTCGATTTCATAGGTGACAGGTGTCACCTGTCTTGTTACTGGATACGGCCCTTGCCATTGTCCTAGAAGTTTGTGGTCTGAAGAGGGTATGAGAAGCAGTACTAGGTCTCCTGGAATGAAGGTTCTGGGCTTGGCTCCTCGGTCGTATTGGCATTTTTGCGTAGCCTGGGCGGTCAACAGATTTTGCCTCACTATTTCTCTGATTTGACCCAGGTGAGTCTTGAGGTTGGCAACATATTCAGGCAGAGGTCGGGTACGATCAGGCTCGGCTTCCCAAGCCTCACGGGCCATATCCAGGAGTGTTCTAGGGGCCCTTCCGTAGAGGAGTTCATAGGGAGAATACCCGGTACTGCTCTGGACCTTACAACGGATAGCAAACAGAGCCAAAGGAAGCATTTCCTCCCAGCGACGGCTTTCTAGACCCAACAATTTCTTGAGGGTGGTCTTCAGGGTAGCGTTATAACGCTCCACAAGTCTGTCGGTCTGGGGGTGGTAGGCAGAGGTCCTAATTTGTTTAATGCCCAGTTGGGAACACACCTGACGCATAAGAGAAGAAACAAACGGGGTACCCTGGTCCGTCAATATCTCCCGGGGAAAACCCACCCGGATGAAGATGGTTACAAGGGCTCTCGCTATGTTCTGTGTGGTTGGGTGTTTTAATGGAACGGCCTCAGGAAACCGGGTGGCGTAGTCCACCAGAACGAGAGCATATCGACATCCACTCTTTGAGGGTAACATGGGGCCTATCCCAACCCTACTGAAAGGGACATCAATAAGAGGGAGCGGCTGAAGGGGTGCCCTTGGGGAGCGGTATCGACTGTTCTTTTGACATATAGGACACTCTTTGCAGTATTGGCTCACTTGTTTGTATACACCAGGCCAATAGAACTTATCCAGTATAGTTTGTCCAGTTTTGTCGTCCCCGAAATGCCCCCCTAACAAATGACTATGGGCCAGGAACAGTACTTTCTCGCGAAAAGGACCGGGAACGAGTAACTGCGGTTCTTGTTGGGGTCCGCCTTTCCTATACAACAGACCGTTCCGTTTAAAGAAATAAGGACATACGTGCAAGGGATCCTCGTTTTCCAGGGCCTGCCCCCAGGCGTCTTGTAGTACTGGGTCCTCTTGTTGGGCCGCACGGAACTCCCGATCAGTTTCCCATGGATGTGGATCCACCTGAACAGGATAGGCTGTGGTGTGTGTCCTTTTTTCTTTCTTCTTTTGCCCTCTTGTCTTCTGGACTTTGTTTGTTGGTTCCACGGGAGGAGGGTTTCGGGAATAGGGAGCCTCGGACCACCATCTTTCCAAGGAGTTTGTAGCGTCATGTAACAAACGGGGCAGCCCCTTATAATCGCTACCCAGGATAACCTGTTCCGGCAGGTTGGGTACTAGGCCGACATTAAGGGGGCTTCTTTCTCCTGAGGTGTGTTGTACCTGTACATGGGTGGTGGGATATCTCTTGGTATCACCGTGTACACATTGGATATCCACGGTGCCAGTCATAGGCCCCATTGGTCTGGGCATTTCCTGCGGCCTTAATACACTTTGTCGGCAGCCGGAATCGGCTAGGGCCATCATAGGATGCCCATCGATCTTCACCGGACACCGGAAGGGAGGAGGACTGGCATCCGTGGTGAGACACACATAGTTCCGAGCCAGTCCGACCTCCATAGGTTCCTCCTTCTGGGGACAGAACCGTGCTATATTTCCATATCCTCCACAGTGGTAGCACTGAGGACCGGGAAGACTTGGTCTTGGGGTCACCGGAAACGGAACAAAAGGGACAGGTTCAGGTTTTCGAGGAACTACCGGCCTCGGGGCTCGAGGATGACTTCCGTGGGTTATCCGTGCAGGATGTTCGTCCTTCTTCTGGAAGTCTTGAGCACGGCTGAAGGCACTTGCGATCTCGACAGCAGTGTCTAGTGTGAGTCGGGAGTGCTGACTGACCCACTTCTGTGTAGCGGGGTGTAGGGAGGCTAGGAATTGTTTCAAGTAGATCTTAGACAGGATTTCCTCTTTGGTGGACGTGGCAGGCTTCAACCAGCGGTTGGTTAGGTCTTAGATGCGGAATGACAATCCCCGGGGAGTTTCTTGAGGTTCTTCACGGGCCTGTCGCAGCCATACTCTGTAGGTCTCATCGTCAATCCCAAGCCTCTCGAGGATACAGGTTTTGATGTCCTGATACGGGGTCTGCCCTTGTATATTGGCCTGTTGAAATGCCGCCTGGAGTTCGCCCGTCAGCAGAGGCCCCAGGTAGTGGCTCCAGCGATGAACCGGCCAAGCAGCCGCCTGAGCCAGGCGCTCGAAGTTCGTAAAAAAGAAGTCCAGGTCTTCTCCCGGAACATATTTCTGTAAGACCACAGAGGGTAATGCAGTCGCTGGCCTCGATTGACCCATGACGTCGACTAATTTTCCAAGGGCTCGGTCTTGAGCGGTGCCCTGGTCTTTTAGGACATCATGCAGCTGGCCTCGATCGTCCTTGGCCGTTTTGAGAAACCGCTCCATCATCTTCCCGAGGAGTTCCTGGCTTTCTGCGAGTTGCTTCACGGCGGCCTCCATGCTTCCGGATCCCACTTCTGACAGCAGGTGTGGACTGGGGGTTGATGCGGACCGGAATAACAGGCATGGAGGCCGTATATACTTGGCTATGGTAGCTGTTTTTATTGTTCTGAGTGACAAAAAACGAAGTAAGTACAGAGTTCAGGGTGTGAAGCTGTAGTCTGTTCCCAGGTATCCGCCGGCCGATGGATCTTCCGGAGGTCTTCACGTCTTCCGGGGAGGTGTCGGAATAACCTCGGAGGGAAACAGAGAAGCAGGGGTTTAGTCCTTTCCAGCTCGGACTTTTCGGAGTACCAGTACCAACACCAGGGTCGTGAGGAAACAGAGATGACCGTGAGGAGGGGAAGGGACAGGGCGTTTAGACGGAGGGGGAAGAGGTGTGGGAAGGGGTAGAAGAGACATGCTCTCGTGAGTGGCCGGGGTGTAAGGATTATGGTACACGTTATAGGTGCAGTGTCTCTAATAAATCTATATACAGTGCAAGGGTGTGCTATCAGTGCGTTCTATCTCTATACAAGTATTTACAGTTATTTACAAGGGGACACGGAGACGGTAACAAGGTACTCACGGGCCCCGCCGTAACTCTCCAGCGAGTTACGACCGCTCTCCAGCCACCGCCAGTGGACTCCACCACTCCTCGGTCCAGACGTCCTCCAACTCTCCGTCTTCGATCCTCTCACCCCGTCCGCTCTCCTTCTCTGGTTCACTGCGCGCTGTCTCCTGCCACGAGTCGGCTATCTGGAACGCTCTCCTCTCTTCGTCGCCGGCTTTTATAGTTCTCGGTCCGGGGTAGGGGGCGGGACTTCCGGTTTCCCGGCAGGCTGCTTCCGGTTCGGCACTTCCGGGTTCTTGGTGCTCTGGATTCTCCGCTTCCGGGTAGTGTCTTTGTCCAGTCACCTGGTCAGGTTCCTGTAGGGGGAAAAAGAGAGAAGGATTCCTGGTCGTCAGAGACGCAGGAGGGTTAGAGGTTGTGGTATCCCCACTCGGGTGTCGCCCGGTTGAGGTGAGTGGCGTTCCCCTTCCACATGCATCAATAGACGCATTTGCAGAGTGGTTGAGAAATGGGCCATGACCTCCGAATACCTCTTAGCAATCCTGCTGTGTGGAACTTACTGAAGGAAACAGAAGGGGTTTTTCACCCCCAACGAACCTCAGAAGCCAAGGTAACTTCATCCCTCAACTAGTAGTGCACCAGAAGGTGTGTTTGCAGAGTGGTAGAGAAAGGGGGACTTAGCAGGGGGAGGTAGCAGGAGAGGTAGTAGACCCACAAGGATGTATTTGGGGGCCGACAACTCATGTTACCTCCGGCAAGTCCTACACAGCACAATTAATTAGAGGTCTTTGGAGGCCATGTCCTCTTTCTCCACCACTCTGCAAATGCACCTCCTTGTATTCTGATGGTTAGGGGGTGAAGTTCACTTGGCTTGAAAAGAAGCTGCACTATATAGCATTTGTAATGCACTGACCTGGTTCGCACCAGTGTCCCCATCCCATTTCGAGATATATTACAATTTTGTCTATAAATGGCATGTTGTGCTTATCCAATCCATTAGCCCCCTCCCCCAAACCCCCCTTGCACGTGAACATTTAGTTGACAATGTCTTTGTCTAAGGTCACTGGCCCATATTTTTCACACAGTGGGCACGTCCTTTGAAAGCCGCAGGTTGAGAGAATGATGGGAAACAGTTTTGCATGATTCCGGCCTTGTAACTGTGGGTCAATGTTCCCCGAATTACAAAACACTTTCTCTAACTCTGGACAAACCGCCTCTAATATAAAGACAAAGTATCTACGCTGTTTTGCTGATTGTAGAGACGGTTCCTCTGATTGCGGATGCTCTTCCTCTCAGAACCTTTTCAAAATTGCCAGTTAACTTAATTAAGCGACCTGTCTCTCTAAATATGTGACATCAATGTTGTACAGTTGGGCATTATACCCCTAATGTAAGACCTTTGTACCTCTAAAGGCAGGATGCTGCTTTGCTGAACACAACTCATCTGATGAAGGGGCCATTCCTCTATTTATAGGATACTTATTTGCAGTTGTGTGGCACTGTTCATCTGACCGTGAGACACTGTTCCTTTGATAGTGTGTTGTGTGACACTGTTCGTCTCAGTATGAGTCACTGTTCCTCTAATTTTGAGACAATCGTCCTCTGATTGTGTGAGACACTCTTCCTCTGATTGTGAGACAATCTTCTAATTGCGAGACAATGTGCACTTAATAATGCGACATTGCACCTATAATTGTGAGACACTGTGCATCTAATTATGAGATGAGATACTGTTCCTCTAATTGTGCTCCAATCGTGAGACACCTTTCCCTCTAAATATGAGGCACTGCACCTTTGGTTGTGATATACTGCACATTTAATTGCTGCACACTATTCCTCTAATCACTGTACAATGTTGCTCTATTGGACAACACTTCTCTAATTCGATTAACTGTGGATCTTTGAATTAATGACTCTTGGCTCTTTGAACGGATATCTTGATTATGACTTTGGCAACTAGACTGTGGCTGTTTTACATTTCTCTGACTGCAGGCATGCAGGTGAGCTGGCCACCCGGAACAGGTGAAAACAGGGCAAGTTGCTGCACAGATTTGAATGTCACTCCTCTTTCCTCACAAGTGTTTGACCATTCCCTTCAAAGCTCATAGAAGAGGGTGTCTAGGTGGTTGCAGTGGAATTGTGTATGATACCTGCCGGGGATCAGACCGTGACTGGAGCGGATGTGCTGGCATCAAAGGCAACACTTAGTGGCTGCCTTGTTCATGCTGTTTAAACTATCTTGTCACCTCTGTGGGAGTAACATGTGTTTTCAGTGCTTTAAATCAGTAGGTCTTTATAGTTAGGACCATAATTCAATAGGGAAAGCATTTTTTTTTACTTTCAACATTTACACAAGCACTCACAGACACAATCACAGGCCCACTCACACACACACACACACGCATACACCCACTTACACACACATACAGCCATACATACACACACACACACACACACACCCAGGCACTCATAGACCCACATACAGATCCACACAACCATTCACACACCAACTCTCAAAGGTGGCAGATTACAGTTATGATATAAACATTTTCAAAACTTGATGGAAAAAACCAAAGGTTAGAAGGATGTTACAGTTAGGAAATAGAATTTTTTAAAACATGCAAATTACCCGAAAAAAGCTCAAAGATTATAGGGATGTAATAGTTGGGAAATACAATTAAAAATATGCTACTGGTATGTCATCATTTAAGCTGTCATGAGGGATGTCCCTGACCATGTCATGAGTGATGTAACATGTGAGGTCCTAAGCAGGGCATTAAATTGGCACAAATTATAATTAGCTCAGGTAACTATAACTGCTAAATTTTTGTTCGAGTGAAATCTGAGCCTATCAATAATGTCCCTGTAACTTTTGTTTTTTATTGAATATATTTATACTATGTAATAGTACCATTTCAGGCTTAGCCTCTTTCCATTTATACAGCAAAGTCTTTAAGCATAGGATTAGCATGGGTCATCCATGCCAGCTTTCGATTGGTAAAATACCATCCAAGCCACCTGGAAAGCAACCCCTTTTAATATTCCCTGTTGGCTTGGATGGCATTTTTACCAATCCAAAGCTAAAATACTGTGCCTGTAGTGGTAAAAAACGTTTGTCATTTTACAGCTTGGCACAGATGGCCCTTGCTAATACATTGCTTAAAGACTTTGCAGTATAAATGGCAAAAGGCTTTGTCCCTAACTAGTCTAGGCGTGGAGGACACTGTGCTAATCATATGCTTAAAAATGTAGCAAGCAAACAGACATTCGAGGTGAGCAGATATAGAGTGTCGCTGGTGTTGCAGGACGCTGCTCTCCACCTAAGTTTAGGAACTACCCAAAGTTCTCTGCTTCCTATTTTGCATATATTACCTACTGGCGGTCGCCAGTAGGTAGTTATAGTTAGGATCTACTTTCCATAGGAAATCCGCAACATTCTATTGGGAATAACTTTGGCACCGGTGGACGAATCTTCGCGAATTTCTCAAAGAAGATGGCCCGCTCCGCTCCTTCCCTGAAAATGTTGGGGGGATTCGTCAAGCGGGGGCCGAGATAAAAGGGGGTCCCAAAACGTGTTTTCCCCATGTTAATTTCCATAGGGCGGTTGGACTCACTTTTAGACCAAACGGCTGAATGGATTTCCACGAAACTTGGGCAAAATTGTAGGGACAGGTAGCCCGATGTGCCTTTGCTATGTCTCAAGATATGTGCTCCAGTGGATTTTGAGTAATTTAGGTGCAAAAAAATATATATATCTATAAGCGCGCCCCGGTACGCGCACCGGGGCGAGCTCCAGCGCGCTACGCAAGTTCGCGCGCGAAAAGCTGATTGGCTCTTGGGTGTCTGTAAACATTCCAAACAGTCCGGAGCGGCCGCCATCTTGTGTCTCGGTAGGATTGAGACACAAGAGGTGCCAAAAACAAAGGGGGAAAAGACCATAAGGGAGCATAGTAGACCCCACCTGACCCCCTAGGTTTGATGTGAGGGCCATAAATTACATTTCTTTTTCGATTTGCGTGGGGGTGCACCTGGTACGCGCACCAGGGAGCGTACCGGGGTGCGTACCATGGGGAAAACCCAGACACACCACACACACAAACACTCATTATTTTTTTTCTTTTTTGGGGGGGTGCGCGCCCCGGTACACGTACCGGTACACGTACCCTGGAGAAAAAAAGAAAGACAGTTTTTTAAAAATGTAGAATTTTTATATAAATTGGAGGTAGTTCTGAAAAGAACTGTTTTTTTTATTCTTTTAGTTGTTTTATATTTTTTTATTGTTTTTTCGTACATTTTTTATTTTTTTGGGCTTTTCTGAACAATTTTATATTTTTTTGTAGTTTTTCTGGGGTCAAACAAAACACAGGGAATTGCAAACAGCTCAACTGGAGCAAAAAAAAAATTAAAGTTGCTTGCTGCAGTGATGGTTGTCTGCAGCTCGATTGAGTAAAGTGATGCTTTGCTCATCATATGAAATTGTTTTGTTGCAATATATGCAAAGAAAATTAAATTTTGCAAACCTGGTTTGTACATTAGGGACCATCTCCCTAGCCTCTGCACCCGATGGAGTGGGTTGATTGGAGGTGCTTGAAGAAGAAGGATGGGGAGGGTTCTTGGTCAGATCCCTGACCTCTGCTGCCGAATAATTGTTCGGGTGCTTCCTCTGCATATGTCTAATCATAGTGTGGTTCCCAAAAGAGTACTTCTTGTTTGGGTTCCCTCTTGACAGTTGTTCGCGACAGATGAGGCAAGTCACCTTAGCTGCATTCACTTTTTTGCACCCCTTGGCATCTTGTAAAAGTGCCAAATAAAATGTTCCTTGGGTCGGTATGGGGGATTGTCCTCAGGCAGAAATTGCATCTCCTCCTGCTCCTCTTCGTCCTCCCCTTCTTCTTGACCACCAATGTGGTCTTGTGGTGGTCCTTGTGGTGGTGGTGGAGGTGGTGGTGGTGCAGATGCACCTGCAGCTGCTACTAGTGAAGCCATTTCTCACAGAATGAATGCAGGTCTTCTTCACTCAAACAACAAAGTGAAAATGAGGAAAAAAGGTGGGGTCTTTCATCATTTGGAAAACAAAACTGTTGTGAACCAATCAAAAGTGTTATTTTCAGGTCTCATGACCTGGGCTTTCTCATCATTTGGAAACTAAAAGTGTTCTGAACCAATCAAAAGTGTTATTTTCAGGTCACATGACCCGACGCGCTTACGCAACGCTCCCCGGTGCATGCCCAGGGGGCGCCCGGCAGCGCTTACGTTGCGCGATCGTATGCGCTTGGGTGCTTCCGGGTGCGCTTACGCAGTGCGACATATGACGCATAACCCGGCTACGCGATACGTCACGATTTTGTTTTTGTTCGCGGGAATAGCGCTAACAGGACGCTCACCGGTGCGCGCCCCAAAAAAATTAAAATTTTTTTTAAAACTATTACATAATTATACAATATAAAATTCGTTATAAAAAATATTACATTTCATACCTATAGAGATTTGCTATTAAAAAACTTTTGAAATTCACTGAAAAAACCATAGGTTTCACACCAGTATAGTTAGGAATTAGCATTTAAAAAACCTATTAAATTCACTGAAAAAACCATAGGTTTGACACGAGTTATAGTTAGCTGGAAATTTTACTGACATAAAACCATTGAAATTCCCACGTTATAGTTAGTTGGACTCACTATAACTTGTGCGCCTGCAATGCACTGCTGATGACGTCACATATTACATCACTCATGACATGGTCAGTGACATTACTCATGACATCACTGATGACACCATCCAGTTTAATGTGTGTCTTTCTGAAAAATAAAGATGTTTTATATATGTATATGTAAAGGTCGATGGAAGAATAAATGTTTAAATAAGTGTCTAAATGGATTTTTTTTTGTTAAATGATTGGATAACTGGCTTATTAAGTGTATCTTAGTGAATACACATATTAGCGAATAATGTTTAAATATTTAAATATATGTATCAGTGTTTCACTTTGTGTATAAGTGGCTGCATGTGTTGGTGAGTAGCTACTTGTGTGTGTATATGGGTTATTAGATGTATTTTTTAGTATCAGTATGAGTGTCTGTTTGGTTTGGTGGGGGTATTACTTAGCACATAGATGCATCAATGACTGACTCACTGTTTGTATGTGTTTTGAAGACAGCATATGTGCAGGACTGTATGGGTGGATGAGTGTGTATATGTGTGTGTTAGTGAGTGAATGACTGTCTCACTAGTGTCTTTATCAGTAACTACATATGTTTTAATCTAGTATATGTGAGTATTGATGTATATAAGTGAGTATATGTGAGAGTGAGAGATTGTAAGAGTTCCTGTTTAAATAAGTATGTGTTTCTATAAGTGATTCTTTAAGAGAGTAAGTATGTGTAAGTTTCCTTAGAAGTAAGGTGGCAGTGTGTGTATAGCTGTATACGCAAATAAATGGATGTTCAATGGTTTATTTGCATGTTTGAGTATGTGTGTGAGTAACTTTTGGATGACTGTCGGTGTGTAACAGGATGTATAGGTGTATCACTACATATGATGAGTGAGTATATGTATGAGTGACTACATAGAACTGTTGGTGAATGAGTGGATGTGTATATAGATGGTGGAATTACTGAATTGGTTGTTGTAACTGGTATGGGTATCTCCATTTTTGTGAAAATGTTAGTTTCTATTTTTGAATATGTGTTTCAAGGGTTACATTACACTGAAAGGAGGTCTGTCACTCTGTCACAAGGATGGTGTCATCAGTGATGTCATGAGTGATGTCACTGACTATGTCATGAGTGATGTAATATGTGACGTCATCAGAAGTGCATTGCAGGAGCGCAAGTTATAGTGAGTCCAACTAACTATAATGTGGGAATTTCAATGGTTTTATGTCAGTATAATTTCCAGCTAACTATAACTGGTGTCAAACCTATGGTTTTTTCAGTGAATTTAATAGGTTTTTTTAAATGCTAATTCCTAACTATAACTGGTGTGAAACCTATGGTTTTTTCAGTGAATATATATATATGTATATATATATATACACACACAGGTTTCAGGGATGTTATAGTTAGTCTGACATTTCACTTGTACAAAACCAGAGAAATTCAGCTGTTATTTATTTTATTTTTTTAAAGTTTTTATATAGCGCTGGCTAGACCCGGAGATATCAGAGCGCTTTACATGAGAGAGGACATTGTTTCAGAACATTGTTACATAGTTACATCAGTTACAGTTGCAGTTACCAGTATATGCTTAGGAGAAAAACGTGAGCTTTCACAATAGTGTAAGATATTAGCGTGTAGCATATCCAAGACACACGTCATATGGGGGATGGAAGGTAGTGGGGAAAGGTAAACAGGGGAGAGGAAAGCAGACAGAGTCAGGTAGATCTGAAGGGGGAAAGTACTCCAGGGAGAACAGAGCAGTCAAAGCAGTCGAGGTAAGAGACAGATAAAACCGTGAAGAACCGTGAAAAACAATGTCCGATGTCTGGCTGGGTAGGTGACGGTCGAGGGGGTGACCCAGAGCCAGACTCCGATATAGCTGCATAGGACAGCTCCACCGGGCAGCAGCCAAGGGTACTCGGGTTCCGCGGTAAGTACAACAGTTAAAGGTTCAGCCTGTGAGGCATTGTCATAGTTCCATAGAAGGCATCAGTCCTGGTGTTACTATGAGGCGCCGTCCGCCATCTCGGGGTGAGTGCAGGCGAGGTACAGATGGGTAAATTGCGGCCACCATTTTAGAGTCAGGCGGGTACAGGTAGCATCTCGGGACCGAACGCTGTGAATAGCAGGTACAGTCCAACAGTCAGCAAACAAATGGTGTTCCATTCGGCCGGTCCCCTTTTTTCTTTACCTTTTGAATTCTCAGGGGCCCCTAGGGTATTCATGCCGCTTCTTCAGGCTATCTCAAGGTCAGGCAGTTGGGGTAGGCAGGCCTGAGATTCTGGAGTCCTCTATCGTTCTAGCAATCAAAACCTTCCCCTCCTCCGACCTTTGCAGGCCGCAGTCTCCTACAGTGGTGCTGAAAGCTCTTCTTGGGCGCCATGTTAAAGTCGGAAAAAGGCCTGGCACTGCAATTAATATATCGGCCTCACTACAGCCCAGGAAGAAGAGCTGCTTATGGGGGGAACCCCTGCTGTGTCCTGACTGGCTAGTTATGTTGAGCCCTGGTGCCTCGCTCACCTCCTGTTCTCCTCAATGATGTTGGGCCACTCCCCAGCTACAGCGTTAATTGCAGCATCTGTTCTGCCCCCCCGCATAACTGGGGGCTCGGCACAGGTGCAGGAAACTTGTGCCGCTTTTCAGATTGCCGCATTTGAGGTCCAGTAGTCGCTCCTGCTTTTTCTGCTGTTAGTGCTGCAGGGCTAAGCAGTTTCTGAATCCCGCCGGAGAGTGTGCCCCCCACAGAATTGCTCCTTTAAAATGTATATGTTTGAGAGTGAGGAATTAAATAAACAAGTATGGACTAAGGCGTGTAAACGTTTCTGAGCCATGTTTTGCGACACGTAAAATTTTGTATCAGAGGAATCAAGCAAGAGTAAATCAATGTTAATTTTTCATGTCTGGTTTGGGAGTATAGTGGGAGAAGATTTTCTGAGTTAGTGAGTGAACAACCTTTTCTATATACAGAATAGTGAAGGAAAACATTTAAATAAGAACTTCTCCTTTTCTGCTCCAACTCCCTTTGTGCAGCGTACAAACCCTGTACCAAGGTTCGGCTACTTCAAACAATGCCTAAGAGGGTTGTCCTAGGCTTGGCATACTACAAGCTAGGGCTTCTAATGTTTAAATGATATATACACTTGGAATCACATGTTTTAAGCTGTGTGCCTCGGATATGGAGCACTATGTATAATGTTACTAGTTAGCTGAGCTTACTATAACTCATGCCCCGCAAAGCACTGCTGATGACTTCACATATTACACCACTCATGACATGGTCAGTCACATCGATGACATCACTGATGATATCTCAAATGACATCACTGATGGCATTATCCACTTAATCTCTGATGCACCTACTCACACCCTAATATAACCTTTCATACACCCACTCTAAAATACAGACTATCATTTTCGAAAACATAGACACACCAATACAAGTTAGAACATACCCACTCACTGCTTTATAGCTCTACACACACATCCACTCACTCACCCATACAGTCACTCATACATGCAGTCATTCATAAATACAGCCACTATTATATGTATTCAAACACTCACACACTGTCACTCACCCATAGAGGTACTCACACACCTAGTCAGTCACCCAAAGAGGCAATCACAATGCCATTTACTCACCTATACAGTTATACACACTCCATCTCACTTATTCATACATATACTAACACATACTTACTTTCTTATACAATCACTGACACAAGCACACACTAATCAATACATCCACTCTCACAATCACACACTCTCAAATATAGTCACTTATATACGTCAACACTCACATATACTGCCATTCACATATGCAGTTACACACAAATATACAACTGAGACATCCCTTCACTTACCAACGCAGCCATATGCACACTCACTCTCCCATAAAGCCCTTTGCAGACCCACTAATGAATCCATACACCCAGTGAATCACCCACTCACACATCAATGCAGGTAGTCACACAACACACAGACACATAGGCACCCATGCAGGTACTCAGACAACCAATCAATAGCCTATAAAGACACACAAGTACCTATTCACCAACACATGCAGCCACTTACACACCAACTGACAGACTGATACAGACATTCACACAGATTAGTCACTCACCCATACATTCACCCAGACATCTATAATCGCTCACTTATACAGTCAGTCACACACTGACTAAATCATCATATATAGTTCAAATTCTTAAACTTTTTAGAACCACTCACAGTCACTGGATGATGTCATCCGTGATGTCATCAGTGATGTCATTTGAGATGTTATCATTGATGTCACTGACCATGTCATGAGTGATTTAATATGTAACGTCTCACTCTAACAAGGTAGGAATCAGCACTGAAGTTGCAGTTTGAAAGTATTTGATAAGCATAGGACGCGATACACGCATTTCGGCTCATCCGAACCTTGATAACGATACAAGACGTCATTGTAACTTCCTTATTTAAATGTACAAATGCCTCCAGTTGCCAAAATTAACAGAGGACAACATATTCCATTAATCCAAAAAGCTGGCGGCTATATTAGCCTGGTAACGATGCAAAATTTCAGATATTCATACAATAAAGAAAATAAAGCAAGTGTTAAATATGCACACAAAGTCATTTAAGCACATCTTGACTGCCGTACCTGAATGTTCGTCAATGTGACTTGTTCATAATAAGCATACTTACGATTGCAAACATCAACATAAACAATGGACTACACATTACTTTAAAGTGAAAGGCTATTGGCCATATTGATCTAGGTACATTGCATATTAAATTGGTTCTTACATGAAAGAAAAGAAAAAAAGTATGTTAATATACACACACACTATCCCTAAATAAAGTTCTAACAATTATAGTTCCTTTTCATTCACAGCTCATTTGAGATGTCATGAGTGATGTCACTGACCATGTCATTAATGATGTAATGTCTGAGGTAATGAGCAGTGCAGTGCGGGGGTGTAAGTTATAGTTAGCACAGGTAACTATAACTGCTGAATTTCACTGGTTTTGTACTAGTGAAATCTGAGTCTAACTATAACATCCCTGTAACCTTTGTTCTTTTCAGTAAATTTCTAGGTTTTTTTAACGTTAGGTATGATGCCTCTCACAATGGATGGTGGGGGTTGGAAGCAGGGCCTGGCATTGTGCTGCCCCCACCAGAGCTTCATGCTCCTGCCTTCCCATCCATTGTTCAAGTCCATGCCCCTGCTCCCTCATTACAGCCCTGTGTGGCTGTTGTTCTTCCACTGGCCTTCCCGCCTTCTCTGAACAGTTGGCTTGCTGCCCCATCCACTTCCTCCCTATCTTCTATTGTCTGAATATATGCACTAGCCTCCTCCCTCCTGCCATGCACGGTCTGATGTGCTGCCACTGCCCTCTAATTAGAATGATGTTTCAGTCAGCTCCTTCTGCCCTCCATTGCCCAATTATATGCCCCATCATTGACCCCCTGTTGGGCCTCTGTGCTCAGCTTACTGCCCCTACTCCCCTTTCCCCTGCCCTACAATGTCTCTGTGCATGCCCGTGCTCAATCATTTTTGCCCACCATGTTCCATGGACCTGCCCCTCCTATCTACTCTGAGTGTTCTGTTGACCTGCCCCTTCCCTTCCCACCTGCCTAGCATTGTCAGATGATTGTAACCTGTCCCTGCCACCTCCACCCTGCTTGTGTGGCCCCTTCTCCTGAACTCTTTTGTCTGTGGCCAGCTCCTACCCCTCTGTAGGAAGTTGGCTCTGTACATACTATACCAACGTGAGGTTTAGTGTGCACAGAGTCCGGTGGAACCCCAAAGGTAGGCAGAGGTAAAGTTAGATAGCACCTCACTCTCTATTTGTGGTAGTGTGGTCAAGCAGTAAGGCAGTATCAGAGGACAGTGTTAAGCATTTGTTGTACACCCTCAGTCAGCAAATTAATTCACATACTCAAAGACTGAACTATAGACAAATAGTTTTTGTGTAACAATATTCTTTTAGTTCATTTATTTTCTAGAACCAAGCAAGCCTGGCACAGGTAAACAATACATACTTTACAGTAGTACTGCAATTGAAATATGTGAGAAGTTGGCCTGGTATATGATGTCCACTATTCTAGTGGGCACCTTGCACCAGTCCAAACGACCCTTATTGATGGTAGGTTGTAAAGTCAACCTTATGGAAAGCTATCCTAGTGGGAGCTGTGGAGAGCAGCCTTCAGGCTAAGACTTGGAAGCGAGTTAAACTAGTTGTTTTACCAATCATAATCTCTCAAATGATCAAAGGAAAGCACACCGCACAAGGTATATATTAAATATATATGTATTTATTCTAAACACAACCCCTGTGGACTCTTTATGAGGTCACAGGTAAAAGTACAATACAAGGAACTTAATTAGCATACGATAAGTTGCACAGTATACGTTATGCCCTAGGGGCCTCACAAACCATATGTTAAAATAGTGGTATAAGAATCACATGAGAGTTAGAAAGCAGGCCTAGGGCCTGTAGAACGGCTGGGGCGACCTATAACCACCTACGGTTAGAATGCAGGAGACCCATAGGGGAGGCGTGCAGTGTCACAGCCGCGGATCACCATTGACTTTCAATGGAAAACAAACAAGTTACACTTTTAAAGATTAAGAGCACTTCTAGGTGAACTACGATGGAACCCTTTTAGACTAGGACACTTTGAGAGTCAAGACCCACGGGAACAACGGAGTACTCGTATTACCTCCCCCAGGGAAGCCGGGTGTATAGGTGTCTTTTGGTGACGGGTTTTGTTGTCGATTCCTATGGAGAGCTGCAAAGAAATGCTGCAGGCGACCAGAGGAAAAGTGTCCGGGTGGATCGGAGATGTGAAGAACCTGAAAGCAGAGGAGACAGAGTCTGGGTCACTAGCCAGTGACCAGGATGGCGAGGAGAAGATGCCAGCCGACGTCAGGTGATTTCAGGTGAAAGAGGTGAAGCTTGACTCTTCAGCCACGAGAACCTGGAGGCGTCAACGACAACCAGGAGCTGGATTCGAGCTGTCCCAGGAAGGATCTAGTTGACTGCGGTGTCAGAATCCGGATTAAACCCAACAAGCCTTGGCAACAACAATCCACGCAAGATGACAAGATTGGCTTTGGTGCAGACCAGCAAGATCTGGGGGACTTCTCCTTTGGAGAGGAGTGGAAGCACATCTGGAGCAACCAGGAAAGCTCACTAAATCAAAGATGTCCCTTTATGGGGGCTCGCTAGCCAATGGACTAGGAACCGCAAAGGGACCTCAAGCGGAAATGCACAAAGTGGGCCCATGGGACACTCATGGAGTGTAAGCCTCTGAGCTTCGGTGCAAAAGGTGCTTGGGGAAGGGGGTTCAAATACCCGAATACACAAATTCAGGATACCTCTGGAAGTAGGTGCCGTTGCAAAGATGCAGGGTGTCCAGGAGTTCCGTTCCCACGTCTCTCGTGTCCGCTACAGGTCTCAGCTTTGCTAAGAGCGCAGGTCAGCGTCAGAGATGTCAGGAAATCCGTGTCCTTTGTCGCAGATTCTTCAGGATCCGGCGGTAGCCTTGAATATGCACAAAACATTGGGCATACACAAACATCAGCATGCCCACCCAAATTAAAGCAGGCTTAAAAGGGGTGTTCTCTTAGCTTCAGTACACCAAGGCAAATCTTTCCTAGACCAGTGTCAATATTTGTATTGCAGTTACAGTAATCAATGCCAAGATTGTTTAGTCCTCATGCCTCCATTGTAAAGTACCTCAATATCTTCTGGAACAACTCCGAAAACCCCAATCTGGAAACTTAAACCAAAAGACACTCCCAGGACCCATGTACTGAAAGATTCCAAAGGTTCCCTCAAAGAGAAGGCAAGTAGTTTGAAATGCTTTTCATCATGTTCAGGTACTTTTCTGGTGAAATTGCCAAGCCTGTGGTACAATAGTCGCAAAAGGTAACCAACTACTACACATCGCCAGTAAACGGATGGCTTTCAGTGTGAGCCTCCAAAGGTTTGAACAGTCTATAACTGGGACCCCACCTAAGCCACCTGTCTTTCAAGAAAGTACCGAATCCCCTACAAAAAAATCCCCATGCATGCAACAGTTAGTCATTTTCTAGGCCGCAAATGAATTATATATTAATGCAAAGGCATAACCATGCGAATAGCTTGTGGCATGTGTTCTACAAAATACATTTGCTTCGAATAATCTTCAAGGCTAGGTAACAGTCAGGCTCTGCAAGGTTCAGTGGATTCGGTGATTGAAACAACGTAATTCGCTGACTACATAACAATGAACCTAGTGGAAATGACTGGACTGGAAGTCCATTGCTGAACACTGAAAGAGAAGATTATGATCTGTAATGCCTTGGGCGCAAGGAATCTTTAAGAGCAATACACTCCAACATTGGCTTTGGAGAGAGTGTTGCTGCTGGAGCTAAACATTAGCCGAGCAAACACAAATGTCTGGATTTTCTTCTTTTAAGGAAGCATCACACAGTGCTTAATTGTAGTGTCATGAAAGATCAGCACAACAGCAGTATTCCTGTTACTATGATTCAAAATACTACGGCTCAAATTGACGGCATTTTGCTACAAAACCTGTTAAAACTAAAAACAATGTGCATCTACAGGCTGATCAAATAACATGAATACATAAATATATGACATTTAAATACATTAGTTGGAATCCAGGCATATATTGAACTCTTACAAAAGCCCAATCTTAAAACATATTACATTAATAATAGACATGGATAACTTCAGTGGTTTTCTGCAGTGTAAACAATGCAAACAAGCTCCTGAGATGGCCATTGTAGTTGCAGAAACAACACAAGCTTGTATGTTGGAAGATAACACTGTTACCTAATAAACAATGGACAACAAAGTAATCCTGTAGTACAATTGTTGTCTGTGATACACCACAGTTTTCAGGAAATAAGGTTCCACATTCACTAGAATCTCATCGCAATGTTTGGAACAAAACGTATCCCTTTTGGGATTATGGACTGAGCATGTAATGCCAACTGTTGAAAAACCTACTTTAAGCATAAAGTAAATACAATACCTGACCTAAAGAAGAAGAATACTTTACCAAATTTGGAACATCAGAGGCATTGGCACATTTAAGAGAGAGATCCAAAAATCCTTAACTTCTTACTTTTCTAATGCTACCTGTGACTTGGTATCAACTAACTGCTTGGAGCAAAATAAAAATAATAAACATTTCTGAGCAGTCAAGTTGCATTCTATTAGAAATGTAGAACACGTGAAAGGCACAACTTCACAGCTGCCATCCTCAAGGAATAGCTTGCGCCAACACTAAATAGTCATAGGATATACAGATCACTTTCTTTCCTAACAGTTTGTTTTATTGAATACATCACATGCACAGTAACAACTATTTTTTTTTATCAAAGCAACCCTTTTGCAGATAGATACTTATTTTTTTAATTATTGACCTAATTTGCATATGTCACAGAAATCCGAATGAGTCACAAGTGTCGATGTTAAATGATCAATATAAGTAAAAGCTCTTTCACTGGTCAGGGTAATACATCAGAAATAACAACACGGCTGGCGAGAACCATTCTTCATGCTTACAGCTACTCAGTTCAGTGTTTCAGATGCACGCCACAACATGGGAAGACCCATTGATCATCACTTAACCATATGAAAAACATGATATCTTGTGTGGACATGCACCAGGTCGGTCCCTCCAACCTGACAAGACCAAATCATAATCATCACATGTATATATCATACTCTGTCCCAGGGTCTCTTGGAGATGGTCTTAGGTATTGTATTCCCTGTTGTTTACTGCAGGTGTGTCTCAAGTGCTTTCCTAAAGGCAAGAAAACTGAAGGAATGCCACTAGTGCCCTTATAGGGAATTCCATAATGCTAAGCCTTGAGCCAAGAACACCCTCTGCTTTAGGTTTAGAAATTCTATCACCACAAAAATTTTAGCAAAAGGCATGTCACTGCAGTACAATATGGAGGCCATGAGAAGAGGATAGCATTTCATAAAACAATATCTAGAAATGGCTTTTGCTACAGAGAAGTAGCAAAGAAATATCTTGCTTACACTTGAATGTATACCAAAGGGAGGGGAATTGATAAAACTTAAATATTATTTTTCTTACCTGTTGTTTCAATGGAATAAGAAACCCGGCGGTAATGGCGATTTGAGGGCCCGGGGCCGGGAGCGTCATATCTCAAACTTAGACCACTTAGCCTGGCAAAATAGAGGAAACAACAATATGAAGACTTTTGATCATGTATTTTCTGGTCATAACAACACATGACAATCTAAGGGATGAAATACATTGGAAACATATGTCGAAAACATCTTGGTGTGAGAAATGGGAAAAAGCAGTGGACAACTATCAGCATAGAACCTTACCTGCGTATTATTCCCTGTACACAAAGGTACTACTTGGAAGATTTCGTCTAAATATGGTCCACCTATTGGTTGCTTATCCATCCTATTCCCACTAGGATAAAGATGTGATAGTTTCCTCTAGTGTCGCAAAAAACAGCAATCAGATTTTTTTCTTTTTTTGTGACTTATATAATGCTCCAAGGTAAATAATCTTCATCCCCTTGCTTAGAATTCTTAATATTAGATGATGTAAGCCAGCCTTACTACATCTCCAGCTTCTTCAAACTGAACTGGTAGTGCATGCGGTCTGTAGGTTTATCTTAGCCTCTGTCAGGCTGTGCAAAATTGTGGGAAAATATCAAGCAATTTCAGGAAATTTACTCGGTTTCCTGGTAGTAACTATTAGGCATATCTTGCCCATTGAGGATTATGTTTTGTTTGCACCATGCACGTCATCATATTTACATTTGTCTGCTAGATGTTATTCTGCGGGAAGCTTACCTACATCGATTTGAGGGATTGTTTTTAATGCTGGTGCGACTGCTGTTAACTGACTGTGCAGTTCTCTTGATTTTAATTACACAGATATTAATCACCCAACATTGCAAAGACTCTTCAAGTTCTAACCTCAACTATGAATCCAAGACGTTTGGGCATTTATGAATTACAGAAACAAAAGAATGACTGTAACCTAACCAAGCATCATCAAAGTATTTGGGGTAGATTTGATTCTATTGACTTTGCAAACCGAATGATCAACTAGGCACTGACCAAAAGGTCTATTATGAATTACTAATGAAGAACAATTTAAAGAAAGTATATATTATAACATTATTGTGAATAACGTATTTAACTGTACTGTACATACTCCAAGCCTTTATAATAACACACAGGGGGCAAAGATTCCCACTACGTGGAAAGGAGCAGAAATAATTCCAGTCTACAAGAAAGGAGATAAGGCTCTAGCAAGCAACTACAGGCCAATCAGCCTCATCGACTGTGCCCAAAAATTGATGGGTAGGCTGGTTCAAAACAAGCTACAAGCCTGGATAGTTGACAAGGATATTCTTTCGCCTTATCAAGCCGGATTTCGCCCTTTAACCAGCTCTGTTGACCAGGTGTTCCACTTTTTAACTTTATATTGGAAGAACGTCACCCTGCTAAATGGTCCCCTGTTCGCTGTTTTTGTCGACCTAAAGGCCGCATTTGATTTAGTTCCCCGTCAAAAACTTTGGGATGTTTTAAGGGATCTAGGAATAAGCCCGGAACTATTAACCTTGCTTGTAAGATTCCACGAGAACAACTATGCCCGGATTAGGTGGGGAGCCCAGGGGGAGGTCACGGAAACCTTCCCTGTGGAGAGAGGAGTAAGACAGGGCTGTGTCCTGGCCCCCACGCTATTCTCCCTCTACATAAACGGCATTGTGGATTTCCTGAAGCAAGTTCCGACGGACGCTCCATTACTAGATGGGAAGCGAGTCCCAGTACTTATGTTCGCGGACGACACTCTGCTGGTCTCGCGGACCCCTAGTGGTCTGCAAAAGACAATAAACGCTTTTGGAGAATTCTGCCGGATCCGGGGCCTAGAAATAAACACATCAAAGACAAAATGTATGAATCTAAATCCCTCCAAGAAATACAAGGGGAAAATGGTTCACAACGGGGCTTTCTTGGAAGAAGTGGATGCCTTCACCTATCTAGGCATCTCTCTGAACGCTAGCATGAATTGGAGATCTCACATGGACTTTGTAATGTTAAAATATCATCAGTTGGCAGGGGCAATAGCCAAGAAGCATAAAACTTCATTTACAAAACCAATACAGCCAACATTGGAGATCTACGGCATGAAAGTGCTGGGTGCATGCCTTTATGGGTCAGAACTTTGGGGTTTCACCAATTTGAATGCACTATCAGTGGCAGAAAATAAATTCCTGCGAGGCTTAATCGGGGTCCCACAGAGTACCCCCTCCACTCCTCTCCTTTATGATCTGGGGAGGAAAAGGATTGCGGATATGATTAGACTTCGCCCCCTCTTATATTGGAGGCGTATAAAAACTACCCCGGAGCTGAGTCACTATGCTGCTGCCTTATTGGATGTTGATAACTCTGATACCTTCCACAAAGTAGTTTGGTTAAAAGAAGTGAGGAAACTACTTCAAAAACTGCACCTTGAACACTTGTGGTCCGTAACTGACCCAGATGACTTTCCTTCAAAGAACACAATAAAAAAGCTATACTGGGAAATGATAAATAATGCTGCATTGGTCTCCAGCCAATCTCCCGCCTTGACATCCCAGTTCCTAGAGACAAAAACTTTCCCTATGCTTGAACAGTACTGGGATTTGATCTCCAAGCCTCTAGATAGGAAATTGTTTTTCCAGTTCAGAGTCGGCACCCTGCCCCTAAATGCTTTTACTGTCAAATGGTCCCCTGATAATGTTAGCACATGCTCTTATTGTAAATCCCATGTAGAAGACATTTTGCATTTTTTATTCGTATGTCCATTATACGCTGCCCCAAGGAATAGGTGGCTGAAACCGGCATGTAAAAATCTGGGCACAAGGAGATGTGTTGAGGCCTTCAGGGTCCTGAAATCAAATTGTGCCCCTCAACTTGCAATTGCAGTGGCCAAATTCCTAGGATGGGCTTGGATAATACGCACGCGCACTTTAAAACCCCCATGAACTGCACGAACTACCCTTTGTCTGTGATGATACTTTTTAATGTGTAAATTTTAATGATTCTTATTCGACAGCAATGCACTAATGCATGTTATCTAATATGTTTTTTATTATTAGAGTAGTATTTATTATGTTTAGATAGGGATGAAAGCTTTTATGACAATGTTGTCGAATAAAGTATTTAAACTTGCCTTTATAATAAAAACCATTCTGGGACTGGGCATGATGATCAGTGAAATAAAATGTCCTTCCCCCATAAATGAATGTGGATCATAATCCAAGATGAAGCTTCTAGACAGGCAATCAGTTGTCTATGGCTACATGTGCACTATGTTTCTGGCTATAACATTTTTAGGAATCTTCCTCTCTTTTACGTCCCTTCCCCCCACTTCATGCCTAATACTGTAAGTAATAGGAATCGATTTGTAAACTCACCAATTGTCCCACAAGCCAGGCACTGGGCCACCAGGTTAAAGTCTCAAGAAAGCAGGGCAAGCTCAGGCTCATCTCTAGTAAACCCTTAGATTCCACCCACATGTAAATGGGAAGGGGAAAACACAAGTTTGTCAGAGATGGAGAACCGCCAAGTGACATATTCAGCAGAAATTCAAATTCCAGCCTTTAAGAGTCGCAAAAAGGCCAGGTGGACGGAATATCCATTAACTACATAAAGGAGTCTCTATGTAGCCACTTTCCGTCCCTCGAGAATAAAATGGTTACCTACCAGTGGGAGTAGTTTTGCAGCTTGAAGAATTTTCTGGATTCACATGCTGTGCATTATTCTGCCATCTATTGGTTGGGTCCGGAATAGTCTCCTTGTAGTCTCCCCTTCTTTCTCTCAGTTTATTTATGGGCATCGTGAACCTTTTGGGCATAAACCCCTCCTTGAGTATTGTCAGGCGTATACCTCGTAAATCCTTTAATGCAGTCACCATCTTCAGATTCTGTTTTCTCTTTTATTTTCTCCTCGCGGTGTGATATATTGGTTTTCTTTATTTTAGTTAGCATTTTTTTCTGTGTTGAGTTTTTAAATACACTTCTAATGGTGAGGTCGGCAGGTCGCATGTGAAGCCAGAAAATTCGTCAAGCTGCAAAACTACTCCTACTGGTAAGTACCCGTTTCTTTTTTTAGTATGAAACGTTTCTGAATTCACATGCTGTGCATTGATAATAAAGCAGTATTTCTTCCTGTGGATAGGATGTGTCTTTTCAACGGTGGGTTTACGAGCAAATGTTTCAGAACTCTTTATCCCACTTCTGCCTCCTTGTTGATGTGGATGTTCACACAGGAATGTTATGTAAAGGTGTGTAACGATGACCATGTGGCAGTTGAGCAAATGTCTTCTAATACTATGCTACCTAGGAAGGCGATTGCTGATCCCTTCTTCCTTGCCGAGTGTGCCTGCAGCATTTCTGTAAGTGTTCCTCCCCCTGCCTTGTAACAATATTGTATTGTTTGCACTAGCCATGACACAATGGTTCTTTTGGTGATCGTGGAGCCCCTTTGTGCATGTGCAAAAGACCCTCGGAACTGATGGGTTTTGTTCTTTTTAACTCATACATCATTGTTCTTCGAGTGACCAGTGTGTGCAGGGCCTTCTCTGCTTGCATTTCAGGTTGTTGAAAAAAGGCTAGTAAGTGGATAGCCTGGTTAACGTGGAATTTCAATACCACCTTTTGGTATGAACTTTGGGTTTGTTCTCATCACTATTTTGTCCTTATGTATTCAAAGATACGGTTCTTGGGTGGTGAATGCTTGTATTTCACTGACCCTCCTTAAAGAAGTGATAGCAATGAGGAATGCAATCTTAAGAGTTAGGAATTGGAGCTGTGTATTTTACATTGTCTCGAAGGGTGATGCCATTAGTTAAGTAAATATTACAGTTAGGTCTCATGTGGGCATTGGTGCACTCTTTCAAGGTGCTACTGTCTTTGTTTCCACAAGAAAGCATTTTACCGCTGGTGTAGTGAAAAAAAACTCTCCCTAGTATGCGTCTTGTGTTACAGTGGCTGCTAGGGGAACATTGAAAGAGGAATAGGAGAGGTACTTGTCTTTCAGATACGTTATAGAATTTAATGACAGTGCATCCTGTGCTCTGTCTCTGTGTTTCCTTGCTTTGCTGCACCAGTGTACACATCTCTTCCACTTGTTGCGGTAGCATTTCCTTGTTGTTGGTCACCTTGATTCTTTGCTCTCCTTGGAAAATTGAGGTAGTCAGACTTTATCCTCAGGGGCAATTCAGCCAAACTGAGTGTGTTTGGCTCCTGGTACCACATTTGCCCCGCCTGCAATGCTGGCATGTCTTGGTGTGCTGGGAGTGTGATTTACTGTCCTTGGGTTATCTTCATGAGGTCTGAGAACCATCTATTTTGAGCACATAATGAGACTATCATGATTAAGCTGGAATGCTCCTACCTGCAATGGATTAGGTTCAGTATGATTGGAATTTGTAAAACAGGTGCAAACAAATCTCCCTGACCATCATATCAACGGGCGACACAGCATTCTCCAGTGACTCTGTATAGTAGGAACTGGATGATGATAAGCTTTACCATTTTGCGTTCTTGTGTGTTGTGAATAGGTCTGTTTGCGTTGTCCTTCATATTTAGAAGATCTGATTTAGCACTTATGGTTTTAGCCCCCACACGTGATTGGTGCTTGCTTTTCTGCTTAGCCTGTCTTCATTTGTAATTCATTTTCCTGGCAGGTGTATCACTCTTAGCAATATTCTATTCTTTATCACCCATTTCTAAATCTCCTGGGCCACTGCCAATAGTGGGTAGGACCCTGCTCCTCTTTGTTTGTTCAGGTAACACATTGTCATTATGTTGTCATTTGAACTAGAATTGCTCTCCCTGTTAGAGGTTTCTAGAAGGTCTACAGAGCCAGGAAGCGGACTTCAACTCCAGCACATTTATGTGTTGCACTGCCTCCTTTCCAGAGGACTCTGACATTTAGCTTGCCCATGTGAGCTACCCTATGTGTGATGCATTCGTTGTGATGGTCACTATAGGAGTTGGTGGTTTGAATGGTTTTCCCACAGTGAGATTCTGTAGGTGCCACCATTGTATCTCTCTCTGAACCTTGTTAGTGACAACCACTATATCTTCCCAACTCCTGGTTGCCTGTGGCCATTGATGTTGGACCCATTCCTGTATTGTCCTTTATTGGAGATATATATATATATAGTACTCGCCTTCCAGCACACAAACGCATCCTTCAACATTTGCGGGCTATATCTGGAAAGGACCAGGCGTATCCGGTAGCTCGACATTTCGAGAAATGCCACAATAGCAACCCCGAAAAGCTTCAGTATTATTTGGTGGACTCAGTCCTACCTTTGAGGAGAGGGGGTGACAGAAACAGTAAATTGCGTCTTCTGGAAACCCGCTATATACTTGAGCTTAACAGTAAACATCCGGGGGGGCTCAATAGCACAGAGGACCTTTATACCTGTCTATAGTAGGTTCCTAGTTTCCCATTCTTGAGTGGATATTATATTGCTGAAATGATCCGATCACACAAGTTGTGTTGCAGCAGCCTGCAGATTTTAAATACATAAAACAACACTGAACCAGTTATATTATTTTTGCACGAGCACTTTATATTTCTTTTTCACTCAGCAACCCGCTAAAAGGTACATAGCAAATAGACTTTGCTGTAACAAATGACTAATAATTGTACTTTCCTTACCCACTGAGGTATAATTTTCACAGTATGCCAGTAATTAAAATTGAGGGCTTAGTAAAACCCTTATCAGTCAGAAGTTCACCTTACGATTAATAAAACAGTTACATGTTTTATGAGGCAATGCTAAAAATGAACGTTTTACGAACTGAAATGGTGTAAATATTTATGCTCAATTTGCACATGTTGTCTATATATGAAGTTGGAAATATTGTATATATATATATATTTTTCTATTTTTATACACATGGTTCTCCACATGTATATGTATATATTTAATTATTTATATTTATATGTATATGTATATTTTTCTATATATGTAATTTTGAATAACTGACATCATTTTTAACACATTTTCTCTTGTAAATAATGAACTACGTTTTGTTCTTGCCTCAAATGTATAGAAATGTGAACTTTACCGTATTAAGTGACTGGTTGTTTATAGAATATTGATGTACATCTATTATACTGACATAGTTGATTATTGGGAGATCAATAAGGGCACTGCGCCCAGCAATGTTTTTTGATGCATACCCCTTTAATGTTGACAGGAAGTGCTATTAGTCATGTGACCTAAATGCTATTCAAATAGTACCTTCTTCCTCCTTCTCATGACATGTGATCAAGCCTCGGCTGAGGCGAAACGCGTCATGGCGACTGGTGGGCTGTTTATTCCTCACGAATAAATGCACTAACAACGGAGCACGGAGTCTGTGGCTTTACTCGATTTTTCAGTGTGGCGTGGCGTAGCTGTGCTTTTTTGCTGCGCTCGTATTGAACTTTGCAAAATATATATATATATATATATATCCTGCTGGCTGTCGTTATAGTTAGTACCTTGTTTATATTCATAAAGCGTTTTTCTTTTGCCAATATCTTTGGCGCCGTTTGACCAATCTTCTCGAAATTCTCAAAACTAAAGGGGCCCTCCGGTCAGCTACTGTATTAAATTTTTGGGGTGATTTGTCAAACGGGGAGGAGAAAAAGGGGGTCTCATGACGTGTTTTCTCCATGTTGATTTCCATAGGAAATGTTTGTCGTGGTTGCAACCCGAACAGCTGAACGGAATTATACCAAATTTAGCAGAAAGGTAGCTCTTGGTCTAGAGTGCACTTTTTGCTTTAAATGGTGTAAATCCGTTCAGTTGTTTTTGTTAAATATTAAAGGAAAAAGAAATGTATATATGTGGATGGAGCCTATCCACACATCTCATCGTGAGATCTGATTGGCTGTCAACACTGCATCCAAGAAGAATTGGCAGCCATCTTGGGACCAATATACATCATAGCACCCTATTAAAATGCATTGTAGTGAATGGAAGGTTTTGAGGGTCACCAGAAGGAGAACGTATAAAGGGTGATAACAAACATTAGTTACATTATAAATCATTTGTTGATGGTACCATACTAATTTTTAAGAATTGTGGGGTGTTCTAAGGTGATTTTACCATGTAAAAAAAACCTTCTGCTGGGATATCATGAACCATGTTATTTTTTAATTTTTTTTATTGAGCAGTGCCAAGAGAAAACAGCCATTATTTACACATCACAAAAACTTGAACTGTAAGCAAACCAAATCCATATTCAGCACTTAATAAATACGTATAGCCACCCAAAAAAAAGAAAACACCATCACCAAATTAACAATCAGCAAAATAATCCCAGACCCTCGAGAATTTCTTGGTTGCCTCCACCCGTTTGGCATAAGCTTCTACAAAGCACTTTGTTCGTTTCATTTTAATCAGCCATTTTTCAAACAAAGGTATTTCTGATGATCTCCAGTTTTGTAAGATCAATGAACGGGCAACCAACATAGCATTAGCAAGAAAACGTCTGAGTTTCGGAAAGTGTAGCCTCCCTAATACCTATCCCGAACAAAGCAGCTTCTGCTGAGGGTTTATACATTTTCTTAATCACCCTACTAAAATATACAAATATTTTTTCCCCAAAAACTTTTAGCTTAGGGCAGGAAAAAAATATGTTGCCATCCTCCTTGTGCTAAAGCACCATAGCGAAAACAGCTATTTATCACCTCTGGATATTTTTTATTTAATGCTTCTGGAGTGTAATATACCATCCAGTTGGCAAAAAATGCCATTCTTTTATAATTAGCAGCTCTCAAAGCCTTATTACCTAAAGATGAAATATTTTGCCATTCTTGATAAGAAAAAACACATTGTGTATAAGCTTCGACTTTCTCCAATATCTTTAACACCAAGGCAGATTCAGCTTGAAAGTTCAATAAACGGTACCAATTGCCCACTTCGGACAATCTCAAAACATATAGTGCAGAAGCAATTTTACCTGGGGGGATGTTAAATATAAAATTATATTTTTTCAAGAAATTAATAATTTGAATGAATTAAAAAAAGAATGAATTAAAAAAAAGGTTTATTGGGACCCAGACTTCTAGCCTGTACTTCCTCCCAAGTAATCAACCTGCCCTGAATGCCCAATTGATTCAAAACCCCTAAACCAGAGTCATTAAATTTTTTTAACTAGAGTAGAATGAATATATAAGCCTAAATCTCGACACTCGATTAATTTTAAAGAAAAGAACCCACGAGAGATCCTTTTGTTTAAAAATTATACGAAGTCTATTTGAAAAATCTATTCATGTTTTATATTGAGTTCTCTTTGGGAGTTTCGATATCTTTGAAAAAGTAGAGAGTTGAGACCCGGCCTCTTGGATCATTTTTTTGAGGAAAAAGTTATCAACCTGATAAGGCTTAGACAATAAACATGCTACATAATCAAAAAGTGATGCTTCATATTATATAAACACATATTTGGAAGTGCCAACCCACCTAGCTGAGTATCTAATTGCAGAATTGGCAACTTAACTTTAGCAGTCTTTTTATTCCACACGAATGACCTAATCATAGCATTGATCCCTTTAAAAAAACTAACGTTAACCTTTACCGGAATGTTTGTAAACAAAAATATCAGAAGGGGTAAAATAGACATCTTGATCAATGCCACTCGTCCTATCAAAGTCAAAGGAAGATTAGACCATTTATCCAACAGTTTCTGAATCTTGATACTGGTGGCTTCATAATGATTCTTAACCAAATCTCCATAATGACCTGTGACGTAAATTCCCAAATACCGAATGGGATTGGTTTTTCTTACCTGTTGTTCTAATTCTTTTGGGAGGCATGCCGGCCCAGAATTTAACATTAAAATTTCTGTTTTGGAGGGATTAATTTTATAGCCCCCTATTTCTTCAAATTTCCTAAATTCTGCCAATGTTGACTGTAGATTTAACTTTTCTGGATCTAAATATAAAATAGCGTCATCAGCAAAAAGTTTCAATGTTGCCATTCCATTGATTGGGGCTCTAATGTTTCTATTAGCTTGTAATCTAATAGCAAGAGGTTCGATAAAAAAGGTAAACAAAAGGGGTGATAAGGGTCAGCCTTGCCTGGTCCCACGATTTATCTCTATTAACCCTGCTTGGTCCTCATTGACTAATATCTGAGCCAGTGCCACCTGGTAAATATTTTTAATCATAGTTTTTACTGGTGGAAAACCAAACCTAGAAAGTGCATAAAATAATGAATCTCAATTAACTAAATCAAAGGCCTTTTCTGCCTCTACCATCATGATGCAAGCAGGTGTCTTATTGATATTAAAAAAATCAAGGGCTTGAATCAAACAGCGGGTATTGGTCAACATCATACGGCCCGCAATAAACCCCGTTTGATCGAAATGCATCACTTCCTTAGCTGCAGAAGTAAAACGATGTGCCCAAATATTCATGAAAATTTTATAATCAGTATTTAATAGACTGATGGGTCGATAAGAATTCAGATAATTGGAGGGTTTACCCTTTTTTACAAAACTAATTAATATCGCTTTTTTAAAATCAGAAGACACCTCCCCACCCGTTTTAATATAATCAAATAACGTTTCCATAAAAGGGGTCAACTCCTTCACAAAACATTTATAAAATTCACTCGGGTTTCCATCCTCGCCACAAGCTTTTGCTCCTGCCAAAGATTTAATAACTGCCGATATCTCGGCTTCTGTAATTTTCATCTGCAACATCGTCACTAAATTCTGCGATATTTTAGGAACTTGAAGTGAAACAAAATACTCCTGAATCATTTCAAAGTTAACCGAATATTTAGTGGCATAAATTTGTTGAAAATGATTGAAGAAGATTCAACGAATATCTGCTCTATCAGTAACTACTATATTTGACTGGGGATCTATTATTTCTACGATACAGGCAGATTCTTGTTGAGCCCTAGTTGGCCAGGCGAGCATCTTACCCACCATTTGACTTTCTTTATAGACCTTCTGAGAATATGTCTGAGAGCTATTTATTTCTTCTAAGATAAAGAAATCTCTTAAAGCCTTCCTAGCCTGTTCCAGCTGAGTCCGATTTTAGGAACCCACCGGGTTGGCAGCATGGGCCAATGACTACTGGAGCTGTACTATTTTATCTGAACGTTCCCTGGTTTTCTTGACGGAGGCGGCAATCATCTGCCCACGGGCTGCAGCCTTAAAACCCCCAGACAGAAAACATATCAGCAGTCCCTTCATTAATGGAACAATAATCTTTTATCCAGCATCAATTCTTCAAGCCAAACTGGATCTTGCAGGAGAAGGCCGTCCATCTGCCACTTGGACCTGCACTTTTTAAATAAGCCCAATTCTATATATACTTGAACATAAGAGTGATCAGAAAAAGCGTTAACACCAATATCTGCATCTCTAAGAATCAGTGAGCGTGACACCAATAGTAAATCAATTCGAGATGCAGTTTGATGTTGGCGTGAAGAACAAGTATATTGACGAACGGTTTGATTAAGAAAACACCATGCATCAACTAGCTGGAGATCATCTACCCAAGCATCAAAAAGACTCTTTGTTTTGGGTTTCAGTTGTTTTTTCCCTCTATTTGTAGTATCCTTCATTTTCAAATCCTGAATATAGTTAAAATCGCCCCAAACACAATTTGCCCTGAAACCCCAATCAAACGTTTATAGAGTATACGTAATGCAAATTCGTCATCAGATATTGGCCCATAATAGCTAACAAAATTCAGAAGCTGACCATTGAATGACACCTGTACCCACATCCACCTTCCCTGGGGCTCCCTTTGCTCCTGAAGAAACACCCAATCAAATTCATGAGAAAAATAAGTAGCCACCCCCCTCATTGCAACACCCGCTGAAGCGAACAAAATCCTTGAAAACATTCCTGGAATATAACATTTTGGGGTATTAGATTTCAGATGAGTTTCCTGCCAAATAAAGAATTTGAGGTTTTAAAGTAACTAGTCACCTAATCAACCCACCATATTTACGTCTATTCAATATTCCATTAACGTTGACATAGAAAATGTGGCATTTACTGGATAAACTCATTCTAACAAATAAAAAAGAGATTAAAAAATAAGAAACTCAATCTACTGCAATTCCATTCTAAATTGATTCCTGCACGATTTAGCACCTTCCTTATAGCACCTGCTCATGTTTCCAACTAACCCCAACCACCCTAACCCTCCCTCAACAAAAACCCTCCTTCCCTTAGGAAATGTTGATATTCCCGCTATCCACATACTCCACCCACCCACCCCCCAAACACATACTGGTGCCCTGATATTGCACCACAAAGTGATCTTCCCCCTCTAAAAAAAAAAAACGATTCTTCAAGAAAAAGACTCTGCAAGTCCTTAAGTCTCCAAATCAGAAATTCAAAGGAAAATTATTAAGAAAAACAAGAAACAACAGAGAGAACAACCAGCCAGTTATCTTCCACCAGAGATAGTCTTGAGCAGCTCCTGTGCTTCTTCTAGACGAGTAAATAAATTAAACTTTCCATGGACAAGAACTTAAAGTTTTGATTGTTGTGCAATTGAAGCTTGTGCCCCTTAAGCTTTAAACAAGTATAATAACTTAACAAACTCTTTCCGTCTTCTAGCCGCCACTACCGGCATATCAGAAAAAAATTCTGCATTTACTCCATTTTCAGTTTCAAACTGTCTCGAGTGAATTGCCGTAGTCATAACTTTTTCCTTTACGCGATAATCCGCGAAGTTGACAAGTATCGTGCAGGGGAACTTTTTGTTTGGAGGAAGATGAGCAGGGACCCGATGAGCCTAAGTTAGTGTTAAGTCCTCCGAAAAATCAGGTATCACAGCCTTCTTTATAAATGTTTCAACGCACTTGACAGTGCCACCCCCTTCAAGCCGTTCCAGAACCCCAACTATCCGAAGATTCTCAAGTTCCTCAATCTTGTCCTCCATGATTGTTTTATCACAGGAATTTAAATCTACTTGTTGAAGAACACCAATCATTCGGTCTTCTAGGGAGGAGATCCTTGACTCAGCCTCATGGAGACGACCCGGAAGACTAGCAACTGCTTCATCTATCTTTCCCAAACATTGCTGAATCGATAACATTTCTTACTGCTGTGTTTTCTTCATATCTCTGATATCCTCAAGAATCATATTTAACATAGTTTTAATATCCATCTGGCATGATACAGCCTTCTCATCCTGGAATACAAAGACAGGCTCTTTGGTTCATTGCTGATGCCCACTATTATCTAGATCGGTCCTGGCATCTAATAAAATAGAACTGCTTTCTGGCACGGTTTGGGACCCTGGGAGAGCTGAGAGCATTAGTTGTTCTACCGGGGCCTGCTTATCTGGCTGACCCTGAGCCTGGACCACGCTGGTGCTATTTGATTGCGTTTAAAGGACATTTGAGCTGGTATGAAGAAGAGGAGGCAGAGATTGAGGGTGGGGGGTCGCAATGGCCATTGCCACAGTCGCAGCATTAAGTAGGATCGGAGTCAAGGGGCCTGGGGCTGGTACCAGTACCTGTAGGGGATGTCCCCCTAGAGAAGGCAGCCCTGAAGATGAAGAGGGGAGAGTCCCCAAAGAGGATACTGATTCAACCGAAGAGGCTCCTGTTGTTACATCCCCTGTGCCCCCCCCACAATATCCTGCATGAGAACGTTGTTTCTCGCTTTACCAGTCACAGTAATGGGGGGTACCGTCTTCTTCACAAAAAGAGGGAATTCTTTAGCATTTTTCTGCTCCTGGTTTGGCCGAACATCAGAGATCCCTGGCTGAGTAGTCAAATTTTGATCCCTAGGTACAACTTCTACAGGTGCCACCAATCTTATCTCTTTTAAAGGGGAATCCTCAATTCCTGAACTTTGAGAGCTGAAGGACAACTCATCATGATGTAATTTATTACTTCCCTTGGACTGATTCAGTTTAGCTTTCGCTGAACTCGCTTTATTTTTTGCAGCAATCACAGCGTCCGCTTTAGCTGCTTCAGCCGCCAGCTCCTCATTGTGTCGCTTATTGGATTGAGCTCTGTAGTCCAATTTCTGATTTCTTCACGCAGAGGATTCTGATCCTATTTTCCCACCCTCCTCCTCCTCCTACTGCTACCGTAGACAGTTTTTTAAAATGAGCTCCTTTTTATAGCCTCCTAGCCTCCCAACTCCTCCAATATATTTCCAAAAGTTACTACTTTTCCTTAATAAGTCTTTTCATCAGAGGCCCCAAATATGCGCCACATCAGTCTTTAACAATTTAGCACCATTTAGCACCATCAACACAAGTCTAAAGCCAATCTCAGACAAAGGCTTATTTCAAGTTGATCAACTATAATTCGTCACTCTTCCAGCTTTCACTTCCTGATTAAATGTTATACCGTCACCGGTTTACCAGCAGATTTCCCCGTCGTATTCACTTACTCATGTTCTTTACGATAGCCCTTCTTTAACGTTCCGTTATGCAGTCCAGTCAAGTCTAGTTCGCGCTGAACCAGCAGACCCGAGACCTGCAGACTAAACGAACATGACGAGGGATTAGTTCCAAACGTTTGGCCAGGCCGCCATTCCAGTCACCGAACACAGCAAAAACCAAGCAGGTGTGGTATTGGGATTGCCGGCACCTCCAGTACCACCGATGGAGCTTCGCATGCGAGAGCCTCCGTTTTTTCCCCAGCCGGGTTTTCACCTGAATCGAGAGCTCCGGTGACAAGTTGCACAGGAAACGGCTGCAAAAGTGCCGAGGACGACAAGCAAGAACAAGAGAAGAGCTGGCTGCTACGCCTGACCTTGGAGTTACAACACACCTAACTGCAGAGTCGCCATCTCAATGAGGGGGGAGGAGCATCACTGCAACTACGCGCTAGCAGGAACGCCCTAGCTGCCATCCGCCTGAGCATTTAGGGTCTTCATGAACAATTTTAGCGAGAAAACTATTTTCTCTTGCTAAAATGAGAGCATATTTTCTGTAAATTCACATTATCTTTCTCAGTCATGTGAAAATGAAGTCTGACATTCTCCGTAAAACATGTACATCCAACAACTGTCAGTTGATTCCTTTGTGTTCTACTGTAGCTTTCCAGAGTGTTCTAAAGAACAAATAGAGCGCTAACAGTCTTACTTTTGACAAAAGTATGGCACCCCTGAAGCCATCTTGATTGCAATAAACTGGTAACACTTAAAACATTTAACTTAAAAAGGAACAAAATGAGGGGGTTCATTTTACCACAGAAATTCTATCAAACCCTCTTCTATTTCAATACAAAATTCTGGCATGCAGACTGAAGCATGTACTTTCAATGCCAGCAGCAGTCTTCCAGTTAACTCCCTGGTGAGCAGTAGCTTTACTACAGTGATCTAATGAGCAAGAGTGCTAACATTCTGATTTTATGGCAAACTAGCAGCCCGCCCCAGCGTTGCCTGGGGCAGAAAGGGGCTGGGGGCAGCATTTGAGGCTTGTGTGCACTTCTGCCCCCGGCCCCCTCCCGTCTCGGCCCCGGCCCGGCCCCCTCCCGTCTCGGCCCCCTCCCGCCCCTGTCCCGGAGAGCCTGATCCTTACCTGAGCCGCCGGTCCCGCTCCAGGCGCCCCGCCCGCACAGGCCGCCACTCACCAGGCGCCCCGCCCGCACAGGCCGCCACTCTCAGGCGCCCCGCCCGCACAGGCCGCCAATCTCGAGGCGCCCTGCCCGCACAGGCCACCACTCTCCATGCGCCCCGCCCGCACAGGCCGCCACTTCGCCCAGCAGCAAGCAGGGCCGCGGCAGTCCTCCCAGCAGGTTGCGATCTTCGGCGCCATTTCCGGAAGTGTTGCCAGGGAGCGCAAACGCAAATGATGTCATCACGCAGACGTCGCGGCCGGCGCTATTTGCAAGGGACTACTTTATTTTTATTTCAAATTTTTTTAAACAACGTATATTTTTTATTTTTAATAGCCTATGTCCTTCTGCTTGCCCTGAGGTTTTCAAAGATGTCTTGGGTGTTTTGATTGGTGGTGTACTTTTCGAGTTTACGTGGTTCAAAGGTTTGTGTTCTCTCTTTATAATAGTAGTATAGATAAAATCTACCAGTCACCGAATGCAAAGCAAATTATGGACTGGATCAGTTACTGTTGCATGAATAGGCTGTGTGGAGTGTTGAGCTTGCAATCTAATCGAGTAGTTGTAGGCTCCAGTAGGGCTTCCCCTACCAATGTTGGCACTTTCTGGGATTGAGCACACTGGAAAGTGTCAGCGGAGTGCATTGGGATGATGCACATTCAGGACAACATTGCATGCTCCCAATTTAAGTTACACCCTGTGGTAAGTCACCTATGTCGATAAGACTTCAAGAAAGCCAGATTTGTCAACAGGTGCGTGGAGGCACAGGAGTGAGTTCACGTTGTGGAGCTGGAAAGGGAGGAGGAGAACATATAGCATCTGTAGAGAGCCATCCAGCCTCTATATCACACTGTTGCCACCTGTAGCACTCATCTGGGCAGGCGCAGTCTGAGGATTTAAATAAAGGGGTGTAAGGCTGCACAGGGTCTTTGCTGGCAGAGAATCTTTGTGTGCAAGTTGTTGTTGTTGTGTCACACACCGGAGGCCTGTGCAGCAGAGATGGGGAGTGAGCAAAGCCTCCCTGCTACACTGTCAGCGAAACCAGTACGGACCCATGCTGCCACGAGGACCGTCAGAGTGCGAGGCCCAACACTGCACCCAGCCTTGCCGTGCATGCTGGAGCCAAGCGCCCCAGATTCTCCGGCAATCCCAGCAGGCTTACCTGCAGCTCCTGGGGCCCACGCTGTTATGTCTGCCTAGTCTGGTGGCTGCAAGTCCCCTCGTCTGCAGCAGTAGGTGCCACCCCACCAAGTCTGACTGCAGTCTCACTCCAGCCCTCCCCAGCACGCTTGTCTGCAGCCGGCTGCCACCTCTTCAATTCACCCCAGAGCCCAAGATCAGCCAAGGCGGGGCCCCATGCGTGTCTCTCTCCTGCTCCGGCTGGAGGTCTGCAGCGTGCTGCGAGGCCAGGAAAGGAAATCCCTGACGCCAGTCTCAGAGGTTTCCCGCAGAATGCGGCCAGGACTGATGTTGGTTCAGGTAAGTGCACGCAAATGATGTCATCACGCAGACGTTGCGGCCGGCGCTACTTGCAAGGAACTACTTTATTTCTATTTCAAATTTTTTTAAACAACGTATATATATTTTTTTTAATAGCCTATGTCCTTCTGCTTGCCCTGAGGTTTTCAAAGATGTCTTGGGTGTTTTGATTGGTGGTGTACTTTTCGAGTTTACCTGGCTCAAAGGTTTGTGTTCTCTCTTTATAATAGTAGTATAGATGTGTGACACATCTGAATGCCTTCTTGATGGAATCAAAGTAAAAAACTGAAAGCATTTCCTACTGAAGAGACTGCAGTAAATGAGGCAATGAGGAAACTTCATAACAAATGAGTCTCCCAAGATGGCCACCAGAGAAAAAAGAGCCTAAATGTAGCGCAAATATCACCCAGATGTAGCCCACATAAAGCCCAATAACAGAAGTATGCAAAACACTTTTTTTTTGTTGCAGTTTTTTTATAGTGCAGACTGGTCAGGTATTGGAGCGTTCCTCTTACTTGGATCCCTTTTAGCGTATTTTGCACAAAGTACTTGAGATTGATCTTTGCGAAACATTGAACTTTACTATTCTGTTAAACTGTAGCTACTCTGAGCCGGGCTTTGTTACATCCGTTTTTACCTATTGGTTTTAATTAATTCTCATTGTATTGTATCACAACAGAGGATTTACTGTTTTTATGTACACTTTTATGATCTATGTTTCTATGTTTCTAAATCAGATCAAATATATATATATATATATATATATATTTTTTTTTTTTATTTTTTTTTTTATAGTTTTATATGGCATGCACTTGACCGACCCGAATATATCAGGTATCAGAGCACATTACATGAGCACCAGTTTTCTTACAGATGGACACATTCATCATTTTGTTAGGCACGGGGAGATGAAATGATTTTTCCCAGAATTACAGGATTTTGAGCGTCCCTGCTGAGACGCGAATCTGGTTACCCAGCTTCACGGTCGACCACTCTAGCTGTAAGGCTACATCCTCTCCCTTATGAAGCATTGCGTGTGGTACTAGGGCAATGCTGGCTGTCATCATGCCCATCATTTTCTCCACTGTCCTCATCGTCAGATGTTTTCTCTTGCAGTAGAAGAGAACTCTTTGACTCTTTTGTCCACTTACATATAACTGTGGTGTGTGAGTTCAGGATAGCTCCCAAGAATGTTTTCTTCATGTCTGGGATCTGTGATGCTTTTTCATAATTGATGGAGAAACCTAGTGTGTGTAGGGCCGGTATGACCTCGTTGATATTCTTCCAGCACTGGTTACTCTTCTTCGCTTTCACTAGCCAGTCATCCAAGTATGGACAGATGTGTATTTACTTTATTTTGAGATGTGTTGAGACTAAATCTAAGCATTTTGTGAAACCTTGTGGAGCTGACTGTATTGTGAATGGTAGGACCTTGAATTGGTGGTGTGTCTTGTTCACTACATCCTAAGGATTATTTGTGCTATCTTTTAACTGGTAGTTGTAGGTAGGAGTCCTTGAGATCTATTATTGACATATAGTCTTCCTTTTCCTATCAGAGGGATGACTTCTTGCAGCGCTTGCATTTTGCACTTTGGTGTTGAAATAAACATGTTTAGTGGTCTTAGATCCAGCATTATTCGTAATGTACTTGTCTGGTTTTGGTTCTAGAAGTAGTTTGAGTATATCCTTTTGAGTGTTTGTTCTGGGGGTACTATTTCTTTAGTTTGCTTGCTTAATAAGTCTTCCACTTCCTGTTGTAGTCGCTCTATTTCTTCCTTTATTTTCTTCCTTTTTAGTGGTATTATTGTGGGTAACTTGGTTAACTGTATGCATTAGCCATATCTTATAATATTTAGTATTCACTTGTCCTAGGTAAACTGTTGCTATTCCTTCAGGAATCCTCTGACTCTTTCTTCTACTGGTGACTTATGTTAGAGGGTGTTTGGGAAGAGTCACTTGCTTGCATGGTTACCCCCTTTCAAGGGTTCCCACTCTTCTACTTCTGCAGCTACAAAGGGCTGTCTGGCGCCTGCGCTGTACTGCCATTATGGTGGAGTGGTGGCCTTACTATGTTGGTGACTTAAGGTTGCGTGAGTGGTGTGTGGCTGTACAAGTCCTCATAAGGCTGTTCTTTTCCTCTGGATCATGCCTCCTCAGAATATTCCCTTATACCGAAGGGCTCCCATGGCCTTGGCTCTTACATTGTCTTTTTTAATGCTCAGTAGCGCCTTGTCACTGCCTCTCCAAATAGACCTTTCCCAGTAAAAAGCACGTTCATTATAGCTGACTGGACCTCCTGTTTGAATGCAGAGATTCTCAGCCAAGTGTTTCTGCTTAAGGAGGTGGCCATGCAGAGCTGCCCACTGACAGTTTCTGCTGCATCTGACATGTATTGGCCATTGTCTTTGCTTCATGTAGCAACGTATTCAGACGCTTTTTCCTCTCCTCTGGCAGGTGCTCCATGAGCTCCTCCATCTCATCCCACCCCTATTTAGCAGGGTTTTCTAGTAGGCTATCCACTGGGCTGCTGCTGACCTCTCAATTTTTTTACCCTCCATTTCTGCTCTCTTGGTTTCATGAGGAAGGGTAGCCCCCACACACAGGGCTATGTGCTCTCTTACATGCTTTTGCCACAATGAGAGAGTCAGATGGCATGTTCCCGGATGTAGGATGTGTCTTTCTAAGAGAAGCAAAACTTCTTTTATACCCTTAGTTTTATTGATTTGATGCAGCTGGTCCTTTGAATGCATCTCTGCCCTGGTCCAGCATATTGGGTAGCATTGGTTACTCTTCTGGCCGCGTAGTAGTGTTTCAAAGAGGATGCATGCTCTGACTGCCTCTTCTAACTGAACCCCATAAGTACCTGCAGCTCTCTTGGTGACTGCGTTGTATGCAGTGATGTCATCTGGCGGTGATGGGTTGAATGGATAGGAGTCTACCCCTTAGTCTGTGGAGTTTGGATAGATGTCTTGCCATTCAACGATTGGCTCTCTCATTTTTGAGAGTTCTTCTTGATGTTATTCCTCTAACTTGAACCAATCCTCTTCCATTTCTTCCTGGGGTTCTGGAGTGATTGGGTTTTCCAGCTCAAAGTCGGGTGCTTTGTTGCCTATGGCTCGCCGCACTTCGTGCCAATGTGCCCCAGTCTTCGCAGCCAGAATTGAACAGTTTTTTGCTGTCTCTCTCTCATGTATTGGAATCTCGATTGAGTTTGAAGCCAGTTTCGAGGGAGTGTCTCTAGTGGTGTCCCTTGCCTTGGCCCTGTGTGGCTCTTCGGTCTGACTTTTGCTTATATCAAAGTTTCAGCGCTCCATCCATTATCTCCTTGTGTTTGCTTTGCTTATATCAAGGCAAAGCTGTATGTTATAGGCCTGCCATTTCTGTGGATGACCTCAGACATAGCAAAACTGGTTAAAGAAGGAAGGACTAAAGGAGCCTGTATGGATGCAAGATTCCGGATTTTAAACATGTTGAAGCGGGAAGTGTAACAGACTATTTCCTAGACATTAGTCTCATTCCAGCTTATGAGTCATTTCTTGATATGCTTCCAGGTCCCATCCCATTGTAACTTTTTTTAAATGGAGGTATGGAGTTCTGCCATTAAACAGCTTTTGTATAAAATGGGTTGTACAAATATTTTAACTCTAACAAGTGTCCTTCATGTAAATTAGCGAAAGAAACTCCACATAATTATTCCTTTTTCTGTCCTGCTTTTGATAGCGCACGAAAACTATGGATTGGGCCAGTATGTAAACTGATGGGTTTCCATCATTATGAGCACGCACTATGCACTTTATGTTCAGATACCAGAAAGGTAACCATTGTTAGGATGATAAAATCTTTGTATGCCACTTGATTCATCCATATGTGAAATGTTAAATCATTGGAGCAATGATGTTTTAAAAGCACATTTTCCTCTCTGTATCCACATTGAATGCTGCTATAATATTGTCTGAGTTTCTTTTTCTCATGTTTTATGTTTTTTATTGACTGTGATTCTGTGGCTTGTATGTGAGTGTGTGTATTTATTGTTTTTCATTATTTGTTGTAATTCTTTTAACTGCTGTACTCTGTTTTATGGATCTTTGTTTCAGAAATAAACATTTTGATTAGCTTTTACACCTATTTTAAGTGGAGCAAATTAATTTCAGCTGGAGTTTATTATTGAAGTCGAAGCCTTAAGTGAACATTGTTTACACAGTCCATTTAAAGGCCTTCACGATGGCAGCATCAATTATGGATGCAGGATTGCTTAATTTCCTTCTTCGAAATAGAAGTTCACATGCTAAATGTAGGCCTGTTGCATTAGCTCCATGTCTATTCAACCAAATCTTGTTTTGGGTCTGATGTGCCTTTTTGATGTTGCAGTCTGTGGTTTTCCGTTTCTGTCAATCGTCTGTGTTGGAACATGCAACAGAAATGCAATAAAGTTGCACTGAACATGAACCGGAGGCATATTATTATATAATTGTTAACCGTCTAATTTTGTTGGGGTCGAGACACAATTTTTTTTTCTGCTACTGTCAGGACAAGGCATACCAGTTCCACTTACTCAAGGCATGTTGCTAAAAGTCGTGTAGATTAGCCAGTTTTCCCACTCCTGAATAAATCCCCTCTAGACCTCTAAGCCCGCTGCAAGTGCTGGAGCAACCCTCATCTACCCTTCCTCAGCAAGATGATCAAGAAAGCAGAATACACATCCACCAATAATCTATGCAGCTATCTTTCATGCCCCATATCCTACCACGGGGTGATACCAAAGGGCACCACAGCACTAACCCTGCCAGCACACAAGCAGAAATCAACGTCCTCTTGATCACAGAGAAGGTTTAATTTCTGCTTCGCGACACTTCCATCCTATCCTCATTACCATCCTAACATAACAAATGAGATTTGCCAGTAATATCCTCTACTGGCTCTCCTACTACTTCTCTACCTGACATCAGCGCATCGAGATAGGGACTTTGTGATCCCCAAAGCATGACTCACCTGAGGAGTACCCCATGACCCCATCTCGCCACTAGGCATCTTCCATTTACATGGAGCCCCTTTGGAAACGTACTCATCGGTCAGATCAAAATTCACCAACAACGATGACCCACAACTCTATATGAGTGTGTTTTGTGCTCTCCTCATTCAGAAACTCAAGCATTGCCCCACCTCATTCAGACCCTGATGTAGACAGAGCACCTACATGAAATTCAGTCGGACAAATACTGAGATCCTCTTAAGGACAACAAAAATGAGTCCAAAACTAGAACAGGAATTGGAATGGCCTCAACGCTAAACTATCAGATACCAACAGTGCTGCGCACTCAAATAGCAAACAAACAGTGTGTAAGTAAATGCTCTGAAGATGAAGAAACCCTCCAACGTTGCAGTATATTCCGGAGTGTACGATCTCCCTTTTAATTGGTCATCAGATGTAGGTTACAAACAGCCAGCCGACACGTGTTTCATTGTAGAAAACAGTGTCCTACAACTCATCAGGGCTTATTAGCTGTATCTGGAGTAAGAACGGCCCAATTCCGGTGATAATTCCAACCCGGAAGGGTAACTCAATTCACAGAGAACAGTGGCAGATAAAGGTCGTGTAATAGCCCGTATGTACTTGCAATTAGCGTAAAGAGACACCAGTAATGTTGCGAGTCCTGCGTGGGTAACTGGGCGGAAATGTGCCACACCTTGGATATGGCACTCCGGCTTGGTACCGAACACAACACGGGTGCGTGTTGATAGATGCTAAAATTGAAGCCCCGCTCCCTCCATCTGGGGTCTCGAAACTGACCCGGAACCCAAACTATCAGACACATCATGAACACCAACCTCTCGCTCAAAGAAAAAGTTGCCAAGAGGACATAGACGGAATGGTACCCGCTTTCCCACTTGAAAAAAAGTGAAAGTGTTTCTCAGGCAGCCGATTTCATCCCTCATACTTGTGTGTCTTGATTGAAGCAAAGTCTTGCTCCGTAGCCTCTAGATAGTACTTGGACCCTCAAAAGGCATGATACCAGCCATGACAGGTCTTAACAGAGGCCTAAAGAAATGCAGTCAATTCACTTCAACCCTGATGGAACTCCTCAGTGTCCCCTAGCATGCCCATATCACTTTCAAGACCTGCTGCATTATGTACATGGCAACAATGAACAGCTCACCCCCCCCCAATCCAGCTGACAAAGTAAACATTACTGACGGATCTTGACATACCCACATCTAGATCTTCAGACTGGGGATGATAAACTGTAAGAAGGAAAAAAAACAGGAGGTGGGACTGTTCTATCAACGCAACAAGGATCTGGATCTTTAGAAATGTTCTACCCGCTGTAAATGACTGTGGATCATAACACTGGCTGCAGGCTGTACACAAGTTCTGAACAGCCCTCTGTTGTCCTAGGCTAGGTTTGCACTATACTTGCACCCATATATACATAAATACATTCTAAGTTACAAAATCTCCTTGAGACCTTATGTCTGACACAATTAACAATAGTAATTTCCCATTATACTCTGAAACAATCAACAAGCGAATATTAAGAGGCTAAAACCAGATTGTGCTAAAATAACAAACACTTTCTCTAAATGTAGTCTCAGGGTACTATTAAATACCTGAAGGTTCAGAAAGGAACATACTTGGGTAGAGTCTACTTTTTAGAGGTAATTTTATTTCTTAACAAATCAACCTAATATTCTAGAGTGAACTTTTCTTGCTGCAGAGGAAATTAAGTTAAAGCACGTACTTGATCATGGCAAATGATGATGCCATTCAAATTTTTTTTTTAATAAAAACAAATCAAAGTGGAGCACTAAGAACCAACAACGCATTTCTGCAAAGCTCAAAATACATTTAATGAAGTACATTATATTAGCTATTATTGTGTTTAACTATTTTATAATCCAAAGCTCTAAAAGGAAACATTATTTGCAAAACTGTGTAGGCTGTGAAACGGATGGCTTTTTGCACAACTCTCAGAGCCATCTAATTACTTTTCAAAACTCAAACTGATCACCGACTGTAGAACTGAAAGAATAGCTATAACTGCAGCACAGACATGAAGCAAGGGGTACATTGCAATATTAAATCCTGGCAAATAAACACGAATTAGTGTGTATCTGGTAATGAGGAAGACGTAAGGGATCCAAGAAATTATTCCTGTGACATTATTACCCCTACTTGGTGGAAAAACACATTTTATTTAACTTTTGAAAAAAAAAAAATCTGTCAAGTGATCACTTGTTTTATCCCTTCACAAAACCCCTCTTAGTACACCTATTCGTGTCCGATAACATGGATTTTCCTGTATGAACAAGTTACTTACCGTCAGTTTCTCATAGATATTCAGTCTAACTGTTGGTTCCTCACTTTTTGAATAGACCCCACGAGTCAGAATGGATCCCAAACATCTTTAGCAGTACTCCTGAGCACTGATGGGTGGCATTCTGACCCACTTCACACCACGCTGTCCAAAGTGTCACTGTTTGCGTTGTCTTTAGCCCAGGAAGACCTTACTTTGGGCATGCTGTAGCGGTTCTTAATCTTTTGACTTCTACAGACTGCCACTAAGTCACTACTGGAATCTGCAGACCCAGCTATAGCAATTCCTAAGATTTGATCCTCAAAATGATATACAAAAATACAGAAACAAGTATAAATCAAACAGATTTATAAATTATTACATACTTTGTTTAATTCGCCAACAAAAGAAGGCAAATAAATAAAAATCATAATTGTAATATGAATGTTGGAGCTTTTCAAAATGTAGTTTTAGTTCTAAAAGGCAAAGCTATATGTTAGACTCATGCAGTTCGCATTGTTTTTTTTTACTCCTAGTGCCCGCTCTGTTTGTAGGCGCATGCCAGTACTGCGTCATTGAGGCCACCAATTGTTCATACTAGATTCAGGTTTCTGTACTTGAGCTGCTCCCATGAATCAAAATCAGGATCTGATTTGGGCATAGAATAATGTGTATGACAACTGTCTTTTGGCCTTAGCTCTGAAGTTATTCTACGAAGATTGGTAAGTTTAAGGAGAAATGGCGACCCTATTGGTAAGCGTTGTGGAAGTAACGAGTCTGATGATATGCTCATGTTCACCACCAGTCCCACCTGTCCAAAGTTAAAAGAGTTCTGGCTTACCGTGGGTAAGACGATCTCCCTCTCATTGGGTATTACTATAGAGGTAAGAACAATCTTAATCATGTTTGGAATAAGGACACAGGATGCGGGGACCCATGTTTAAACACAAAGCAAAGAATCTAATGTTCTATATAATTTTAATTGCGAAAAGAGAAATCTGCAAATTATGGACTCAAGCCTCTGCACCCCCTTGGCATGCATGGAGAAATTCTGTGTTCTTTTTGAGAAGATAAATAGATGGCAAGATAAGAGAAAGCAGGGTGGTGACATTTGGGATATGCTGAGGTTCTGATCAAATGTAATTGTCCACGATTACATCTTCTTAAAGCAGTCAGGCAATGGAGTAAGATAGATTCAAGGAAGACCAGTTAATAAACTTAAAGAAGAAAGTCCAATATTTGGAGCACATGGACCCCAGATACCGTAATGATGCTCATTTCAATAATTGGAGATGATATGAGGACAAAAGAAATAAAACTAATTGGTAAGTTTGAATGTATGAGAGGTGGCTCATTCCAGAAACTGAGAACAGTAGTTCCATTTTTACTTTAAATCTTTTTATTTTATATGACAAGAATAAAACACTGGGCCTGAAATACACAGCGCGAGTCCCACAACCCTATTCAGGGCCGGCCGCGCATTATATGATAAAAGAATGGCAATGGTGCAGGATATTAAACACAGTATGTCACCTACAACCCGTAACGGGCCGGCCGCGTGGCAAACCTTGAAAAGAAAGACTGACTTGCTGTGATGCTTCAGAGGGCCCTTTAAAGACCGCTAACACTGTGACAGGGGCACAAGGCCCAAAAGAGAAGAAAACGAAAAAAGAAAAGAAGAAGAAGAAAGGAGGTAAGTAAGAGACAGTGACAAAGAAAGACATTCCGTGGGCGAGCAGGGGGGGAGCGAAAAGAGGAAGGCGCGGCCAGCTAGCCAAGCCGCTGCAGGATATTAAGAGCCATACAGAGGGGGGCTACGGACTGGGCTAGTTCAGTTGTGGGAGTAACCTATCAGGGTCAGGCGAAAGGACAGCATCCTCGAAGAGACGCAGCGCTCTAAGCTTGGTAGGCAGATAGCGAGCATGTTCCACCTGACAGAGATACTCGACTAAGGGTTGCCAAACTGCGGTGAAGCGTGTGTCACAGGCTTGTATTTGCGCTGTAAAAAGTTCCATGGTGGTGACATGCCATAGGTGCACATACCAAGGGTGTTAGGGGGCGTCTCCGACTTCTTCCAAAACTGCGCAATTAGGTGCTTGGCTGCCCCAAGCATGTGCATTACGAGAGTCCAATCTTTCCATCTGACAGCCTTTACAGTGACCGGTTTGATGCCCAGCAGGATCGTGTTTATAGATTCAGGCAGGGGGAATCCAAGAACCCGTTTGATGTGGTTTAGGACCTCTTTCCAGAATATAGTCCCGAGCGGGCAGGACCACCAAATGTGTATGAAATCGCCAGGAGCGGACAAACACCTCCAGCACTTGGGGGAGGAAGTAGGGAACATCTTGTGCAAGCGATCCAGTGTATAGTACCATTGGGTCATGATTTGATATGCATTTTCCCTTTGTGGGATACTGCGAAATACCCCAGGTATGTCATGCCACAGACGGCCCCACTGTGCGGGCGAAATTCCCTCGTCAGATGCTTGTTGCCACTTGCGCTGGTACGGGTGGACAGGGGTCAAGGTGGGATGTTGTAGGATTTGATATGTACGAGAGATGAGGCCCTTGGATTCATCAAATGAGCGGACCAGTCGCTCAAAGGGGGTAAATGGGCGGGTTGCTGCCTCCTGCATCTCCACCGAGGTGACCCAATGCCGTGATAGTAGTTCCATTTTGGATCCACTACGTTTCCGGAAGTTCCCACTCAATGCACGGCACCAAAATGCAAGTTTCTTGGACTCAGTGTTGGTTTTGCATTTTTAGTAATAAATAGAAAAGTATCATTGATCACTTAAAACCCTAAGTTGGGAAAATGTTTAGGTTGGTGCCAAAGAAAGATGATGGATATGTATAGCATTGCCAGCAAAGGGTATTTTGTGGGATAACACACTAGCCACACAAGAGGTGGACAGAAAAGTGGGCCACTTTAAGTGATAGAAATCAAACTTAAGGGTACAAAACCACAGGAAAGGAAAAAGTCTAGGACTCCTGTTACCATGTTGCCTTTGTGAGGTAACAAAGTAGATCTCTTAGTCTGCAGAGTTAAAGCACAGGTTTTGTTCAAAAAGCAGTAGTAACAATTTCTCGCCTTTGCCTGCAGCTTGAAAGCTATAATCCCCAATTTGTAGAATGGCTATTTCATTTGATTGACCTGATGTGCATCTGCATTCCAGGTGAGTCATTAGATGTGAAATAACTCTTTCTCCAAGGGTGCTTAGTGCAATGAGGAGGCTAGTACGTGGTGATATTTAAATCAAGCAGGAGTTGGACGATGGCTTATTTAAGGAGTGGATAAGATATAATTGTTTTAATTACTGGTGGGTGAATAGCAGAGGGGTCATTATGATCTACACTTTAAAGGATAGTACAGATGATGGAACATGATGATGCCGATTAGAATGTCAGTCGGAAAGCCTCAGTTCGCAGGTCTGAGGCTTTCCGACCGACATCCTTCGTTTAAACTTTGAACATCTTATGGCAAAGAAGCCGGTTGTAGTTTAAACAATCCGGCCATTCCGACTGGCTTCCAACAGGCTCAAGGAGTCCAGTCGGAGGCTGCTCATAATCCCTTTAGGATGGCATTTACTGTGCAGGGTTTATAATGTCAGTTTCAGACAGGTATTTCATGCAGGCTTTCCGACATGGGAAGCCTGTCAGAAAGTGACTTAGGGGGGGCCCTAGCAGGGCCACCATCTCTCAGTGACCACTGGTTGTGGGCCTGGAAGGCACCTATGGTTCCCCCTGTAAATGCCTGCACCATGTGGCAGGCACTGTGAGGTGCCTGCCACACAGTGCAGGGATTCACAGAAGCTCCCATTTCTCAATGGGAGCCTGTGCTTAGGCTGGGTTCCAGCTGCAGCACAAGCACGCACAGAGAAATAGGACTTTTCGATGCATCATGTGCGGTCGCATCGTAATAAGGGTGTGGGACCGCCGACCTATGTTCGGTCGGTTTTCACATCGAGACGGTCACCCAACATCGCAATAGGTCCCTTTATGTCTTATTTAACTTTGCTGTAAGTCAGCACTGACATTTTCTTGGGTAATGAGACTTGCAAAATTGGATCAGTAGCAGCTTCCAAATAAATCTCAACCCCATTATCTCCTCTAGGAGACTGGTCAAGACACTCACATGAAAACTGTTCTCAACCATCAAAACCTATTCCTTTTTTTTTTTAACACCTTTATTCGCGTACTTAGGTTTATACACGGCTTGCAGCCTACAACCCCCCGGGGGGGGGGGGGGCGGCAGCGTAAAATCCGCACAGAACAGGTGTACCACAGTTTGTAGAAACACAGCCATAATGCCGACAGCCCTGGGGCCCGGCGGAGTACATTACTCTGCGAAATATACAGGAAACAACCATTCTGGGCGTCCAAAGAGCCGCGTAGGCTCCGGTCACAGAGTGTCTGGGCAGCCATATTCTAGTGCGGAATAGGTCTTGTACTGCAAGCAAGCAAATGAGGTGTATTTTTTGGATTCGAACAACCCTCATCAGTGTGAAGGCCCCTAAGAACAACGCTCTCACCCTAAATACGTAACTCCCCCAAACTCCCCCCCAACCACGTGATTGGTTCCTAGGTCTACCTGATCCCTAACTCGCTCGCTACGTGATGCATCTGTCCGTGTGAAGTACCGCTATATGAGCGCCCACCCCAGAATCCCCTAAGTGGACTGTTCCCCACCCATCCGGTACCCAGTGTCCCTGGTCGACCCTACAGCCAAGGTATTTGAGGACTTCTCAAAATGTATGTGTGTAGTAACTCGATGTTCGTAGCACTAGTCTGCCTCCGCCTGTCCAGAAGGTTGGGTATCAGCAGTGTCCTCTCTGGTGCGTCTAAAGGTATTGTATAGCCCCCAGAAGTTCTTTGGGCGGCTCGAGGGGGGGAGTAGCTCACTGTAATGTTCCGCCTGTGTGCAGCAATATAGCATGTCACTAGCCCACCGTTTCTTCGTCAGGGAGGTACCCCTCATCCAGCAGCGTGCTACAGCGCGTCGGGCCAACAACAAGCCCATGTCAGCCAGGCGTCTCATTGCCATCGGCAAGACCCTAGAGTGTCCCAGCAACGCCAGGGCAGGGTCCATGGGCAATTCATATTCGAGTATTTCCCCCAATTCCGCCATTACCGCTTCCCAGAACTCGTATATCCTGGAGCAACCCCACGCCAGATGAAAAAAATTTGCGATGGGCGCGTGACACCTCTCACATTCAGGAGATTGTCTGAGACCATATCGGTGCAACCGTTCTGGGGTGTAATACACTCTCTGTAGAAATTTAAAGTGGATCAGGCGGTGCCTCCCATTTAAGGACACCCTCCTGGTGCTCGTACAGCAGTATCTCCACATGGAGTCATCTTTGTCGATCTGTAGATCTCTCTGCCATGCGAGCCTGGCCTCCGAGGGTTTTTGGGCCCTGTGGGGGGCGATAGCCTTGTATAGATGAGTCGTCATTTTGCGTGGTTGCTCAGTTTGTATAACATAGGTAAGTTCTGGAAGCTCCGGTGGCTCCTCCATATCCGTGCCCAGGGCGTCCCTCAGAGCCCAACGGACCCTATAAAACTGGAACCTCTGTAGCAGCGAAGTGGCCTCCGTTGCCTGCGTCACCTGTTCCCAAGTAAACAACTCTCTGGCGGTCGTTATGCCCAGTTTATGCAGCGACTGTACTACGCTCTTCTCCGCCATCGGCGGTAGCCACAGCAGCCTTTCTACGGCCATCAGGGGGGAGTATATCAAGTTGCCTCCCCTTGCCCTCAGCAACGAGTACCACGCATGTTTGGTAGCCGAAATGGAGTCCAGCACTCCTATCCGGCGGTCCTCAGGGGTGCATATTGTGGCCGGAAGTGGCAGGGGGTCTGCAAACAGCCTTTCCATCCTCATATGTGGAATGGTTTCTGCACCGTGTAGCCATGTATGCAGGTGAGCGGCCTGTGCCACCCTATAATAGCGCTCCATATCCGGGGCCCCCAGGCCTCCCAGCTCATACGAAAGCGTAAGCGTGTTCCATCGTACCCTCGGTTGTTTCTCGCCCCAGGCTAGACGCACCATAAGGCTCGTCAGGTTTTTGAAGAAGGCCTTCGACAGTATGATGGGTATGGTATTAAATAGAAACAGAAACCGGGGTAGCACCACCATCTTCATGATGGCAATACGTCCCGTCAAGGATAGCGGGAGTCTACACCACCTCTCGACGTCTTCCTCGCACCTGCTAAAGGCAACACCATAGTTCTCGCGGAACAGCACCTCTGAGTCAGAATGGACCATAATTCCAAGGAAACGTACCGGATCTGTAGACCAATTCAGCGGGTACTCCATCTCGAACCGGTGGGGTACCGGAGTTAGTGGGAACACCACCGACTTGTTCCAGTTGATCTTAAGTCCGGAAAGTGCCCCGAAACGGACCACCTCCCGCAGCACTTAAGCCAGGTTAGCCTCTGGGTTACGAACATATAGAAGAGTATCGTCAGCGTAGGTTGAGATTACGATTTTGTATGTTGGGAAGCTAACTCCCCGATGCCAGTGGTACTCCCGAAGCGCACAAGCCAGTGGCTCTGCGACCAGTGCATACAGCAATGGAGAAAGAGGACAGCCCTGTCTAGTTCCCCTGCTAATGTCAAATCGGTCGGATACTCGATCGCCCAGACGAAGTCTGGCCATCGGCCTCCAGTATAAAGCTCCGATCATTTGCAAGAACGGTTCCCCAAGGCCGAACCATCGCAGAACCCTCAGCATAAAAGGCCATTCCACGGAGTCAAAGGCCTTCTCCATGTCCAAAAAGACGGCGACAGCCTTCGAGTCCTGTCTGACGTGTTGGACGGTCCCCAATACCGTGCGAATGTTGTAAGCAAGGTTCCTACCAGGCATAAAGCCAGATTGCTCTGGAGCCACTATTTCCGGAGCTATTAGAGCAAGTCTCGTAGCTAGAACCTTAGCGTATAGCTTCGCATCGACATTCAGCAGCGATAATGGTCTATACGAGCTGCAAGCGTTAGGGGGCCTACCAGGTTTAAGAATGGTAACGAGTAAGGCCTCTCTCATAGACGATGGCATGTATCCTTCCTCGCACACCTCATCAAAGAGATGTGGTATTAGTTTATCTTTGAACGCCTTGTAGAACCCCACTGTCAGGCCATCTGCCCCAGGGGCGCTGTGAACTCGCATGCTAGCCAACGCTTCCGATATTTCGTCTGCCTGTATGGGGGACATTAAGAATTCCCGATCCGACTGTGAAAGGAATGGCATTTGTATATGTTCTAGGTAATCATCCATGTCTGACTCCAGGTTATCGGTCCTAGTAGTATACAGATCCGAGTAATAGTCCCAGAACTCACACAGGATCTCATCATCCGACGTGAGAACTGCCCCCGCAGCTGAGACAAGTTCTGTTAATTTCGGGGATCGTCTGCTGTTGCGCAGCAGTCTACCCAGGAGCGAACTCGGAGGCTCTCCCCATAAGTTCTTGCTGTTGTCTATTTACTCATATGGCAAACCTCCCTGTCTGCCTCCTCGTTGAAGTCTGAGACCAGGGCTCTGATCTGGACCTTTATAGAGGGGTCCGAGTCAGACAGTTGGCGCTTCTCTAGATCTAATAGTTGTGCCTCCAGGTATCTCAAGCGTTGGCGTATAGCCTTTAGAACGCTGGAATGTTTGGCCATCGCTACCCCACGTATGAAAACTTTAAACGCTTCCCACACTGTTTGAAAGCTATCGACAGAGCCAATATTTTTCTCAAAGAAAATATCAATTTCCTCCGCCAGTTCCCCTCTAAAGGCGTCGTCGAGCAATGAGTGCCGGGGGAAGCGCCAAGTGAAGGGAGGGATCCTAAGTATTGGCGTCTCCAAGACCAGCAGTATCGGTGAGTGGTCAGAGAGAGTACGTGCTAATACCGTGGAGGACAATATGTGACCAGAGACAGAATAGGAGGCCAGCCAATAATCAATCCTAGTGTGAATGTCGTAGTAAGCCGAGTAGTGTGTGTACCCCCCTCCCCCTAGCGGCATTTCTCTCTCTCCACACATCGACCAAATCCAACGACAGTAGTTCGCCCTGAAGCGTCACAGCTGCCGCGGGCGGTCTACGCTGTGGGCCCGCAGACTTATCAAGTTCCGGGTTCATCACAAGGTTGAAGTCGCCTCCCTAAAGCATTTGCGCGTTAGAGTGCTCTCGGCAGCATCGCTCTAGCTGTTCGTAGAACTCTGGAGAGTCATGGTTTGGACCATAAACATTAACCACTATGAAATTGTGTCCCTTCCCAGTACATCGAGATATGAGATACCTGCCCTCCGGGTCCGCTAACACTAATCTCAGGTCCAACTGTGCCTTCGGGTTAACCCATGTCAGGACTCCCCTGGAATGTGTGGTGAAACCTGATGCCGTAATATTGCCTGCCAAGCTCTTATTGTGAAGCATTGCGCTAGTGAGAGGGAGATGTGTTTCCTGTATGAGGGCTAAGTCAATGTGGTGTCTCTGTAAATAATGTATCACTTTCCGCAATTTCCTGTGATCGTTCAACCCACGAACGTTCCAGGTTATGGCCCTGAGGGTCACCATAGTGTCTACAGTGTGCGCTCCAGCAGTACAAGACATCTGAGCCATTGGATTTGGCAGTAGTAGTGAGTTGTCATGAAATAACGTTTGTGCTTTTTTCCCACTTGAGGAACCAGCGACCAGTCAAGCAACTTAAACACCCATTCTCCAGATCTCCGCCTCCCCACCCATAGCAGACCCACCCCAACCTGGTCTGACAGCAGCATATCGCCCACCCCACTCCCCAGCAATCCCACCCCAACTCTGAGCAACAACCACAGGAGTGTGCCTAACGCGCGGGGGCCTAGGTAGCCTGGAGTCTAAGGGCCAGATGTAGGTGAAATAGATTTACCGATTTTAAATTACCGAATTTTACCGATTCAGTAATTTAAAATCGGTAAATCTATGGGGTCGACATGTAGGTATTCCAGATGTGCTGGAATACCGAATCGGATGAATTCGGTATTTACCGATTCGGTAAATACCGAATCGGTAATGCCCATTCATTCCTATGGGCTTTGAAGCCCATAGGAATGAATGGGCATTACCGATTCGGTATTTACCGAATCGGTAAATACCGAATTTCACAAGGGTGCAGGGGGTGTCACTTTGACACCCTCTGGCACCCCCAAAACAGGCTCAGGTGCCATGTGGCAGGCATACATGCCCTAAGGGCAGGTCTGCCTGTTACATGGCATAGGTGTGCATGCACACCGGAATCGGTATTTTACCATCAAATTGGATTTGATGGTAAAATACCGATCCGGTAAGGCTCCTGGGACTCTGAAGAGTCCCACCTACATATGGGTGGCTCAAAACCGGTAAATTTACCGATTTTTTATTTTACAGAATCGGTAAAATTACCGAATCGGTAATTTTACCGATTCGGTAAAATAATGCCCCCTACATGCCAAACACCTATTTACCGATCGGTAACGGCCGAAAATAGCGATTTTCGGCCGTTACCGACTGACCTACATCGGGCCCATAGTCTCTACCTAATTCTCAGAACACTTGTGTAGCCCTCCACCCGCTCCCGCCATGCACAGCAACTGTAACTAGAGCAACATGTTCTCAACCACAATATCGTCTGTTGAATGCGCCTCCTCTGCAATCTGCGCGCACATCACTGCCTGATTAATGTCCCCAGGTCTGGGTGAATCATCGCATAAGCCCAGAAACGAAACTCGTGAGACATAGTATAGCAAGAGCAGGAATCAGCTGTGTGCAGTCAAGCAACCAGATCATCTAACATCACCATGCATTTCCTCGCCTTCCGAACCACTTAACTGATTAGTCGGTAGTCTTCCGAAGTCAGGACGGCTGTCCCCCCCGTGTCACCGGGGGGGGGGGCTTTCAAGAGTCGTCCCGGAACATCACCTCTCAGGCGCAAGGCGATCGTCTTTGCGGTGAAGGAAGAAAAAATCAGTCCTGGTCGTCCAGTCGACTATCGCTCCCCTCATCCTCAGGATGTCCTTCGTTGTTCGCTTTCTGCTCCTTCGACCAACGCTTCATCGCTTTCTGTAGTGCTTTGGGATCCGTGAAGATATGTGAGTGACCCCCTCTGTTGACTCGCAACTTGGCTGGTTATAGCAAGGCGTAGTCCAGGCCCATCTCTCTGAGGCGTTTTTTATGTGGGATGAATTGTTTGCGCTCTTCCTGCACCTTCGCAGTGAAATCCGGGTATAGCGATATGGTGGACCCTTCATACTGCAATTGTTGTTTTGATCTTGCCAATCTGAGCGCAGTATCTCTGTCCCTATAGTTAAGTAGCTTTGCTATTATGGGGCGAGGAGGTGCTCCAGGCTGCGGGCGTGGGGCCAGTGACCTGTGTGCTCTCTCCACCGTGAACATGGCAGAGAACACTCCATCACCCAGAAGCTTTGTGAGCAGTTGTTCCACAAAGCGGTCCATAGGGCCAGTTGATGTGCTTTCCGGAAGGCCCGTGATGCGTAGGTTGCACCGCCGAGAGCGCGCCTCCAAGTCCTCAGTCTTGTCCTGCAGGGATTGTAGCAATCTCTCCATTCTTTTGTGCGCCCTGTCCAAGTCCGTTTGCGCCTCTTCGACTTCAGTCATCCTCCTTTCAGCCATATCATGTCGCTCGGCATGCTTATCTAGCCGTTCCACCATCCGGTCCATTCTGTACGACATGGCGTCCATTTTGGTGCCCAAGGCGGAGATGCTGGTCTGTAAGCTGTTCTCCATGGAAAGCAGCATGGCCTTAATGTATGAGTCTGTGCCCCGAGGCTCCTCAGAGCGTGGCGCAGGGCCTTCTTCTGTTGTCGGACTCTGCTGTAGCAACCGTTTCTGTGAGAAGGGCAGCTTGCTTTGTGTTCTATCGCCCTTGCCCATCTCGCCGCTGGAATCGCACTGTTCTTGCGAGGAAACGTTTGTTCCGTAAGGTAGGCCGAGTAGCAAACAGCTGCCAGTCCTGGCGCTCCGGCGTTCGTCACTGCGTCGCAAGTTGTGTCAGAAAGGGGCCACCGAGGGGGGCAATTGCAGACCTGTCGAGCCCTTATGCAGCCGCTGAGGGATTCCAGGAGTCAAGCGGGTCGTCAGCCCAGGGCAGCAATAGCGTGGGCCCCGGAGTAGGATCAGTTTAGGCCGCCATACAGATGATTTCACAAATAGCAGCTCGGCCCCGAGTGAAGTCTGAACTGGGGGTGGGGGACTCGAGCAGGGGCCCCTTTCCAATCGTCCCTGCGATGTTCAGTCCAGAGGCACACCGCGCATTGGGTGCGATTCCGCCCTTCACTTTGAGAGCGTAATGTCTCACACGTCTGCCGCCCCCAGTGGAAAATGGCGCAAAACTGAATTGGCCAGGGATCGCCTCCTTACTTGAGTTTGCCCCGAATCAATGTAGTCCAGGCCGGCCTCTGCTGTGTACGGTCCCACTTGGCGTCTCCGGGGCTGCTGCGAGCAGAGTACACTGGATCGACGTATTCGCAGGAGTCAGGGCCACCCACCGCCCGCCGGCGAGTTGGGCAGGGAGCTGGAGCAGCGCTGGGGGGGACTGTATCAATAGGCTATGGTGTGTGATGCTTCCTCAGCCTGCCGGAGCGCTCTCATCAAGCTCCGGGGCAAGATGTCACCAGATGTCAGGCACCAAGCGCCGACCGTAGCCGCACGATGTGCGACGTTGCCCAGGCTCCGGGCGCACTCGAGTCCGCTGCTTTCCGGCCTGCCACCACGAGGCCGCCTCCGGAGCTCCGCACCGTCCAGTCTCCGCTCACTCGTCGCTACCGAGGAACTCACTCGATCTCCACGACCCGGGTAGTGAAGGGAAGCAGGAATCCGTCGTCAATCGTTGCTCTACATGTATTTAGGAAGGATAATTAATAAGTGCACGGCGGAGCCGCGGGATCAGGCAGCCATCTTGCTTGCCGGCTAGCTCCGCCCCCCATCAAAACCTATTCCTTTCAAGATGATAAAAGGCTTCACCTTTAACGCATTATGTCTTATCAACTCTTCCCACTCATAAAACCCTTTTGCTTTTATCTCACCACTACAGAAAAAGTGCAGTCTTGAATCTGGAAAACAAAAGAACTTTAGACAGCCACCAAAATTAGATTTCATGCAAAATCGTAAAAGTTTGACTTCAACACTAAATAGCAAAGACTAATGCAGCTTCCAATTAGGAATCCAACTTCAATGCAGCAGCACACATGCCACCTTTCAGGTATGTGATGATTCAGTGCATTTTCTCGGCAACATTACTGCTCATGTCCTAATTAAATCTAGTTTTCTAGCAGCTTTCATCACTGTTCATCATTAAGCCTTTCTCCCAATTCTCACCAATCGAGTGGGATAGAGGGGCACATTTCTGAACTAGAATTCTTCATTAATAATAGGAATAATGTAATGCATTTATTTGAAATCGTTTCCCTGAAACATTTTCTTGTTTAAATGTCGTTTGCAACCATGGATAGAAGAAAATAATGTATTAACACCTCTACAAACTGCCTTTAGGACCAAAACCTCAACTATCGACCAGATCTTTAGATTGCAACTGATCAATTGGAAAACTGTGATCTTACAGGGTGGCGGCCTTTACCTCACCTTTGTGGATCTTAAATCCGCTTTTGATATGGTTCAGCATGATCAGCTATGGGGCCTACTCTGTGACATGGGAGTACCAGCCTACCAATGCCACCAGCTGAAACGCCTGCACCAGGACACCTATGCGAAAATAAAAGACAGTAAAAAAGGCGAATTGACAACCCCCTTTCCTGTAGAGAAAGGGGTGAGACAGGGATGCGTTTTTGCCCCGACCCTGTTCTCCCTCTTTTTAAATGGTTTAATCGAAACTCTACTTGCAGTAAAAGACATAGACTCACCGAGGTTAGCAAACTGCAAAATCCCAACTTTAATGTTCGCAGTTTATATGCTGCTACTCTCTAAGTCTCCCATGGGCATGCAGCGGGTATTGGAGGAGTTTTGTGGCTTCGCCAGGAAGAGGGATTTGGAGATAAATCTCCAAAAAACAAAATACATGGTCTTCCATGCCAATACCACCAATTGCCCACACCCCCAAATGGAAGGCAGGGCCCTAGAGAGGATGTCAATTTTCGATTACTTGGGCCTTACACTTAACTATAATATGGATTGGGGGACCCAAGTAAAGAAAGCCAATCTAAAATTGACAGCCTACAGGGGGCATCATAAAAGTATATACAAACTGCACACAGAAAGTGATAGGCCCCCCAGCAGAAATATATAAAATACAGGCAAGTGGAGCGTCACTACATGGAGCAGAAGTCTGGGGTCATTGTCCATCTAACACATTCTCTATGACAGAGAACACCTTCCTTATGCAGCTGTTGGGCCTTCCCATGTGCACTCCCTTAACACCATTAAGAATGGACTGGGGGATTTACCCCATTGCTGATATAATTGCCTCTCAGGAACTCCTATTCTGGCGCCGTCTCTGGAGCACACCTGAGCTAGCCAATTACAGGGAGGAACTGAAGGATGTCATGACCATTTTGGGTGCAGGGAATATACCATGGTTGCTCCACATTAGAAATACATGCCAAGCGTTGGGGAGGGCAAATATGTGGTCAACACCAGAAGAGATCTGTCTCTCCATCTCCAAAACGTCCCTATTCCTTGCCCATAGAGAACATAAATTTGCCCAACTATGCCAGAGCATCAATTCAAGCAGTCTGACGATTCTGGATGTCAATCAGCAATATAAGATAGAGCCGGCTCTGGATAGTATACAACCATTTCTGGCAAATAAACTGTTCCTCCAATTTAGACATGGGGTGCTCCTGATTCGTGCATTCACAAACAAATGGAAGGGAGTAATAAAACTAGATTGCCCATGGTGTGATTTGGTCGAAGAAACAGAACTCCATGTCCTTCTTTATTGTTCCGCCTATAGAAGGCCGAGGTCCAAGTGTGTGCTTCAGCTCTGTAGAAATGTGGGGATTAGGCACTACACTGAGGCCTTTGGGTTGCTTAAATATGAAACACACCCATTATTTGTGCTTGCCATTTCCAGGTTTCTATTTACGATGTGGTGCATACGCAGGGGCATTTTAAAGAAAAAGAACTTGGAAAAAACGTAATTGTATATACTCATTAATTATGCTGCTAAGCCATGTTTGCTCAATCTTTCAGCCAGAAATACTGTCCAGAAACTTTCCCCTCTGAGCTGCTCTATCTTCTTACTCCTTTTTTTATGTATATATCTTTATTGTTTTATAATGTCTTTTAAAAACTATGCTTATGGATTACCAGTCAAAGGTAGACATCTTAGGTTGTTAATAAGATGGAGACCAGTTGCTGCTGAGTCAGAAAATATTGTAAAATTTGTATTTGTATTATCACCCTCAGTTCTATGGATATTTTTTACTATCTTGTGTATTTGTCTTTTGTATTATATGTAATTGTATCATTGTATGTGCTTTTATGGATGTACAGCCGAAATAAAGTTCTTTGACTGACTTTCAAGTCCCAATTGGATCCTGGCTCTTAACAGAAATTAACAATCTCCTCAACACAATCATCATCATCATCAACAACTTTATTTTAGTTTAAATAAACATAGAAAAATAACAGTGCATGTTATAACATACATATAAAACATGATAAAATGTAGATATTTCATTTCAATGTGTAAAGTTAAAAATACTACTACCAATAAGCAAAAAAACTTAAAAGGTACTCAAAGCCTAGCCCTAATATCTAACAAGAGATCTTTGTCATGTGCCAGAGGTCGCTTCCAGGCACCATATAACCCAGTTGAGCTTAAAGGGCATGGTGCATTAAATATTATTTCCTCCCAACTGATCTTACACTAAAATGCCATATAGAGCTTAAGTAATTGGCTACTGAGTAAACAACACAACTTCTAGAATCTGCCCTGCATACTCTCAAGGCATTATGCCTATCATCAAGCAAAAGGAGGTGACAAAGAGGGATAATCCAGTTAAAATGCCGTTTGGTATAAGCACTGTAGGCGCTCCTCATCCTCCACTGCCTGGCATCCCATGGGGAAAAGTTTGGAAGAGTTGACATTACTCTTACAGGTGGAAGTAAAAGAAGCAGTTGGTAAAATAACCAATCTAAATGTAATTTAAAGAGACCTAGACATTGGCATATTGACATAATCCTTAAAATCTTCAAAATAAGAGCCACATTTAAAAGACAGATACAGATCTGCAAGACTGCCCGAAGGAACTGCAGACATTTTGGAGCCAAAGACATCATTCCAGTAGTGATCTTTAATAAGACCACAAGAGCTGCTGGTCATTGATGTCAGTTGATACCAAAAGTGTGGACAATTGCAACTTAACCCGTCATGTTTTGGAATAGGATATCCAAGGGATCCTAAGGGCCAGTTAGTGTGCTAAAATGTCAGTAATGCACTCTCCTTCTGGAGCACGTTGGTTGGTTGTCCATACCTGGAATAGTATAAAACAGGCATAAGATGTGCTATGTCTGAGATATGCCTACTGCCGAGATCAAGCCTTAAAGGAAGTAATGGGGTGTCTTTTGATGGCCTCAACAAGGATCTTAAAAAGGAGTTTTTGCATTCATCTAGCACATCAAGATTGCAATAGCCCCTCAGATCTGAACCATAGAGAGTGGCACTGCATGGTTGGGCTCTATATAGTTCTAGTGCCGGTGAAATAGGATAGGAAGAGGCTTTATTTGCAAATCTAACAATAGACCCAGCTCTGTGCTATAGGGACCAAGACCTTTTCCCTATCTGTGCAAACCAACCAGTGGAATCTGACAATCTCATCCCTAGTTAATCACATTCTAGCACCCTTTCTAATTTGGCTCCATATAAATCCACATTCCCTTTAATATTCTTTCTATGTGTAAATATCATATATTTTCTTTTAGATTTGTTTATTTCAAGCACGTAGTTATTGCAAAATTGATTGGACTTCCCAAGAGGACATTGAGTTCCAAGGCAGTTTTAGATAAAAGGCGGGTATCATCTGCAAATAGCCAACTTGGTACTTTAGAGCCAACACATTTGGGTGCATCATTATCAAAATTCATTAGGTAGGGAATAGATCATTGACAAATAATGAAAATAGTGTAGGGGCAAGGACGCAACCTTTGGAGAACACCACGCCCTATTGGAAAGTTCTCCGTAGTTTCCCCCGGGCCCCATTTGACTATGGCAAGATTATCGGTTTACAAATATCAAATCAGCATCAGTAGCCCTAAAAGAACTCCAATTTTCATAAGAGCTCCCCAAATGTTCTCCAGTTGTGCAACGGACGGGCTCATCGCGCAGTGAGGGTGCAGCAATTGTTACAGCGGCATCTGGTCAGGAAGTCCAGGCTGAAAAGGAAGCCAAGTACAGCAAAAATCCACTCGATCTATGCCTAGACTCTGCTCTGCTGCTATGTGAGTTCTATCATTTGTTCCATGACACCTGTCACTCATTAACTCGAGCAAAGCTTGCATGGTGGGTCCCCAGCCTTGTATTCACCCTTCACCAGACGCCATAGAGAATTTCACACACACTCTGGAGTCCTCTCCCTGAGTGAAGGCAGGACTTCCATGAGGTATATATTCAAGTTCAAAAATATATGGTAAAACAAAAAAGAACAGAACCACTGTGCATAGGGCTGAGGAAAAAAGCCTTGGCAAAGCAAGTAGGTCTGGCTTTCATGTGCAACACATGTATATAACAAGCATTCACAAATGCTGTTCCATGTGTTGAATGCTCAAATTCTGTTTATCACATTAAGCACTGTCCTACCTGCTTTGACAATGATCTGAAAAAAGTATCATAAAATGATTGCTTACTCTATAGACTGCACATAGTTGATAAGGAATTGAATGTGACAAAAAACGTGATGGATTCAGTGTGCTGTTCAGATGTAAAAATGGCCCTCGTGCATGCCAAGCACTTGCCGACAGGCGGCTTGATACACCAAAGAGGCAATGGAATGAGGTAAGAAAGTACACTGCTCTCGAAGAGCAAATCCCTCTCTAGATATATTTTAAAGAATTGGTAACCCTTAGCTAAAAAAGACATTGGTGTTTTCAAGCAGGGCCGGCTCTAGGGCGGTGCGATCGGTGCCACCGCACCGGGCGCTGACTAGGGGTGGGGGCGCCATGTTTATTGTTTAAGAAGCACCAGATGCCGCATTGTCAAATGGTAGTGGTGAGGGAATCCGTGGCAAGGTGGTCGTTGGGGGGGCGGGGGCGGGCAACAAACATTGTCGCACAGGGCGCCACCAGTACTAAAGCCGGCCCTGTTTTCAAGCAAGACCTAAAGATAGATCTACATATAAATAGCTTAGATATAGCGTAATATCACACATCAAGATGTTTCCTGTTGCGATGTTGGTCACCATACCCACATCAGCATGTGGACTTATTGGAAATTATATGCCCCCTATGACAAGGCATAAACAAGCATTGGGAAAGCCAGGCGGCCTCGCCATTATGGCTGATTGGCATTACCAATACTTTTTGGCAATGCTGTAAGTTTGGTAATAAACAAAAATGTTTTTTGCAAACGTTGTCCCGCATTATAAAAAAAAGTAATGTATGATGACACAAGACGCACACTGAGCATATGTGTCATGAAACTAGCAGTGTTGCGTCATTCAGTTGGCATGTTTGTGCATCACCATGCATGCACACACCTACTGATTGGGGTGGGCGCCATATTCTTAATGTTTTTAAAAGCAGAGTGGCCCGGGAAGAAATGATAGCTGCTGGAACCTCATAAAAAACATTTTAATGACCAATGGGGTGTGGGAGGAACAAAGTAGAAGGTGGGAGGTAAGCAAGGTGAGTTGGTGGTGGAGCAACATATGGGGAGCAGTAATTACAAGTCAAGGAGGAAGCAATGGACAGGGTGTGGGGGGGTAACGCTGAGTGCATGGGGTCAGACGGGTATGGGGGCCAAATGCACATGAGGAAGTCACACAGAGCGCTCTGGAAGGGGGTGCGAGATTTGAAGGGAAGCACACAGAGAGATCGTAAAGAAACATGCCCTCTCAAGGTATGTTTAATAAACAAGTCGGAATGTTAGCAGTGGAAGGTTATAAGTTAGACATTCAAAAGGATGGTAAAGAGGCTATGCTCTAGGGGAGGGCCAAACACAAAGCAAGCCATCAAACAAGAAGCAACCAAATGGGGGTGACACTAAAGCCTAAAGGTTTTAAGCAATAGCTGGACCCTACACCCACTGTTAACTTTTGGTATGGTCCACAAGAGGTTTTGTCTACAAACAAAAATATTTTTGGACACAAAAAGTACACATTGCCAATGCAGTTATTGGCACTGAAAGGAACCACTTTGTGTGTGAATGTGCTGCTTGTTAAAGGCTACAATTGTGTCACTCACAGTGAAGGTAGCAAATGGCTGCAGTGTGGTGAGCCATTGCTCCATGCTTTATAAAAGTCCAATTGATCAGGTGGGCCGGTCAAAAGGCCCTATAAGTAAATTATATAAATAATTTTTATAAAATGAAAAGGTCCTGGCCAGCGCCAGATCAGAGAAGGTCAGTCCACTTTATATTAGGCTGAACCAAACCTTTGCAACTACAGGCATGCAATTGCCCCGGGTTAGCTGTGAGATGGTCTTTGCCTGATGAGTTGTTGATTCTAGACTATTCCTAGGTATACAAGCAACATTATTAATTTATGAGAGTGAATGGAAATGGCACATGCAGAAATTGAACAACTGATTTCTCTCTAGAGTGGGGTTTGGGCTTTTAGCTCATTCTATAAAGGTGGCCTTTATTCTCATAACAAGGACTGATATAAAGGAAGGAAGCCTGCTTTCTGATCTATAAACCTTGACACAATCATTGACTTAGACTGCGTCTGCATGTCAATTCTGTGCCTGAAAATATATTTCAGCTAATAGTGCTTTAAGGCTGCAGCTCATTGTTGCACACAGTTGTAACAGGAGTGCGGAAATGACACTGCTAAAGTAATTCAGGAAGCCTTCATTGTCATGGGTGCTATGAAGGGCGAGGTTTGTGCTGACGCTTTAGAGGTGGGGTACATACAGACAGGATTAGGATTAAGAAGCTATTGCAAATGGGAAAAAACCTTGTTATTGTGGTAGGTTCTCATCGAAATAAAGCTTCAGCACGACCATACATTTTAATTAAGTATGAATTATTCCATGAAGAGACCCACAACTCCTCTGCAGCACTGCAGCCTTCAAAGTGCCTGCTTTCATTCCATTCTAGAACAATACCTTAAGACATGTGCATATTTTAAATAAGATGCACACAGCAGTTAGCAGAAAACTATAATTCTGATAAATGCAAATAAAACAAAACAAAATAAGAATCAATAGAATGGAATATACCGGTTAACAAAACACAACCCTTCAATAAATACAACATGAAAAAGCACAAGCTCAGTAAGTAACATTATCTCTAAATCTGATTGGAGCAATTCCTAATCTACCAATCTTGATCTAACTACTACTCCATCAACGCCCCCAGCATTCTCAAGTATTGCCTTCACCCTATCCGAATGAACTGCATTAGCCACAGCTTTCTGTCCATTTCGACATTGTCAGACAGAGTACTGAGATGAGACCAGTCACCTCTGCTCACTTCCTCCCCTTTACCACTTCGACCATCATATTTGTTGTCTTTTATAATGTTTGCTTGCTTGTTGTTCAGTTTATCAAGCGAATTTGCATTCCGCCATCCCTTATTCTCAAACAATTCTGCCATTCTAGACCCCTTCATGACTTTTGTGGGCTTTAACCAATACTTAAATCAGCAGGCATCACATTCATTTCTTTCACGAGTCACCTTGTCAAAATACTTCTGACTGGCATTCTGTTTGTTTCTCGCATGTTAAAGAGTGTCCACTAAGCCCAACACAGTATTGAGGAGGCCAACTTTATCACCCAACCGCCAAAAAGCACTTTGACGCCTCATCAGGGGAGGTAAGCGCTATATAAATACAATCACAATGACAACCAGGCAAGATTTAAAGCAGATAATGGTTTCCTACCTTTCGACAAAACGAATAGAGGAACACACGTTCCCCATTCGATCCTCCAAAACTATGTGTCAAAACACTGCTTCAGCAATACCATAAACATCCACCATGTAGGAGTTTAAGCCATGAAGCGACAGCAATGGAACCTTCAAAGTGCCTGCTGCTATCTGCCCGTTCTAGAACCTCATACTTTATGACGTGTATGCACAAGTAAGATGCACGAGGAAATAACCTGGAAACGTCATCCCCGGGTATGGTTTCTAAGGCGGTGACTTCATAATGAGGGTGTGTGACATACAACCGGCAGCATAAGGCTGATGGCTCTAATACTTTGGATAATGAAAAGTAAAAACACAATCACATCATACAAGGCCAGGAAATGCTTTTTACCATCAAAGGATAGAAAAACTGGGACCTCATTTTCTAATTGCAGTAAACCGAAATCATTCCCACTGATGTCATTAAGCAAGAAAATGTTTATTGAAGGATTTAAAAAAACGGGTACGAGTCACAAAATGAATCATTAAAAAAGGAAAAGACATCTTTCAAGGGGAAGCTGTACGTGCATCGCTTTGTCATTTGTTTTCACAATCTACTTACTCAACAAGACCTAAACACAGGCACCTTTCTCACCCTATCAGACACTCACACGTAAAACAATGCAACACAAGGTCCTAGCGACAGTATGCAGATCTGCCTCCAAAATCTGTGGGCCCAAAGAGTGCACAAAAGTATCCTTTTGAGAAGGTAAAATCTCAATCTCGAATAAGGACTCTTCGAATTTGACATTAGGAATGGGCAAACATCCCATCAGTTTGGTAGAATGTTCACATTTATAACTTTAAGGTGCAAATGTACTCTGTGTAAAAGCAAATAAAAAAACAGCTTCTCTCATGCCAGGGCAAAAAAAAAAGAAGAAGATTTAGGTTTTGTCTGGGATGGGCATCCGCGAAAAGTAGGAGTACAGCCATAAGCTAAGTTTGAGGTTACTCATGTCAATTGCATTTAGTGTCCATCCTGGAAGCACACACATTGGCTCCCAATAAAAGGCAGGAGTAAATGGGTTACACATGTTTGATTGGGAGTGTATAGAGAGCCGAGGTTTCTCCACCAGAAGGTTTGCATGTTAGAGTTACATGTTGAAATACACGTTTAAACATGAACAATTTCTTGTCTGGACAAAAATATGGATATGAAAATGTGAGAAAACAGAGTCCTCCGTGAAATGTACACAAATACTTGTAGGATTCTTCGGAACTTCTGGAAAGTCCAAAATGTGTTCCAAGCAAAAGGAGCACTGCTACAAGAGCAAACTTTAGACATTTCCCAATGACCCTTTAAGGATCAGGCACACTGAGAGTGCTGCACACCTTTGCAATAGGAAGCATGGATGAGCAGCCATGTGGAACTAGATCAGTTTAACCACCAAGAATCTAGCCCTGATCTCTTGACTGGGTGAGAGTATTCTGCCTAATTCAGAAACTCTGTCCATCACCACCCCTTGTTGTTAAATATTTTGTCCACCCTAAGCGTGGAAGGGTATACTCAGATGTGAGTCCCTTGCTCATTGCACCATCAGGATTCAAGCAAACCGGGCCGACGACGGCTAAAATGCCAGAAACCGGTCCCCGGGAGCTTGTTTCCTTCCCAGTGTAAGAATTGGCTTGGTAGTTTGGTTTGTCCTGTTCCCATCATGCACTGGGACAGGAACAGACTAATTTGCATATAGCCAGGTTCTGAGCTGGGATGGTGCAGTGAGCTAAAAAACGGTGTTGGATCTAGCCCTGATCTCTTGACGGGGTGAGAGTATTCTGCTTAATTCAGAAACTCTGTCCATCACCATCCCTTGTTGTTAAATATTTTGTCCACCCTAAGCGTGGAAGGGTATACTCAGATGTGAGTCCCTTGCTCATTGCACCATCAGGATTCAAGCAAACCGGGCCGACGACGGCTGAAATGCCAGAAACCGGTCCCCGGGAGCTTGTTTCCTTCCCAGTGTAAGAATTGGCTTGGTAGTTTGGTTTGTCCTGTTCCCATCATGCACTGGGACAGGAACAGACTAATTTGCATATAGCCAGGTTCTGAGCTGGGATGGTGCAGTGAGCTAAAAAACAGTGTTGGATCTAGCCCTGATCTCTTGACTGGGTGAGAGTATTCTGCTTAATTCAGAAACTCTGTCCATCACCATCCCGTGTTGTTAAATATTTTGTCCACCCTAAGCGTGGAAGGGTATACTCAGATGGGAGTCCCTTGCTCATTGCACCATCAGGATTCAAGCAAACCGGGCCGACGACGGCTGAAATGCCAGAAACCGCTCCCCGGGAGCTTGTTTCCTTCCCAGTGTAAGAATTGGCTTAGTAGTTTGGTTTGTCCTGTTCCCATCATGCACTGGTACAGGAACAGACTAATTTGCATATAGCCGGGTTCTGAGCTGGGATGGTGCAGTGAGCTAAAAAACGGTGTTGGATCTAGCCCTGATCTCTTGACTGGGTGAGAGTATTCTGCTTAATTCAGAAACTCTGTCCATCACCACCCCTTGTTGTTAAATAACCACCAAGAAGGGCACGGCATTCTTAAGAAAAATTGTACATGCCTCTTCTGCATGAAGAAAAGGGATTAACAAAGCATTTCTTTGCTGAGTTTTTACGAGATAATGAGCATTCAAGAGGTGAAAACAAGGTGTGGCTCTTATAAACATTCTAATTGCGATGTCCTCTCTGTGTCGCTCGTTCTAAACGTGAATATAAGGCCTCGGGCATCTGCCATGATTAAGTCACTGCTCAAGACCACATACTGGGACCCCTTTCTATGTACTATTGATTACCCAGGTCCCAGTACTGTTGGGTCAACCCTTATATCATAACGTTGATTCAAACATAGCCAGAACTGGCATGGTTGTTGGTCACCCATAAACCGGATAACGTAGCCCGCGTTTTAAGTACTCCACAAACATCAGAGTGATTGACAGCTGACAAGTCCGAATCACAGGCAAGGTGGACACAGCATGTATCTTTCTTGAGTCAGTAAACTGAGTGCTTTTGATTTGCTAATATTAGTTGTGAATAAAATCTTCTCTTTATGGCCACTTTAACTGCTCTATAAATGAATACCTATATTTTTGTCCATATTTAGTAGGAGGTTTCACCCTAGAATCAAAGCCCTGCAGTGGAAATGTAGGTTTTCGTTGAGAGAGCCCCTATTTTAGATTGAGTGAATCTATTGAAGAGCTGAGTTATAACATTAGTCTAAAAGCAGCGGCATTCTAGACATGGCTCCTATATAAAGACCGATAGCCATTGAAGAGGTTCTGGAACTACTACTGTTGTAGGAGAATAGTCGCAGAGGTGGGAGGGATTCTCCCAGTTAGGACACCAAAGCAAATAGTAGATCACCAGGGCAACTTGTATCAACTAGTACCAAGTGCATACCAAGGTCTAAATAAAGTAGATGAAATATCAACTAGAGGGGAAAATGCAGTGGCGGCTGCTACCTGGAAGCAGCAGTGAGGCTGGGAGGTGGGAGGGGCAGAGGGTGAGTTAAAAAAAAAATCACATACCTACCAGTCGGCCATCTGGCCGGCCAATGTCTCTCCTACGTCCTCTTCCTGGCTTCTTGATGGAGACAGGAAGCAGCAAGCACCAGGGCTCCCAGGCTCCTTGCAGCCAATCACAACGCTGAGCGTCGTGTGGCTAGAGGGGTGGGCATGTTCGCCACGCAGGCTATAATGCTGTCTGCATGGAGAACACAGTATGTGCGCATGACTGTTTTGGGCATCCTGAGAGTGTCGGCCAAGCACTCATGCTCACATAGGGGGTACAAACCACTCCTCCCCCTGCTCTGAGAGCAGCCCCACCCCAAAAAGATGCTGCAACAGGGAAATCTAAAATGCTAATAACCTTGAGTTATTATTTTATTTTTCCTTTTTTTGCACTGCAAAAAGCAGTGGCAATGCTCCTCTGCTTCAGTGGAGGAGACCCCATGTGGGGGGAATGTAGTAGGAAAGGTCAAATATGAACACACCACAGAAAATATAAAACATGCAGAAAATGTAAAACACACGAAGAAATGGCAACAACAAACATGAGTAAAAATGACAGCTGTACGTGGTTAAAAACCTGTTTAGGTCAAAGTCTTATGCAAAGTTCACTTGGAGACTATAGGGGGCTGGCCTAGTATATGGTGCACATTTATTTAAGTGAAGCACCTTTCACTAATCCAGACAGCCCTTGTGGTGACTTTAGTGGTCTTAGACAACCTTGGAAAGCTCTCTAAGTGGTAGTTGTGGAGAGCAGCCTCAGTCTTGTCTAGAAGGAGTGTTAAGCACCTTGTTTTACCAGATCTAATCATATAGTGTAGGTTAAATAAAAAAGAACCACACAGTGTACATGTCAAAAATATATCTATTTATTACAAAACATTCACTAACACAATGGTATACCTCTAACTAGTGATATCAACACAAATACACAACAATACTTCAATTGCAAAAGGTAAGTAAGCACAGTACACAGTGGTCTCCAGGGAGAGCCCAAACCATATACTAAGAAAGTGAAATACGGACTGCCACTGAAGTTACGACTTGGACCAGGAGACTCAGAAGAGCTAGGGACACAAAGAACCACCCAAGGTAAGTACCCAGGAACCCCATTGTGGCTGTTTGCAGAGTGGAAACACAGCAGCGTACTCGATAAAAGTCAACAGGAAAGTCATAGTTGCAGGTTTGAAGAAGGACTCTTCCTAGTGGACCCTGAAGAAACCCCATTGAAGATAGAAGGTTGGAGAGCCACCCCACCCACAGATAGCCCAGGATTCAGGATATCTACATCACAGAAGCCGGGTGCATAGGTGTGAAGTGACATCAGAAACTGCAAAAGACCACAATGGAGGACTTCGGTAAAGATGCAGCTGGAGAAAAAGGTGCAAGAGTCCAGTGGAATATAAGATTGGATCCCCAAAGAGAAGAATCTGTAAGCAGAGGGGACAGAGTCCACATCACTCATAGGTGACCAGGAGGCACGGAATTGCAATGCCCACCAATGTCGGAAGATGCAGGAGCAATGACGGTGACATTCTGACGGCAACAATGAGGACCAGGCGACGCTGAGGAAGACCAAAAGCTGCATATGAGCTTTCTCACATCGGAAGTAGAGAACCAGGGGGTCGGTGTCCGGCAGGAGCACCAACAAGCCTTGGCAGCAGCAACAGGTTTGGAAAAAGATGAAGGAGCAACATTGGGACTAGCAAGGTCCAAGGGACTCACCTAGGTCAGGAGAGTCAAAGAAGGCCCAAAGAAAGCAGCGGAGCTCACTGAAGCAGGAGAAGACCCTCAAGAGGACCCACATGTCAAGGGCACAGGCGTCGCAAGAGGACCTTGAGCAGCTCACTAAAGAGGAAGGCCCACGGTGCAAAGCATGTGATGAGGATGCTGATCTTGGCAGAAAGAGATGCTGGAGGCTAGAGCTTCTTGTAGTCCAAAGATCTCGGACGTGCAAAGCCAACAAGCCTTGGCAACAGCAAGTCAATGAGGTGCACAGGTGTTTGGTCCCAGTGGTTCCGACGATGGATACTGGCCTCAAAATTCCATAGATCACAGGTCAGGCCTCAATGGAGTTGCAGGACCACCACCTGTGTTGCTGAGGCTTTTGAAGTCCTTGGGACGTCAGGAGCAGCTGACTGGTCAGCTTCATTTGGGTGCCTGCAGATGCAGGGGAGTGACTCCTTCACTCCGAGGGAGGTTACATTGGGTGTCCTTGATGCCCACAGGTTTGTTGAAGATCCTGGAAGACGCACAGCCACAGACTTGCAGAACAGCAAGACCAGGAGCAACAGGAGTTTTCCTTGATGCAATCTCCATTCCAGGCATAGTCCAGCAAAGACCAAGTGTCCAGATGATCGAAGAGTGATGTGGTTTCGGTCTTGAGTCTTGTCCCACAATGAATCTGAGGACCCACCTACAGGTAAGCCCTTTTATACCCTAAGAAAGGGGTTAGGACGACTCAGGAGTCCCTTCCAGAGAAGCGGTTGGACAGAAGAGAGCATACTCCTATGTCCTTTGTCCAGTTTTGTGCCAGAGCAAGAGCCAAGGGCTCCCTGGACTGGCTCAAACTGGAGTATGCCAGAAGGGCACCAAATGTACCCTTCAAAGCAGTCTGGTGTTGCTGGCAAGTGCCCCAGCCTAATGCACTAAGTCTTGTCTGGGAGATGGTCACACCTCCCTGTGACAGTAAGCCTATTGTTCTACCTTTCCCTGCTCGAGATTGGCTCAGCAGCATTAGGGCAGAATCATGTCTGTGGTTGGCAGTAGCACTAGCTTGCTGTCAGACACTGCAAGTCTGTAACCGGGAGTACCGGGGGGTACACCAAGGGAGCCCCACAGTACATAGGACTGGAATCGGTGTTGGCATATGATTCCAGCATGTTTGATACTAAACATGACCAGGTTTGGTGCAGCCACTATATAGTTAGACATCCCGTGATGACTGATGTCCACTATATGTTTTAAAATGGCTGACTGTACTTAAAAACCCAAGACAATCGACTCTGGGGTTTGTAGGGGTGTACTGCTCATGCAGGGGCACCCTCACACTTATTATCAAGTACCATGCCTTCAGGATTGAAAGGCCTGCCTTAGGGGAGACTTATAGGTTTTAAGTGTAGTGACCTCAGGTATAAGGAAACATATATCTGTTGTAAGTGTTGCTAGCATCAACTTACACAGGCTGCAATACGGGGCCTGTAGTTCCAGGTTGAGTGGTCTCTCCTGAGTGGCACAATACATCCTGCAGCCGAGGGGAGACCCCTAGTGTACCTATGTCCTGGGTACCTTAGTACTATATACTAGGGACTTACAAGGGTACACCAGTAGCTAATTGTGGAGGTACTAAAGTACTTACCATGTCCAAATGTATGGAGGCAGCACACTGACTGGGGTCCTTATCAGAAGGATCCTCGACAGACTAGTCAAAAAAACATACTGACTCCCTCAAAAAGTGGGGGTAACCATGAAAGCAGATACTACTTTCCTACACAACCCCGCCCCCAAACAAAAGGAGATGGGACTAACCATGCCCAGTTGAGACTGTAGGGAAATGGACCACCTGGAAAGTTTGGGATTCTCTCCCTTTATTCGTTCAGCCATAATGGAGGCTTATGGTGTTTCTGAACAATGAAGTGAGTAACAAACAAGTATGGCCTCAACTTCTTCAAAGCCCAGATCACAGCAAAGACCTCCCTCTCAATAGTTGACCCATGCTTCTACCTGGAGGGCAACCTTCTGCTTATGAAAGCTACTGATTAGTCCTGGCCATCTGCATTAAATTGTGATAGAACTGCACCTACCCCTATCTCAGAAGCATCTGTCTGGGCAATGAAGGTTTTGGAGTAATTAGGACTTTGCGGAATGGGAGCAGTGCACATGGCCTGCTTCAGGTCATCAAATGCCTTTGGCAGCTAACTGTTCACTGAACTTTCCTATGCATTCTATTGGAGGTGAGATCATTACGGGGAGTCAGTATGGACCTAAATATCCCTTAACAAACCTCCTGTAGTACCTAGTTAGGTCCAAGAAAGCTCTGATCTGACTCTGGGGAGTTGGAGCAATCTAATCCATTATGGTTTGGATTTTGCTTTCCAATGGTTGAAACTGGCCTTCACCTACCAGGTTGCCCAGGTACAGAACCTGGCTCTGCCCTGTCTGGAACTTTGTGGCCTTGATAGGGATGCCTGCCTTTTGCAGGGCCTCTAGAACATTACTGAGGTGGGCCAAGTGATCCTCCCAGGTGGGGCTAAAGACAGCAATATGATCTGGATATGCTGCACTATAGGCTTTCAGACCTGTGAGAACTTTGTTCACCAACCTCTTGAATGTGGCAGGTGCATTCTTCAAACCAAAATGCATTACAATAAATTGATAATGCCTACTAGGGATTAAATACTTAGATACTTGGCTGAGGTCAGAGTATCAATCAGCTCACCTTCCCTGGGAATTGGATGGGCATCAATCCAAGTGACTACATTGAGACCTCTATAGTACACACAAAACCTCATCTCTCTCTTACTATCTTGGGTATGAAGTTTGGCACAAGGACTATAGGCCGCCTTCGATACCATTTCCCATTGCACCCTAATCACGAGACTCCAGGACCCCGTCATCCATGACAAGGCCATGGACTGGATTCACTCTTTCCTTACCGGCCAAACACAGCAAGTCAAACTGCCTCTGTTCCTCTCAGAACCTAGAGAGATCAGCGGCGGAGTACCCCAGGGCTCCTTCCCGAGCCGCACCCTCTTCAACATCTACATGGCCCCTCTCGCAGCTATCGTTGGAAGCCACAGACTCAACATTGTCTCTACGTCAACAACATCCGGCTGATTCTCTCCTTTAGCAACAAATCCACACCCACCAGAATCAACTTTCACAGGAAGTCCGTTGCCACCTGGATGAAAGACCGCTGCCTTAAGCTCAACTCGGACAAGACCGAAGTACTCATCCTAGGACCTGCCCAATCCGTCTGGGACGAATCCTGGTGGCCCACCATACTGGGAAACCCTCTGGCCCACATGGACCATGCACATAGCCGCTGCAACATACTGGACTGCTTGCTCACAATGACATCCAAGATCAATGCCGTATCCTCATCCTGCTTCCACATGCTCCGCCTGCTTTGAAAGACTTTCAGATGCATGCCCACAGAATCCAGAAAGACAGACACCCACAAACTCATCACCAGTAGACTGGAGTACGGCAACGCACTCTAAGTCGGTGTCACCCAGGAACAGCTCAGGAAATTTGAGAACGTACAAAACCCAGCAGCCAGACTGGTCCCCAATATCCCCCGCCACAGGCACATAACACAGCCCCTCTGACAACTCCACTGGCTCCCAGTCAACAAGATAATCACCTTCAAGCTCTTCACACATGCCTACAAAGCTCTTTACGATGCAGGACCAGCATATCTAAACCACTGCCTCTCATTCCACATACCTACCACACAACTTTAATCCGCCCAACTTGCCCTGGCCACTGTCCCATGGATTGCCTAGACCGGAACAGGAGGAAGATCCTTCTCCTACCTCGCCACCAAGACCTGGAACACCATGCACCTCAGGAAATCCCAGTCGCTGACCCAAATCAGGGAGGATCTCAAGACCTGGCTCTTTGACTGAACCTCCACGCCCAGATGGATCAGCAACTCACTCCGCCTCCGCACCTTGAGACCCTCACGGCTTAGTAGCCGCACTGTACAAAATCCTGATTGATTAATTGATTAACTAACCCAAAGGTTAGCCGAAGGTTCAATGACCCCAAACTCCAGAATCTTATGGACCTCAGTCCTGATGCAGTCTCTGACATGGTCAGGCTGTCTGTAGATTTTACTCTTGACAGGCAGACTGTCACCTGTGTCCACTTTATGGGTACACAAGGTGGTTTGAAACTGATTAAAGACTTGCCTAAAATCCGATTGATGCTGGTCTGTGAGGCTGCCTGCCAAGGCTACTCCGCCCTCAGGGTCCTGAGAGAGAAGGACTTTCTTTCTCCTGTCTCTCAAGGCTTTAGGCAGTTCACATGAAGAACTCTGTTAGGACTTCTCTGAGTGCCTAGGTCCACCAAGTAGGTGAACTCACCTTTTTTCTCAAGGATGGTGTGTGGGGCCACTCCACTTGTCTTGAAGAGCAGCTGGGGCAAGAGGCTCCAACACCCACACTTTCTGTCCTGGCTGGTAAACAGTCAGAACAGCCTTTTGGTAATACCAAACGTTCTGAAGCTCCTTGCTAGCCTCAAAGATGTTGCTGGCCTCCATAATGTACTCAGACATATGTGAACGCAGGACAAGGATATAGTCCACAATGTCTTGTTTAGGAGGTTTGAGAGGTTGCCCCCATCCCTCCTTAACCAGACACAATTGGCCCCTAAGTGGATTTCCAAACAGAAGTTCAAATGAGCTATAGCCACCTCCTTCTGAGGAACCTCTCTGTAGGCAAAGAGAAGGCAGGGTGGTAAAACATCCCATTTTCACCTAGGCATTTCTGGGAGTCCAGTGATCATGACTGACTGAATTATTTTGTAAGAGCTCTTATGCTGAGGCATCTTGGCGCTGTGAGACGGAAGAGAAGTAGAGGATGGTTACGGCATCGTGAAGAGCCAGGTCTTCAGCGCCCTTCTAAAACTAGCTCTCTTCTTTTCCGAGCGCAGTGTGATGGGCATACTGTTCCATAGCTTGGGGGCTACATGGGAGAAAGATCTACCACCCCACTGGGCTCTCTTTATTCTAGGCATTTGGAGTAGATCTTGACTACAGGATCTTAAGGTACGTGCAGGCCCATAGCGAGGGAGAAGGTTGGTGAGCGCCTCAGATATGTTCCCATGCAGCAATTTGTGAACCAGGCACAAGGCCTTGAATTGGATTATGCGCCTAACTGGGAGCCAGTGGAGTTCCCATATGGCTTTAGAGGTGGGGTGTCTTTTAGGGAGGTTGAGTAGAACTCTTGCTGCTGTGTTTTGGATGGACTGGAGCCTGGCAAGCTGTTTTTCACCTGCTCACAGATAGAGAGCATTACAATAGTCCACCCTGGACATGATTAGAGCTTCCACCACTGTTTTCCTAAGAGAAAACGGTATATAGGGTAAAATTTTCCTAAGTACCTTCATTGTGTAGAAACATGCCGAGGTAACCTCACTAATGTGTGCTGTGCAGGTGAGATCCTTATCAATTATGAAGCCTAGATTTCTGACCTTGTTGGCTGGGACACGGCAGCTGCCAGCTTCTGGAGGCCACCATTGGTGACTCCAGATGGATGGTTTTTGGCCAAATTCGATCACTTCAGTCTTTTCGGTGTTAAGCTTTAAGAAGTGATCGTTCATCCACTTCTTTACGTCAGACAGACAGTTCCTGAAACTAGCAGCTGTGGCTTCCACCGACTGGGAAAGTGACATCACTAATTGAGTGTCGTCGGCATATGACACTAAATTCAGGCCATGAGATTTTATTAATGAAGCTAGGGGAGTGACGTACAGATTAAATAGGGTGGGTGATAGGGCCGACCCCTGAGGGACACCACATGGGAGATGGAACTCTGCTGAGTGGAGACCACCCCAGTGGATTTGGTGTATGCGGGCCTGTTGGACAGGCCACATGAAGGGCCCGCTCCCCCTCTGCCCGACCAGGCCCGAGCCCGGTCCCTCAAGTGTTACACCCCACCACTCCACGTTTTCCGTCCCCTCCGGGGCCCCTGCCTCTGAACATCTCGACCTCTTGGGCCCGATCCCCTACTGGCCCTCGCGTCCGACCTGGTCGCCATCTTGGACACTGCACCACGAGGCCGCGCGGCCTCCGATCGACCCTAACCCTGGGCCTGGCCAGGCCTCAGACATCCCGGCACCACCATCCACCCAGGAGGTGAGCGGACTACTTGGCAGGTCAATGGGAGAAAGAGGTGTCGATGGCTCTCCCCCGCCAGGTACCGCTCGCCCCCAGCCTCCCCGGGCGCTGGCTCCACCCCCCTGCTGGGTGTCTGGACTCCCTCATCCTGGACCCTCCGACCTCCAAGTGCGAGGGTCCGGACATCAAAGGGCACCAGCCCTATAACTGGGACAGCTCCAGAGCAGGAAGGCAGTTGTATCCTGGAGTCGAGAGACGCAGAGAAGAACTCATCCTTGACGGACTACTGGCGCTGCCGTAGCCCTACCTTGTGAACTATCGTCCTGCCTGCTGGCGCTGCCGCAACCTCCGTAATCCTTCATCGTCGTCGGGACCTGCTGGCGTGGCCGCGGACCGTTTGTACCACCATCTTCATCGGGACCTGCTGGCTCCGCCGCGGACCGTCGCTACCTTCAACCATCTCGGGACCTGCTGGCTCCGCCGCGGCCCGATCATCTAGAACGCCGAGCTCGAGGATTGAGAGCTATCCATCCACCCAATTGGTAACAAGACTGTCCCGCTACCCCTTTTCCCAACTAGAGACCTGAACCGAGGGGACCCCTGAGTCCAGACCTCCTTGTATCATTTGACCGTACTCGAAGAATTGCTGATAAAGTATCGTTTAACCTTATCCTTGTGTGGTGTCCGTCTGTGGGGGGGAAGTTACTTGCCTGTACGATCGCTGGAGACGGCTCTCCCTGGAGACCTCTCCCCTTATACTCGGCCGACCCTCCCGGTCCTTCTAACATTGGTGGCCAGCGGCGCGATCCGAATCACCGCATAATCGTACAGAGAGTAGCTCACCCCACGACGAAATCACGATGACAACCAAAGAAAGCGGAGCCACCGAGAAATTTCAGATGGAGAAATTGGAAGAATACAGCCATCGTGAGTTAAAACAATTCTGCATCGAACTAGGTATCGCTACCACCGGTCTAAGTACCAAAGACGATTTCAAGCATGCCCTGGAGTCCTGGGCAGAAACCGGGGCCGTCAGACCCCCGGACCAAAATATCGCAGCAGTAGAAAAAGACACCGCGGCTCCCGAGGAGCGAAGAACGGGCCTCTCGCAAGACGAGATCCAGGAACGAGAAAGAACAAGACTACATGAACTAGAAATGGCCCGGCTCAAAATGGATGGTGAACTCAAGTTGGCCGAACAGAAACTGAACTTAGAACATCTGAGGCTCCGAGAAGAAAGAGAGGAAAAACAGAGACAAAGAGAGCTCGAGGAAAAAAGACTGGCATATGAACATGAGCGCAAATTAGCTGAGATAGACTTACGCAAGCAGAACAAAGAATCAGGGGCGACCGAGCAACCCCGCACCCCGGGAGCAACAGATAAGAAGGTACACATCCCCAAGGATGTCGTTCGAGAATACTTCCGAGAGGACGACATCCAACAATGGTTCAAGGCCTACGAAATAGCTATGACCTCCCACCGGATCGATCGAAGCGACTGGGGAGCCGGTCTATGGGGGAGATTCCTCAACGAGGGCCGCGATGCCCTGCTACAGCTCCCGGACCATCTGATGACCTCCTATGACCACATGAAAGCAGCCCTCCTCACCCGCTATGGGCTCACACCCGAGATGTACCGCCAGAGGTTCAGAGACTGCACCCGCATCCCGGGTACAACTTGGGTGGAGTACGTGAACTATTTCAGCAGAGCCTTCGAGGGTTGGATCAAAGGAAGCAATGTCACAACTTACGAACAGCTCTTCAATCTCATGGTGTGGGAGCATCTGTCAAACAATTGCTTCATCGAGCTCCGGCAGCACCTCCTCGACAGCAAATTGACTGATCCACGGCAGCTCGCAGCCGAAGCTGACCGGTGGGAAATCACCAGAGTGGGCCGAAATGGGTCCTATGAACAGAACCGGAACCACCACGGTCAGCACCGTCCCCGAGGAGGAGGAGGAGGGGGCCAAGGATGAGGAAGAGACAGCGCTCCGGCCGCCCCCGCTGCCAGCACCACCCCCCCGGCCAACCGGGGCAGCACCCCGGCACGACCGGGATATAGGGCCAATGTCACGTGTCACCGATGCCAGCGAGTCGGCCACTACGCAAACGACCCAAATTGCCCACAGAACCAGAGCCCGAGACCCCGCCAGGTGGCTGCTGCTGCCCTGGGGGAAGAACAGATCTCCGAGGAACAAGAAGAATATGAGCAAGAACATCAAGAATGGGAGCCAGCCGCCATGGCTCTAGCCTGCTTAGGGGGGAAAGACATGGTCCCGCGGGTCCCCCTACCCGCTAACACCCGGAAGTACAGTCAATGGGTGAGCATCAATGGACGCCGGGCCGAAGCCCTCCGTGACACCGGGGCCAGTGTAACAGCCGTCCGCTGTCACCTGGTGACCCCAGAACAGTTCCTACCAAATATTCTCTGCCCTGTCCGTTCAGCCGATAACTCGGAGAGTCTGTGTCGGATTGCCTGCGTCCCTTTCGAATGGGGAGGAGTCTCCGGCATGTTGAAGGTGACGGTCCGAGATGATGCTCCCGTAGACTGCCTCCTGGGGAATGACCTTGAAAGCTCCCCGTGGGCAGCCGTAGAACGAAGAGAACACCTGGGGATGTTAGGCATCCCGGACTGGGCGTGCGTCACCACCCGGTCCATGGCCGCCCGTGCCAATCTCCGACCCGAGGAACCTGAATGGCCGGCGCCTCCTCCCCCGGTCACTCCAGTAGAAGACGCCGACCGTGCCGTCCCCCCAGAACCAGCTCAAACTCCGGACCTCTCTGGCCTTGACCAGTGGCATCAAGAGGGGGGGCCCACACAGGAGCAGTTTCGCCAAGAGCAGAAGACCTGTCCCTCCCTCGAGGGACTCCGCCAACAAGCCCTCGCCCAGAGCGCAGGGGATACCTCCGGAACACATTGGGTCTATTGGGACAATGATCTGCTATACAGTGAACAAAGGATCGCGGAGTTGGGGGCCAGTCGAGTGCTAGTAGTGCCCCTCCGTTTTAGAGACTTCTTGCTAAATCTGGCCCACGATGTCCCCCTGGCTGGGCACCTTGGTCAGGATAAGACTTACAGCCGCCTAGTGACCCACTTCTTCTGGCCTAAAATGAGGAATGATGTACTCCAGCATTGCCGATCTTGCTCCACGTGCCAAGCCAGTGGAAAGAGCGGCCGCAAACTGAAAGCCCCCCTGCAACCATTTCCAGTGGTCACCACCCCGTTCGAGAGGGTCGGGATAGACATTGTGGGGCCCCTGGATCCCCGTACAGCACAAGGACATCGGTTCATCCTGGTACTGGTGGACCACACCACCCGCTACCCCGAGGCTGTTCCCCTGCGAACTGTGACAGCCCCGGTAGTCGGCCGGGCCCTGATGGGGATCTTCTCCCGTGTGGGCTTCCCCCGAGAAGTCGTCAGCGACAGAGGCACAAACTTTATTTCAAAATACATGAAGTCCCTCTGGCAACAGTGTGGGGTCACCTACCGATTCACGACCCCCTATCACCCGCAAGGAAACGGACTCGTTGAGAGGTTCAACCGCACGCTCAAAGGGATGATTGGGGGGTTGGAAGAGCCCCTCCGTCGCCAGTGGGATGTGCTACTGCCGTGCCTCCTCTTCGCATATCGAGAAGTCCCCCAGAAGTCCCTCGGCTTCAGCCCGTTTGAACTGTTGTATGGACACCCCGTACGGGGGCCGCTCAGCCTAGTCAAGGAAGGCTGGGAAATGCCCCCTCTAAAGAACCCTCCAGATGTCTTCAAATACCTCCTAACCCTCCGCAACCAGACCCGACGGTTCAGGGAGATAGCGAAAGCAAACTTGGAGGCCAGTCAAGAGGACATGAAAAAGTGGTATGACCAAAATGCCTCCTCCATCGAATTTGAACCCGGCCAACAAGTGTGGGTAATGTCCCCCACCGAACCATGCGCCCTGCAAGACAAGTGGACGGGGCCCTTCAAAGTAGTCGAGCGCAAGGGCCCTGTCACCTATCTCATCGACATGGAATCTTCACGGAACCCCCTCCGGGTCCTCCACGCTAATAGACTGAAACCCCATTTCGTGCGTTCAGAACTCAGCCTCCTGATGGCCACAGACAATGGAGCCGAAGAAGACTCCGAACCCCTCCCTGACCTCCTACGGACTCGGGAGAAAGACGGCTCCGTGGACGGGGTCCGACTCTCGGAGGCCCTCACCCTGGAACAACGCCAAGAATGTCGAGACCTTCTGCTGCAGTTCGCCAGCTTGTTCTCCCTCACCCCAGGTGTCACCTCCTGGTGTGTGCACGACGTGGACACGGGGGACAGCCCCCCTATCCGCCACCGGGCCTACCGCGTACCAGATCGGGTACGGGCCTGCATCCAAGAAGAGGTAACCAAGATGCTCACGCTCGGGGTCATTGAGCCCTCAGACAGCCCCTGGGCCAGCCCAGTAGTACTGGTCCCCAAAGCAGCCGCCCCCGGCACCACACCGGAACTCCGGTTCTGCGTCGACTACCGGGGCTTGAATGCGGTCACCAGAACAGACGCACATCCCATCCCCCGGGCAGATGAACTAATCGACCGCATGGGAGCTGCCCGCTACCTCAGCATTTTCGACCTGACGGCGGGCTACTGGCAGATCGGCCTCACACCCCGGGCCCAAGAACGATCTGCGTTTTCCACTCCTGACGGCCATTATCATTTCAAGGTCATGCCCTTCGGCATGAAGAATGCCCCAGCAACGTTTCAGCGACTCGTTAATCAGGTCTTGGCAGGACTCGAGGGATTCAGCGCCGCCTACCTAGACGACATCGCTGTATACAGCCACCACTGGTCCGACCACCTCCACCACCTCCGAGAGGTGCTACAGGCCCTTCAGCGAGCTGGCCTCACGATCAAGGCCAGCAAATGCCAGATTGGTCAGGGGTCCGTGACCTACCTCGGACACCAGGTGGGAAGCGGCCTGGTGGCCCCTCTGCAGCTCAAGATCGCCGCCATCCAGTCCTGGCAGCCCCCCATCACCCAGACCGAGGTACGCGCCTTTTTGGGACTCACGGGCTATTACCGACGGTTCGTGAAGGACTATGGTAGCATAGTGGGGCCCCTCACAGAACTCACATCCAAAAATCAACCAAAGACGGTCAACTGGACCCCGGACTGTCAAACAGCCTTCGAACAACTGAAGGCCGCCATGTGCTCCGCCCCTGTGCTCCAGGCCCCCCGACTACAGCCGGGAATTCGTCGTCCAGACGGATGCCTCCGACCACGGCATTGGGGCGGTCCTGTCTCAATTGAACCCCGAAGGCCTTGATCAGCCAGTGGCCTTCATCAGCAGGCGACTCCTGCCCCGAGAACAACGCTGGAGCACCATCGAGAGGGAGGCCTTCGCCGTGGTGTGGGCCCTCAAAAAGCTCCGGCCCTATCTCTTTGGCACACACTTTCGGGTACAGACCGATCATCGACCCCTGCAGTGGCTGATGCAGATGCGGGGGGAGAACCCAAAACTACTACGTTGGTCCATCTCCCTACAGGGGATGGACTTCACTGTGGAACATCGGCCTGGACAAGACCACGCCAACGCGGATGGCCTGTCACGCTTTTTCCGCCTCGACGAGGAGAGTCCCCAAGAGGATGGGTGACTCTCCCCGCCTTCAGCTGGGGGGGACGCATGTTGGACAGGCCACATGAAGGGCCCGCTCCCCCTCTGCCCGACCAGGCCCGAGCCCGGTCCCTCAAGTGTTACACTCCACCACTCCACGTTTTCCGTCCCCTCCGGGGCCCCTGCCTCTGAACATCTCGACCTCTTGGGCCCGATCCCCTACTGGCCCTCGCGTCCGACCTGGTCGCCATCTTGGACACTGCACCACGAGGCCGCGCGGCCTCCGATCGACCCTAACCCTGGGCCTGGCCAGGCCTCAGACATCCCGGCACCACCATCCACCCAGGAGGTGAGCGGACTACTTGGCAGGTCAATGGGAGAAAGAGGTGTCGATGGCTCTCCCCCGCCAGGTACCGCTCGCCCCCAGCCTCCCCGGGCGCTGGCTCCACCCCCCTGCTGGGTGTCTGGACTCCCTCATCCTGGACCCTCCGACCTCCAAGTGCGAGGGTCCGGACATCAAAGGGCACCAGCCCTATAACTGGGACAGCTCCAGAGCAGGAAGGCAGTTGTATCCTGGAGTCGAGAGACGCAGAGAAGAACTCATCCTTGACGGACTACTGGCGCTGCCGTAGCCCTACCTTGTGAACTATCGTCCTGCCTGCTGGCGCTGCCGCAACCTCCGTAATCCTTCATCGTCGTCGGGACCTGCTGGCGTGGCCGCGGACCGTTTGTACCACCATCTTCATCGGGACCTGCTGGCTCCGCCGCGGACCGTCGCTACCTTCAACCATCTCGGGACCTGCTGGCTCCGCCGCGGCCCGATCATCTAGAACGCCGAGCTCGAGGATTGAGAGCTATCCATCCACCCAATTGGTAACAAGACTGTCCCGCTACCCCTTTTCCCAACTAGAGACCCGAACCGAGGGGACCCCTGAGTCCAGACCTCCTTGTATCATTTGACCGTACTCGAAGAATTGCTGATAAAGTATCGTTTAACCTTATCCTTGTGTGGTGTCCGTCTGTGGGGGGGAAGTTACTTGCCTGTACGATCGCTGGAGACGGCTCTCCCTGGAGACCTCTCCCCTTATACTCGGCCGACCCTCCCGGTCCTTCTAACAGGGCCTCTAGGAAGGACTCGAGAAGAGCTAAGGCGGTATCTGTGATGCCCAGCACCCTCAGTCTGTTAAGTAGGACCCCATGGTTAACGGTGTCGAATGCCGCTGTAAGATCCAGTAGGATCAAAGCGGCTCTACCCCCATCGTCCATGGTCCTGCGGATGTCTTTTGTTGCTACGATCAGAGCGGATTCGGTGGAGTGGCAGGCCCTAAAGCCGAGTTGAGTGGAATCTAAAAGATGGTTGTGATCTAGGTGTTTAGTGAGCTCCTGGTTCATAGCTCTCTCCAGCATTTTGGCCGGAAGATGGAGACAGGATATTGGCCGATAGTGCTTGGATTCCGTTGGGTCCAGTGTCTCCTTTTTAAGAATGGGCCTGATGCATGCTTTCTTCCAACTACCGGGGAAACAGCCGGAGCTTAGGACGGTGTTCAGGAGCGGGGTAAGGACCGGGCTGATTGTTTCTGGGACCTGATGCAGTAATATAGGGGGGACAGGGGTCCAACGATGATCCCGATTTGGTCTGCAAAAGCAGAGTGGCTACCTGAGAGTCACTTAATGGTGAGAATTGCGAGAGATTGGAAATGTGAGGTGCCAAATATGTTGTTTGGGGATTTACCACTCTGGCATGTAAGGAGTGAAGGCCGCCATAAACCGCCTGGACCTTTTGCTGGAAAAATTGTGCTATGTTTTCCACAAAGTCCTGGTCGGGTATGAAAACAGTGTCCCTGGGGCTTTTGGCTAGGTGCGCAACTGTCTTAAACAGTTCTTTGGAGGAATTTGAGGATTCTAGGATTTATTTTTAGTAGAAAGTCGCCTTAGCTTGCTCTATCGCTGTCTTGTATTCATGTAGGACTGCTGTGTACTCTTTCCTGGTGTGAGGGCTATAGTCGGCACGCCATAATCTTTCCTGGCACAAACATTTCAGTTTAATTAATTTCACCTCAGGGGTGTACCATTGTGAAGTGGCTGAGCGTTTCCTGGGCTTTCTATGTTTCCTCGGGGACTAGCTCGTTCACCGCGTGGCTAAGCCATGTGTTGAATTTGTAAGCTCCATTATTACTGTCACAGCTCTCGAGTGAGGGAAGATCTCTTGATAGAGCGTTCGAGAGTTGAGCAGCTTCGAGCTTCTTTCATGGGCAGGTTTTTATTGGGAGAAAGAAATCTCTCCGCCTGATGTTTACTAGAGTTGTGTTAAGGTTAAAGTGAATGACTGCATGGTCAGACCATGGAACTGGGGTAATTGAGGTGACCTTTATGTGCTTGTTATTAGTGAAGACCGCGTCGAGAGTGTGGCCCGCTATATGGGTGGGCCCTACAACTAATTGGTTCAGCCCGAAACTGCAAAAGTTTTCTATTAGGGTGGATGTTTCCACAGAATTATTATCCTCAAGGTGGAAATTAAAATCACCTAGTACCGTAAATGTTGGTTGGTCTAGGGTAGATTCCAGGTAGGTTAAAAGGGCCTTGGTGAAAGGACCTCTAGGCCCTGGGGGTCTATAGAGCAGGAGGCCCGCAAATATTATTTGGTTACTCAGTTTGACAGTGAAGGATATGGACTCAGCCTCCAGATGCTTATTTTAAGGTGCGAGCGGTGAATAATTGCTATTCCACCGCCCATAGATCCCGGTCTGTTAGCATGTACCACGGAGTAGTCTGCGGGTACTGCTGTGTTCCAGTCGGGCCCTGACGCTTCCGAGGCCCAAGTTTCCGTTAGGAAAGCTAAGTCTGCCGCGTTATCGGTTATTAGTGCTTCTATTTCATGCTTATGTTTGGGCATCGATCTTACGTTTATAAAGATGTTTTTTAGAGTCCTTATATTACAGTTACGCCTGTTATCCGTGCTCTGATATTGAGTGTGGGGCCTGCTTGCCACTGTGCTCTTACTCTGCAGGCTAAGGGGGGTACACAGTGACTTTCCCTGTAGCATGAATCCGCATGCGGAGCACTTGCGATGTTCCAGCATGCCATTGTCATGCAGTAATAGCGCATGTGGGCAGGCGCCAGGCCTTAGATTAGTTAATGCTTCTAATGAATATATATTTTTGGGAAAATGGGCAGGGATTTGGGCACTGGGCGCTGGTCCGGCTCGGACGGGTGCAGACGGGCTTGCCTTTGGCGCGCCACCGGCTCGCCCGCTGCGCGTCCTGAGAACATAGGGCTAAGTAGGCTCGTAGCCTAGGAAGTCGCGACTGCTAGAGCCTTAAGGGTCATGTTGATCCTTTCAACAAGCCCATTGCACAGTGGATGGTATGGTGTGTTAAACTTGTAGTTTACACCACACTCTTTCCACATTGCATTTATGTAGCTAGACATGAAGTTTGTACTCTATCTGGCAAGACTGCTTTAGGAAACCCCACTATGGAAAAGAGTCCCAGAAGGGACCTAGCCTCCACAGGTGCTCTAGTGTTCCTAAGGGGAATAGCCTCTGGATACCTAGTGGTGTGGTCCACTACCACTAGGATGTAACTGTGTCCAGATGCTGGAAGGTTCAAGGGAGCAACAATGTCTATCCCTACCTCCTCAATGGGAACCCCAACCAATGGAAGTAGAAGTAAGGGGGTTTTGTAGTGCCACCTGACTTACCACTGGCTTTGCAAGAGACACAGAAGTGGCAAAACTGCTTGGTGTCTTTAGACATGTGGGGTAGGTGAAAATAAGGGACAAGCCTGTCCCAAGTCGTGCTGTGCCCAAGATGTCCTGCAAGGGGAATGTCATGTGCTAGGGACAGAAAAAAAAACTGTATTTCAGAGGTATAACCATAATCCTGGAGGCACTAGACTTGGAGTCTCTACTCTCAGAAAACGGAAGCCCATCTTCCCAATAGATCCTATTGGACCCACTGACAGTCCCTGCCTCATCAGCAGCAGCTTGTTGTCCGAGCGGTTCAAGAAAGGGGCAGGATTTCTGCTCCCTACTCAAGTCTACCCTAGAAGGGACACCTGCTCCCAAGAACTCTAACGTGTCAGGTCCAAGTTCCTCTGAGACAATTCCTAAACAGGGGCTAGGATCCTCTCCCTCAGGAGACTGATCCTCACTGGGAGTCTGTAGGAAGGATAATTCCTTATCCTGCCTGCTCCTTTTCATAGGACCTAGCAGGTCCATTTATTCAGGGTCCAGAGCTCCCTTAGTGCCTAACTATTTGGCCTGAGCCCTAGTAACAGCAAATGCACTGGCAGAGATTCCCATCATCTCTGCATGTATCCTGATCTCCACTTCAGACCAGGCTGATGTTTCCAAATCATTGCCCAACAGACAGTCCACAGGTAGGTGTGGGGAAACCACAACTCTTTTATGGCCAGTTACCCCTTCCCAGCTGAGATTTAAAAATGTCAAGGAATGATTAGTCCTGACATTGCTTGCATTGGCCACTTGGTAAAGTTGACCAAGTATGATTTGGTCAAGAGACACAAGTTTCTCTGTCACCATGGTGACACTGGCCCCTGTGTCCCTGTATGTCACAGCTTCCTGACCATTGATCAGAGGCTGTTGCCTGTACTTGCCCAAGTTAGTGGGACTTACAAGTACAGTAGAAAGTTCCATGCCACTGTCACAGGAAAGAACAGCCTGAGTGTGTGTTCTGACTAGGCCAGAACCCACTTCAGAACCCAAGGTTAACCCTACTAATTCCTTGGAGGCACTACTACTACTTGTGCTGGTGCTAGGGGTGCTAGTTGCCTTAGAAGAAGTAGTAGTAGCTTCTCCGGTGTTAGCTTTAGAGCAATTGGCATCCCTTGCTCTGTGGCCTTTCACCTTACACAGGTATCACCAAGAATTCTTGCCAAAAAAAGAGGAGTTTTGAGACCCACCCCCAGAGAAAGATCTTTGGGGACCTTATGAAGATGCATTGTTGTCTTTACCTTACTCTCTATACCCTTCTCTTGGGCCTTAAAATAATCTTGCTACCTCTGGTCACCTCCACCACCATTGTTTTTCTGATTCACCCTGTTGCGGACCCATTTGTCTGTCTTTTTTCCCAATTCTTGGGAAGAGGTCAGATCAGAGTCCACCTGGTACTGGTGCAGCTGTTGATTTGGATCACAATTAAGGATGTGCTCCCTCATCAATAAATTGTACTATCCCTCATAGTCATGCACATTACTCCCATGAAGCCTGCCTTCCAGAGCCTCAATAGCACTGTCTACAGAATCAACCCAGTCTAGGGTGTGTGCCTTCTATGTGTCCCTAAATTTGACCCTGTACTGTTCAGAGGTCAAACCAAACCCATCTATGAGGGCACTCTTCACAACTGCATAGTTGTCAGCATATTCCTCCTTAACAGTGAGAAGTTTGTCTCTGCCTTGCTATCAAAGGAGAGTGACTGGATAGCTTCCCACTGCCCTTGAGGGGCCGTTTGTACTTTACAGGCCATATCCAAGGCAGTGATCAATTTATGGATATCATTGCCCTCATGGTAAAGAGGTACTATCCTGCTCAGGTTACTAGCATCAAAAGATTACTCCCTGACCCTAGGAACACTAGTACTGCCATCGTAGGGCTCTAGTCCGTAGTTCTTCCTACCCCTCTGTATTCCCAACGTTTTCATATCAAGGGCCAGCTGCTCCTGCTTGATTCTGAGCTTGGCTTTCTCAAGCTCAAGCAAGTGGCATTTCCTCTCTAAGGAGTCCTCCCTCTGACTGGAGATGGAGGTCACTACGGAATTGTCAGAGGCATTCCGTAAACCCACTGCCAAAAATACTATCCGTCAATTTGGGAGTTTTCACCCCCACTGTCAAAAAGATTCGATCCCCTTTGGGGAATTCCTTCGAATTTGCCGCAATTGTACTTCTCTCACCGATTACGAGACTCACAGTGCATCCTTGAAAGACAGGCTAATCAAAAGAGGCTACCCACACCGCCTAGTTCGTCAAGCTTATAAAAGAGCAAAATATTACGATAGAGATGCGTTGCTCAGTCACACAAGACAGAAATCTCAAGATAAGATAACATGCGTGATAAATCATTCCACATTGAATTACAAAATAAAAAATGTAATCAACAAGAATTGGAGAATTGAGAACTGAGAATGAGTTTCAGCTAGAGAAGCCCCTAATAGCCTACAGACGCAACAGAAATCTTAGAGACCGGCTGGTCCATACACAAAACAAACTCCGACCACGTAAGACACAGACAACCCTGACGAGTTTGGAGACAATTCGAGGTAATCACAGATGTGTCAATTGCCATGCCTGTGAAGCCGCCATAGTTAGTGACACCATCCAGCATAATAATGTAAACATAACATTAAAGTCATTCACTAATTGTAGAAGCAAAAACGTTGTTTACTATATTGTATGTCCTTGTGGGCTTGCATACATAGGCGAAACAGGCGAATCAGCTGTAAGAACATCCAAAATGACAGCTCCTTTAACACAACACTGTGTTGACTTGAATCACAGAGAATCTGAACTCAGATGGTGTATCTTGGAAAAAGTCCAATATAAAAATGGCGAATTAATGGAAAGAACAAGGAAAAAACGAGAATGTTACTGGATTTTTCGTCTAGACAGTGTGAGAAGAGGTTTAAATGAAAATATTTCTTGGTATGTTACAGAATAACAAGCTTAATATACCTTGATTGACAGTATGGTTGATAAGGGTTACTTTGCAACAAAAAAAAAAAATTTCCTTAATACTCCAGTCTTACTCGATTTCTTCTTACCTTATAGGAAATGAGTTATACTCAACTTCTCTCCCTGATAAGTAGACATAATGTAGTTCTGCACATAATAGGCTACTGTGACCCTCTTTCTATAGTGACGGACATATATACATCTATATTTGAAACACTTGCCTACCAACCCCAGCTCATCAGGGGTGATGTCCAGAATGATAAATATTTAATGGGGATATTTAAGGAATAAAACCCCATATATTAAAGTTGTCCATAAAAGCCTTACTCGCGAGTGCAAAATGCGATTGACAGAGTTGAAATCCATTTTGAGTAAACATGTGGCTCTCCAATGTCTTTTATCTCTTGCCCTTCGGCAAGTCTATTTCATCATGAGTCATTTCTACATAGATACTCACAGAATCGGGACATAGCTAACAAGCAAAAAAACCCTACTTAGCAATGGCGCCCATATTAGTCCTAACCAAAAGCTTAGATACCATAGGAACTTCCTAGCTCGGAGAGATAGAAACTTTTAGGTACACATTTGGATCTTTAAATTTTAAAAAAACTCTATTTTGTTTAATCCATAGATCGAACTTACAACACATTGATATATAATGCCTTTTTTCGCGTTTTACTTATATGACACCACTTAGAAATGGCGCCCGTTCAACACGCCATATCCTAATTACGTAGTCGGACATTTGGCGCGAGAATCTAGATATTTAAATGAAGGTCCAACAAGAGGTCGTTCCTAGCCCACGGGATCACGAGCCGAGGTCCATTGGCGGTTACGTCTCTCGACAACTGAGGTAAGCAAACTGCTCAGACGGTTACGGGTTACGATTACGCGTCCTGGCTATTGATAATTATAACGGCATTAGACACCAATCGACCTAACTTGTGGGTATACTCCCTAAGGGCTTGTAGTCTCACTCGCATCTTGAAGATTCATGCTTCCTTGTGAAATAGCGGTTTTTTAAACAGGAGTTGTAGCTCGTAATCACTACACTTGAGCCGTTCCCGAATACGAGGTGTTAAGATAACATAGAGAAACTCATTCGGAGTTAGCAAGGGCACAGAGGACATTCTTTTTAGTTTGTATTCAACCTTAAACTTAATGAATAACAATGGAACCTTAGGAACGACAGCGACCATAGTACTATGTACCTGACTTAAGCATAGACATAATGAACTTTCATGATTTTGGCCTCCGTTATTTCATTTCAGCTATAAAATTAAATATCAGGGAGATGCCTGTGATAAATTAAGAAAATAAAGAAATTACTCAAAGCGTATCAAAGGATTTTTTGCTGAGCTGTTTCTGCAATCTATAAGGTAAGTCTTACACTATACTCCTAATGTGTTGATTAACGGTTAGATATAGGTTTACTTAGACTAAGTACTATCCTTGTGAAATAGCGTTTTTTTTAGACAGGAGGTGTAGCTCGTGATCACTACAATTGAGCTGTTCCCGAATACGAGGTATTGAGGTAGCACATAGGAACTCATGCAAAGTTAGCGAAGGCACCTAGGCAAACCTCCAGTGATCACCAAGAGGACATTCTGTGTAGTCTGTATTCGACCTCAAACTTAATGAACAACAAGGGAACCTTATGAACGACAGCGACCATAGTACTATGTACCTGACTTAAGCATAGACATAATGAACTTTTATTTTTTTGGCTTCCGTTATTTCATTTCAGCTATAAAATTAAATATCAGGGAGATGCCTCCGATAAATTAAGAAAATAAAGAAGTTACTCGAAGCGTACCAAAGGATTTTTTGCTGAGCTGATCCTGTAACCTATAAGGTCAGTTTTACACTATACTTCTAATGTCTCGACTAACGGCTAGATATAGGTTGACTTAGACTAAGTACTATTCGTATCTCTTCTAGAAACTCACACGTATCATATTAAAACAGTGAAGGTTGGCAGCTCACCGCAACCTCGATATAACTGAAAAGATCACCAACGGATTAAAAGTTATTGTGGTAAGCTGGCATACAATATATAGCAGTTAAACCCTACAATATTCCCATAAGGTCTAAGAAGAAAAAATACATCTATTTTGTATAAACTATTGTAGGAACGCTCCTCCTTATAGAAGCTGATACATGCTGATACCAGCTGACCAAACGTAGTCAGAATCGTAGTTACGATCAGTCTTAAAATTTGCTACCAGGGTAAGAACATAAAGTACTACACATTAAGATTAATGAACAACTCATCCCCCTTCATTAGAAGGGGTAATAAAACCTTTCTGTTTTCTATTTTCTCAACTCAATGACATGTTAGACTCACTTACTTTTGAAATCTCTCTCTTTCTTCACATCCTTCCGGGATTCAGCTTCTTTACCCTAACCCTGTAACCCTACTAATAAATCCTAATCAATATTAAACAACTGTACATATATACAAGTGCTGGTGTGCGTCCACTATGGAGCATTGACAAAAGACATAAAGAAATAATAAGATGTAATGAACTAGTTCTTAGCGATTTCTGCAACAGGTGACTGAAAGTTATAAAAACTGTAATAACTGAGCACTGTATGATAAGATATGACAAAATATGAACTTTAGATAATGTCACAGATACATGATTTGTTATTTATTATTACAGATATCCATACAGAGCTTAGAATTTTCTTGGGAAAGATCGTCTGTTCAGCTAAAGGTCCTGAGGAAGGTGGTCTCATCCCACCGTAACGCGTCGACCTTGCGTAATAGATCACATAACAACTTGTGACCCCTCAGACACAGAATAAAGAATGAATGTTGAGTGTATGAGAGAGTATGCATGAGGTAATCGTGAGAGTGTATTAGTTCTTTTTTCTCGGTATGGTATTTGTATTTTTATTGTTTATATGATGAATTATATGTCTTTTTTGTAAAATGATTGTTATGAACTTAAAGAAATATTGCAAAAAAATAAGAATCAAAAAAAAAAAGAAATAAAAATCACAAATGTGAAAAAGTACATGTTGTCACCTTGTGTTGCAGGCTTTTGTTGAAAGTATAGAGTTTGTAATTTGTGGAATTAATTAGGTCATGAGGGAATATCTTCCTTTTATGCAATTGTGTTCCTCTCTTTCCCTGACCTTGAAAGTACATTTAGAGGGGGTCCCATATTCATGTAGATGCATACCAGTACTGAGTCATTGAGGCCACCAATTGTTCATACTAGATTCAGTTTTCTGTACTTGAGCTGCTCCCATGAATCAAAATCAGGATCTGATTTGGGCATAGAATAATGTGTATGACAACTGTCTTTTGGCCTTAGCTCTGGAGTTATTCTACGAAGCTTGGTAAGTTTAAGGGGAAATGGCGACCCTATTGGTAAGCGTTGTGGAAGTAACAAGTCTGATGATACGCTCATGTTCACCACCAGTCCCACCTGTCCAAAGTTAAAAGAGTTCTGGCTTACCGTGGGTAAGACGATCTCCCTCTCATTGGGTATTACTATAGAGGTAAGAACAATCTTAATCATGTTTGGAATAAGGCAACAGGATGCGGGGACCCATGTTTAAACACAAAGCAAAGAATCTAATGTTCTATATAATTTTAATTGCGAAAAGAGGAATCTGCAAATTATGGACTCAAGCCTCTGCACCCTCTTGGCATGCATGGAGAAACTCTGTGTTCTTTTTGAGAAGATAAATAGATGGCAAGATAAGAGAAAGCAGGGTGGTGACATTTGGGATATGCTGAGGTTCTGATCAAATGTAATCGTCCACGATTACATCTTCTTAAAGCAGTCAGGCAATGGAGTAAGATAGATTCAAGGAAGTCCAGTTAATATGCTCAAAGAAGAAAGTCCAATATTTGGAGCACGTGGACCCCAGATACCGTAATGATGCTCATTTCAATAATTGGAGATGATATGAGGACAAAAGAAATAAAACTAATTGGTAAGTTTGAACGTATGAGAGGTGGCTCATTCCAGAAACTGAGAACAGTAGTTCCATTTTTACTTCAAATCTTTTTATTTTATAAGACAAGAAAAAAAACACCGGGCCTGAAATACACAGCGCGAGTCCCACAACTCTATTCAGGGCCGGCCGCGCATTATATGATAAAAGAATGGCAATGGTGCAGGATATTAAACACAGTATGTCACCTACAACCCGTAACGGGCCGGCCGCGTGGCAAACATTGAAAAGAAAGACTAACTTGCTGTGATGCTTCAGAGGGCCCTTTAAAAACCGCTAACACTGTGACAGGGGCACAAGGCCCAAAATAGAAGAAAACGAGAAAAGAAGAAGAAGAAAGGAGGTAAGTAAGAGACAGTAACAAAGAAAGACATTCCGTGGGCGAGCAGGGGGGAGGGAAAAGAGGAAGGCGTGGCCAGCTAGCCAAGCCGCTGCGGGACATTAAGAGCCATACAGAAGGGGGCTACGGACTGGGCTAGTTCAGTTGTGGCAGTAACCTATCAAGGTCAGGCGAAAGGACAGCATCCTCAAAGAGACGCAGCGCTCTAAGCTTGGTAGGCAGATAGCGAGCATGTTCCACTTGACAGAGATACTCGATTAAGGGTTGCCAAACTGCGGTGAAGCGTGTGTCACAGGCGTGTATTTGCGCTGTAAAAAGCTCCATGGTGATGACATGCCATAGGTGCACATAACAAGCGGCGATACGGGGCGTCTCCGACTTCTTCCAAAACTGCGCAATGAGTTGCTTGGCTGCCCCAAGCATGTGCTTTACGAGAGTCCAATCTTTCCATCTGACAGCCTTTACAGTGACCGGTTTGATGCCCAGCAGGATCGTGTTTATAGATTCAGGCAGGGGGAATCTAAGAACCCGTTTGATGTGGCTTAGGACCTCTTGCCAGAATATAGTCACGAGCGGGCAGGACCACCAAATGGGTATGAAATCGCCAGTAGCGGACAAACACCTCCAGCACTTGGGGGAGGAAGTAGGGAACATCTTGTGCAAGCGATCCGGTGTATAGTACCATTGTGTCATGATTTTATATGCATTTTCCCTTTGTGGGATACTGCGAAATACCCCAGGTATGTCATGCCATAGACGGCCCCACTGTGCGGGCGAAATTCCCTCGTCAGACGCTTGTTGCCACTTGCGCTGGTACGGGTGGACAGGGGTCAAGGTGGGATGTTGTAGGATTTGATATGTACGAGAGATGAGGCCCTTGGATTCATCAAATGAGCAGACCAGTCGCTCAAAGGGGGTAAATGGGCGGGTTGCTGCCTCCTGCATCTCCACCGAGGTGACCCAATGCCGTAATAGTAGTTAAATTTTGAATTCACTACGTTTCCGGAAGTTCCCACTCATTTCAGATGCACGGCCCCAAAATGCAAGTTTCTTGGACACAGTGTTGGTTTTGCATTTTTAGTAATAAATAGAAAAGTATCATTGATAATTTAAAACCCTAAATTGGGAAAAAGTTTAGGTTGGTGCCAAAGAAAGATGATGGATATGTATAGCATTGCCAGCAAAGGTTATTTTGTGGGACAACACACTAGCCACACAAGAGGTGGACAGAAAAGTGGGCCACTTTAAGTGATAGAAATTGAACTTAAGGGTACGAAACCACAGGAAAGGAAAAAGTCTAGGACTCCTGTTACCATGTTGCCTTTGTGAGGTAACAAAGTAGATCTTAGTCTGCAGAGTTAAAGCACAGGTTTTGTTCAAAAAGCAGTAGTGACAATTTCTCGCCTTTGCCTGCAGTTTGAAAGCTATAATCCCCAATTTGTAGAATGGCTATTTCATTTGATTGACCTGATGTGCATCTGAATTCCAGTTGAGTCATTAGATGTGAAATAACTCTTTCTCCAAGGGTGCTTAGTGCAATTAGGAGGCTAGTACGTGGTGATATTTAAATCAAGCAGGAGTTGGACGATGGCTTATTTAAGGAGTGGATAAGATATAATTGTTTTAATTACTGGTGGGTGAATAGCAGAGGGGTCATTATGATCTACACTTTAAAGGATAGTACAGATGATGGAACATGATGAGGCCGATTAGAAAGTCAGTCGGAAAGCCTCAGGTCGCAGGTCTGAGGCTTTCCGACCGACATCCTTCGTTTAAACTTCGAACGCCTTATGACAAAGAGGCCGGTTGTAGTTTAAACAAGCCGGCCATTCAGACTGGCTTCCAACAGGCTCAAGGAGTCTAGTCGGAGGCTGCTCATAATCCCTTTAGGATGGCATTTACTGTGCAGGGTTTATAATGTCGGTTTCAGACAGGTATTTCATGTCGGGCTTTCCGACATAGAAAGCCTGTCATGGAAAACCGGTCAGAAAGTGACTTAGGGGGGGCCCTAGCAGGGCCCCCATCTCTCAGTGGCCACTGGTTGTGGGCCTGGAAGGCACCTATGGTTCCCCCTGTAAATGCCTGCACCATGTGGCAGGCACTGTGAGGTGCCTGCCACACAGTGCAGGGATTCACAGAAACTCCCATTTCTCAATGGGAGCCTGTGCTGAGGCTGGGTTCCAGCTGCAGCACAAGCACCCATAGAGAAATAGGACTTTTTTCGATGCATCATGTGCGATCGCATCGTAATAGGGGTGTGGGACCGCCGACCTATGTTCGGTCGGTTTTCACATCGAGACGGTCACCCAACATCGCAATAGATCCCTTTATGTCTTTTATAACTTTGCTGTAAGTCAGCACTGACATTTTCTTGGGTAATGAGACCTGCATAATTGGATCAGTAGTAGCTTCCAAATAAATCTCAACCCCATTATCTCCTCTAAGAGACTGGTCAAGACACTCACATGAAAACTGTTCTCAACCATCAAAACCTATTCCTTTCAAGATGATAAAAGGCTTCACCTTTAACGCATTATGTCTTATCAACTCATAAAACCCTTTTGCTTTTATCTCACCACTACAAAGTGCAGTCTTGAATCTGTAAAACAAAAGAACATTAGACAGCCACCAAAATTAGATTTCATGCAAAATCGTAAAAGTTTGACTTAGACACTAAATAGCAAAGACTAGTGCAGCTTCCAATTAGGAATCCAACTTCAGTGCAGCAGCACACATGCCACCTTTCAGGTATGTGATGATTCAGTGCATTTTCACGGCAACATTACTGCTCATGTCCTAATTAAATCTAGTTTTCTAGCAGCTTTCATCACTGTTCATCATTAAGCCTTTCTCCCAATTCTCACCAATTGAGTGGGATAGAGGGGCACATTTCTGAACTAGAATTCCTCATTACTAATAGGAATAACGTAATGTATTTATTTGAAATCGATTCCCTGAAACATTTTCTTGTTTAAATGTCGTTTGCAATAATGGATAGAAGAAAATAATGTATTAACACCTCTACAAACTGCCTTTAGGACCAAAACCTCAACTATCGACCAGATCTTTAGATTGCAACTGATCCATTGTAAAACTGTGATCTTAGAGGGTGGCAGCCTTTATCTCACCTTTGTGGATCTTAAATTCGCTTTTGATATGGTTCAGTGTGATCAGCTATGGGGCCTACTCCGTGACATGGGAGTACCAGCCTACTGTTATGTTGTGTATTATGTAATTTCTCTTTAATTGTGTTCATTCCAAGTTCTATGGAACACTGTCACTGTGTTCTACATATGTCATATGTATTTTGGGTAATTCAGATGAAGACTGTTCTGCTACCTGTCTGGCTGTGTACCTGCTCACTGAGGATTAAACTATTTCAACCTATCTGGAGTATCATTCTTCGATCTAACAAGTGGCGACGATCGGGATCTACATCTCTTCAAGCTTCATTTCTTCAAGTATTTATTTATTTATTTATTTTAAAAGCTTGTTCGATGTAAATTAGTGAGCATAGACGACGTTGGGAAGTGCTTCAAGACGTACTAGTTGTGAAGGACTGCTAGAATACGAGCTGTTTTTGGTGAGCACTGTCTGAGTGTTGTTATCGGCATTATTACTACTATTTTGCTTTGGCAAACGCTCCTGCGCTCTGTGTCTCAAAGTACCCACCCTTATCCATTTAAAAATTGCAGTTCTGGATCGGTACGCGAGTCTGCCTTCAGTGCTGAATGCTCGCGACTCGCTCTTCACGCTCGCAGCTCAGTGCTTCTTCTTTGAAGATTCTTGGCATTATTCCCACATCAAACGTTCTATGTGAACGTGGCGCGTCATACGTGGCGGCCATTTTGGATTGGGCAGGCCTACTCGAGTTACAGGAAGAAGTTTGAACACTCGAGTTACAGGAAGCAGTTTGAACAACTCATGTTGTTTTAATCGGATTCGGACATTTGAAAAACCGATTTAAGGTACTGTTTTGTTAATTTAAATTCGTTTTAACAAAATGACTACTTGGATTTCATCCTGGCATTTCTTTCTGGATTTTACATTTTCGGAATTTAATTCTTCTGGTGGTGAAGACCGGACAGTGAGGAAAGGTTCTTTATTAGCTTATTTTTTTTTCTTCTCTCAGGAAAACACTTTCTCTCTGAACAATTCCACCATAAAGGTTTATTATTAAAACATCATTCCTTGTTTAATTTCAACATGAGTCAAAAAACCTTTTCTTTAAGTAATCCGCAAGACTTCTGGTCAAAGGGCTCTACACCGGATTTGAAATGGTTGGAGTGGAAAGACTAATTTTTAAATTATATCGAGACTGTTGACTCGGATGGTAAAATGTCTGCTGAACAAAAGAAACGCATTCTTTTACATTCCTTGGGTTCGCAAAGCCTTAAATGCTATAATCAGATGAACAAACCTATTGTTGGTGGTGGGGACAGTAATGTTTTCACTGATGCCTTGTCTAATTTAGATAAGTATTTTGCCCCCAAGGTCTGTATTGGTATTACACAATACAAATTCTTTCAAAGGAAGCAGTATAAAAATGAAACGGATGATGACTATGTTGGTGAATTAAAGAAAATGGGGAATGATTGTGCTTTTGGTGCGCTACTAGAAGATTTGGTTCGTGATCAAGTCGTCATGCATGCTAATAATCCTGCAATTCAGGAACGTCTCTGGATGAATGGTGATGCTTGTTTAGATGACATACTAGCTTTAGTTCGTAAGGCAGAAACTTCCAGCAGATGTGCTAGTGCTTTGAAATCTGAAACTCTTAACAAAGATGTTATAGCCAAGGTTAATTCAAGTTCAAAAAAGAACAGTAGTTTTAAACAAAAGAATGAAACATGGACAAAGCCTAGAAATAGCGGTGAACCTCCAAAATGTTATAGGTGTGGGAGTTCTGAGCATTTGGCTTTTGCTAAGTCGTGTCCGGCTGAAAAGAGTAAATGTGGTGCTTGTGGACTGTATGGTCATTATACTAAAGAAGAATAGAAGAAGGACCAGAACAGTTAAATGTATTCAAGAGGACGTTGTCTCGGACGACAACGCCTCTAGTAGTGATGACCAGGCCTCTGAGTGTGCAGTTGTCTTAAAGAAGAAACTTCTTCTCAACATTCGTGATGGATGTTTACTGGTCGACAATAAGCCTGAATGTTGGATGCACATTGGTGGTGTGCGTGTGAGGGTATATGCTGATTCTGGCTCACCCTTTACGATTGTCAATGAAGACGTTTGGCTTAACTCTTTCATTGACAGGGTTGGTCCAAAATGATCTCCGCCTGATATTGACCCGGAGGGTTATAATGGTGGAAAGATTGATATTATTGGTTTCCGTTGGTTGAAATTTGAGTTTAAGAATCGCAAATCTTATGGCAAGTTGTATGTTTCTAAAAAAGGACCATCGGTGTTGGGATGGAAAGATCAAGGAGAATTACATATAATTCTTGATCCCAATTCAGTGGAGAAAGTGTTGGTGATGGATGAAGGCACTAAAACAGGTGATGAACTCTTAAAGAAATTTCCTTCTGTGTTTCAGAAGAAAATTGGGAAACTAAAGGGTTTTGAGCATTAGATAATTTTAAAAGATTCTGCAGTGCCGAAAATCCATAAGGTCAGAAGAGTACCAATTGTTTTGAGAAAGGATGTTGCATCTGAACTTGATAGATTGGTCTCTTCTGACATAATTGAGCCAATTGAGGCATCTGTTTGGGTTTCTCCCTTAGTTGTTGTGAAACGTACAAACGGAAAATTGAGATTATGTGTGGATTTACGCCGTCTGAATGATAATATTGTAGTGGATCAATTCCCCTTGCCTAAAATCAATGAGATGTTAGCCTTACTTGATGGAGCTAGATGGTTCACCACAATTGATGTATCTGCCGCATACCACCAGATTCCCTTGTTTAAAGACAGCAAGCAGTTCACTGCCTTTATAACTCCTCAAGGATGTTTTCAATTTAAGAGAATGCCTTTCGGCCTGGCTTCGGCTGCAGCTGTTTTCCAGCGCTTAATGCACATGTTGTTTTCCACTGTAAAGAACACAAAGTTTTTCCAAGACGATATTCTCGTTTTTGGTAAAGATAAGGCAGAACATGATAGTTCTTTGGAAAAAGTAATGAGTATACTAGATGCTAATGGTTTGACTGTAGAATATACCTATTGTACCTTTGCCAGCGATCATGTTACTTATTTAGGTCATGTCATTGATTGTGATGGTATCGGACCAAAACCTAATTTAATTGATGCAATTAAGTGCACTCCTTCTCCCAAAGGAAAGGATGATGTTAGATCTTTTATAGGCCTAGCAGAATTTTGCTCTAAATATATTCCAAATTTTGCTACCAGAACGTACAATATTAGACAACTGTTGAAAAACAAAGCTAAGTTTGTTTGGTCTATGGAATGTGAACAAGATTTTGAGGACATAAAAAGCTACATCACTAACATCACTTCGTTAAAAAGTTTTAATCCTGAGGCGCAAACTATTATCATTACTGATGCAAGCATTAAAGGTTTAGGTTCTGTTTTATCTCAAATTGGTTTGAATGGCAAGGAACAAATTGTGGCTTATGCTTTCAGGTCACTTTCGCCTACTGAGGAAAAATATTCTACCATTGAAAAAGAAACTTTAGCATGTGTGTGGGCTGTAAATCATTTCAGAGCTTTTGTGTGGGGTACAAGATTCATTTTACGCTGTGATCACAAGCCATTACTCAGGGTTTTAACCACTGATGGAACTATTAATACTTCTGCAAGAGTTGCTAGACTTGCCATCAAGTTGCAAGATTTCTGTTATAAATTGGAATATTTACCTGGGAAAAAGAATTGTATAGCTGATTTTCTTTCTAGAATGCCAAAACAGCTTGAGGAATGTGAGGATAATTGTGGAACTCTTTTCAGGTGGCTTATGTTCAGGATTTTGAAGGTGCAGGCATTTTGAAGAAAAAGTGGGACGATGAATATCTCAAAGATGAGGAGTTAACTTTGGTGAAATCGCATCTAGCTGAGTCCTGGCCAAGGAGAGTGGATTGTAAACATCCTTTAAAGTCTTTTTGGGAGGTTAGATTTGATTTAAGTGTCAGAGATGGTAATATCTGGTTTGGCGAAAGAGTCATACCTCCAAAGACTTTGCGTTTGTCCATCATGGCTTTATGCCATGAGGGGCATTTTGGCATTGTTCGTTCTAAACGCACAGTTAAGACTTCTTTTTGGTGGCCTGGAATGGATGGAGATATAGATAGATTTGTCAGGAGTTGTAAATCATGCCAGGCTGCTGATATATCTTTGCTGTTGTGCAAGCCTTCTATGGGTACTATGATTGGACCCAATTCACCCTGGGAGCACATAGCTATTGACATTATGTATCCCATTGGACATGAGCAGAAGTATATTTTGGTGTTAATGGATTTGTTCTCAAGGTGGCCTTTTGTAAAAAGTGTGAATAGGGCAGATACGGATACTGTTTTGCGATTTTTAGACAAATCTTTCACCTTGGAGGGCATTCCTTCTGTTTTGTTAAGTGACAATGGTGTTCAGTTTATGTCCAGTAAAGCAAAAGAGTATTTTAATAGATTAGGTATCAAACACAAAACCACGGCTCTGTATAACCCAAACAGCAATGGCATGGTTGAGCTTTTCAACCGGGTTATCAAAAACACCATTCAGATGTCTTCTGGTAACAAGGATTGGGAAACTCAGGTGTTGAAAATGGTTTGGTCTTATAGAACCTCTATATGTGAAGCCACAGGTTATCCTCCTTTTGTTCTCATGCGTGGAAGGAATCCAAGAACAAAATTTACACCTGGATGGTTGTTTAAATCTAATGCTGTTAATTGGTCTGAAAATGTTGTTAAGGAAAAAAGTCAGTCTTCACATCTCAAGAGTAAAGTTTGGTATGATGCCAGGCATAATGTGAAAGATGTTGATATTGTTATAGGACAGTGGGGAAGAGTTAAGAAACCTGGTAAATCTCCTAAGGAGGAAAGTAATTTTTATGAGCCTATGCAAGTTGTGGAAATCTTGAATAATTCTGTTCGTCTCACTGATGGACGGGTGTGGAATCTTAAAAGGATAGCTAAGTGTTCTAATCCTTTGAATTCCCTTAACAAATCTTCTGATTCATTTGTTCCAGCTCCTTTTGATTCTTTTAGCTAATCCTCTGATTTGTTTGATTTGGAAGATTTGATGGGTTCAACTTCTTCTGAGTCATCTAATGTAAATGTCCCTAACGGAGATTTTGTTGTTGATCGCTCCAATTTTGCTGTTCCTAGTGTTTCTGGTTTGGCCAATCAAGATGGTTTGGTAGTTATGCCTGTTCCCGGTGTTTCAGGTTTTGCCAGTCAAGAAGAATCGAATATCATAAGGTCTTCTAGGCGTGAAAAAAAGCCTCCTATTTGGTTAGCTGATTATATTTCTGAAAGTTTTTCATTGTGAAAGACATGTTTTTTTTTATTTTTTTTATTTTCTGTTATAAGAAGGGGGATGAAGGTTGTTAGTTTTATGTTTTTTTCAATTGTGTTCTGAGGGGAATGTGTTATGTTGTGCATTATGTAATTTCTCTTTAATTGTGTTCATTCCATGTTCTATGGAACACTGTCACTGTGTTCTACATATGTCATATGTATTCTGGGTAATTCAGTTGAAGGCTGTTCTGCTACCTGTCTGGCTGTGTACCTGCTCACTGAGGATTAAACTATTTCAACCTATCTGGAGTGTCATTCTTCAATCTAACACCTACCAATGCCACCAGCTGAAACGCCTGCACCAGGACACCTATGCGAAAATAAGAGACAGTAAAAAAGGCGAATTGACAGCCCCCTTTCCTGTAGAGAAAGGGGTGAGACAGGGATGCGTTTTAGCCCCGACCCTGTTCTCCCTCTTTTTAAATGGTTTAATCGAAAATCTACTTGCAGTGAAAGACATAGACTCACCGAGGTTAGCAAACCGCAAAATCCCAGCTTTAATGTTCGCAGTTTATATGCTGCTACTCTCTAAGTCTCCCATGGGCATGCAGCGGGTATTGGAGGAGTTTTGTGCCTTCTGCAGGAAGAGGGATTTGAAGATACATCTCCAAAAAACAAAATACATGGTCTTCCATGCCAATACCACCAATTGCCCACACCCCCAAATGGAAGGCAGGGCCCTAGAGAGGATGTCAATTTTCGATTACTTGGGCCTCACACTTAACTATAATATGGATTGGGGGACCCAAGTAAAGAAAGCCAATCTAAAATTGACAGTCTACAGGGGGCATCATAAAAGTACATACAAACTGCACACAGAAAGTGATAGGCCCCCCAGCAGAAATATATAAAATACAGGTAAGTGGAGCGTCACTACATGGAGCAGAACTCTGGGGTCATTGTCCATCTAACACAATATCTATGACAGAGAACACCTTCCTTAGGCAGCTGTTGGGCCTCCCCATGTGCACTCCCTTAACACCATTAAGGATGGACTTGGTGATTTGCCCCATTGCTGATATAATTGCCTCTCAGGCACTCCTATTCTGGCGCCGTCTCTGGAGCACACCTGAGCTAGCCAATTACAGGGAGGAACTGAAGGATGTCATGACCATTTTGGGTGCAGGGGATATACCATGGTTGCTCCACATTAGAAATACATGCCAAGCGTTGGGGAGGGCAAATATGTGGTCAACACCAGAAGAGATCTGTCTCTCCATCTCCAAAACGTCCCTATTCCTTGCCCATAGAGAACATAAATTTGCCCAACTATGTCAGAGCATCAATTCAAGCAGTCTGACGATTCTGGATGTCAATCAGCAATATAAGATAGAGCCGGCTCTGGATAGTATACAACCATTTCTGGCAAATAAACTGTTCCTCCAATGAAACACACCCATTATTGTTCTTGCCATTTCCAGGTTTCTAATTACGATGTGGTGCATACGCAGGGGCATTTTAAAGAAAAAGAACTTGGAAAAAACGTAATTGTATATACTCATTATTTATGCTGCTAAGCCATGTTTGCTCAATCTTTCAGCCAGAAATACTGTCCAGAAACTTTCCCCTCTGAGCTGCTCTATCTTCTTACTCCTTTTTTTATGTATATATCTTTATTGTTTTAGAATGTCTTTTAAAAACTATGCTTATGGATTACCAGTCAAAGATAGACATCTTAGGTTGTTAATAAGAGGGAGACCAGTTGCTGCTGAGTCAGAAAATATTGTAAAAATTGTTATTTGTATTATCACCCTTAGTTCTATGGATATTTTTTACTATCTTGTGTATTTGTCTTTTGTATTATATGTAATTGTATCATTGTATGTGCTTTTATGGATGTACAGCCGAAATAAAGTTCTTTGACTGACTTTCAAGTCCCAATTGGATCCTGGCTCTTAACAGAAATTAACAATCTCCTCAACACAATCATCATCATCATCAACAACTTTATTTTAGTTTAAATAAACATAGAAAAATAACAGTGCATGTTATAACATACATATAAAACATGATAAAATGTAGATATTTCATTTCAATGTGTAAAGTTAAAAATACTACTACCAATAAGCAAAAAAACTTAAAAGGTACTCAAAGCCTAGCCCTAATATCTAACAAGAGATCTTTGTCAAGTGCCAGAGGTCGCTTACAGGCACCATATAACCCAGTTGAGCTTAAAGTGCATGGTGCATTAAATATTATTTCCTCCCAACTGATCTTACACTAAAATGCCATATAGAGCTTAAGTAATTGGCTACTGAGTAAACAACACAACTTCTAGAATCTGCCCTGCATACTCTCAAGGCATTATGCCTATCATCAAGCAAAAGGAGGTGACAAAGAGGGATAATCCAGTTAAAATGCCGTTTGGTATAAGCACTGTAGGCGCTCCTCATCCTCCACTGCCTGGCATCCCATGGGGAAAAGTTTGGAAGAGTTGACATTACTCTTACAGGTGGAAGTAAAAGAAGCAGTTGGTAAAATAACCAATCTAAATGTAATTTAAAGAGACCTAGACATTGGCATATTGACATAATCCTTAAAATCTTCAAAATAAGAGCCACATTTAAAAGACAGATACAGATCTGCAAGACTGCCCGAAGGAACTGCAGACATTTTGGAGCCAAAGACATCATTCCAGTAGTGATCTTTAATAAGACCACAAGAGCTGCTGGTCATTGATGTCAGTTGATACCAAAAGTGTGGACAATTGCAACTTAACCCGTCATGTTTTGGAATAGGATATCCAAGGGATCCTAAGGGCCAGTTAGTGTGCTAAAATGTCAGTAATGCACTCTCCTTCTGGAGCACGTTGGTTGGTTGTCCATACCTGGAATAGTATAAAACAGGCATAAGATGTGCTATGTCTGAGATATGCCTACTGCCGAGATCAAGCCTTAAAGGAAGTAATGGGGTGTCTTTTGATGGCCTCAACAAGGATCTTAAAAAGGAGTTTTTGCATTCATCTAGCACATCAAGATTGCAATAGCCCCTCAGATCTGAACCATAGAGAGTGGCACTGCATGGTTGGGCTCTATATAGTTCTAGTGCCGGTGAAATAGGATAGGAAGAGGCTTTATTTGCAAATCTAACAATAGACCCAGCTCTGTGCTATAGGGACCAAGACCTTTTCCCTATCTGTGCAAACCAACCAGTGGAATCTGACAATCTCATCCCTAGTTAATCAAATTCTAGCACCCTTTCTAATTTGGCTCCATATAAATCCACATTCCCTTTAATATTCTTTCTATGTGTAAATATCATATATTTTCTTTTAGATTTGTTTATTTCAAGCACGTAGTTATTGCAAAATTGATTGGACTTCCCAAGAGGACATTGAGTTCCAAGGCAGTTTTAGATAAAAGGAGGGTATCATCTGCAAATAGCCAACTTGGTACTTTAGAGCCAACAAATTTGGGTGCATCATTATCAAAATTCATTAGGTAGGGAATAGATCATTGACAAATAATGAAAATAGTGTAGGGGTAAGGACGCAACCTTTGGAGAACACCACGCCCTATTGGAAAGTTCTCCGTAGTTTCCCCCAGGCCCCATTTGACTATGGCAAGATTATCGGTTTACAAATATCAAATCAGCATCAGTAGCCCTAAAAGAACTCCAATTTTCATAAGAGCTCCCCAAATGTTCTCCAGTTGTGCAACGGACGGGCTCATCGCGCAGTGAGGGTGCAGCAATTGTTACAGCGGCATCTGGTAAGGAAGTCCAGGCTGAAAAGGAAGCCAAGTACAGCAAAAATCCACTTGATCTATGCCTACACTCTGCTCTGCTGCTATGTGAGTTCTATCATTTGTTCCATGACACCTGTCACTCATTAACTCGAGCAAAGCTTGCATGGGGGGTCCCCAGCCTTGTATTCACCCTTCACCAGACGCCATAGAGAATTTCACACACACTCTGGAGTCCTCTCCCTGAGTGAAGGCAGGACTTCCATGGGGTATATATTCAAGTTCAAAAATATATGGTAAAACAAAAAAGAACAGAACCACTGTGCATAGGGCTGAGGAAAAAAGCCTTGGCAAAGCAAGTAGGTCTGGCTTTCATGTGCAACACATGTATATAACAAGCATTCACAAATGCTGTTCCATGTGTTGAATGCTCAAATTCTGTTTATCACATTAAGCACTGTCCTACCTGCTTTGACAATGATCTGAAAAAAGTATTATAAAACGAATGCTTACTCTATAGACTGCATATAGTTGATAAGGAATTGAATGTGACAAAAAACGTGATGGATTCAGTGTGCTGTTCAGATGTAAAAATGGCCCTCGTGCATGCCAAGCACTTGCCGGCAGGCGGCTTGATACACCAAAGAGGCAATGGAATGAGGTAAGAAAGTACACTGCTCTCGAAGAGCAAATCCCTCTCTAGATATATTTTAAAGAATTGGTAACCCTTAGCTAAAAAAGACATTTGTGTTTTCAAGCAGGGCCGGCTCTAGGGCGGTGCGATCGGTGCCACCGCACCGGGCGCTGACTAGGGGTGGGGGCGCCATGTTTATTGTTTAAGAAGCACCAGATGCCGCATTGTCAAATGGTAGTGGTGAGGGAATCCGTGGCAAGGTGGTCGTTGGGGGGGCGGGGGCGGGCAACAAACATTGTCGCACAGGGCGCCACCAGTACTAAAGCCGGCCCTGTTTTCAAGCAAGACCTAAAGATAGATCTACATATAAATAGCTTAGTTATAGCGTAATATCACACATCAAGATGTTTCCTGTTGCGATGTTGGTCACCATACCCACATCAGCATGTGGACTTATTGGAAATTATATGCCCCCTATGACAAGGCATAAACAAGCATTGGGAAAGCCAGGCGGCCTCGCCATTATGGCTGATTGGCATTACCAATACTTTTTGGCAATGCTGTAAGTTTGGTAATAAACAAAAATGTTTTTTGCAAACGTTGTCCCGCATTATAAAAAAAAGTAATGTATGATGACACAAGACGCACACTGAGCATATGTGTCATGAAACTAGCAGTGTTGCGTCATTCAGTTGGCATGTTTGTGCATCACCATGCATGCACACACCTACTGATTGGGGTGGGCGCCATTTTCTTAATGTTTTTAAATGCAGAGTGGCCCGGGAAGAAATGATAGCTGCTGGAACCTCATAAAAAACATTTTAATGACCAATGGGGTGTGGGAGGAACAAAGTAGAAGGTGGGAGGTAAGCAAGGTGAGTTGGTGGTGGAGCAACATATGGGGAGCAGTAATTACAAGTCAAGGAGGAAGCAATGGACAGGGTGTGGGGGGGTAACGCTGAGTGCATGGGGTCAGACGGGTATGGGGGCCAAATGCACATGAGGAAGTCACACAGAGCGCTCTGGAAGGGGGTGCGAGATTTGAAGGGAAGCACACAGAGAGATCGAAAAGAAACATGCCCTCTCAAGGTATGTTTAATAAACAAGTCGGAATGTTAGCAGTGGAAGGTTATAAGTTAGACATTCAAAAGGATGGTAAAGAGGCTATGCTCTAGGGGAGGGCCAAACACAAAGCAAGCCATCAAACAAGAAGCAACCATATGGGGGTGACACTAAAGCCTAAAGGTTGTAAGCAATAGCTGGACCCTACACCCACTGTTAACTTTTGGTATGGTCCACAAGAGGTTTTGGCTACAAACAAAAATATTTTTGGACACAAAAAGTACACATTGCCATAGCAGTTATTGGCACTGAAAGGAACCACTTTGTGTGTGAATGTGCTGCTTGTTAAAGGCTACAATTGTGTCACTCACAGTGAAGGTAGCAAATGGCTGCAGTGTGGTGAGCCATTGCTCCATGCTTTATAAAAGTCCAATTGATCAGGTGGGCCGGTCAAAAGGCCCTATAAGTAAATTATATAAATAATTTTTATAAAATGAAAAGGTCCTGGCCAGCGCCAGATCAGAGAAGGTCAGTCCACTTTATATTAGGCTGAACCAAACCTTTGCAACTACAGGCATGCAATTGCCCCAGGTTAGCTGTGAGATGGTCCTTGCCTGATGAGTTGTTGATTCTAGACTATTCCCATGTATACAAGCAACATTATTAATTTATTAGAGTGAATGGAAATGGCACATGCAGAAATTGAACAACTGATTTCTCTCTAGAGTGGGGTTTGGGCTTTTAGCTCATTCTATAAAGGTGGCCTTTATTCTCATAACAAGGACTGATATAAAGGAAGGAAGCCTGCTTTCTGATCTATAAACCTTGACACAATCATTGACTTAGACTGCGTCTGCATGTCAATTCTGTGCCTGAAAATATATTTCAGCTAATAGTGCTTTAAGGCTGCAGCTCATTGTTGCACACAGTTGTAACAGGAGTGCGGAAATGACACTGCTAAAGTAATTCAGGAAGCCTTCATTGTCATGGGTGCTATGAAGGGCGAGGTTTGTGCTGACGCTTTAGAGGTGGGGTACATACAGACAGGATTAGGATTAAGAAGCTATTGCAAATGGGAAAAAACCTTGTTATTGTGGTAGGTTCTCATCGAAATAAAGCTTCAGCACGACCATACATTTTAATTAAGTATGAATTATTCCATGAAGAGACCCACAACTCCTCTGCAGCACTGCAGCCTTCAAAGTGCCTGCTTTCATTCCATTCTAGAACAATACCTTAAGACATGTGCATATTTTAAATAAGATGCACACAGCAGTTAGCAGAAAACTATCATTCTGATAAATGCAAATAAAACAAAACAAAATAAGAATCAATAGAATGGAATATACCGGTTAACAAAACACAACCCTTCAATAAATACAACATGAAAAAGCACAAGCTCAGTAAGTAACATTATCTCTAAATCTGATTGGAGCAATTCCTAATCTACCAATCTTGATCTAACTACTACTCCATCAACGCCCCCAGCATTCTCAAGTATTGCCTTCACCCTATCCGAATGAACTGCATTAGCCACAGCTTTCTGTCCATTTCGACATTGTCAGACAGAGTACTGAGATGAGACCAGTCACCTCTGCTCACTTCCTCCCCTTTACCACTTCGACCATCATATTTGTTGTCTTTTATAATGTTTGCTTGCTTGTTGTTCAGTTTATCAAGCGAATTTGCATTCCGCCATCCCTTATTCTCAAACAATTCTGCCATTCTAGACCCCTTCATGACTTTTGTGGGCTTTAACCAATACTTAAATCAGCAGGCATCACATTCATTTCTTTCACGAGTCACCTTGTCAAAATACTTCTGACTGGCATTCTGTTTGTTTCTCGCATGTTAAAGAGTGTCCACTAAGCCCAACACAGTATTGAGGAGGCCAACTTTATCACCCAACCGCCAAAAAGCACTTTGACGCCTCATCAGGGGAGGTAAGCGCTATATAAATACAATCACAATGACAACCAGGCAAGATTTAAAGCAGATAATGGTTTCCTACCTTTCGACAAAACGAATAGAGGAACACACGTTCCCCATTCGATCCTCCAAAACTATGTGTCAAAACACTGCTTCAGCAATACCATAAACATCCACCATGTAGGAGTTTAAGCCATGAAGCGACAGCAATGGAACCTTCAAAGTGCCTGCTGCTATCTGCCCGTTCTAGAACCTCATACTTTATGACGTGTATGCACAAGTAAGATGCACGAGGAAATAACCTGGAAACGTCATCCCCGGGTATGGTTTCTAAGGCGGTGACTTCATAATGAGGGTGTGTGACATACAACCGGCAGCATAAGGCTGATGGCTCTAATACTTTGGATAATGAAAAGTAAAAACACAATCACATCATACAAGGCCAGGAAATGCTTTTTACCATCAAAGGATAGAAAAACTGGGACCTCATTTTCTAATTGCAGTAAACCGAAATCATTCCCACTGATGTCATTAAGCAAGAAAATGTTTATTGAAGGATTTTAAAAAACGGGTGCGAGTCACAAAATGAATCATTAAAAAAGGAAAAGACATCTTTCAAGGGGAAGCTGTACGTGCATCGCTTTGTCATTTGTTTTCACAATCTACTTACTCAACAAGACCTAAACACAGGCACCTTTCTCACCCTATCAGACACTCACACGTAAAACAATGCAACACAAGGTCCTAGCGACAGTATGCAGATCTGCCTCCAAAATCTGTGGGCCCAAAGAGTGCACAAAAGTATCCTTTTGAGAAGGTAAAATCTCAATCTCGAATAAGGACTCTTCGAATTTGACATTAGGAATGGGCAAACATCCCATCAGTTTGGTAGAATGTTCACATTTATAACTTTAAGGTGCAAATGTACTCTGTGTAAAAGCAAATAAAAAAACAGCTTCTCTCATGCCAGGGCAAAAAAAAAAGAAGAAGATTTAGGTTTTGTCTGGGATGGGCATCCGCGAAAAGTAGGAGTACAGCCATAAGCTAAGTTTGAGGTTACTCATGTCAATTGCATTTAGTGTCCATCCTGGAAGCACACACATTGGCTCCCAATAAAAGGCAGGAGTAAATGGGTTACACATGTTTGATTGGGAGTGTATAGAGAGCCGAGGTTTCTCCACCAGAAGGTTTGCATGTTAGAGTTACATGTTGAAATACACGTTTAAACATGAACAATTTCTTGTCTGGACAAAAATATGGATATGAAAATGTGAGAAAACAGAGTCCTCCGTGAAATGTACACAAATACTTGTAGGATTCTTTGGAACTTCTGGAAAGTCCAAAATGTGTTCCAAGCAAAAAGAGCACTGCTACAAGAGCAAACTTTAGACATTTCCCAATGACCCTTTAAGGATCAGGCACACTGAGAGTGCTGCACACCTTTGCAATAGGAAGCATGGATGAGCAGCCATGTGGAAATAGATCAGTTTAACCACCAAGAATCTAGCCCTGATCTCTTGACTGGGTGAGAGTATTCTGCCTAATTCAGAAACTCTGTCCATCACCACCCCTTGTTGTTAAATATTTTGTCCACCCTAAGCGTGGAAGGGTATACTCAGATGTGAGTCCCTTGCTCATTGCACCATCAGGATTCAAGCAAACCGGGCCGACGACGGCTGAAATGCCAGAAACCGGTCCCCGGGAGCTTGTTTCCTTCCCAGTGTAAGAATTGGCTTGGTAGTTTGGTTTGTCCTGTTCCCATCATGCACTGGGACAGGAACAGACTAATTTGCATATAGCCAGGTTCTGAGCTGGGATGGTGCAGTGAGCTAAAAAACGGTGTTGGATCTAGCCCTGATCTCTTGACTGGGTGAGAGTATTCTGCTTAATTCAGAAACTCAGTCTATCACCATCCATTGTTGTTAAATATTTTGTCCACCCTAAGCGTGGAAGGGTATACTCAGATGTGAGTCCCTTGCTCATTGCACCATCAGGATTCAAGCAAACCGGGCCGACGACGGCTGAAATGCCAGAAACCGGTCCCCGGGAGCTTGTTTCCTTCCCAGTGTAAGAATTGGCTTGGTAGTTTGGTTTGTCCAGTTCCCATCATGCACTGGGACAGGAACAGACTAATTTGCATATAGCCAGGTTCTGAGCTGGGATGGTGCAGTGAGCTAAAAAACGGTGTTGGATCTAGCCCTGATCTCTTGACTGGGTGAGAGTATTCTGCTTAATTCAGAAACTCTGTCCATCACCATCCCTTGTTGTTAAATATTTTGTCCACCCTAAGCGTGGAAGGGTATACTCAGATGGGAGTCCCTTGCTCATTGCACCATCAGGATTCAAGCAAACCGGGCCGACGACGGCTGAAATGCCAGAAACCGCTCCCCGGGAGCTTGTTTCCTTCCCAGTGTAAGAATTGGCTTAGTAGTTTGGTTTGTCCTGTTCCCATCATGCACTGGTACAGGAACAGACTAATTTGCATATAGCCAGGTTCTGAGCTGGGATGGTGCAGTGAGCTAAAAAACGGTGTTGGATCTAGCCCTGATCTCTTGACTGGGTGAGAGTATTCTGCTTAATTCAGAAACTCTGTCCATCACCATCCCTTGTTGTTAAATATTTTGTCCACCCTAAGCGTGGAAGGGTATACTCAGATGTGAGTCCCTTGCTCATTGCACCATCAGGATTCAAGCAAACCGGGCCGACGACGGCTGAAATGCCAGAAACCGGTCCCCGGGAGCTTGTTTCCTTCCCAGTGTAAGAATTGGCTTGGTGGTTTGGTTTGTCCAGTTCCCATCATGCACTGGGACAGGAACAGACTAATTTGCATATAGCCAGGTTCTGAGCTGGGATGGTGCAGTGAGCTAAAAAACGGTGTTGGATCTAGCCCTGATCTCTTGACTGGGTGAGAGTATTCTGCTTAATTCAGAAACTCTGTCCATCACCATCCCTTGTTGTTAAATATTTTGTCCACCCTAAGCGTGGAAGGGTATACTCAGATGGGAGTCCCTTGCTCATTGCACCATCAGGATTCAAGCAAACCGGGCCGACGACGGCTGAAATGCCAGAAACCGCTCCCCGGGAGCTTGTTTCCTTCCCAGTGTAAGAATTGGCTTAGTAGTTTGGTTTGTCCTGTTCCCATCATGCACTGGTACAGGAACAGACTAATTTGCATATAGCCAGGTTCTGAGCTGGGATGGTGCAGTGAGCTAAAAAACGGTGTTGGATCTAGCCCTGATCTCTTGACTGGGTGAGAGTATTCTGCTTAATTCAGAAACTCTGTCCATCACCACCCCTTGTTGTTAAATAACCACCAAGAAGGGCACGGCATTCTTAAGAAAAATTGTACATGCCTCTTCTGCATGAAGAAAAGGGATTAACAAAGCATTTCTTTGCTGAGTTTTTACGAGATAATGAGCATTCAAGAGGTGAAAACAAGGTGTTGCTCTTATAAACATTCTAATTGCGATGTCCTCTCTGTGTCGCTCGTTCTAAACGTGAATATAAGGCCTCGGGCATCTGCCATGATTAAGTCACTGCTCAAGACCACATACTGGGACCCCTTTCTATGTACTATTGATTACCCAGGTCCCAGTACTGTTGGGTCAACCCTTATATCATAACGTTGATTCAAACATAGCCAGAACTGGCATGGTTGTTGGTCACCCATAAACCGGATAACGTAGCCCGCGTTTTAAGTACTCCACAAACATCAGAGTGATTGACAGCTGACAAGTCCGAATCACAAGCAAGGTGGACACAGCATGTATCTTTCTTGAGTCAGTAAACTGAGTGCTTTTGATTTGCTAATATTAGTTGTGAATAAAATCTTCTTTATGGCCACTTTAACTGCTCTATAAATGAATACCTATATTTTTGTCCATATTTAGTATGAGGTTTCACCCTAGAATCAAAGCCCTGCAGTGGAAATGTAGGTTTTCATTGAGAGAGCCCCTATTTTAGATTGAGTGAATCTATTGAAGAGCTGAGTTATAACATTAGTCTAAAAGCAGCGGCATTCTAGACATGGCTCCTATATAAAGACCGATAGCCATTGAAGAGGTTCTGGAACTACTACTGTTGTAGGAGAATAGTCGCAGAGGTGGGAGGGATTCTCCCAGTTAGGACACCAAAGCAAATAGTAGATCACCAGGGCAACTTGTATCAACTAGTGCCAAGTGCATACCAAGGTCTGAATAAAGTAGATGAAATATCAACTAGAGGGGAAAATGCAGTGGCGGCTGCTACCTGGAAGCAGCAGTGAGGCTGGGAGGTGGGAGGGGCAGAGGGTGAGTTAAAAAAAAATCACATACCTACCAGTCGGCCATCTGGCCGGCCAATGTCTCTCCTACGTCCTCTTCCTGGCTTCTTGATGGAGACAGGAAGCAGCAAGCACCAGGGCTCCCAGGCTCCTTGCAGCCAATCACAACGCTGAGCGTTGTGTGGCTAGAGGGGTGGGCATGTTCGCCACGCAGGCTATAATGCTGTCTGCATGGAGAACACAGTATGTGCGCATGACTGTTTTGGGCATCCTGAGAGTGTCGGCCAAGCACTCATGCTCACATAGGGGGTACAAACCACTCCTCCCCCTGCTCTGAGAGCAGCCCCACCCCAAAAAGATGCTGCAACAGGGAAATCTAAAATGCTAATAACCTTGAGTTATTATTTTATTTTTCCTTTTTTTTGCACTGCTAAAAGCAGTGGCAATGCTCCTCTGCTTCAGTGGAGGAGACCCCATGTGGAGGGAATGTAGTAGGAAAGGTCAAATATGAACACACCACAGAAAATATAAAACATGCAGAAAATGTAAAACACACGAAGAAATGGCAACAACAAACATGAGTAAAATTGACAGCTGTACGTGGTTAAAAACCTGTTTAGGTCAAAGTCTTATGCAAAGTTCACTTGGAGACTATAGGGGGCTGGCCTAGTATATGGTGCACATTTATTTAAGTGAAGCACCTTTCACTAATCCAGACAACCCTTGTGGTGACTTTAGTGGTCTTAGACAACCTTGGAAAGCTCTCTAAGTGGTAGTTGTGGAGAGCAGCCTCAGTCTTGTCTAGAAGGAGTGTTAAGCACCTTGTTTTACCAGATCTAATCATATAGTGTAGGTTAAATAAAAAAGAACCACACAGTGTACATGTCAAAAATATATCTATTTATTACAAAACATTCACTAACACAATGGTATACCTCTAACTAGTGATATCAACACAAATACACAACAATACTTCAATTGCAAAAGGTAAGTAAGCACAGTACACAGTGGTCTCCAGGGAGAGCCCAAACCATATACTAAGAAAGTGAAATACGAACTGCCACTGAAGTTACGACTTGGACCAGGAGACTCAGAAGAGCTAGGGACACAAAGAACCACCCAAGGTAAGTACCCAGGAACCCCATTGTGGCTGTTTGCAGAGTGGAAACACAGCAGCGTACTCAATAGAAGTCAACAGGAAAGTCATAGTTGCAGTTTTCAAGAAGGACTCTTCCCAGTGGACCCTGAAGAAACCCCATTGAAGATAGAAGGTTGGAGAGCCACCCCACCCACAGATAGCCCAGGAATCAGGATATCTACATCACAGAAGCCGGGTGCATAGGTGTGAAGTGACCTCAGAAACTGCAAAAGACCACAATGGAGGACTTCAGTAAAGATGCAGCTGGAGAAAAAGGTGCAAGAGTCCAGTGGAATATAAGATTGGATCCCCAAAGAGAAGAATCTGTAAGCAGAGGGGACAGAGTCCACATCACTCATAGGTGACCAGGAGGCACGGAATTGCAATGCCCACCAATGTCGGAAGATGCAGGAGCAATGACGGTGACATTCTGACGGCAACAATGAGGACCAGGCGACGCTGAGGAAGACCAAAAGCTGCATATGAGCTTTCTCACATCGGAAGTAGAGAACCAGGGGGTCGGTGTCCGGCAGGAGCACCAACAAGCCTTGGCAGCAGCAACAGGTTTGGAAAAAGATGAAGGAGCAACATTGGGACTAGCAAGGTCCAAGGGACTCGCCTAGGTCAGGAGAGTCAAAGAAGGCCCAAAGAAAGCAGCGGAGCTCACTGAAGCAGGAGAAGACCCTCAAGAGGACCCACATGTCAAGGGCACAGGCGTCGCAAGAGGACCTTGAGCAGCTCACTAAAGAGGAAGGCCCACGGTGCAAAGCATGTGATGAGGATGCTGATCTTGGCAGAAAGAGATGCTGGAGGCTAGAGCTTCTTGTAGTCCAAAGATCCCGGACGTGCAAAGCCAACAAGCCTTGGCAACAGCAAGTCAATGAGGTGCACAGGTGTTTGGTCCCAGTGGTTCCGACGATGGATACTGGCCTCAAAATTCCATAGATGACAGGTCAGGCCTCAATGGAGTTGCAGGACCACCACCTGTGTTGCTGAGGCTTTTGAAGTCCTTGGGACGTCAGGAGCAGCTGACTGGTCAGCTTCATTTGGGTGCCTGCAGATGCAGGGGAGTGACTCCTTCACTCCGAGGGAGGTTACATTGGGTGTCCTTGATGCCCACAGGTTTGTTGAAGATCCTGGAAGACGCACAGCCACAGACTTGCAGAACAGCAATACCAGGAGCAACAGGAGTTTTCCTTGATGCAATCTCCATTCCAGGCATAGTCCAGCAAAGACCAAGTGTCCAGATGATCGAAGAGTGATGTGGTTTCGGTCTTGAGTCTTGTCCCACAACGAATCTGAGGACCCACCTACAGGTAAGCCCTTTTATACCCTAAGAAAGGGGTTAGGACGACTCAGGAGTCCCTTCCAGAGAAGCGGTTGGACAGAAGAGAGCATACTCCTATGTCCTTTGTCCAGTTTTGTGCCAGAGCAAGAGCCAAGGGCTCCCTGGACTGGCTCAAACTGGAGTATGCCAGAAGGGCACCAAATGTACCCTTCAAAGCAGTCTGGTGTTGCTGGCAAGTGCCCCAGCCTAATGCACTAAGTCTTGTCTGGGAGATGGTCACACCTCCCTGTGACAGTAAGCCTATTGTTCTACCTTTCCCTGCTCGAGATTGGCTCAGCAGCATTAGGGCAGAATCATGTCTGTGGTTGGCAGTAGCACTAGCTTGCTGTCAGACACTGCAAGTCTGTAACCGGGAGTACCGGGGGGTACACCAAGGAAGCCCCACAGTACATAGGACTGGAATCGGTGTTGGCATATGATTCCAGCATGTTTGATACTAAACATGACCAGGTTTGGTGCAGCCACTATATAGTTAGACATCCCGTGATGACTGATGTCCACTATATGTTTTAAAATGGCTGACTGTACTTAAAAACCCAAGACAATCGACTCTGGGGTTTGTAGGGGTGTACTGCTCATGCAGGGGCACCCTCACACTTATTATCAAGTACCATGCCTTCAGGATTGAAAGGCCTGCCTTAGGGGAGACTTATAGGTTTTAAGTGTAGTGACCTCAGGTATAAGGAAACATATATCTGTTGTAAGTGTTGCTAGCATCAACTTACACAGGCTGCAATACGGGGCCTGTAGTTCCAGGTTGAGTGGTCTCTCCTGAGTGGCACAATACATCCTGCAGCCGAGGGGAGACCCCTAGTGTACCTATGTCCTGGGTACCTTAGTACTATATACTAGGGACTTACAAGGGTACACCAGTAGCTAATTGTGGAGGTACTAAAGTACTTACCATGTCCAAATGTATGGAGGCAGCACACTGACTGGGGTCCTTATCAGAAGGATCCTCGACAGACTAGTCAAAAAAACATACTGACTCCCTCAAAAAGTGGGGGTAACCATGAAAGCAGATACTACTTTCCTACACAACCCCGCCCCCAAACAAAAGGAGATGGGACTAACCATGCCCAGTTGAGACTGTAGGGAAATGGACCACCTGGAAAGTTTGGGATTCTCTCCCTTTATTCGTTCAGCCATAATGGAGGCTTATGGTGTTTCTGAACAATGAAGTGAGTAACAAACAAGTATGGCCTCAACTTCTTCAAAGCCCAGATCACAGCAAAGACCTCCCTCTCAATAGTTGACCCATGCTTCTACCTGGAGGGCAACCTTCTGCTTATGAAAGCTACTGATTAGTCCTGGCCATCTGCATTAAATTGTGATAGAACTGCACCTACCCCTATCTCAGAAGCATCTGTCTGGGCAATGAAGGTTTTGGAGTAATTAGGACTTTGCGGAATGGGAGCAGTGCACATGGCCTGCTTCAGGTCATCAAATGCCTTTGGCAGCTAACTGTTCACTGAACTTTCCTATGCATTCTATTGGAGGTGAGATCATTACGGGGAGTCAGTATGGACCTAAATATCCCTTAACAAACCTCCTGTAGTACCTAGTTAGGTCCAAGAAAGCTCTGATCTGACTCTGGGGAGTTGGAGCAATCTAATCCATTATGGTTTGGATTTTGCTTTCCAATGGTTGAAACTGGCCTTCACCTACCAGGTTGCCCAGGTACAGAACCTGGCTCTGCCCTGTCTGGAACTTTGTGGCCTTGATAGGGATGCCTGCCTTTTGCAGGGCCTCTAGAACATTACTGAGGTGGGCCAAGTGATCCTCCCAGGTGGGGCTAAAGACAGCAATATGATCTGGATATGCTGCACTATAGGCTTTCAGACCTGTGAGAACTTTGTTCACCAACCTCTTGAATGTGGCAGGTGCATTCTTCAAACCAAAATGCATTACAATAAATTGATAATGCCTACTAGGGATTAAATACTTAGATACTTGGCTGAGGTCAGAGTATCAATCAGCTCACCTTCCCTGGGAATTGGATGGGCATCAATCCAAGTGACTACATTGAGACCTCTATAGTACACACAAAACCTCATCTCTCTCTTACTATCTTGGGTATGAAGTTTGGCACAAGGACTATAGGCCGCCTTCGATACCATTTCCCATTGCACCCTAATCACGAGACTCCAGGACCCCGTCATCCATGACAAGGCCATGGACTGGATTCACTCTTTCCTTACCGGCCAAACACAGCAAGTCAAACTGCCTCTGTTCCTCTCAGAACCTAGAGAGATCAGCGGCGGAGTACCCCAGGGCTCCTTCCCGAGCCGCACCCTCTTCAACATCTACATGGCCCCTCTCGCAGCTATCGTTGGAAGCCACAGACTCAACATTGTCTCTACGTCAACAACATCCGGCTGATTCTCTCCTTTAGCAACAAATCCACACCGACCAGAATCAACTTTCACAGGAAGTCCGTTGCCACCTGGATGAAAGACCGCTGCCTTAAGCTCAACTCGGACAAGACCGAAGTACTCATCCTAGGACCTGCCCAATCCGTCTGGGACGAATCCTGGTGGCCCACCATACTGGGAAACCCTCTGGCCCACATGGACCATGCACATAGCCGCTGCAACATACTGGACTGCTTGCTCACAATGACATCCAAGATCAATGCCGTATCCTCATCCTGCTTCCACATGCTCCGCCTGCTTTGAAAGACTTTCAGATGCATGCCCACAGAATCCAGAAAGACAGACACCCACAAACTCATCACCAGTAGACTGGAGTACGGCAACGCACTCTAAGTCGGTGTCACCCAGGAACAGCTCAGGAAATTTGAGAACGTACAAAACCCAGCAGCCAGACTGGTCCCCAATATCCCCCGCCACAGGCACATAACACAGCCCCTCTGACAACTCCACTGGCTCCCAGTCAACAAGATAATCACCTTCAAGCTCTTCACACATGCCTACAAAGCTCTTTACGATGCAGGACCAGCATATCTAAACCACTGCCTCTCATTCCACATACCTACCACACAACTTTAATCCGCCCAACTTGCCCTGGCCACTGTCCCATGGATTGCCTAGAACGGAACAGGAGGAAGATCCTTCTCCTACCTCGCCACCAAGACCTGGAACACCATGCACCTCAGGAAATCCCAGTCGCTGACCCAAATCAGGGAGGATCTCAAGACCTGGCTCTTTGACTGAACCTCCACGCCCAGATGGATCAGCAACTCACTCCGCCTCCGCACCTTGAGACCCTCACGGCTTAGTAGCCGCACTGTACAAAATCCTGATTGATTAATTGATTAACTAACCCAAAGGTTAGCCGAAGGTTCAATGACCCCAAACTCCAGAATCTTATGGACCTCAGTCCTGATGCAGTCTCTGACATGGTCAGGCTGTCTGTAGATTTTACTCTTGACAGGCAGACTGTCACCTGTGTCCACTTTATGGGTACACAAGGTGGTTTGAAACTGATTAAAGACTTGCCTAAAATCCGATTGATGCTGGTCTGTGAGGCTGCCTGCCAAGGCTACTCCGCCCTCAGGGTCCTGAGAGAGAAGGACTTTCTTTCTCCTGTCTCTCAAGGCTTTAGGCAGTTCACATGAAGAACTCTGTTAGGACTTCTCTGAGTGCCTAGGTCCACCAAGTAGGTGAACTCACCTTTTTTCTCAAGGATGGTGTGTGGGGCCACTCCACTTGTCTTGAAGAGCAGCTGGGGCAAGAGGCTCCAACACCCACACTTTCTGTCCTGGCTGGTAAACAGTCAGAACAGCCTTTTGGTAATACCAAACGTTCTGAAGCTCCTTGCTAGCCTCAAAGATGTTGCTGGCCTCCATAATGTACTCAGACATATGTGAACGCAGGACAAGGATATAGTCCACAATGTCTTGTTTAGGAGGTTTGAGAGGTTGCCCCCATCCCTCCTTAACCAGACACAATTGGCCCCTAAGTGGATTTCCAAACAGAAGTTCAAATGAGCTATAGCCACCTCCTTCTGAGGAACCTCTCTGTAGGCAAAGAGAAGGCAGGGTGGTAAAACATCCCATTTTCACCTAGGCATTTCTGGGAGTCCAGTGATCATGACTGACTGAATTATTTTGTAAGAGCTCTTATGCTGAGGCATCTTGGCGCTGTGAGACGGAAGAGAAGTAGAGGATGGTTACGGCATCGTGAAGAGCCAGGTCTTCAGCGCCCTTCTAAAACTAGCTCTCTTCTTTTCCGAGCGCAGTGTGATGGGCATACTGTTCCATAGCTTGGGGGCTACATGGGAGAAAGATCTACCACCCCACTGGGCTCTCTTTATTCTAGGCATTTGGAGTAGATCTTGACTACAGGATCTTAAGGTACGTGCAGGCCCATAGCGAGGGAGAAGGTTGGTGAGCGCCTCAGATATGTTCCCATGCAGCAATTTGTGAACCAGGCACAAGGCCTTGAATTGGATTATGCGCCTAACTGGGAGCCAGTGGAGTTCCCATATGGCTTTAGAGGTGGGGTGTCTTTTAGGGAGGTTGAGTAGAACTCTTGCTGCTGTGTTTTGGATGGACTGGAGCCTGGCAAGCTGTTTTTCACCTGCTCACAGATAGAGAGCATTACAATAGTCCACCCTGGACATGATTAGAGCTTCCACCACTGTTTTCCTAAGAGAAAACGGTATATAGGGTAAAATTTTCCTAAGTACCTTCATTGTGTAGAAACATGCCGAGGTAACCTCACTAATGTGTGCTGTGCAGGTGAGATCCTTATCAATTATGAAGCCTAGATTTCTGACCTTGTTGGCTGGGACACGGCAGCTGCCAGCTTCTGGAGGCCACCATTGGTGACTCCAGATGGATGGTTTTTGGCCAAATTCGATCACTTCAGTCTTTTCGGTGTTAAGCTTTAAGAAGTGATCGTTCATCCACTTCTTTACGTCAGACAGACAGTTCCTGAAACTAGCAGCTGTGGCTTCCACCGACTGGGAAAGTGACATCACTAATTGAGTGTCGTCGGCATATGACACTAAATTCAGGCCATGAGATTTTATTAATGAAGCTAGGGGAGTGACGTACAGATTAAATAGGGTGGGTGATAGGGCCGACCCCTGAGGGACACCACATGGGAGATGGAACTCTGCTGAGTGGAGACCACCCCAGTGGATTTGGTGTATGCGGGCCTGTTGGACAGGCCACATGAAGGGCCCGCTCCCCCTCTGCCCGACCAGGCCCGAGCCCGGTCCCTCAAGTGTTACACCCCACCACTCCACGTTTTCCGTCCCCTCCGGGGCCCCTGCCTCTGAACATCTCGACCTCTTGGGCCCGATCCCCTACTGGCCCTCGCGTCCGACCTGGTCGCCATCTTGGACACTGCACCACGAGGCCGCGCGGCCTCCGATCGACCCTAACCCTGGGCCTGGCCAGGCCTCAGACATCCCGGCACCACCATCCACCCAGGAGGTGAGCGGACTACTTGGCAGGTCAATGGGAGAAAGAGGTGTCGATGGCTCTCCCCCGCCAGGTACCGCTCGCCCCCAGCCTCCCCGGGCGCTGGCTCCACCCCCCTGCTGGGTGTCTGGGCTCCCTCATCCTGGACCCTCCGACCTCCAAGTGCGAGGGTCCGGACATCAAAGGGCACCAGCCCTTTAACTGGGACAGCTCCAGAGCAGGAAGGCAGTTGTATCCTGGAGTCGAGAGACGCAGAGAAGAACTCATCCTTGACGGACTACTGGCGCTGCCGTAGCCCTACCTTGTGAACTATCGTCCTGCCTGCTGGCGCTGCCGCAACCTCCGTAATCCTTCATCGTCGTCGGGACCTGCTGGCGTGGCCGCGGACCGTTTGTACCACCATCTTCATCGGGACCTGCTGGCTCCGCCGCGGACCGTCGCTACCTTCAACCATCTCGGGACCTGCTGGCTCCGCCGCGGCCCGATCATCTAGAACGCCGAGCTCGAGGATTGAGAGCTATCCATCCACCCAATTGGTAACAAGACTGTCCCGCTACCCCTTTTCCCAACTAGAGACCCGAACCGAGGGGACCCCTGAGTCCAGACCTCCTTGTATCATTTGACCGTACTCGAAGAATTGCTGATAAAGTATCGTTTAACCTTATCCTTGTGTGGTGTCCGTCTGTGGGGGGGAAGTTACTTGCCTGTACGATCGCTGGAGACGGCTCTCCCTGGAGACCTCTCCCCTTATACTCGGCCGACCCTCCCGGTCCTTCTAACATTGGTGGTCAGCGGCGCGATCCGAATCACCGCATAATCGTACAGAGAGTAGCTCACCCCACGACGAAATCACGATGACAACCAAAGAAAGCGGAGCCACCGAGAAATTTCAGATGGAGAAATTGGAAGAATACAGCCATCGTGAGTTAAAACAATTCTGCATCGAACTAGGTATCGCTACCACCGGTCTAAGTACCAAAGACGATTTCAAGCATGCCCTGGAGTCCTGGGCAGAAACCGGGGCCGTCAGACCCCCGGACCAAAATATCGCAGCAGTAGAAAAAGACACCGCGGCTCCCGAGGAGCGAAGAACGGGCCTCTCGCAAGACGAGATCCAGGAACGAGAAAGAACAAGACTACATGAACTAGAAATGGCCCGGCTCAAAATGGATGGTGAACTCAAGTTGGCCGAACAGAAACTGAACTTAGAACATCTGAGGCTCCGAGAAGAAAGAGAGGAAAAACAGAGACAAAGAGAGCTCGAGGAAAAAAGACTGGCATATGAACATGAGCGCAAATTAGCTGAGATAGACTTACGCAAGCAGAACAAAGAATCAGGGGCGACCGAGCAACCCCGCACCCCGGGAGCAACAGATAAGAAGGTACACATCCCCAAGGATGTCGTTCGAGAATACTTCCGAGAGGACGACATCCAACAATGGTTCAAGGCCTACGAAATAGCTATGACCTCCCACCGGATCGATCGAAGCGACTGGGGAGCCGGTCTATGGGGGAGATTCCTCAACGAGGGCCGCGATGCCCTGCTACAGCTCCCGGACCATCTGATGACCTCCTATGACCACATGAAAGCAGCCCTCCTCACCCGCTATGGGCTCACACCCGAGATATACCGCCAGAGGTTCAGAGACTGCACCCGCATCCCGGGTACAACTTGGGTGGAGTACGTGAACTATTTCAGCAGAGCCTTCGAGGGTTGGATCAAAGGAAGCAATGTCACAACTTACGAACAGCTCTTCAATCTCATGGTGTGGGAGCATCTGTCAAACAATTGCTTCATCGAGCTCCGGCAGCACCTCCTCGACTGAAACCCCATTTCGTGCGTTCAGAACTCAGCCTCCTGATGGCCACAGACAATGGAGCCGAAGAAGACTCCGAACCCCTCCCTGACCTCCTACGGACTCGGGAGAAAGACGGCTCCGTGGACGGGGTCCGACTCTCGGAGGCCCTCACCCTGGAACAACGCCAAGAATGTCGAGACCTTCTGCTGCAGTTCGCCAGCTTGTTCTCCCTCACCCCAGGTGTCACCTCCTGGTGTGTGCACGACGTGGACACGGGGGACAGCCCCCCTATCCGCCACCGGGCCTACCACGTACCAGATCGGGTACGGGCCTGCATCCAAGAAGAGGTAACCAAGATGCTCACGCTCGGGGTCATTGAGCCCTCAGACAGCCCCTGGGCCAGCCCAGTAGTACTGGTCCCCAAAGCAGCCGCCCCCGGCACCACACCGGAACTCCGGTTCTGCGTCGACTACCGGGGCTTGAATGCGGTCACCAGAACAGACGCACATCCCATCCCCCGGGCAGATGAACTAATCAACCGCATGGGAGCTGCCCGCTACCTCAGCATTTTCGACCTGACGGCGGGCTACTGGCAGATCGGCCTCACACCCCGGGCCCAAGAACGATCTGCGTTTTCCACTCCTGACGGCCATTATCATTTCAAGGTCATGCCCTTCGGCATGAAGAATGCCCCAGCAACGTTTCAGCGACTCGTTAATCAGGTCTTGGCAGGACTCGAGGGATTCAGCGCCGCCTACCTAGACGACATCGCTGTATACAGCCACCACTGGTCCGACCACCTCCACCACCTCCGAGAGGTGCTACAGGCCCTTCAGCGAGCTGGCCTCACGATCAAGGCCAGCAAATGCCAGATTGGTCAGGGGTCCGTGACCTACCTCGGACACCAGGTGGGAAGCGGCCTGGTGGCCCCTCTGCAGCTCAAGATCGCCGCCATCCAGTCCTGGCAGCCCCCCATCACCCAGACCGAGGTACGCGCCTTTTTGGGACTCACGGGCTATTACCGACGGTTCGTGAAGGACTATGGTAGCATAGTGGGGCCCCTCACAGAACTCACATCCAAAAATCAACCAAAGACGGTCAACTGGACCCCGGACTGTCAAACAGCCTTCGAACAACTGAAGGCCGCCATGTGCTCCGCCCCTGTGCTCCAGGCCCCCGACTACAGCCGGGAATTCGTCGTCCAGACGGATGCCTCCGACCACGGCATTGGGGCGGTCCTGTCTCAATTGAACCCCGAAGGCCTTGATCAGCCAGTGGCCTTCATCAGCAGGCGACTCCTGCCCCGAGAACAACGCTGGAGCACCATCGAGAGGGAGGCCTTCGCCGTGGTGTGGGCCCTCAAAAAGCTCCGGCCCTATCTCTTTGGCACACACTTTCAGGTACAGACCGATCATCGACCCCTGCAGTGGCTGATGCAGATGCGGGGGGAGAACCCAAAACTACTACGTTGGTCCATCTCCCTACAGGGGATGGACTTCACTGTGGAACATCGGCCTGGACAAGACCACGCCAACGCGGATGGCCTGTCACGCTTTTTCCGCCTCGACGAGGAGAGTCCCCAAGAGGATGGGTGACTCTCCCCGCCTTCAGCTGGGGGGGACGCATGTTGGACAGGCCACATAAAGGGCCCGCTCCCCCTCTGCCCGACCAGGCCCGAGCCCGGTCCCTCAAGTGTTACACCCCACCACTCCACGTTTTCCGTCCCCTCCGGGGCCCCTGCCTCTGAACATCTCGACCTCTTGGGCCCGATCCCCTACTGGCCCTCGCGTCCGACCTGGTCGCCATCTTGGACACTGCACCACGAGGCCGCGCGGCCTCCGATCGACCCTAACCCTGGGCCTGGCCAGGCCTCAGACATCCCGGCACCACGATCCACCCAGGAGGTGAGCGGACTACTTGGCAGGTCAATGGGAGAAAGAGGTGTCGATGGCTCTCCCCCGCCAGGTACCGCTCGCCCCCAGCCTCCCCGGGCGCTGGCTCCTTCATCGTCGTCTCGGGACCTGCTGGCTCCGCCGCGGCCCGATCATCTAGAACGCCGAGCTCGAGGATTGAGAGCTATCCATCCACCCAATTGGTAACAAGACTGTCCCGCTACCCCTTTTCCCAACTAGAGACCCGAACCGAGGGGACCCCTGAGTCCAGACCTCCTTGTATCATTTGACCGTACTCGAAGAATTGCTGATAAAGTATCGTTTAACCTTATCCTTGTGTGGTGTCCGTCTGTGGGGGGGAAGTTACTTGCCTGTACGATCGCTGGAGACGGCTCTCCCTGGAGACCTCTCCCCTTATACTCGGCCGACCCTCCCGGTCCTTCTAACAGGGCCTCTAGGAAGGACTCGAGAAGAGCTAAGGCGGTATCTGTGATGCCCAGCACCCTCAGTCTGTTAAGTAGGACCCCATGGTTAACGGTGTCGAATGCCGCTGTAAGATCCAGTAGGATCAAAGCGGCTCTACCCCCATCGTCCATGGTCCTGCGGATGTCTTTTGTTGCTACGATCAGGGCAGATTCGGTGGAGTGGCAGGCCCTAAAGCCGAGTTGAGTGGAATCTAAAAGATGGTTGTGATCTAGGTGTTTAGTGAGCTCCTGGTTCATAGCTCTCTCCAGCATTTTGGCCGGAAGAGGGAGACAGGATATTGGCCGATAGTGCTTGGATTCCGTTGGGTCCAGTGTCTCCTTTTTAAGAATGGGCCTGATGCATGCTTTCTTCCAACTACCGGGGAAACAGCCGGAGCTTAGGACGGTGTTCAGGAGCGGGGTAAGGACCGGGCTGATTGTTTCTGGGACCTGATGCAGTAATATAGGGGGGACAGGGGTCCAACGATGATCCCGATTTGGTCTGCAAAAGCAGAGTGGCTACCTGAGAGTCACTTAATGGTGAGAATTGCGAGAGATTGGAAATGTGAGGTGCCAAATATGTTGTTTGGGGATTTACCACTCTGGCATGTAAGGAGTGAAGGCCGCCATAAACCGCCTGGACCTTTTGCTGGAAAAATTGTGCTATGTTTTCCACAAAGTCCTGGTCGGGTATGAAAACAGTGTCCCTGGGGCTTTTGGCTAGGTGCGCAACTGTCTTAAACAGTTCTTTGGAGGAATTTGAGGATTCTAGGATTTATTTTTAGTAGAAAGTCGCCTTAGCTTGCTCTATCGCTGTCTTGTATTCATGTAGGACTGCTGTGTACTCTTTCCTGGTGTGAGGGCTATAGTCGGCACGCCATAATCTTTCCTGGCGCAAACATTTCAGTTTAATTAATTTCACCTCAGGGGTGTACCATTGTGAAGTGGCTGAGCGTTTCCTGGGCTTTCTATGTTTCCTCGGGGACTAGCTCGTTCACCGCGTGGCTAAGCCATGTGTTGAATTTGTAAGCTCCATTATTACTGTCACAGCTCTCGAGTGAGGGAAGATCTCTTGATAGAGCGTTCGAGAGTTGAGCAGCTTCGAGCTTCTTTCATGGGCAGGTTTTTATTGGGAGAAAGAAATCTCTCCGCCTGATGTTTACTAGAGTTGTGTTAAGGTTAAAGTGAATGACTGCATGGTCAGACCATGGAACTGGGGTAATTGAGGTGACCTTTATGTGCTTGTTATTAGTGAAGACCGCGTCGAGAGTGTGGCCCGCTATATGGGTGGGCCCTACAACTAATTGGTTCAGCCCGAAACTGCAAAAGTTTTCTATTAGGGTGGATGTTTCCACAGAATTATTATCCTCAAGGTGGAAATTAAAATCACCTAGTACCGTAAATGTTGGTTGGTCTAGGGTAGATTCCAGGTAGGTTAAAAGGGCCTTGGTGAAAGGACCTCTAGGCCCTGGGGGTCTATAGAGCAGGAGGCCCGCAAATATTATTTGGTTACTCAGTTTGACAGTGAAGGATATGGACTCAGCCTCCAGATGCTTATTTTAAGGTGCGAGCGGTGAATAATTGCTATTCCACCGCCCATAGATCCCGGTCTGTTAGCATGTACCACGGAGTAGTCTGCGGGTACTGCTGTGTTCCAGTCGGGCCCTGACGCTTCCGAGGCCCAAGTTTCCGTTAGGAAAGCTAAGTCTGTCGCGTTATCGGTTATTAGTGCTTCTATTTCATGCTTATGTTTGGGCATCGATCTTACGTTTATAAAGATGTTTTTTAGAGTCCTTATATTACAGTTACGCCTGTTATCCGTGCTCTGATATTGAGTGTGGGGCCTGCTTGCCACTGTGCTCTTACTCTGCAGGCTAAGGGGGGTACACAGTGACTTTCCCTGTAGCATGAATCCGCATGCGGAGCACTTGCGATGTTCCAGCATGCCATTGTCATGCAGTAATAGCGCATGTGGGCAGGCGCCAGGCCTTAGATTAGTTAATGCTTCTAATGAATATATATTTTTGGGAAAATGGGCAGGGATTTGGGCACTGGGCGCTGGTCCGGCTCGGACGGGTGCAGACGGGCTTGCCTTTGGCGCGCCACCGGCTCGCCCGCTGCGCGTCCTGAGAACATAGGGCTAAGTAGGCTCGTAGCCTAGGAAGTCGCGACTGCTAGAGCCTTAAGGGTCATGTTGATCCTTTCAACAAGCCCATTGCACAGTGGATGGTATGGTGTGTTAAACTTGTAGTTTACACCACACTCTTTCCACATTGCATTTATGTAGCTAGACATGAAGTTTGTACTCTATCTGGCAAGACTGCTTTAGGAAACCCCACTATGGAAAAGAGTCCCAGAAGGGACCTAGCCTCCACAGGTGCTCTAGTGTTCCTAAGGGGAATAGCCTCTGGATACCTAGTGGTGTGGTCCACTACCACTAGGATGTAACTGTGTCCAGATGCTGGAAGGTTCAAGGGAGCAACAATGTCTATCCCTACCTCCTCAATGGGAACCCCAACCAATGGAAGTAGAAGTAAGGGGGTTTTGTAGTGCCACCTGACTTACCACTGGCTTTGCAAGAGACACAGAAGTGGCAAAACTGCTTGGTGTCTTTAGACATGTGGGGTAGGTGAAAATAAGGGACAAGCCTGTCCCAAGTCGTGCTGTGCCCAAGATGTCCTGCAAGGGGAATGTCATGTGCTAGGGACAGAAAAAAACTGTATTTCATAGGTATAACCATAATCCTGGAGGCACTAGACTTGGAGTCTCTACTCTCAGAAAACGGAAGCCCATCTTCCCAATAGATCCTATTGGACCCACTGACAGTCCCTGCCTCATCAGCAGCAGCTTGTTGTCCGAGCGGTTCAAGAAAGGGGCAGGATTTCTGCTCCCTACTCAAGTCTACCCTAGAAGGGACACCTGCTCCCAAGAACTCTAACGTGTCAGGTCCAAGTTCCTCTGAGACAATTCCTAAACAGGGGCTAGGATCCTCTCCCTCAGGAGACGGATCCTCACTGGGAGTCTGTAGGAAGGATAATTCCTTATCCTGCCTGCTCCTTTTCATAGGACCTAGCAGGTCCATTTATTCAGGGTCCAGAGCTCCCTTAGTGCCTAACTATTTGGCCTGAGCCCTAGTAACAGCAAATGCACTGGCAGAGATTCCCATCATCTCTGCATGTATCCTGATCTCCACTTCAGACCAGGCTGATGTTTCCAAATCATTGCCCAACAGACAGTCCACAGGTAGGTGTGGGGAAACCACAACTCTTTTATGGCCAGTTACCCCTTCCCAGCTGAGATTTAAAAATGTCAAGGAATGATTAGTCCTGACATTGCTTGCATTGGCCACTTGGTAAAGTTGACCAAGTATGATTTGGTCAAGAGACACAAGTTTCTCTGTCACCATGGTGACACTGGCCCCTGTGTCCCTGTATGTCACAGCTTCCTGACCATTGATCAGAGGCTGTTGCCTGTACTTGCCCAAGTTAGTGGGACTTACAAGTACAGTAGAAAGTTCCATGCCACTGTCACAGGAAAGAACAGCCTGAGTGTGTGTTCTGACTAGGCCAGAACCCACTTCAGAACCCAAGGTTAACCCTACTAATTCCTTGGAGGCACTACTACTACTTGTGCTGGTGCTAGGGGTGCTAGTTGCCTTAGAAGAAGTAGTAGTAGCTTCTCCGGTGTTAGCTTTAGAGCAATTGGCATCCCTTGCTCTGTGGCCTTTCACCTTACACAGGTATCACCAAGAATTCTTGCCAAAAAAAGAGGAGTTTTGAGACCCACCCCCAGAGAAAGATCTTTGGGGACCTTATGAAGATGCATTTTTGTCTTTACCTTACTCTCTATACCCTTCTCTTGGGCCTTAAAATAATCTTGCTACCTCTGGTCACCTCCACCACCATTGTTTTTCTGATTCACCCTGTTGCGGACCCATTTGTCTGTCTTTTTTCCCAATTCTTGGGAAGAGGTCAGATCAGAGTCCACCTGGTACTGGTGCAGCTGTTGATTTGGATCACAATTAAGGATGTGCTCCCTCATCAATAAATTGTACTATCCCTCATAGTCATGCACATTACTCCCATGAAGCCTGCCTTCCAGAGCCTCAATAGCACTGTCTACAGAATCAACCCAGTCTAGGGTGTGTGCCTTCTATGTGTCCCTAAATTTGACCCTGTACTGTTCAGAGGTCAAACCAAACCCATCTATGAGGGCACTCTTCACAACTGCATAGTTGTCAGCATATTCCTCCTTAACAGTGAGAAGTTTGTCTCTGCCTTGCTATCAAAGGAGAGTGACTGGATAGCTTCCCACTGCCCTTGAGGGGCCGTTTGTACTTTACAGGCCATATCCAAGGCAGTGATCAATTTATGGATATCATTGCCCTCATGGTAAAGAGGTACTATCCTGCTCAGGTTCCTAGCATCAAAAGATTACTCCCTGACCCTAGGAACACTAGTACTGCCATCGTAGGGCTCTAGTCCGTAGTTCTTCCTACCCCTCTGTATTCCCAACGTTTTCATATCAAGGGCCAGCTGCTCCTGCTTGATTCTGAGCTTGGCTTTCTCAAGCTCAAGCAAGTGGCATTTCCTCTCTAAGGAGTCCTCCCTCTGACTGGAGATGGAGGTCACTACGGAATTGTCAGAGGCATTCCGTAAACCCACTGCCAAAAATACTATCCGTCAATTTGGGAGTTTTCACCCCCACTGTCAAAAAGATTCGATCCCCTTTGGGGAATTCCTTCGAATTTGCCGCAATTGTACTTCTCTCACCGATTACGAGACTCACAGTGCATCCTTGAAAGACAGGCTAATCAAAAGAGGCTACCCACACCGCCTAGTTCGTCAAGCTTATAAAAGAGCAAAATATTACGATAGAGATGCGTTGCTCAGTCACACAAGACAGAAATCTCAAGATAAGATAACATGCGTGATAAATCATTCCACATTGAATTACAAAATAAAAAATGTAATCAACAAGAATTGGAGAATTGAGAACTGAGAATGAGTTTCAGCTAGAGAAGCCCCTAATAGCCTACAGACGCAACAGAAATCTTAGAGACCGGCTGGTCCATACACAAAACAAACTCCGACCACGTAAGACACAGACAACCCTGACGAGTTTGGAGACAATTCGAGGTAATCACAGATGTGTCAATTGCCATGCCTGTGAAGCCGCCATAGTTAGTGACACCATCCAGCATAATAATGTAAACATAACATTAAGATGTCCAGAATGATAAATATTTAATGGGGATATTTAAGGAATAAAACCCCATATATTAAAGTTGTCCATAAAAGCCTTACTCGCGAGTGCAAAATGCGATTGACAGAGTTGAAATCCATTTTGAGTAAACATGTGGCTCTCCAATGTCTTTTATCTCTTGCCCTTCGGCAAGTCTATTTCATCATGAGTCATTTCTACATAGATACTCACAGAATCGGGACATAGCTAACAAGCAAAAAAACCCTACTTAGCAATGGCGCCCATATTAGTCCTAACCAAAAGCTTAGATACCATAGGAACTTCCTAGCTCGGAGAGATAGAAACTTTTAGGTACACATTTGGATCTTTAAATTTTAAAAAAACTCTATTTTGTTTAATCCATAGATCGAACTTACAACACATTGATATATAATGCCTTTTTCGCGTTTTACTTATATGACACCACTTAGAAATGGCGCCCGTTCAACACGCCATATCCTAATTACGTAGTCGGACATTTGGCGCGAGAATCTAGATATTTAAATGAAGGTCCAACAAGAGGTCGTTCCTAGCCCACGGGATCACGAGCCGAGGTCCATTGGCGGTTACGTCTCTCGACAACTGAGGTAAGCAAACTGCTCAGACGGTTACGGGTTACGATTACGCGTCCTGGCTATTGATAATTATAACGGCATTAGACACCAATCGACCTAACTTGTGGGTATACTCCCTAAGGGCTTGTAGTCTCACTCGCATCTTGAAGATTCATGCTTCCTTGTGAAATAGCGGTTTTTTAAACAGGAGTTGTAGCTCGTAATCACTACACTTGAGCCGTTCCCGAATACGAGGTGTTAAGATAACATAGAGAAACTCATTCGGAGTTAGCAAGGGCACAGAGGACATTCTTTTTAGTTTGTATTCAACCTTAAACTTAATGAATAACAATGGAACCTTAGGAACGACAGCGACCATAGTACTATGTACCTGACTTAAGCATAGACATAATGAACTTTCATGATTTTGGCCTCCGTTATTTCATTTCAGCTATAAAATTAAATATCAGGGAGATGCCTGCGATAAATTAAGAAAATAAAGAAATTACTCAAAGCGTATCAAAGGATTTTTTGCTGAGCTGTTTCTGCAATCTATAAGGTAAGTCTTACACTATACTCCTAATGTGTTGATTAACGGTTAGATATAGGTTTACTTAGACTAAGTACTATCCTTGTGAAATAGCGTTTTTTTTAGACAGGAGGTGTAGCTCGTGATCACTACAATTGAGCTGTTCCCGAATACGAGGTATTGAGGTAGCACATAGGAACTCATGCAAAGTTAGCGAAGGCACCTAGGCAAACCTCCAGTGATCACCAAGAGGACATTCTGTGTAGTCTGTATTCGACCTCAAACTTAATGAACAACAAGGGAACCTTATGAACGACAGCGACCATAGTACTATGTACCTGACTTAAGCATAGACATAATGAACTTTTATTTTTTTGGCTTCCGTTATTTCATTTCAGCTATAAAATTAAATATCAGGGAGATGCCTCCGATAAATTAAGAAAATAAAGAAGTTACTCGAAGCGTACCATAGGATTTTTTGCTGAGCTGATCCTGTAACCTATAAGGTCAGTTTTACACTATACTTCTAATGTCTCGACTAACGGCTAGATATAGGTTGACTTAGACTAAGTACTATTCGTATCTCTTCTAGAAACTCACACGTATCATATTAAAACAGTGAAGGTTGGCAGCTCACCGCAACCTCGATATAACTGAAAAGATCACCAACGGATTAAAAGTTATTGTGGTAAGCTGGCATACAATATATAGCAGTTAAACCCTACAATATTCCCATAAGGTCTAAGAAGAAAAAATACATCTATTTTGTATAAACTATTGTAGGAACGCTCCTCCTTATAGAAGCTGATACATGCTGATACCAGCTGACCAAACGTAGTCAGAATCGTAGTTACGATCAGTCTTAAAATTTGCTACCAGGGTAAGAACATAAAGTACTACACATTAAGATTAATGAACAACTCATCCCCCTTCATTAGAAGGGGTAATAAAACCTTTCTGTTTTCTATTTTCTCAACTCAATGACATGTTAGACTCACTTACTTTTGAAATCTCTCTCTTTCTTCACATCCCTTCCGGGATTCAGCTTCTTTACCCTAACCCTGTAACCCTACTAATAAATCCTAATCAATATTAAACAACTGTACATATATACAAGTGCTGGTGTGCGTCCACTATGGAGCATTGACAAAAGACATAAAGAAATAATAAGATGTAATGAACTAGTTCTTAGCGATTTCTGCAACAGCTGACTGAAAGTTATAAAAACTGTAATAACTGAGCACTGTATGATAAGATATGACAAAATATGAACTTTAGATAATGTCACAGATACATGATTTGTTATTTATTATTACAGATATCCATACAGAGCTTAGAATTTTCTTGGGAAAGATCGTCTGTTCAGCTAAAGGTCCTGAGGAAGGTGGTCTCATCCCACCGAAACGCGTCGACCTTGCGTAATAGATCACATAACAACTTGTGACCCCTCAGACACAGAATAAAGAATGAATGTTGAGTGTATGAGAGAGTATGCATGAGGTAATCGTGAGAGTGTATTAGTTCTTTTTTCTCGGTATGGTATTTGTATTTTTATTGTTTATATGATGAATTATATGTCTTTTTTGTAAAATGATTGTTATGAACTTAAAGAAATATTGCAAAAAAATAAGAATCAAAAAAAAAAAGAAATAAAAATCACAAATGTGAAAAAGTACATGTTGTCACCTTGTGTTGCAGGCTTTTGTTGAAAGTATAGAGTTTGTAATTTGTGGAATTAATTAGGTCATGAGGGAATATCTTCCTTTTATGCAATTGTGTTCCTCTCTTTCCCTGACCTTGAAAGTACATTTAGAGGGGGTCCCATATTCATGTAGATGCATACCAGTACTGAGTCATTGAGGCCACCAATTGATCATACTAGATTCAGTTTTCTGTACTTGAGCTGCTCCCATGAATCAAAATCAGGATCTGATTTGGGCATAGAATAATGTGTATGACAACTGTCTTTTGGCCTTAGCTCTGGAGTTATTCTACGAAGCTTGGTAAGTTTAAGGGGAAATGGCGACCCTATTGGTAAGCGTTGTGGAAGTAACAAGTCTGATGATACGCTCATGTTCACCACCAGTCCCACCTGTCCAAAGTTAAAAGAGTTCTGGCTTACCGTGGGTAAGACGATCTCCCTCTCATTGGGTATTACTATAGAGGTAAGAACAATCTTAATCATGTTTGGAATAAGGCAACAGGATGCGGGGACCCATGTTTAAACACAAAGCAAAGAATCTAATGTTCTATATAATTTTAATTGCGAAAAGAGGAATCTGCAAATTATGGACTCAAGCCTCTGCACCCTCTTGGCATGCATGGAGAAACTCTGTGTTCTTTTTGAGAAGATAAATAGATGGCAAGATAAGAGAAAGCAGGGTGGTGACATTTGGGATATGCTGAGGTTCTGATCAAATGTAATCGTCCACGATTACATCTTCTTAAAGCAGTCAGGCAATGGAGTAAGATAGATTCAAGGAAGTCCAGTTAATATGCTCAAAGAAGAAAGTCCAATATTTGGAGCACGTGGACCCCAGATACCGTAATGATGCTCATTTCAATAATTGGAGATGATATGAGGACAAAAGAAATAAAACTAATTGGTAAGTTTGAACGTATGAGAGGTGGCTCATTCCAGAAACTGAGAACAGTAGTTCCATTTTTACTTCAAATCTTTTTATTTTATAAAACAAGAAAAAAAACACCGGGCCTGAAATACACAGCGCGAGTCCCACAACTCTATTCAGGGCCGGCCGCGCATTATATGATAAAAGAATGGCAATGGTGCAGGATATTAAACACAGTATGTCACCTACAACCCGTAACGGGCCGGCCGCGTGGCAAACATTGAAAAGAAAGACTAACTTGCTGTGATGCTTCAGAGGGCCCTTTAAAAACCGCTAACACTGTGACAGGGGCACAAGGCCCAAAATAGAAGAAAACGAGAAAAGAAGAAGAAGAAAGGAGGTAAGTAAGAGACAGTAACAAAGAAAGACATTCCGTGGGCGAGCAGGGGGGAGGGAAAAGAGGAAGGCGTGGCCAGCTAGCCAAGCCGCTGCGGGACATTAAGAGCCATACAGAAGGGGGCTACGGACTGGGCTAGTTCAGTTGTGGCAGTAACCTATCAAGGTCAGGCGAAAGGACAGCATCCTCAAAGAGACGCAGCGCTCTAAGCTTGGTAGGCAGATAGCGAGCATGTTCCACTTGACAGAGATACTCGATTAAGGGTTGCCAAACTGCGGTGAAGCGTGTGTCACAGGTGTGTATTTGCGCTGTAAAAAGCTCCATGGTGATGACATGCCATAGGTGCACATAACAAGCGGCGATACGGGGCGTCTCCGACTTCTTCCAAAACTGCGCAATGAGTTGCTTGGCTGCCCCAAGCATGTGCTTTACGAGAGTCCAATCTTTCCATCTGACAGCCTTTACAGTGACCGGTTTGATGCCCAGCAGGATCGTGTTTATAGATTCAGGCAGGGGGAATCTAAGAACCCGTTTGATGTGGCTTAGGACCTCTTTCCAGAATATAGTCACGAGCGGGCAGGACCACCAAATGGGTATGAAATCGCCAGTAGCGGACAAACACCTCCAGCACTTGGGGGAGGAAGTAGGGAACATCTTGTGCAAGCGATCCGGTGTATAGTACCATTGTGTCATGATTTTATATGCATTTTCCCTTTGTGGGATACTGCGAAATACCCCAGGTATGTCATGCCATAGACGGCCCCACTGTGCGGGCGAAATTCCCTCGTCAGACGCTTGTTGCCACTTGCGCTGGTACGGGTGGACAGGGGTCAAGGTGGGATGTTGTAGGATTTGATATGTACGAGAGATGAGGCCCTTGGATTCATCAAATGAGCAGACCAGTCGCTCAAAGGGGGTAAATGGGCGGGTTGCTGCCTCCTGCATCTCCACCGAGGTGACCCAATGCCGTAATAGTAGTTAAATTTTGAATTCACTACGTTTCCGGAAGTTCCCACTCATTTCAGATGCACGGCCCCAAAATGCAAGTTTCTTGGACACACTGTTGGTTTTGCATTTTTAGTAATAAATAGAAAAGTATCATTGATAATTTAAAACCCTAAATTGGGAAAAAGTTTAGGTTGGCGCCAAAGAAAGATGATGGATATGTATAGCATTGCCAGCAAAGGTTATTTTGTGGGACAACACACTAGCCACACAAGAGGTGGACAGAAAAGTGGGCCACTTTAAGTGATAGAAATTGAACTTAAGGGTACGAAACCACAGGAAAGGAAAAAGTCTAGGACTCCTGTTACCATGTTGCCTTTGTGAGGTAACAAAGTAGATCTCTTAGTCTGCAGAGTTAAAGCACAGGTTTTGTTCAAAAAGCAGTAGTGACAATTTCTCGCCTTTGCCTGCAGTTTGAAAGCTATAATCCCCAATTTGTAGAATGGCTATCTTATTTGATTGACCTGATGTGCATCTGAATTCCAGTTGAGTCATTAGATGTGAAATAACTCTTTCTCCAAGGGTGCTTAGTGCAATTAGGAGGCTAGTACGTGGTGATATTTAAATCAAGCAGGAGTTGGACGATGGCTTATTTAAGGAGTGGATAAGATATAATTGTTTTAATTACTGGTGGGTGAATAGCAGAGGGGTCATTATGATCTACACTTTAAAGGATAGTACAGATGATGGAACATGATGAGGCCGATTAGAAAGTCAGTCGGAAAGCCTCAGGTCGCAGGTCTGAGGCTTTCCGACCGACATCCTTCGTTTAAACTTCGAACGCCTTATGACAAAGAGGCCGGTTGTAGTTTAAACAAGCCGGCCATTCAGACTGGCTTCCAACAGGCTCAAGGAGTCTAGTCGGAGGCTGCTCATAATCCCTTTAGGATGGCATTTACTGTGCAGGGTTTATAATGTCGGTTTCAGACAGGTATTTCATGTCGGGCTTTCCGACATAGAAAGCCTGTCATGGAAAACCGGTCAGAAAATGACTTAGGGGGGGCCCTAGCAGGGCCCCCATCTCTCAGTGGCCACTGGTTGTGGGCCTGGAAGGCACCTATGGTTCCCCCTGTAAATGCCTGCACCATGTGGCAGGCACTGTGAGGTGCCTGCCACACAGTGCAGGGATTCACAGAAACTCCCATTTCTCAATGGGAGCCTGTGCTGAGGCTGGGTTCCAGCTGCAGCACAAGCACCCATAGAGAAATAGGACTTTTTTCGATGCATCATGTGCGATCGCATCGTAATAGGGGTGTGGGACCGCCGACCTATGTTCGGTCGGTTTTCACATCGAGACGGTCACCCAACATCGCAATAGATCCCTTTATGTCTTTTATAACTTTGCTGTAAGTCAGCACTGACATTTTCTTGGGTAATGAGACCTGCATAATTGGATCAGTAGTAGCTTCCAAATAAATCTCAACCCCATTATCTCCTCTAAGAGACTGGTCAAGACACTCACATGAAAACTGTTCTCAACCATCAAAACCTATTCCTTTCAAGATGATAAAAGGCTTCACCTTTAACGCATTATGTCTTATCAACTCATAAAACCCTTTTGCTTTTATCTCACCACTACAAAGTGCAGTCTTGAATCTGTAAAACAAAAGAACATTAGACAGCCACCAAAATTAGATTTCATGCAAAATCGTAAAAGTTTGACTTAAACACTAAATAGCAAAGACTAGTGCAGCTTCCAATTAGGAATCCAACTTCAGTGCAGCAGCACACATGCCACCTTTCAGGTATGTGATGATTCAGTGCATTTTCACGGCAACATTACTGCTCATGTCCTAATTAAATCTAGTTTTCTAGCAGCTTTCATCACTGTTCATCATTAAGCCTTTCTCCCAATTCTCACCAATTGAGTGGGATAGAGGGGCACATTTCTGAACTAGAATTCCTCATTACTAATAGGAATAACGTAATGTATTTATTTGAAATCGATTCCCTGAAACATTTTCTTGTTTAAATGTCGTTTGCAATAATGGATAGAAGAAAATAATGTATTAACACCTCTACAAACTGCCTTTAGGACCAAAACCTCAACTATCGACCAGATCTTTAGATTGCAACTGATCCATTGTAAAACTGTGATCTTAGAGGGTGGCAGCCTTTATCTCACCTTTGTGGATCTTAAATTCGCTTTTGATATGGTTCAGTGTGATCAGCTATGGGGCCTACTCCGTGACATGGGAGTACCAGCCTACTGTTATGTTGTGTATTATGTAATTTCTCTTTAATTGTGTTCATTCCAAGTTCTATGGAACACTGTCACTGTGTTCTACATATGTCATATGTATTCTGGGTAATTCAGATGAAGACTGTTCTGCTACCTGTCTGGCTGTGTACCTGCTCACTGAGGATTAAACTATTTCAACCTATCTGGAGTATCATTCTTCGATCTAACAAGTGGCGACGATCGGGATCCACATCTCTTCAAGCTTCATTTCTTCAAGTATTTATTTATTTATTTATTTTAAAAGCTTGTTCGATGTAAATTAGTGAGCATAGACGACGTTGGGAAGTGCTTCAAGACGTACTAGTTGTGAAGGACTGCTAGAATACGAGCTGTTTTTGGTGAGCACTGTCTGAGTGTTGTTATCGGCATTATTACTACTATTTTGCTTTGGCAAACGCTCCTGCGCTCTGTGTCTCAAAGTACCCACCCTTATCCATTTAAAAATTGCAGTTCTGGATCGGTACGCGAGTCTGCCTTCAGTGCTGAATGCTCGCGACTCGCTCTTCACGCTCGCAGCTCAGTGCTTCTTCTTTGAAGATTCTTGGCATTATTCCCACATCAAACGTTCTATGTGAACGTGGCGCGTCATACGTGGCGGCCATTTTGGATTGGGCAGGCCTACTCGAGTTACAGGAAGAAGTTTGAACACTCGAGTTACAGGAAGCAGTTTGAACAACTCATGTTGTTTTAATCGGATTCGGACATTTGAAAAACCGATTTAAGGTACTGTTTTGTTAATTTAAATTCGTTTTAACAAAATGACTACTTGGATTTCATCCTGGCATTTCTTTCTGGATTTTACATTTTCGGAATTTAATTCTTCTGGTGGTGAAGACCGGACAGTGAGGAAAGGTTCTTTATTAGCTTATTTTTTTTTCTTCTCTCAGGAAAACACTTTCTCTCTGAACAATTCCACCATAAAGGTTTATTATTAAAACATCATTCCTTGTTTAATTTCAACATGAGTCAACAAACCTTTTCTTTAAGTAATCCGCAAGACTTCTGGTCAAAGGGCTCTACACCGGATTTGAAATGGTTGGAGTGGAAAGACTAATTTTTAAATTATATCGAGACTGTTGACTCGGATGGTAAAATGTCTGCTGAACAAAAGAAACGCATTCTTTTACATTCCTTGGGTTCGCAAAGCCTTAAATGCTATAATCAGATGAACAAACCTATTGTTGGTGGTGGGGACAGTAATGTTTTCACTGATGCCTTGTCTAATTTAGATAAGTATTTTGCCCCCAAGGTCTGTATTGGTATTACACAATACAAATTCTTTCAAAGGAAGCAGTATAAAAATGAAACGGATGATGACTATGTTGGTGAATTAAAGAAAATGGGGAATGATTGTGCTTTTGGTGCGCTACTAGAAGATTTGGTTCGTGATCAAGTCGTCATGCATGCTAATAATCCTGCAATTCAGGAACGTCTCTGATGAATGGTGATGCTTGTTTAGATGACATACTAGCTTTAGTTCGTAAGGCAGAAACTTCCAGCAGATGTGCTAGTGCTTTGAAATCTGAAACTCTTAACAAAGATGTTATAGCCAAGGTTAATTCAAGTTAAAAAAAGAACAGTAGTTTTAAACAAAAGAATGAAACATGGACAAAGCCTAGAAATAACGGTGAACCTCCAAAATGTTATAGGTGTGGGAGTTCTGAGCATTTGGCTTTTGCTAAGTCGTGTCCGGCTGAAAAGAGTAAATGTGGTGCTTGTGGACTGTATGGTCATTATACTAAAGAAGAATAGAAGAAGGACCAGAACAGTTAAATGTATTCAAGAGGACGTTGTCTCGGACGTTGTCTCGGACGACAACGCCTCTAGTAGTGATGACCAGGCCTCTGAGTGTGCAGTTGTCTTAAAGAAGAAACTTCTTCTCAACATTCGTGATGGATGTTTACTGGTCGACAATAAGCCTGAATGTTGGATGCACATTGGTGGTGTGCGTGTGAGGGTATATGCTGATTCTGGCTCACCCTTTACGATTGTCAATGAAGACGTTTGGCTTAACTCTTTCATTGACAGGGTTGGTCCAAAATGATCTCCGCCTGATATTGACCCGGAGGGTTATAATGGTGGAAAGATTGATATTATTGGTTTCCGTTGGTTGAAATTTGAGTTTAAGAATCGCAAATCTTATGGCAAGTTGTATGTTTCTAAAAAAGGACCATCGGTGTTGGGATGGAAAGATCAAGGAAAATTACATATAATTCTTGATCCCAATTCAGTGGAGAAAGTGTTGGTGATGGATGAAGGCACTAAAACAGGTGATGAACTCTTAAAGAAATTTCCTTCTGTGTTTCAGAAGAAAATTGGGAAACTAAAGGGGTTTGAGCATTAGATAATTTTAAAAGATTCTGCAGTGCCGAAAATCCATAAGGTCAGAAGCGTACCAATTGTTTTGAGAAAGGATGTTGCATCTGAACTTGATAGATTGGTCTCTTCTGACATAATTGAGCCAATTGAGGCATCTGTTTGGGTTTCTCCCTTAGTTGTTGTGAAACGTACAAACGGAAAATTGAGATTATGTGTGGATTTACGCCGTCTGAATGATAATATTGTAGTGGATCAATTCCCCTTGCCTAAAATCAATGAGATGTTAGCCTTACTTGATGGAGCTAGATGGTTCACCACAATTGATGTATCTGCCGCATACCACCAGATTCCCTTGTTTAAAGACAGCAAGCAGTTCACTGCCTTTATAACTCCTCAAGGATGTTTTCAATTTAAGAGAATGCCTTTCGGCCTGGCTTCGGCTGCAGCTGTTTTCCAGCGCTTAATGCACACGTTGTTTTCCACTGTAAAGAACACAAAGTTTTTCCAAGACGATATTCTTGTTTTTGGTAAAGATAAGGCAGAACATGATAGTTCTTTGGAAAAAGTAATGAGTATACTAGATGCTAATGGTTTGACTGTAGAATATACCTATTGTACCTTTGCCAGCGATCATGTTACTTATTTAGGTCATGTCATTGATTGTGATGGTATCAGACCAAAACCTAATTTAATTGATGCAATTAAGTGCACTCCTTCTCCCAAAGGAAAGGATGATGTTAGATCTTTTATAGGCCTAGCAGAATTTTGCTCTAAATATATTCCAAATTTTGCTACCAGAACGTACAATATTAGACAACTGTTGAAAAACAAAGCTAAGTTTGTTTGGTCTATGGAATGTGAACAAGATTTTGAAGACATAAAAAGCTACATCACTAACATCACTTCGTTAAAAAGTTTTAATCCTGAGGCGCAAACTATTATCATTACTGATGCAAGCATTAAAGGTTTAGGTTCTGTTTTATCTCAAATTGGTTTGAATGGCAAGGAACAAATTGTGGCTTATGCTTTCAGGTCACTTTCGCCTACTGAGGAAAAATATTCTACCATTGAAAAAGAAACTTTAGCATGTGTGTGGGCTGTAAATCATTTCAGAGCTTTTGTGTGGGGTACAAGATTCATTTTACGCTGTGATCACAAGCCATTACTCAGGGTTTTAACCACTGATGGAACTATTAATACTTCTGCAAGAGTTGCTAGACTTGCCATCAAGTTGCAAGATTTCTGTTATAAATTGGAATATTTACCTGGGAAAAAGAATTGTATAGCTGATTTTCTTTCTAGAATGCCAAAACAGCTTGAGAAATGTGAGGATAATTGTGGAACTCTTTTCAGGTGGCTTATGTTCAGGATTTTGAAGGTGCAGGCATTTTGAAGAAAAAGTGGGACGATGAATATCTCAAAGATGAGGAGTTAACTTTGGTGAAATCGCATCTAGCTGAGTCCTGGCCAAGGAGAGTGGATTGTAAACATCCTTTAAAGTCTTTTTGGGAGGTTAGATTTGATTTAAGTGTCAGAGATGGTAATATCTGGTTTGGCGAAAGAGTCATACCTCCAAAGACTTTGCGTTTGTCCATCATGGCTTTATGCCATGAGGGGCATTTTGGCATTGTTCGTTCTAAACGCACAGTTAAGACTTTTTTTTGGTGGCCTGGAATGGATGGAGATATAGATAGATTTGTCAGGAGTTGTAAATCATGCCAGGCTGCTGATATATCTTTGGTGTTGTGCAAGCCTTCTATGGGTACTATGATTGGACCCAATTCACCCTGGGAGCACATAGCTATTGACATTATGTATCCCATTGGACATGAGCAGAAGTATATTTTGGTGTTAATGGATTTGTTCTCAAGGTGGCCTTTTGTAAAAATTGTGAATAGGGCAGATACGGATACTGTTTTGCGATTTTTAGACAAATCTTTCACCTTGGAGGGCATTCCTTCTGTTTTGTTAAGTGACAATGGTGTTCAGTTTATGTCCAGTAAAGCAAAAGAGTATTTTAATAGATTAGGTATCAAACACAAAACCACGGCTCTGTATAACCCAAACAGCAATGGCATGGTTGAGCTTTTCAACCGGGTTATCAAAAACACCATTCAGATGTCTTCTGGTAACAAGGATTGGGAAACTCAGGTGTTGAAAATGGTTTGGTCTTATAGAACCTCTATATGTGAAGCCACAGGTTATCCTCCTTTTGTTCTCATGCGTGGAAGGAATCCAAGAACAAAATTTACACCTGGATGGTTGTTTAAATCTAATGCTGTTAATTGGTCTGAAAATGTTGTTAAGGAAAAAAGTCAGTCTTCACATCTCAAGAGTAAAGTTTGGTATGATGCCAGGCATAATGTGAAAGATGTTGATATTGTTATAGGACAGTGGGGAAGAGTTAAGAAACCTGGTAAATCTCCTAAGGAGGAAAGTAATTTTTATGAGCCTATGCAAGTTGTGGAAATCTTGAATAATTCTGTTCGTCTCACTGATGGACGGGTGTGGAATCTTAAAAGGATAGCTAAGTGTTCTAATCCTTTGAATTCCCTTAACAAATCTTCTGATTCATTTGTTCCAGCTCCTTTTGATTCTTTTAGCTAATCCTCTGATTTGTTTGATTTGGAAGATTTGATGGGTTCAACTTCTTCTGAGTCATCTAATGTAAATGTCCCTAACGGAGATTTTGTTGTTGATCGCTCCAATTTTGCTGTTCCTAGTGTTTCTGGTTTGGCCAATCAAGATGGTTTGGTAGTTATGCCTGTTCCCGGTGTTTCAGGTTTTGCCAATTAAGAAGAATCGAATATCATAAGGTCTTCTAGGCGTGAAAAAAAGCCTCCTATTTGGTTAGCTGATTATATTTCTGAAAGTTTTCCATTGTGAAAGACATGTTTTTTTTTATTTTTTTTATTTTCTGTTATAAGAAGGAGGATGAAGGTTGTTAATTTTATGTTTTTTTCAATTGTGTTCTGAGGGGAATGTGTTATGTTGTGCATTATGTAATTTCTCTTTAATTGTGTTCATTCCATGTTCTATGGAACACTGTCACTGTGTTCTACATATGTCATATGTATTCTGGGTAATTCAGTTGAAGGCTGTTCTGCTACCTGTCTGGCTGTGTACCTGCTCACCGAGGATTAAACTATTTCAACCTATCTGGAGTGTCATTCTTCAATCTAACACCTACCAATGCCACCAGCTGAAACGCCTGCACCAGGACACCTATGCGAAAATAAGAGACAGTAAAAAAGGCGAATTGACAGCCCCCTTTCCTGTAGAGAAAGGGGTGAGACAGGGATGCGTTTTAGCCCCGACCCTGTTCTCCCTCTTTTTAAATGGTTTAATCGAAAATCTACTTGCAGTGAAAGACATAGACTCACCGAGGTTAGCAAACCGCAAAATCCCAGCTTTAATGTTCGCAGTTTATATGCTGCTACTCTCTAAGTCTCCCATGGGCATGCAGCGGGTATTGGAGGAGTTTTGTGCCTTCTGCAGGAAGAGGGATTTGAAGATACATCTCCAAAAAACAAAATACATGGTCTTCCATGCCAATACCACCAATTGCCCACACCCCCAAATGGAAGGCAGGGCCCTAGAGAGGATGTCAATTTTCGATTACTTGGGCCTCACACTTAACTATAATATGGATTGGGGGACCCAAGTAAAGAAAGCCAATCTAAAATTGACAGTCTACAGGGGGCATCATAAAAGTACATACAAACTGCACACAGAAAGTGATAGGCCCCCTAGCAGAAATATATAAAATACAGGTAAGTGGAGCGTCACTACATGGAGCAGAACTCTGGGGTCATTGTCCATCTAACACAATATCTATGACAGAGAACACCTTCCTTAGGCAGCTGTTGGGCCTCCCCATGTGCACTCCCTTAACACCATTAAGAATGGACTGGGGGATTTACCCCATTGCTGATATAATTGCCTCTCAGGCACTCCTATTCTGGCGCCGTCTCTGGAGCACAACTGAGCTAGCCAATTACAGGGAGGAACTGAAGGATGTCATGACCATTTTGGGTGCAGGGGATATACCATGGTTGCTCCACATTAGAAATACATGCCAAGCGTTGGGGAGGGCAAATATGTGGTCAACACCAGAAGAGATCTGTCTCTCCATCTCCAAAAAGTCCCTTTTCCTTGCCCATAGAGAACATAAATTTGCCCAACTATGCCAGAGCATCAATTCAAGCAGTCTGACAATTCTGGATGTCAATCAGCAATATAAGATAGAGCCGGCTCTGGATAGTATACAACCATTTCTGGCAAATAAACTGTTCCTCCAATTTAGACATGGGTTGCTCCTGATTCGTGCATTCACAAACAAATGGAAGGGAGTAATAAAACTAGATTGCCCATGGTGTGATTTGGTCGAAGAAACAGAACTCCATGTCCTTCTTTATTGTTCCGCCTATAGAAGGCCGAGGTCCAAGTGTGTGCTTCAGCTCTGTAGAAATGTGGGGATTAGGCACTACACTGAGGCCTTTGGGTTGCTTAAATATGAAACACACCCATTATTTGTTGCTTGCCATTTCCAGGTTTCTATTTACGATGTGGTGCATACGCAGGGGCATTTTAAAGAAAAAGAACTTGGAAAAAACGTAATTGTATATACTCATTAATTATGCTGCTAAGCCATGTTTGCTCAATCTTTCAGCCAGAAATACTGTCCAGAAACTTTCCCCTCTGAGCTGCTCTATCTTCTTACTCCTTTATTTATGTATATATCTTTATTGTTTTATAATGTCTTTTAAAAACTATGCTTATGGATTACCAGTCAAAGGTAGACATCTTAGGTTGTTAATAAGATGGAGACCAGTTGCTGCTGAGTCAGAAAATATTGTAAAATTTGTATTTGTATTATCACCCTCAGTTCTATGGATATTTTTTACTATCTTGTGTATTTGTCTTTTGTATTATATGTAATTGTATCATTGTATGTGCTTTTATGGATGTACAGCCGAAATAAAGTTCTTTGACTGACTTTTAAGCATGGGCGAATTTTGCAAATTGGCAATTCGCGAATTTGCGGATTTGCGAATTGGCAATCCGCAAAATTCGCGAATTCTCGCGAATGTGCGGATTTTTTTGTTTTTGCGTGTTCGCGAGGCGCTTTGCGTGTTCGCAGGTTTTTTTTTGCCTGCCTTATCACTGCCACCCTCTTGTTTTTTATGCCAATCTGCCCTCTGTACCACTTGTTTCTGTGCCCTTCTGCCCTCTGCCCCACTCATTTTTTGTCCCCTTCTGCCCTCTGTCCCACTTTTGTGCCCTTCTGCCCTCAGCCCCACTTAGAATGGCGCAAGCTGCCAGCGCCATTCTAAAATAGCTAGAAATAGCTTCAACAGGAAGCACTAATAGATAAAGTAAAGCAGGTGCTCCAGTTGAAGGTCAAATTAAGTTACACAATCATTAATCACCCCAAGTTTGGGGGTGATTAATGATTGTGTAACTGAATTTGAGCAGCACCTGCTTTACTTTATCTATTAGAGCTTCCTGTTGAAGCTGACTTTTGTAACTATTTTAGAATGGCTCTGGCAGCTTGCTGGCGCCATTCTAAAAGAGTTACAAAAGTCAGTTTGAACTTTTGACCCGATCCCCGTTCGCGGATTTCCGTTCGCGGATTTTGCAGGAAATTCGCAAATCTCGCGGATTGCGAATTTACCGAAAATCCGCGAAATCCGCGAGCGGAACTGATTTTCGGCCCATGCTTACTGACTTTCAAGTCCCAATTGGATCCTGACTCTCAAAAGAAATTAACAATCTCCTCAACACAATCATCATCATCAACAACTTTATTTTAGTTTAAATAAACATAAAAAAAATAACAGTGCATGTTATAACATACAAATAAAACATGATAAAATGTAGATATTTCATTTCAATGTGTAAAGTTAAAAATACTACTACCAATAAGCAAAAAACTTAAAAGGTACTCAAAGCCTAGCCCTAATATCTAACAAGAGATCTTTGTCAAGTGCCAGAGGTCGCTTCCAGGCACCATATAACCCAGTTGAGCTTAAAGTGCATGGTGCATTAAATATAATTTCCTCCCAACTGATCTTACTCTATAATGCCATATAGAGCTTACGTAATTGGCTACTGAGTAAACAACACAACTTCTAAAATCTGCCCTGCATACTCTCAAGGCATTATGCCTATCATCAAGCAAAAGGAGGTGACAAAGAGGGATAATCCAGTTAAAAGGCTGTTTGGTATAAGCACTGTAGGCGCTCCTCATCCTCCACTGCCTGGCATCCCATGGGGAAAAGTTTGGAAGAGTTGACATTACTCTTACAGGTGGAAGTAAAAGAAGCAGTTGGTAAAATAACCAATCTAAAAGTAATTTAAAGAGACCTAGACATTGGCATATTGACATAATCCGTAAAATCTTTAAAATAAGAGCCACATTTAAAAGACAGATACAGATCTGTAAGACTGCCCGAAGGAACTGCAGACATTTTAGAGCCAAAGACATCATTCCAGTAGTGATCTTTAATAAGACCACAAGAGGTGCTGGTCATTGATGTCAGTTGATACCAAAAGTGTGGACAATTGCAACTGAACCAGTCATGTTTTGGAATAGGATATCCAAGGGATCCTAAGGGACAGTTAGTGTGCTAAAATGTCAGTAAGGCACTCTCCTTCTGGAGCACGTTGGTTGGTTGTCCATACCTGGAATAGTATAAAACGGGCATAAGATGTGCTATGTCTGAGATATGCCTAATGCCGAGATCAAGCCTTAAAGGAAGTAATGGTGTGTCTTTTGATAGCCTCAACAAGGATCTTAAAAAGGAGTTTTTGCATTTATCTAGCACATCAAGATTGCAAAAGCCCCTAAGATCTGAACCATAGAGAGCGGCACTGCATGGTTGGGCTCTATATAGTTCTAGTGCCGGTGATATAGGATAGGAAGAGGCTTTATTTGCAAATCTAACAATAGACCCAGCTCTGTGCTATAGGGACCAAGACCGTTTCCCTATCTGTGCAAACCAACCAGTGGAATCTGACAATCTCATCCCTAGTTAATCACATTCTAGCACCCTTTCTAATTTGGCTCCATATGAATCCACATTCCCTTTAATATTCTTTCTATGTGTAAATATCATATTTTCTTTTAGATTTGTTTATTTCAAGCTCCTAGTCATTGCAAAATTGATTAGACTTCCCAAGAGGACATTGAGTCCCAAGGCAGTTTTAGATAAAAGGAGGGTATCATCTGCAAATAGCCAACTTGGTACTTTAGAGCCAACAAATTTGGGTGCATCATTCACAAAATTCATTAGGTAGGGAATAGATCATTGACAGATAATGAAAATAGTGTAGGGGCAAGGACGCAAACTTTGCAGAACACCACGCCCTATTGGAAAGTTCTCCGTAGTTTCCCCCAGGCCCCATTTGACTATGGCAAGATTATCGGTTTCCAAATATCAAATCAGCATCAGTAGCCCTAAAAGAACTCCAATTTTCATAAGAACTCCCCAAATGTTCTTCAGTTGTGCAAGGGACTGGGTCATCGCACAGTGAGGGTGCAGCAATTGTTACAGCGGCATCTAGTCAGGAAGTCCAGCCTGAAAAGGAAGCCAAGTACAGCAAAAATCCATTCGATCTATGCCTACACTCTGCTCTGCTGCTATGTGAGTTCTATCATTTGTTCCATGACACCTGTCACTCATTAACTCGAGCAAAGCTTGCATGGTGGGTCCCCAGCCTTGTATTCACCCTTCACCAGACGCCATAGAGAATTTCACACACACACACACTCTGGAGTCCTCTCCCTGAGTGAAGGCAGGACTTCCATGAGGTATATATTCAAGTTCAAAAATATATGGTAAAACAAAAAAGAACAGAACCACTGTGCATAGGGCTGAGGAAAAAAGCCTTGGCAAAGCAAGTAGGTCTGGCTGTCATGTGCAACACATGCATATACAAGCATTCACAAATGCTGTTCCATGTGTTGAATGCTCAAATTCTGATTATCACATTAAGCACTGTCCTACCTGCTTTGACAATGATCTGAAAAAAGTATCATAAAATGATTGCTTACTCTATAGACTGCACATAGTTGATAAGGAATTGAATGTGACAAAAAACGTGATGGATTCAGTGTACTGTTCAGATGTAAAAATGGCCCTCGTGCATGCCAAGCACTTGCCGACAGGCGGCTTGATACACCAAAGAGGCAATGGAATGAGGTAAGAAAGTACACTCCTCTCAAAGAGCAAATCCCTCTCTAGATATATTTTAAAGAATTGGTAACCCTTAGCTAAAAAAGACATTTGTGTTTTCAAGCCGGGCCGGCTCTAGGGCGGTGCGATCGGTGCCACCGCACCGGGTGCTGACTTGGGGTGGGGGCGCCAATCGAAGCAGAGACGTGAGGGTGTACAAGGAATATGTTTCGTGTTTGATAGAAAAAAAAAGAAGAAAGGAAAAGAAGAAATACAGGTGAGGCTGTCGGGGAGTAGCAATTTTAATACAGGGAAGCAAACTGTTTAAAAAAAGAAAAGAGGAGAAATTTATGGAGAGAGGAGACTCGAGTGAGAATATTGTTATTGATAACTATAGAGAGAATACACAGGGGAGAATGGCACAGCAGAATTTTACTATAAGTGCTCCTCAACCGTTTTGGGCTACTGGTAATCAACCGGAGATAAAATGGATCGAGTGGAAAGAGTATTTTATAAATTACATAGAGGCAATTGATGAGGAAAAGAAAATGAAACCGGAGCAAAAGAAAATAATTTTATTGCATTCTTTAGGAGCAATTGGTCTAAAAACTCATTCTTGCATGAGCAAAGTGGAAGATGTGAATTTGAACGTTTTTGAAAACTGCATAAATAACATGGATAAATATTTCGCACCTAAGGTGTGCATGGGAGTGACTAGGCACAAATTCTTTCAGAGGAAGCAAAGCAAAACGGAGACGGTTGATGAGTGGATTGAGGACTTGAAGAAATTAGCGATTGATTGCAAATTCGGTACTCTTAATGATGAATTGATACGGGACCAACTAGTTATGCATAATAATAATACAACGTTACAGGATAGACTATGGGTGAATGGCGATGCGCCATTAGAGGATGTGTTAGCCATTATGAGGAAGGCGGAAATGTCAGGGAGATGTTCTACTGTGGTAAAAGAAACTGAACATGATCGGTTGCAGTTTGCAAAATTCTACCACAAAACAGGACTCAAACAAGGTATCAACAGAGTCCACAGGGAAGATGGAATGGTCAACCAGCAAGATTTCAGAAGAAAGATACTAGAGGAGAAGAAAGAAGATGTTATTGTTGTGATAGCAAAGAACACTTAGCTTTTAGTAGGACCTGCCCTTCGATTAATAAGAAATGTGGTATTTGTGGGATGATTGGACATTTTTCGAAAATGTGCCGCAAGCGTAGCAATGTTAAATATGTTTGGGATGAAGAAGAGGTAATTGTTGAGGAGGATGATGGAAATTTGGAATGGGTAAAGAATGTGAGAGGTAATTATGTCATCAACATATCAGATGAGGCTTTGGAAGGGAAACCTTTATGTAAGGTATCTTTTGGTGGTGTCGTGGTGGAAGTGTATGCAGATTCGGGATCTCCTTACACTATTGTAAATGAGGAGGTTTGGAAGAAATATTTCGTGGGTAGAATTGGGGATCAATTAAGAAACTCAGATATTTGTCCAGTAGGCTATGCAGGGAAGAGAATTGAGATGCTGGGTTACAGGTGGCTCACATTTATATTTAAAGGAAGGAGTACAAGAGGGAAGTTATACGTGTCTAAAGTGGGACCATCAGTTTTGGGGTGGTGGGATCAGAAAAATGTAAGTATTATTTTGGATCCCAATAGTGAAGAAAAAGTGCTGGTTATGGATGAAGAGAGCAGATTGAGTGATGTCTTGAACAAAGAATTTCCAGGAGTGTTTGGTACTGTGTTGGGAAAGTTAAGGAGCTTTGAACATAAAATACAGGCAAATGCAGTACCAAAAGTTAGACTCATCCCAATGTTAATTAGAGATGAGGTGAAAGGAGAGTTACAAGGACTATTAGCAAAAGGGATCATTGAGGAAGTGGAAGCCTCTAAGTGGATTAGTCCTATTAACGGCAAGATCCGTTTATGCATAGACTTACGCCATCTTAATAACAATATTGTTATAGAAAAATGTCCTTTATCTAAAATCAATGAGATGGTGTCCTCATTTAAAGGTGCAACATGGTTCTCAACAATAGACTTATCTGATGCATACCATCAAGTAGAGTTGGAAAGTGAGTATTGGTATTTAACTGCCTTTATCACACCCTTCGGGTGTTATCAATATAGACGAATGCCATTTGGATTAGCGTTGGCTGCCGCCGTATTTCACTCAACTAACCGAGAAACTGATAAAGATAACATACCCTAACATAATAAAATGTTTAGATCTCTCAGTAGAGGATGAGGTAGTTCTTGAAAATTTCAAGATAATTTTAGAAAAAACAAAAGGGTTGCGGACTACAAATTCAAATTCAACTAAGTCAACACTAACAGGATGGTTCGACCACGACTGCACTGTTGCGTTAACTAACCTAAAAACGGCCCTTAAACAACCACATAGAGTCCAGCAACAGATACAGTATCTCAGGCTCCAATATAACAAGGCTAGGAAGCTGAGAAAGCAAGAGCTAAAACAAGCACTATGGGATGATCTTCATAAAAGTGCAGTTATGAAGAACAGTGAGTCCTTTTGGCGGATAGTTAAGACCCCCTTCCTATCTGATTCTAACAGCCCGAAGATAGAAGTGGCCATAGAAGAGGAAATCTGGGTAAATCATTTCTCAAAAATATTTAAACTAACATCCCCGACTGAAGAGCAAGATCACTCTCTTCCCCCGGTTGAATTTCCAATTCCCTTACAATTTGACATACTCGATGTGATTCAGGCGTAAAAAATAAAGTAAAGGTGGTAAAGCACCTGGCCCTGATGGGGTCCCAGTAGACCTTTTTAAACATCTTCCAGACCTCTGGGCCCCTATACTTACAAGAGTATGTACTTCAGCAGCGAAACTGGGATTGATGGAGTCCTGGTCCAATTCAATCATGGTGCCAATTTTTAAAAAGGGGGACCGCCAGGACGTGACATGTTATCGCCCCATTTCATTGTTGGACTCTCTGGGCAAAGTATTCGGCAGAGTAGTACTCGAGCAGCTACAGCAATGGGAACATGATAGCAACATTTTATCCGACCTACAATTTGGATTTAGGGAAGGTTTCGGAACTGTAGAACAGGCCCTTAATCTAAGTATGATTGTGTCCAAATACATTCACGCAGAGCAGGGGACAATGTACATGGTTTACGTTGACTTGTCCGCTGCTTTGACTGCGTATCTCATGCGAAGCTATGGACTCTCTTGAGAAACATGGGGGTGGATTCCACCCTCCTGGATTTCCTGAGAGAATTATATGCAGAGGCTTCTGCAAGAGTGCGCTATGGCACAAAAGGAGAACTTACCACGTCTTTCAGTGTGGAGCGGGGAGTCAGGCAGGGGTGTGTCCTGGCCCCCTTTCTCTTCTCGTTGTATACAAACGGACTGGAGGAGGCGATGCTGAGAGGGGGGCAGGACCTCCCCAGATTAAACCAACGCATGATCCCCGCTCTACTCTACGCGGATGACGCAGTCATCCTGGCCCGCACACCAATTGAACTTCAGAAGTCCCTGACCAAGTACGCTGATTTGCCTTAGACTTACATGTAAATGTTAAAAAAACATTTGTTATGGTGGCCGATAGAGGACGAAAACGAACCAAGAACATTTATTTAAATGAACAAAAACTTGCGAGGACTCCCCAGTACCCCTATCTGGGCATAATGATTGATGAAAGGTTAAACTGGAAGGCAGCCATTGAGGCCAGGAGGCATTTTTTTAAGAGAGCAATCGTAGCACTGATGAACTTCTCCCAACGACTTGGAAGGAGACCACCAGCTGAACTGCTAAAAATCTACGCAGCGAAATGTCAAGCAATTGCATTGTATGGGGCGGGGGTATGGGGCCATGCAGATGTTGGTTCTCTCCAGATAGTAGAGAACGCTTTCATGAGATTTCTCCTATGTGTTCCAAAATGCTCCTCTATCTATGCTTGTCATGTAGAATTAGGAATCCCATATTTAGAAGACCTGATAAGGGTTCAACCATTGTTACTTTGGAGGCGCATTTGGGTCTCGGACAAAAATGCGCTGACAAAAAACATCTTAGTGGATTCCATGGCGCTGGACCGCGCGTACAAAATAGCATGGCTTACCTATGTCAGGCACTTCTTTCTAGACTTGGGTCTAGAAAAGTACTATCTTACACCTGACAAGCTAACTGAAGTATCAAAGAAAGAGTTGAAGCAAATAGCCCTGAATCATTTAGAGACCCTTAGGATTACTCTGGTATCATCTAAACAATCTGTATTACATGCAAACATGGTACAGCTTACCCCGCAAATCCAGTCTTATCTGACATTAGAGATCAGTACTTACGACAAGATGCTTCTGACAAGGTTTAGATTCAACCTTTTTCATAGACTCGTAGCCTTCCCAGTAAAGAATACATGGGAACCAACTTTGGCTCATTGCTCATGTGATGACATGTCGCCACAGTCCTGCATACATACCATATTGTTCTGTAAATATTTTAATACCCATAGAAAAATCTGGTTATTTCCCCTGTTAAAAAGCTGGGGTTTTAGACAATGTCGTCCCGCCATGTTATCCCTACAAATGTTAGATTCTGAATGCACTTGTTATCACGTATTAAACTTCTTAAAATGTATAGTAAGGCACAGGAACAATCTTTAAAAGCTGAATTATTTAATTGAAATTGATTCTTTTAATATTTTAGAATTCTGTTTAAAAAAAACATCGTTATGATAGACCTGATATTTTTTAAACATGTAAATGTATAACTTATTATGTTGCTTTTATGGTTTTGCAATGTCTAAAACCGAATAAAGAAAGAATTATATATATATATTTCAGAGATTGATGTAGAGGTTAATGGGGAACATGGATATTATTGGATTCTTTCAAGATGATATTTTGGTGGCAGCTAAAGACAAGGTAGAACATGACTAAGTTGAGACAAGTTTTGAATGTTTTAGAAAAGGCAGGACTTACAGTGGAGTTATCTAAGTGTAGGTTCTGCAAAAGAAGTGTATCTTATTTAGGGCACATCATAAGTGAGGAAGGAGTGAAACCTAAACCGGCATTGATTGAAAATATTGTGAATTCTGGGGCACCGAGTACTAAGGAGGAGGTAAGAGCATTTCTTGGTATGGCAGAATATTGCGCAAAGTTTGTGAACATTTTTGCGTCAAAGGTGTTTAATATTCGAAGTTTGCTTAAGAAGAATACAAAGTTTGTTTGGACAAAAGAGTGCCAGGATGAATTTGATAGGATTAAATTGGATTTACAGAGTGTTAGTGCCTTAGCAAGTTTCGATCCTAATGTTGAATGTTTGTTGACAACGGATGCGAGCGATAAGGGTATTGGTGCAGTGTTATCCCAGAAAGATACGAAGGGAAAAGAGGTAATTATTCTTTTTGCATCAAGAGCACTTTCCCCGGCTGAAGTCAGGTACCCTATTATTGAAAGGGAGGCGTTGGCATGCGCGTGGGCACTGGAACATTTTAGAGCTTTTGTGTGGGGGAAACCGGTAACTATTAGGACAGATCATCGTCCATTAGTGAAAATTTTGTCATCAGATGGCATTTCTGGAGCTTCAGCTAGAATGGCAAGATTGTCAATGCGCCTGAAAGAATTTATTTATGAAATGGTTTATTTGCCAGGAAGAGACAATGTAATTGCAGATTGCCTATCTAGATTGCCATCCCCACTAGAGGAATGTGTGGATGACCCGTGGGGGACTGTTAGTATTGCTTTAATACATGATTCAGGAGCCCCTGCTATCAGCAATAAAGAGGGGTTGGAGGAACAGGACAAAGATTTTGAACTCAAAAAGGTTAAGGAGTATATTTGTACTGGTTGGCCAAGACAATGTTTTATAGAGGGAAATTTTAGAGCATATTGGGAGGTTAGGATGGAATTGTCGACAGAGTTGTTCCTCCGGTTTCTTTAAGGAAGAAGGTTTTAGAGCTGTGTCACAAGGGACATTTTGGTATTGGGAGGAGCAAAATTGTAGTGAAAAGTATGTTCTGGTGGCCAGGTGTGGATAAGGACACGGAAATATTTGTTAGGAACTGTGAAGTTTGTAGTTCAGCGGATAAAACTCTTAAGACCTTGAAACCTTGCATGAGTGATGGACTGATTCCAGAGCTTCCGTGGGAAACAACTGCTGTGGATATCATTGGGCCTATTGGTGAAATGAAAGAGTTTGGGTTGGTGGCTATTGACTTATTTACAAAATGGCCCATTGTAAAGATTTGTGGACAAAGCAGACACATGTAGTGTGTTAACATTTTTGGACAAGATTTTTATTATGGAGGGCTTACCTGTTTGCGTCCTTACGGACAATGGAGTGCAGTTTTTGTCGCACATGGCTGGTAATTATTTTCAGAAGTGTGGTGTTAAACATAAGACAACTACGTTATACAATCCTAGTGGGAGCGGCACTGTTGAGAGATTCAATAGGGTAATCAAGGGTGTTATTCAGGCAGCGGTTAATAAAAAATTGGATTGGAAAGTTTAAGTACAAAAGGCAGTCTGGTCTTACAGGATTACATCACAAACGGGCATAGGGTTATCTCCTTTCGTTATGATGAGGGGGAGGTTACCGAGGAGCAAAATCAATCCTGGTTGGTTAATGGAAAGTAAAATTACACAGTGGTCTCCAATTGGGGTGAAGAATGATTTGGAGTTACTCCATTCTAAAAGTAAAGAGTTTTATGATAGACACTATGGTACGAAAAGTGTGGAAATTAAAGTAGGTGAATGGGTACGAGTGAAGAAACCTTATAAAGTACCAAAAGGTGAAAGTCGTTTTGAACCACAGATACAGGTAATTGAGGTTTTGAGAAATGCTGTAAGATTAAGTGATGGAAAAGTGTGGAATATGAAGAATATTGCTATAAGTCGCAATCAGTCTGAGGAGGTGGAGGGAGAATTGACAAATAATAAAAACATGTACGATTGGATGGAGGACCATTTTGAAAACAGCTGTTTACAAGCACAATTTGCTGGTACAGACGGAAACACGAATGGAGTTGTGAGTGATTCGCTTACTGTGGGTCAATCTTTTTGTGAAGAGGGGGAAGAGTTGCTGGTCATTGTAACAATGACATCAATGGTGATTCTAACAATGCCAGTGGTGAATCTGGTGAATCCAATTGAGTCGAGAGAGGTTCTGTTACAAGAACAAGTACATTACTCTCTTGGCTCAAGGACTATGTTATGAATTGATTATGCACATATATATATTTATCTTTTATCTATTGTTATTAATTGTGTCATTTTTATTTTATTTTATTTTTTTGTTTATTATTAGGTGTTGTTTCTTTCTTTCTTTTGTTGAAGAGAGGGGAATGTGTTATGTTGCCTTATTCTATCTTTACCTTTAAGGCTCGTGTCTAGTGGTGAGAATGCCATGATGCTATGTCGAATCTTTAGAATAGAGGAGCAGTTGCAGAGCAGTGGTGTTGGATAGTGGCTGCTCCCTGGCGCTCACCTGTATTGAATTTATATTACTACATTAAAGCTGGAACTACATATAAGGCTGAGAGCATCATTACAGCCATGTTTATTGTTTTAGAAGCACCAGATGCCACGCTCCTAAACCCAGCAATTTTGAAGCATCAATAAAAATGTCACGATAACTGAAGTGATTAATGTTTTTCCTGTAGACAGACCAGCTTTGTCTAGTAGAGAACGATTTGATTAATCATAGCTCAGAGGGTTAATATGCATGCTTCAAAGAACGTGTCCCATTCAGATCACAGACTACATACACTATAAATAGGTCAATGGGTTATCACTTTGTCAGAGAGATCCTTTTGTTACCTGCTGTTTCAAAGTTAAAATATGAATGTAAGAACAGTGAGCTATTAACTATCCTCAAAGAGCTGCATGCAAACTGCAGGGAATATATTACAGCTACATTTTTTTTGCCCAGTCTTTCCTTATCCTAATATTTCGAAAAAGGGTTCAATTGGGTAGAAATCAATACTTATTATTAAAGAAAACCCTTAACAATGGTGTAACACTTTAAATTCTGAATGTGTGTTTTTCCAGACCAAGGACTCTTAAACCATACTGCCTACCAGTATAAGACATGTGACTCCTACACCTTGTAGACCTCTGCCTTGTGTAACATTTCCTATATACTGATTTACACATGTATGATTGTCTCCGTGCAATATTTGTGTGATCTAAAGTGCCCTGAAACCCTGCACTGGTATGAGTGGCGCTATAAAACAAAATGAATTAAGAGACAGTAGTTATGGAGACTGGGGGGGGAAGGGCATTGTCAAATGGTAGTGGTGAGGGAATCCGTGGCAAGGTGGTCATTGGGGGGGTGGGGGGGCAACAAACATTGTCGCACAGGGCGCCACCAGTACTAAAGCCGGCCCTGTTTTCAAGCAAGACCTAAAGATAGATCTACATATAAATAGCTTAGATATAGCGTAATATCACACATCAAGATGTTTCCTGTTGCGATGTCGGTCACCATACCAACATCAGCATTTGGACTTATTGCAAATTATATGCCCCCTATGACAAGGCATAAACAAGCATTGGGAAAGCCAGGTGGCCTCGCCATTATGGCTGATTGGCATTACCAATACTTTTTGGCAATGTTGTAAGTTTGGTAATAAACAAAAATGTTTTTGCAAACGTTGTCCCGCATTTAAAAAAAAGTAATGTATGATGACACAAGACGCACACTGAGCATATGTGTCATGAAACTAGCAGTGTTGCGTCATTCAGTTGGCATGTTCGTGCGTCACCATGCATTCACAAACCCACTGATTGGGGTGGGCGCCATTTTCTTAATGTTTTTAAAAGCAGAGTGGCCCAGGAAGAAATGATAGCTGCTGGAACCTCATAAAAAACATTTTAATGACCAATGGGGTGTGGGAGGAACAAAGTAGAAGGTGGGAGGTAAGCAAGGTGAGTTGGTGGTGGAGCAACATATGGGGAGCAGTAATTACAAGTCAAGGAGGAAGCAATGGACAGGGTGGGGGGGTAACGCTGAGTGCATGGGGTCAGACGGGTATGGGGGCCAAATGCACATGAGGAAGTCGCACAGAGTGCTCTGGAAGGGGGTGCGAGATTTGAAGGGAAGCACACAGAGAGATCGTAAAGAAACATGCCCTCTCAAGGTATGTTTAATAAACAAGTCGGAATGTTAGCAGTGGAAGGTTATAAGTTTGACATTCAAAAGGATGGTAAAGGGGCTATGCTCTAGGGGAGGGCCAAACACAAAGCAAGCCATCAAACAAGAAGCAACCAAATGGGGGTGACACTTAAGCCTAAAGGTTGTAAGCAATAGCTGGACCCTACACCCACTGTTAACTTTTGGTATGGTCCACAAGAGGTTTTGGCTACACACAAAAATATTTTTGGACACAAAAAGTACACATTGCCATAGCAGTTCTTAGCACTGAAAGGAACCACTTTGTGTGTGAATGTGCTGCTTGTTAAAGGCTACAATTGTGTAACTCACAGTGTAGGTAGTAAATGGCTGCAGTGTGGTGAGCCATTGCTCCATGCTTTATAAAAGTCCAATTGATCAGGTGGGCCGGTCAAAAGGCCCTATAAGTAAATTATATAAATAATTTTTATAAAATGAAAAGGTCCTGGCCAGCGCCAGATCAGAGAAGGTCAGTCCACTTTATATTAGGCTGAACCAAACCTTTGCAACTACAGGCATGCAATTGCCCCGGGTTAGCTGTGAGATGGTCTTTGCCTGATGAGTTGTTGATTCTAGACTATTCCTAGGTATACAAGCAACATTATTAATTTATGAGAGTGAATGGAAATGGCACATGCAGAAATTGAACAACTGATTTCTCTCTAGCAGTAGGGTTTGGGCTTTTAGCTCATTCTATAAAGGTGGCCTTTATTCTCATAACAAGGACTGATATAAAGGAAGGAAGCCTGCTTTCTGATCTATAAACCTTGACACAATCATTGACTTAGACTGCGTCTGCATGTCAATTCTGTGCCTGAAAATATATTTCAGCTAATAGTGCTTTAAGGCTGCAGCTCATTGTTGCACACAGTTGTAACAGGAGTGCGGAAATGACACTGCTAAAGTAATTCAGGAAGCCTTCATTGTCATGGGTGCTATGAAGGGCGAGGTTTGTGCTGACGCTTTAGAGGTGGGGTACATACAGACAGGATTAGGATTAAGAAGCTATTGCAAATGGGAAAAAACCTTGTTATTGTGGTAGGTTCTCATCGAAATAAAGCTTCAGCACGACCATACATTTTAATTAAGTATGAATTATTCCATGAAGAGACCCACAACTCCTCTGCAGCACTGCAGCCTTCAAAGTGCCTGCTTTCATTCCATTCTAGAACAATACCTTAAGACATGTGCATATTTTAAATAAGATGCACACAGCAGTTAGCAGAAAACTATAATTCTGATAAATGCAAATAAAACAAAACAAAATAAGAATCAATAGAATGGAATATACCGGTTAACAAAACACAACCCTTCAATAAATACAACATGAAAAAGCACAAGCTCAGTAAGTAACATTATCTCTAAATCTGATTGGAGCAATTCCTAATCTACCAATCTTGATCTAACTACTACTCCATCAACGCCCCCAGCATTCTCAAGTATTGCCTTCACCCTATCCGAATGAACTGCATTAGCCACAGCTTTCTGTCCATTTCGACATTGTCAGACAGAGTACTGAGATGAGACCAGTCACCTCTGCTCACTTCCTCCCCTTTACCACTTCGACCATCATATTTGTTGTCTTTTATAATGTTTGCTTGCTTGTTGTTCAGTTTATCAAGCGAATTTGCATTCCGCCATCCCTTATTCTCAAACAATTCTGCCATTCTAGACCCCTTCATGACTTTTGTGGGCTTTAACCAATACTTAAATCAGCAGGCATCACATTCATTTCTTTCACGAGTCACCTTGTCAAAATACTTCTGACTGGCATTCTGTTTGTTTCTCGCATGTTAAAGAGTGTCCACTAAGCCCAACACAGTATTGAGGAGGCCAACTTTATCACCCAACCGCCAAAAAGCACTTTGACGCCTCATCAGGGGAGGTAAGCGCTATATAAATACAATCACAATGACAACCAGGCAAGATTTAAAGCAGATAATGGTTTCCTACCTTTCGACAAAACGAATAGAGGAACACACGTTCCCCATTCGATCCTCCAAAACTATGTGTCAAAACACTGCTTCAGCAATACCATAAACATCCACCATGTAGGAGTTTAAGCCATGAAGCGACAGCAATGGAACCTTCAAAGTGCCTGCTGCTATCTGCCCGTTCTAGAACCTCATACTTTATGACGTGTATGCACAAGTAAGATGCACGAGGAAATAACCTGGAAACGTCATCCCCGGGTATGGTTTCTAAGGCGGTGACTTCATAATGAGGGTGTGTGACATACAACCGGCAGCATAAGGCTGATTGTAGTAAGGCAATCCAGACTCGAGGTGGTTGTAGGATAAGTATTTATTAAAGTTAAAGTGACAACAGGTGAGGGCCAAGGGAAACGGTCTCATCTCCTCAGCAGCTCAACCTACAATGGTAAAACACTAGAACACAAGTGCACTCCACACTCTACATTCTTAACACGAGGCATGGAGAGAATACACATTAAAGAAATACACAACATAACACATCCCCCCCCCTTATACAATAGAAGGAAAGAAAGGTGAAGTGGAAGAGGAAAAAATAAAAGAAGGGAAAAACACAAAGTCAAAGGTAAAATCCTTAAGTAGGAACAACCAACTATACAACGAAGTCTTTAAGCCAACCGGGGGCAACTCTTGTTCTTTTGTCAGGCAAAACACTGACCTTATCTTGAGTACCAGATGTGCCCAGACTCGAGGAGGAAGATGCACAGATAGCACACAAGCTGGCAACCCTTCCGTCATGAATATCTTATCAAGAAAATTAAGCACAGTGAGAGTGTCTACTTTGTCTACAAATTTTACAATAGGCCATTTTGAAAAAAGGTCAATGGCAACTAACCCATACTCTTTAGAATCCCCAATGGGTCCAATAATGTCAACTGCGATAGTGTCCCAAGGGAAGTCAGGAATTAGACCATCACTCATCTTGGGCTTAAGCGTTCTAAGGGTCTTGTCAGCGGACCCACAAACAGCACACTTCTTAACAAAAACCTCAGTTTCACCGTCAATACCTGGCCACCAAAACATTCCTTTGACGGTAGACTTGGTCCTCATAATACCAAAATGCCCCTCATGACAAAGTTGCAAAATTCTCTTCCTCAAGGATACGGGTGGGATAATCCTATCACCCCTAAAAAGTAAGTCACTTTCAGATGACAATTCCGTGCGGATTTGCCAAAAGGCGTCCAGTCCAGGAACACTCCTTTTTTTGGGCCAGCCCTTGCAGATATATTCTAAAACACTTTTTAAAACAGTATCCTTTTCTTGTTCAGCCATCCATTCAATTTTACCTATAGCAGGCTCACCACAGTCATGTACTAAAGCCACACAATACTCACTCCAGGGGTCATCATCACATACTTCGAGAGGAGGTGGAAGTCTAGATAGACAATCAACAACACGGTTGTCCCTCCCAGGTAAGTAAACCATTTTATAGATGTATTCCTTCATCCGCATAGACAACCTGGCTAACCTCGCAGACGCACCAGAAATACCTTCACACGACAATATACGAATCAAGGGTTTGTGATCTGTGCGAATTGTCACAGGCTTCCCCCAAACGAATGCTCGAAAATGTTCTAAAGCCCATGCGCATGCAAGAGCCTCTCTTTCGATAATGGGATACCTACACTCAGCTGGGGAAAGGGCTCTGGAAGCAAATAAGATGATCCTCTCCTTACCATCCTCATCAAGTTGTGACAAAACGGCACCTAAACCCTTGTCACTTGCGTCAGTGGTCAACAAACAGTCAATATTGGGGTCAAAACTGGCAAGTGCATTCACGTTTTGTAATTCACTCTTGATCAATTTAAACTCATCCTCGCACAACTCATTCCAAACAAACTTAGCGTTCTTTTTCAACAGTGCACGTAAATTGTAAACTTTCGCAGCAAAATTTTTTATAAACTTAGCACAGTACTCGGCCATGCCAAGAAATGCTCTCACCTCATCTTTGGAAACAGGGGCAGAGAACTTAACTATATTTTCAATTAAAGTTGGTTTGGGTTCAACACCTTCCTCACTAATGATGTGTCCCAAATATGCAACACTCCTTTGACTGAACTTGCATTTGGATAACTCTACAGTCAGGCCAGCTGACTGTAAGGTTTCCAAAACCTGTTGAAGTTTTAAGTCATGACTCTCTTTATCTTTTGCAGCAACCAGGATATCATCCTGAAAGAAAGAGATGTTCTCCATGTCCCCAAAAAGTTTGTGCATCAACCGCTGAAAAACAGCAGCGGCTGAGGCCAAACCAAAAGGCATACGCCTAAACTGGTAACAACCAAACGGTGTAATGAACGCCGTTAGGTTTTTAGAGTCGGGATCTAACATTACCTGGTGGTAAGCGGCAGAGAGATCCACCGTGGAAAACCATGTAGCACCTTTCAGGGAAGATACCATCTCATTGATTCTTGGAAGGGGAAATTTTTCGATCACAATATTATTGTTCAAATGGCGCAAATCGATGCATAAACGGATTTTTCCGTTGGGTTTCCGGGCAACCACAATCGGAGAAATCCATTCAGATGTTTCAATCTCTTCAATTATACCCTTAGCAAGTAGTCCCTGAATCTCTTTTTTGACCTCCTCTCTTATCAGCATAGGTATCGGTCTTACCTTGTGAACCTTGGGTAGCGCGTCAGCTTTTAAAATTATCCTATGTTCAAATCCCTTCAAAGCACCAAGCTCCTTACTAAACACCCTGGGGAATTTTTCAGAGAGAGTTACTTCCATTCTACTACAGTCATCCAAAATTAAAACTTTTTCTTTAGAATTAGGGTCTAAGATGATGTGTAATTTTTTCTGGTCGAACCATCCTAAAACTGATGGTCCCACCTTTGCTACATATAACTTCGCTCTTGTGGACCTGCCCTTAAATAGAAACGTAAGCCACCTAAAGCCAATCATTCCAATTCTGTTGCCTGTAAAGCTGATTGGGCAAACATCCGACGGGTACAATTGCTCACCAATCTTCTTTACAAATTTTTTTTTCCAAACCTCTTCATTTATAATCGTATATGGGGAACCAGAATCCGCATACACATTTATCACCACTCCACCAAGAGATATCTCACAAATTGGTTTCCCTTTGAGGGAATCCTCAGAGATATTAATCACATAGTTCCCACGAACACTCTTAATGCAACATTCATCCTCATCATCTACTTCTTCCATACTCTCCCCCTCCTCCTCATATACATATTTCACATTGCTGCGTCTGCGACACATTTTACTAAAGTGACCTAAAAGTCCACAAATACCACACTTCTTCTTTAGCGCAGGACACAGTCTACTGAAAGCTAGATGTTCTTTACTATCACATCTATAGCATCTCCTATCCTCCATGTTCCTGTTTGGAAATCTTGTAGGCTGACTAGTCCATCTCCCTTGTTGCTGCTGTTGACGAAAATTCTTATTAGGGGCCTGAATTTTACAAACTGCTCCTGACGTCTTAGACACATCTTTCTCAGTCTCCTTCACTACAGTGGCACACCTTCCTGACATCTCAGACTTTCTCATGATGGCTACCACATCGTCGAGAGGTGCATCTCCATTAACCCAAAGACGATCTTGTAGCCCTGAGTTGTTGTTGTGCATCACAAGTTGGTCACGAATTAAGTCATCATGTAAATTATCAAATTTACAATCAATGGCGAGCTTCCTAAGATCATCCAACCACTCATCTACAGTTTCCTCCTTAGTTTGCCTCCTTTGAAAAAATTTATGTCTTATGACCCCGACACATACTTTGGGAGCAAAGTATTTATCCATGTTTTTGATGGCATTCCCAAATTCATCAAGATCAGGATCATCAGTTTTACTCATTCTGGAAAATGTCTTTAACCCTACTGGTCCCAGTGAATGTAGAAGTAGTCTTTTTTTCTGTTCGGGTTTCATTTTTTTGGTTTCATCTACAGCTTCCAAATAATTGATAAAATACTCTTTCCATTCTAACCATTTTATGCTTGGCTGGGTACCTTTCACCCAAAAAGGTTCCGGAGGACTAATTGAAAAAATTTGGTGTGCCATATTCGTGTCCTTATTAACTGTAGTGACACTAGAATCACCTTCTTCCATGCACAAAGGTAAAATACCAATAGAAAATATGAGCCTTCGCTCGACCTTCTCACCTGTTATAATGTCACAAAATCCAAAAATATATATAACCTTTTTCTTTTTAAAACTAAAATTCACCTTACTGTATTGTCCAGAATGTCCTTGTGTAGATCAACCTTCTCCGTTTATTTTTTTTTTTTTTTAAAAGAAAAGCGCAGTCACTTATATGTCGAAACTTCTCCTTACTGAAATGCCGATCTGTAACTGCGAGTGGTAAACAAACTCAACTAAGATGGCCGCCACGTTGGGGTCACGTTGCGTGACCTGCGTCTGACGTAGTTCTTGACAGAGGGCGCGCTGGTGAAGGACGCGCGAGGCTCCTCTGAAGACAGCGCACGCAATGGAACGGCAAGCGAAATTGAACAATGCCGGTAGGCTGCTTAATAACGGCTGTTAAAAGAGGCCTTGATCGATTTAAGCTCGCATGTAATAGTAGACACAGAGTAGGCAAAGGGAGATAAAAAAAAATATGATGTGACTCACGCAAGTCTTTTTTTCCTTTTGCTCCGGTCAACTTTTCTTCGTTATTTTCCGTTTTTCTTTAAATGACAAATTCCTTTGACGCATTCCTTGATGAAATATACGTCTTGAAAAGCGCTTTGACGCTGGTTTCCCTCGTCGCCAATTTGTAGTAAGGCAATCCAGACTCGAGGTGGTTGTAGGATAAGTATTTATTAAAGTTAAAGTGACAACAGGTGAGGGCCAAGGGAAACGGTCTCATCTCCTCAGCAGCTCAACCTACAATGGTAAAACACTAGAACACAAGTGCACTCCACACTCTACATTCTTAACACGAGGCATGGAGAGAATACACATTAAAGAAATACACAACATAACACTGATGGCTCTAATACTTTGGATAATGAAAAGTAAAAACACAATCACATCATACAAGGCCAGGAAATGCTTTTTACCATCAAAGGATAGAAAAACTGGGACCTCATTTTCTAATTGCAGTAAACCGAAATCATTCCCACTGATGTCATTAAGCAAGAAAATGTTTATTGAAGGATTTAAAAAAACGGGTACGAGTCACAAAATGAATCATTAAAAAAGGAAAAGACATCTTTCAAGGGGAAGCTGTACGTGCATCGCTTTGTCATTTGTTTTCACAATCTACTTACTCAACAAGACCTAAACACAGGCACCTTTCTCACCCTATCAGACACTCACACGTAAAACAATGCAACACAAGGTCCTAGCGACAGTATGCAGATCTGCCTCCAAAATCTGTGGGCCCAAAGAGTGCACAAAAGTATCCTTTTGAGAAGGTAAAATCTCAATCTCGAATAAGGACTCTTCGAATTTGACATTAGGAATGGGCAAACATCCCATCAGTTTGGTAGAATGTTCACATTTATAACTTTAAGGTGCAAATGTACTCTGTATAAAAGCAAATAAAAAAACAGCTTCTCTCATGCCAGGGCAAAAAAAAAAGAAGAAAGTTTTAGGTTTTGTCTGGGATGGGCATCCGCGAAAAGTATGTGTACAGCTGATGGAGCAGGTATTCGCACATTACGCGACTGGCTTGTACTCATGAACCTCGAATAACGTCAACGTCATAACCAACAGGTTTGTCTTATTAATATTTCACTTTTACACTACACGGGGGTGTCCCAGTGACGCTTACCTATGTGTTTACTAATCCTAACTACGCTTGCCTATTAAATGGTCGCTGCTTTGCGGGATTCTAGTCTGCGCATGCGTCGGTCATACCCATGTGATGTGACGCACTCGCAGTTCTGGAGGGAACTTGTTGCTCATGCGCAGTATGGCTAAAATGGCCGCTTCTTTTCCCACATGCTCTTTGCTTGCACTGCTGCTTTAGCACAGCTATTTCGTTCTGCCTAACTCCTAATGATATAGTTATTATAAAAGTAAGGGTGTAGTATAGCCAATCATGGTATACAGTGTATTCATTTTTTTCTGTGCTTCTAAATTGTTTTCGCTTACTTTTCATGTAACATTCTCTGGGGGCCTGGGAGAGAGGTGCTACTCCATCTTGGAAGCCCGTGCGGTACCAATCACATGATGGGGGAAAAGAGAGTCATACAGCAGGGGAACCCAGCCAGCTGGCAGACAAAGCAAAGATGCTCCTGGGAATCTGAACTGCGCCCCAGCGAGAAGACGAAAAATTGTACCTGCACTTGTTACATTGTAATGTTGTAATGTGTACTCTATTGTTTTCTTAAACTCACATGCTATGGGAACTGGAATGTAAGGGGTGGGTTCAAATATTGAATATTAATCCTGAGAAAGTCAAAAATCAGGAGGTACAATGACCTAACCACCTCCCGTGTCCAATCAGAATTTAGGGAACCTTCCACTTGCAACATTTGTGGGTGGTACACTGACCCGAAAACCATATAACTAGCCTAGGTCTAGCTAGAGAAATTGTCCGACTTGTCCGAATAGCTGACCTGTCACTGACCCAACGAACTCTATAGGTGATTGAAACAGAGAGCTGCGGAGCCCCCCTTCCGAAATTTCCACAAACTCAGTCGGAGTTTGGAAACCTTAAGTGCTGGCGAAGCACTTTGCTGGGTGATTGGAGAACCCAATCGGGGTTATTGGCAGATTCCTTGCAGAGAGGGAGTAGCACAGGTGTTGCATCCGAAGCTGCACATGTTGGTCGTACCCTTTGGTGAGCCTGGTCCTGATCCAATCCTGGGGTTATCCTGTCCTGACTGTCCATGAGCTGTACCTGCTCGCCTACTGGCATCCTAAGTCCTTGAGGGTCCTTTTCCCGCCTTTCCAACTGACCCGTGACCAGGGTTAGTCTCCATTCTGTCCTAGGTAAATATAATCTCCATGTGGGTGTTTGTCTATCTAAACCTTTCCTCTCCTTTTTAAATAAAGCATATTTGCCTATGTCATTTCCCTATCTTTCTATGTAATTTGACCTTTCCATGCAAAGGGTTTACTAGCATGTTCCACTTTCTCCCTTACCTTTAGTCAAAATACTGAATCATTGCATATATAGTATGTTCCATTTCTTACCTACCCTATAAAAAATGAGCATCAAATTCATGAGCTCTGTTTTTTCTCAACTGTTAGCATATTCCGAAAGTTTACTTTGATTAGTATGTTCCCTTTCTTTACCCACCTTTAGTAACGTTGTGAAAGTCTGATTGACTAAGTAGCGTGTTCCTTATTTTTCCCCTCCCTTATTTTTCACTTATAGATGACTCTTACTTTGATTCATAGTTATATTATATACCTAATCTTAGTCATTGATAGTCTGATCTGTGTAAATTTCATTCTCATGGCATATGATGACGAAGAATAATTAGATAATGGTCTTTAAAACCTCTTGCGTTTGTGGTTATTATAAAAGTATCAACTTTATTTAAATGTACATGATATTATGTTTTGGTGATTATTAGCCTATCCTCTGATAGCTCCTGATCTATCGAGATCTTAGGTACCTGCAACAAGGATTGGTAAGTCAGGTACACAAAGGTTATTGAAAGTGAACAAAGGTTACTGATAGTGGTGTGTAGGTTACCTGAATAATGAAATAATAAACAAAGTTATCATGGGCCCAAGTATGCACAGTCTAGTAAATAAGAGTCGGGTGACCTGCGCTCTCTATCACTAATTTTCTGGTAGCAGAGCTATGGTTAGGACTAGTTAAGATAGGTTAATTGTTGATAACTGTATGAAATAAATTGCTGCTAAAATGTTATTGTTGCTAAAACCGATCGGAAATATTGCTTTGAAATGTTATAAAATGTTTTGAAATTAAATGTTCTGAAATGCTGCTATATTAAGTGTATATTAACAAATTGTTAGTGATTGTTATATGTTGTCTGAGAATCCCCGGGGGCAGAATAGCGGGTGGTGAGGAGAATCCACTCCGCAGTGAGGTCAGTGGCTTGAGGAAAATTAGTGCATGGTTAGGTAGAACTGGAAGCGCTAATTAGGGTTTTCTGTATGAGTAGTTGAATAAATGATAGCAACGGGTTCGCTAATGAAACTTCAGATGTGATATAACCTAGTAAGGGCAAGACGAGGAAGGAGTAGTAGGTTCATCGGAGCTTGAGTGATAGCAAAGGAGTTCGCTAGTGAAACTTTAGACTTAGTATATATCCCGGAAAGAGTGGATGAGTCAAAAAGTAGCAGGTTCTCTAATGCTTGTGTGAAGGGTAGGCAGGAGGGTCTATCCGTAGTGTATGAAAAGTAGACAGAAGAAGTTTACTTGCAGTGAAACAAATCTTTCGTTTCAGACACTCAAGTACAGTGGCGAATGTTATATGTTGTAAACTAAAATAGAGCACTTGCACTTTAAGAAAGAAATCAAGTTTCCATTACCTTGTGAAGGAGGGAGTCGGTCGCGGAGCTGCGCTGACGTCACTCTGTGCCGCGCTGGGATTGGTCAAAACAGCAGGTGTGTAACGGAGCTGGTATTGTAAAGGAGGGGTGAGTGCCGGAGCGTGAGACCTCGTCTCACGAAAAGGCCGCGCACCCATTGGTTGAAGTTGGTTGCAATCTCAATAGTGATTGGTTGTTGAAATCTAAAAGGCGCGCTACCATTGGAAGAACATTTGTAAACAAAAGTACGCACTTTAAGCCTGAGTTAGTTTTACGAGGTATATGTGGTATCCCGAATTTTTACCTGATCCGAAATATCTAGATTTTGGTAAGGATCAGATGCTAAGAGGCAGACCTTACAATATGTACGGAAGCAAGAGAAAAATGACTTTCGCAGACAAGGTCAAGAATTATTTTACGAAAGATAAGCCCATGAAAACTAGAGAAGGTGTAATCATTCCACCACCTAATACTCCCGCATCATTTATGATGTTTGACAAAGGATATCATACCTGTGTATGGTTGGAAAATTGGGTAGAGTATACCAAGGATGACAGTATTTTAGCATTTCCCCTAGATGGTACCTTTAATGCCAGAATGTTGTTTAATTTATGGACTCGAATGAATGACTTACACCCCAGACCAAGGTTGACGCAATATGAGGCTTTAGAAGAATGGGAGATTGAGGCCTTAGAGCGAGACAGACCCAGAATGGATAAGGGAATAAGTAAATGGTACCCAAAATTGCAGAGAGAGACCAAAGAGAAAAAGATGAACAATGGAGACAGAATATGATAGTCGAGGGGCTATTTCCAGTATTTGGTGTAGACGAATCCGTGGGAGGAAAAAGCACAGAGAAAACCAGACACCTCATGGCTGCGGGTGATTCAGAAGATGAATATCTGGAGGATTTGTTAATGAAAAATCCACCACCATATGATGAGGAGTCTAGGTCCCAGAGTTCTAAAAATCAATTTTTCTGACATCCTAGGGATAGAAGGGCCAGTGCAACTGAAGGGACAGGATTAGGTTACAGACCTAGAGGTAATGAGGGATCAAGCATGTCTGATCCGACTATTCCCTGTTATAGACCGATTTGTGGTGAGGGACCTAGTAGGACAGTTCCAACTGCCCGAGTCTTTACCCTCCTTTAATTCCACAAGTAGTACCTGAAACCTCCCTGGAAAAGATTTTTCAGGATCGAGAAAGGGAAGCCTTAGAGAAACAAAGGATTGAACTCATTCAGAAAATATCCCAGCTAAATACAAGTCCTGAAGCTTTGACAATTCCAGTAACCATTGGCCCAGTTGTTCCCCTCTATGGGGATAGACAGGCTAGTCCAAAAACTCCAGTTGTTTCTCCAGCTGTAGTACCGCCCAGAAAAGAGCCTTTAATAGTTGATGACCAGGCAAGTGAATGCGAGTCTGTAATTTCCCTAATGGATTTGCCCATAAGAGAACCAGAAGGCAGTGCACAGAGAACCCGAACCCAGACTAGTGCAAGAGAAGTTCTGATGGAAGCAGCTTCAGGTACTCGAAGTGCTACGGTAGTGACTCCAGAAGAATTAGATAGATGGACCCGAGAATTAGAAAAGGTAAATCCTCAGCCAAAACCATTAGATATTTACAAATTAAGAATTGAATTGGAAGAACTAATGGCTGGGAACGTAGGACTAGACAGGTTAAACACCCCTAGTGAGGAAGAGTTATTGTTCATCTGTAAAAGCATTACCAGAAACACCCAAGCGTTCCATGAGAAACTAATGGACACAGCAGCTAATATGGGAATCGATGTTAGCAGATCCAAAGTATTGCAGAAGCCCTACAGAGCAGAATTTTCCGACAAAGATTTAGAAAACATGAATGTATCAGGGAAAAAAGTAAAGATACGAGAATTGTTAAACCTGCTACAGAAATGGGGAGACTTAGAAAAATGGAAAGCCAGGTGGGCAAAGAAAAAGGAAGACAGTAAGTCTAGACAAATGACCTCTGAATATGTCCTAAAAGTAGTTGACAAGGCAGAGACTTTGTATCCTATGAGAGAAGTGCCAGGTGGGAAATACGTACATGTTCCATGGTCCAGTCAAGATATTGTGTTGTTTACAAATGATTTCCCAAATTACGAGAGAAACCTGTGGAATAGTACAGACAGGTTGAGAGATTCATAAAAGTTCAAAAATGTCTCCTGAAGGACCTAGATGGGTTCTTCGACATTGTAGTTCCTGTAGATTTGTGGACAGAATGTAAAATTGCAGTAGATTGGCCAAGCGAGGAGTAGGCTAGGGACCCAAGAACAGGAGCCCCCTCAGCGGAGGTAATGAGAAAGTATGACCAAGTAATCCTGTACCCGAAAGGAAAGGTGCCTGCTAAAGAAACTGATTGGACCCGTATAGATAGAACTGTCCAAAATCGTGATGAAACTGTACATTCATATTATGAACGGCTGTTACAAGTGTTCAAAACGTACAGTGGAATCGATAACATAGAGAGGAAGGGTATGACCCATTTCATCTATCGATTTGTGGTAGGGCTAAGACCTGAAATTTCCCAGTGGATTAAAGACAATAAAATCTGTTGGCAGTCAAAACCTATGGATGAGGTCCTGAAATACGCCAAGTATTGTGAAGATGAAATGGAAAATAAAAAGAAAGCATTAAAAGAAAAGGTCATGTGGGCACAGAAAGCTGGCAGAGCAACAAGAAAAGCAGTTAAGTAAAATGAATAATAATACCCAGAATCAAAGCCCTGGGGGGGGGGGGGGGAAGCCCAGAGTCAAAATGAGCCGAGAGGAAGCCCGGAAGAAATTCCCCTGTCACGGGTGTGGTCAGATAGGGCACTGGAGAGACGAGTGTCCAATGTTGCAGAATGGTAAAATTTCCAATAATGATTTGAATCCACAGGTGCAGAAAGAGGGGCCACGAAAGACTCAGCAGCAAGTAAAACAGACACAGTTGCCTTGCGCACCTAGGCCAAACTATAAGAATAGAGCCCAACAGAATGAGGAAGTCGAAGTATGGGAAGGAAGGGAGGATAGAAATGCAGCAACTTCGCAATTCCTGTTGAATGATACATTTCTCTGTGATGAACCTTACTGACGGGGCCTGAGGGGGGAGGACGAGGAGTGCGTGCTTGGCGCCTCCTTGCCGGTAGACCAGACAGGGCCATACATTGAAGGAAAGGTTGAAGGAAATGTGTGATTCTACTGAAATGTGTGATTCTACTGGAATGAATTGGATAGACGCTTTACCCCTTGTCATGATGGGACTAAGAAGTATCCCAGATCGAAAAACAGGCCTGAGTCCCCATGAGATACTGATGGGAAGAGTAATGCGGCAAGCATGGGTACCAGGACACAAACTGCTAAGTATTTCTGATGATTTGGTACTGGAGTACTGCAAGCAACTGGGTGACCAAGTGCGGTCTATCTCTTACCAGATTGGGGAAGACGCCATCGCCAGGCCAACAACTCAAGTCCATAATCTGAACCCGGGTGATTGGGTTGTACTGAAGAAACACACCCGGTCGAGTTGCCTTGCACCGAAGTGGGAAAAACCAAGACAAGTGATCCTTGTCACCACAACAGCGGTGAAGTGCGCAGGTGTACCCAAGTGGATTCATACCAGTCACACGAAAAGGGTGACAGAAGAAGAAGCAACTGAGGCTGAAGGTTGTGCAGCTAAAGCGTCTCCAGACGTTAGTCCTGAAGTAGCTGATGACGAACAACCGAGCACCAGTCAAGACGAATGGATCCCAGTAATCGATCTGACTCTCGATCCAATAAGAACCAGAAGATACACCTACTTAGATAGAGAGTGGGATAGTGAGGACGAGACAGGAATAGACGGAGATAATCAGGTCATCGAAATCCATGTCAAATCTGATGACGAGGAAGGTCAGATAGGGACAGAACAGGTTATTGACACACCTCCAAGAACTCCAGAGACTGAGAAGGGACAGTTAGAAATTAGGGCTGAAGTTCATGCGGAAGAAAATCAAGGGTTCGAAGTGCATGAACAGGACCAGATAGAAATAGACAAATGTGTTCCGGAAACAGAATTTGAAACGAACCAAAGTCAAAGTCAGCATACACCTGAACGAGGCCAGTTTAGTAGCCAGGCAGAATAAACTGATATAAGACCTGGACCTAGTCAGACAGGAAGGGAAGAAGACAGCATTGAAATAAATGTGCCACAACTGAACGAAAATAAAAGACCATTGGAAGAAAGCAAAATAACGGTGCCAGCTAAGAAATTTAAGAAAAAGAAAAGCGAACCAAGGTTCATAAAAAGACTGAGACTAAGACTGAAAACTGTAGAGGAAAAGCTAGAGGACAGAAAACAGGCCTCCAGTGAAAAGGAGAAAGCCGGAGCCAAGCTTAAAAGAAGAAGTGTCCGAATAAAAAGACAAAACGAAAAATATCAGGATCCTGAATGGACTTTTCTGGTACTGAAGGAGTTCGAAGATCTTGATATAAGTGACGAGAGTGATGAAGAATTGAGTGCTGACCAAGTTTCTGAAGAAGAAGACCCAACCTGAAAGTTACCTTGTGTAAGCGACTTGTGAAAAGTAACAAAGAAGGGTTGAAAGAAGCTTCTTTAGAGCCAAAATGTCTGATTCAAATGTGGACCTAGACGCAACTGTTGTAAAACATGCTGCCAAGTATGTTTGTGTAGTGTAGCAATAGTACTGATATTATGGATAGGACTAACAATTACTATTCCTTTCATGATAAGTAAAGACACTAATATGTACCCTACTAAGCTAGTGACAAAAGACACAGAAGTTCTGCAAACAGAAGAGACACCACAAAGTGTAGAAAGACATGAGAAAACACTTAGCCTCATTTAAATGTATTTGCAAATTTTTTAGTACATTATGTAGAAGCCATGGAAATAGAGGACTGTTACGTTTGTATGAAACTACCTACTTCTGTAGCTGAAGGTGTGACCTATCACCATTTACCCCTAACCTATGGAATTTCTTGTAGTATTTTAGCTAGTTTATTTTATAGAGGAACATTACAGTATTATTATTCTAACTCTGACGTGATCTTTTCTGAACTTCCTATACGTGGAAATCTGAATATTGTACATACCAAGAGTGATGTGACACGTTATATGGGAGAATACTTTCTGACAATAGGTACCATAGATTTAGGTGAAGCACACAGAAATAACTTGACCTGTTCATTACATGAACAAGAAAATTTTTTCCTAAACATGGCCGAGAAAAGAAGGGAAAGTTTCCAAAGAAAGGCAAATGATAAAAGACAGAAAACTCCTAAATGGGCTGAAAATATGGAAAGCACCTCAAAAGGTGTAGCTAACCCTGCTTTGTTGCTGGATTTCAAAATAAAGGGGAAACTTTGTCTTCATAGAGAAAAGACTAGTTATTATAATAACATATTCATCGGTTCCAGTGAATGCGAACACAATTATAAGGTAATTGGAGGTTGGGGTTTCAAAAATGGGTCAGAACCTGTGTTTCCCGGAATTTATTATATATGTGGAAACAAGGCTTATTTCAAATTGCCTGATCACTGGTATGGAAGCTGTTATTTTGGAATTGTCTTCCCGAAAATATACCATGTGAATGAAGCCACTGGAAGCAATGAAAATACTAATGGATTAGTGCGTAGTAAAAGAGAAAGTGTAGGAGAAATTTTAGGTGATATATTCAGTGCATTGATACCTGGAGTGGGAGTGGTTCTGAATACACACAGAATTTGCAAATTGTCTACAGTGGTGGATCGGTTATCAACTGACACTGCTGCTGGTTTCCTGCTGGTCAACACCGAACTGGTTGCGATCAGATCTATGGTTTTACAAAATCGACTTGCTCTTGACACCTTATTGGCAAAAGAGGGCGGAGTCTGTAGAATGTTGAAGGCCCAACATTGTTGCACTTACATTCCTGACAAAAGTGTTGAAATTAAGAAATATGTGAAGAACATAACTAATTTGGAAAAAGAGCTCAAACTACTGGAGGTTGATAGTGCCTGGAAGAGACTAACTGATGGTCTCTCCTCAGTAGGTAGTTGGTTTTCTAACCTAGGTAAAAGTCTTGCGAGTAAAGTACTGATGCCAATAGCAGGAATACGTTTAATTGTGCTGATTATAATTATTTGCTGTAAATGTCAAAAATGCAAAAAGAAGTATGCTGTGAATAAGAGAGGAGTGAAACGGAATGTTGATGAGCTTGAATTAGAAGAACTGAATAATCAGATCTACAAGAAAATGAAAAAGGTTCATCCTAATAATGATGCAGAGAAAAGGCTGAACAAAAAGTTCGTTGAAATTGAATTGGGTGAAATGTAGAAGTTGGCATCTGGTTCCATTAATAGTGATGATAGTAAATATCATCAAAGAGGGGATTGATGGAGCAGGTATTCGCACATTACGCGCCTGGCTTGTACTCATGAACCTCGAATAACGTTAACGTCATAACCAACAGGTTTGTCTTATTAATATTTCACTTTTAAACTACACGGGGTGGCCCAGTTACGCTTGCCTATGTGTTTACTAATCCTAACTACGCTTGCCTATTAAATGGTCGCTGCTTTGCGGGATTCTAGTCTGCGCATGCGTCGGTCATACCCATGTGATGTGACGCACTCGCAGTTCTGGAGGGAACTTGTCGCTCATGTACAGTATGACTAAAATGGCCGCTTTGTTTCTCACATGCTCTTCGCTTGCACTGCTGCTTTAGCACAGCTATTTCGTTCTGCTTAACTCCTAATGATATAGTTATTATAAAAGTAAGGGTGTAGTATAGCCAATCAAGGTATACAGTGTATTCATTTTTTTCTGTGTTTCTAAATTGTTTTCGCTTACATTTCGGGCAACATTCTCAGGGGTCCTGGGAGAGAGGTTCTACTCCATCTTGGAAGCCCGTGCGGTACCAATCACGTGATGGGGGAAAGAGAGTAATACAGCAGGGGAACTCAGCCAGCTGGCAGACAAAGCAAAGATGCTCCTGGGAACCTGAACTGCGCCCCAGCGAGAAGACGAAAATTTGTACCTGCACTTGTTACATTGTAATGTTGTAATGTGTACTCTATTGTTTTCTTAAACTCACATGCCATGGGAACTGGAATGTAAGGGGTGGGTTCAAATATTGAATATTAATCCTGAGAAAGTCCAAAATCAGGAGGTACAATGACCTAACCACCTCCCGTGTCCAATAAGAATTTAGGGAACCTTTCACTTGCAACATTTGTGGGTGGTACACTGACCCGAAAACCGTATAACTAGCCTAGGTCTAGCTAGAGAAATTGTCCGACTTTTCCGAATAGCTGACCAGTCACTGACCCCAACGAACTCTATAGGTGATTGATACAGAGAGCTGCGGAGCACTCTGTCCAAAATTTCCACAAACTCAGTCGGAGTTTGGAAACCTTAAGTGCTGGCGAAGCACTTTGCTGGGTGATTCGAGAACCCAATCGGGGTTATTGGCAGATTCCTTGCAGAGAGGGAGTAGCGCAGGCGTTGCATCCGAAGCTGCAGGTGTTGGTCGTACCCTTTGGTGAGCCTGGTCCTGATCCAATCCTGGGGTTGTCCTGTCCTGACTGTCCATGAGCTGTACCTGCTCGCCTACTGGCATCCTAAGTCCTCTAGGGTCCTTTTCCCGCCTTTCCAACTGACCCGTGGCCAGGGTTAGTCTCCATTCTGTCCTAGGTAAATATAATCTCCATGTGGGTGTTTGTCTATCTAAACCTTTCCTCTCCTTTTTAAATAAAGCATATTTGCCTATGTCATTTCCCTATCTTTCTATGTAATTTGACCTTCCATGCAAAGGGTTTACTAGCATGTTCCACTTTCTCCCCTACCTTTAGTCAAAATACTGAATCATTGCATATATAGTATGTTCCATTTCTTACCTACCCTATAGAAAATAAGCATCAAATTCATGAGCTCTGTTTTTTCTCAACTGTTAGCATATTCCGAAAGTTTACGTTGATTAGGATGTTCCCTTTCTTTACCCACCTTTAGTACCGTTGTGAAAGTCTGATAGACTAAATAGCGTGTTCCTTATTTTTCCCCTCCCTTATTTTTCACTTATAGATGATTATTACTTTGATTCATAGTTATATTATATACCTATTCTTAATCATTGATAGTCTGATCTGTGTAAATTTCATTCTCATGGCATATGATGACGAAGAATAATTAGATAAAGGTGTTTAAAACCTCTTGCGTTTGTGGTTATTATAAAAGTATCAACTTTATTTAAATGCACATGATATTATGTTTTGGTGATTATTAGCCTATCCTCTGATAGCTCCTGATCTATCGATATCTTAGGTACCTGTAACAAGGATTGGTAAGTCAGGTACAAAAAGGTTATTGAAAGTGAACAAAGGTTACTGATAGTGGTGTGTAGGTTACCTGATTAATGAAATAATAAACAAAGTTATCATGGGCCCAAGTATACACAGTCTAGTAAATAAGAGTCGGGTGACCTGCGCGCTCTATCACAGCCATAAGCTAAGTTTGAGGTTACTCATGTCAATTGCATTTAGTGTCCATCCTTGAAGCACACACATTGGCTCCCAATAAAAGGCAGGAGTAAATGGGTTACAACAACATGTTTGATTGGGAGTGTATAGAGAGCCGAGGTTTCTCCACCAGAATGTTTGCATGTTAGAGTTACATGTTGAAATACACGTTTAAACATGAACAATTTCTTATCTGGACAAAAATATGGATATGAAAATGTGAGAAAACAGAGTCCTCCGTGAAATGTACACAAATACTTGTAGGATTCTTTGGAACTTCTGAAAAGTCCAAATTGTGTTCCAAGCAAAAGGAGGACTGCTACAAGAGACAAATTTCGACATTTCACAGAGAGTGCTGCACACCTTTGCAATAGGAAGAATGGATGAGCAGCCATGTGGAACTAGATCAGTTTAACTACCAAGAATGGCAAGGCATTCTTAAGAAAAATTGCTCATGCCTCTTCTGCATTAAGAAAAGGGATTAACCAAGCATTTCTTTGCTGAGCTTTTACGAGATAATGAGCATTCAAGAGGTGAAAACAAGGTGTTGCTCATATAAACGTTCTTCTTTTTTTTGTTTTTTTTTTGTACATTTTTATTGGTATTTTCACAATACAGATTAGGACACACATGACATATAACAATGCACAGTGCTGCGCCGTTTGTTCCCCCTGGTCCTAATTGCGATTTCCTCTCTGTCTCGCTCGTTCTAAACCTGAAAATAAGGCCTCAGGCATCTGCCATGATTAAGTCACAGAGTGGAGTGTCCCAGCTAAATTGCTTAGCGCAATGCTGGGATGCAAAATGTAGAGCCATGCTATTGTGCAACTTTAATTCTGGCTGCACCTGCTGTAATGAGAGCTCTCAAGACCGCATACTTCAAGCAGTTTTTCTTTTTTTTTTCTAAAAAAGGGACGTTTCTGAGCACTCTATTAAACAAACCCGAACAAAGCTGTTGATTCAAACATAGCCAGAACTGGCAGGGTTGTTGGTCACCCATAAACCGGATAACGTAGCCCGCGTTTTAAGTACTCCACAAATATCAGTGTGATTGACAGCTGACAAGTCCGAATCACAGGCAAGGTGGACACAGCCTGTATCTTTCTTGAGTCAGTAAACTGAGTGCTTTTGATTTGCTAATATTAGTTGTGAATAAAATCTTCTCTTTATGGCCACTTTAACTGCTCTATAAATGAATACCTATATTTTTGTCCATATTTAGTATGAGGTTTCACCCTAGAATCAAAGCCCTGCAGTGGAAATGTAGGTTTTCGTTGAGAGAGCCCCTATTTTAGATTGAGTGAATCTATTGAAGAGCTGAGTTATAACATTAGTCTAAAAGCAGCGGCATTCTAGACATGGCTCCTATATAAAGACCGATAGCCATTGAAGAGGTTCTGGAACTACTACTGTTGTAGGAGAATAGTCGCAGAGGTGGGAGGGATTCTCCCAGTTAGGACACCAAAGCAAATAGTAGATCACCAGGGCAACTTGTATCAACTAGTGCCAAGTGCATGCTAAGGTCTAAATAAAGTAGATGAAAAATCAACTAGAGGGGAAAATGCAGTGGCGGCTGCTACCTGAAAGCAGCAGTGAGGCTGGGTAGTGGGAGGGGCAGAGGGTGAGTTAAAAAAAAATCACATACCTACCAGTCAGCCATCTGACCGGCCAATGTCTCTCCTACGTCCTCTTCCTGGCTTCTTGATGGAGACAGGAAGCAGCAAGCACCAGGGCTCCCAGGCTCCTTGCAGCCAATCACAACGCTGAGCGTCGTGTGGCTAGAGGGGTGGGCATGTTCACCACGCAGGCTATAATGCTGTCTGCATGGAGAACACAGTATGTGCGCATGACTGTTTTGGGCATCCTGAGAGTGTCGGCCCAGCACTCATGCTCACATAGGGGGTACAAACCACTCCTCCCCCTGCTCTGAGAGCAGCCCCACCCCAAAAAGATGCTGCAACAGGGAAATCTAAAATGCTAATAACCTTGAGTTATTATTTTATTTTTCCTTTTTTTTGCACTGCTAAAAGCAGTGGCAATGATCCTGTGCTTCAGTGGAGGAGACCCCATGTGGGGGGAATGTAGTAGGAAAGGTCAAATATGAACACACCACAGAAAATATAAAACATGCAGAAAATGTAAAACACACGAAGAAATGGCAACAACAAACATGCGTAAAAATGACAGCTGTACGTGGTTAAAAACCTGTTTAGGCCAAAGTCTTATGCAAAGTTCACTTGGAGACTATAGGGGGCTGGCCTAGTATATGGTGCACATTTATTTAAGTGAAGCACCTTTCACTAATCCAGGCAACCCTTGTGGTGACTTTAGTGGTCTTAGACAACCTTGGAAAGCTCTCTAAGTGGTAGTTGTGGAGAGCAGCCTCAGTCTTGTCTAGAAGGAGTGTTAAGCACCTTGTTTTACCAGATCTAATCATATAGTGTAGGTTAAATAAAAAAGAACCACACAGTGTACATGTCAAAAATATATCTATTTATTACAAAACATTCACTAACACATTGGTATATCTCTAACTAGTGATATCAACACAAATACACAACAATACTTCAATTGCAAAAGGTAAGTAAGCACAGTACACAGTGGTCTCCAGGGGGGAGCCCAAACCATATACTGATAAAGTGGAATACGGACTGCGACTGAAGTTACGACTTGGACCAGGAGACTCAGAAGAGCTAGGGACACAAAGAACCACCCAAGGTAAGTACCCAGGAACCCCATTGTGGCTGTTTGCAGAGTGGAAACACAGCAGCGTACTCGATAAAAGTCAACAGGAAAGTCATAGTTGCAGGTTTGAAGAAGGACTCTTCCTAGTGGACCCTGAAGAAACCCCATTGAAGATAGAAGGTTGGAGAGCCACCCCACCCACAGATAGCCCAGGATTCAGGATATCTACATCACAGAAGCCGGGTGCATAGGTGTGAAGTGACATCAGAAACTGCAAAAGACCACAATGGAGGACTTCGGTAAAGATGCAGCTGGAGAAAAAGGTGCAAGAGTCCAGTGGAATATAAGATTGGATCCCCAAAGAGAAGAATCTGTAAGCAGAGGGGAGAGAGTCTACGTCATTCATAGGTGACCAGGAGGCACGGAATTCCAATGCCCACCAATGTCGGAAGATGCAGGAGCAATGACAGTGACCTTCTCGCGGCAACAATGAGGACCAGGCGACGCTGAGGAACACCAAAAGCTACATATGAGCTTTCTCACATCGGAAGTAGAGAACCGGGAGGTCAGTGTCCAGCAGGAGCACCAACAAGCCTTGGCAGCAGCAACAGGTGTGGAAAAAGATGAAGGAACAACATTGGGACTAGCAAGGTCCAAGGGACTCGCCTAGGTCAGGAGAGTCAAAGAAGGCCCAAAGAAAGCAGCGGAGCTCACTGAAGCAGGAGTAGACCCTCAAGAGGACCCACATGTCAAAGGCACAGGAGTCGCAAGAGGACCTTTAGCAACTCACTAAAGAGGAAGGCCCACTGTGCAAAGCATGTGATGAGGATGCTGATCTTGACAGAAAGAGATGCTGGAGGCTAGAGCTTCTTGTAGTTCAAAGATCTCTGACGTGCAAAGCCAACAAGCCTTGGCAACAGCAAGTCAATGAGGTGCACAGGTGTTTGGTCCCAGTGGTTCCGACGATGGATACTGGCCTCAAAATTCAAGAGATGACAATTCAGGCCTCAATGGAGTTGCAGAACCACCACCTGTGTTGCTGAGGCTTTTGAAGCCCTTGGGACGTCAGGAGCAGCTGACTGGTCAGCTTCATTTGGGTGCCTTCAGATGTAGGGGAGTGACTCCTTCATGCCGAGGGAGATTACATTGGGTGTCCTTGATGCCCACAGGTTTGTTGAAGATCCTGAAAGACGCACAGCCACAGACTTGCAGAACAGCAAGACCAGGAGCAACAGGAGTTTTCCTTGATGCAATCTCCATTCCAGGCATAGTCCAGCAAAGACCAAGTGTCTAGATAGTCGAAGAGTGATGTGGTTTCAGTCTTGAGTCTTGTCCCACAATGAATCGGAGGACCCACCTACAGGTAAGCCCTTTTATACCCTAAGAAAGGGGTTAGGATGACTCAGGAGTCCCTTCCAGAGAAGCGGCTGGACAGAAGAGAGCATACTCCTATGTCCTTTGTCCAGTTTTGTGCCAGAGCAAGAGCAAAGGGCTCCCTGGACTGGCTCAAACTGGAGTATGAAAAATTGGGAGACACCGGGCAGTCCCGTTGTCTAGATGGTAATGTTCTGCACACTTTTACTGGAACCACCTTGGTTCTCTTCAGGTATACTCATAAACAATAATAATCCATTCAATGAAATGTTCCTTATTTCAAACTTTCGTGTTTATTTCATCTTTTTAGTTGATGTGAATCCTTTTGTTTCCAGGACATTTCATATTAACATCTCCCATTTACCCAATACATTTCGGATCTATGGTGACCCTTCCTCGGGGGTCTCTATTAGAAAAATCAAGAAAAATGCAATCAGCCTCATAACCATCTTAGTATATATACATTTACATCCAGATGCATTTGTTACCACTCTGTTATTTTATGCAAACAAACATCAAAAAATCAAAAAATCATGGCATGTAATCACATAACAGTCCCTAAATAGCCAAACTTGCAGTGTTCACCCTGTTCCCAAAAGTATACGAACAAAAATGACCGTTTTGTTATTTAGCGCTAAAAACGTAACTGACAAGGAGTTCTAACTGCGCGCTCCATGCAAGCATAATCTAACATAATCTGACGAAAATAACCATTAAAAGAAAACTAATCGAGCACAACAAACGCCCTGCTCCTCAATAGCGCTTCACTTACTAGGAAATGCAAACGTCCCTCGTTTCCGAGATGTCAACCAATCCGCTGCTACCTAACATTCAGTGTGAGGCTATTTAAAGCTCCGCGCGCTCTAATTGGCTCAGCATGCGATCACGTGATCGCGACGACGGACTGATGTACAGTCCTCATCTGATTCCCAAACAAACTTAAATAAATATCGGGAAATAGGTATAAAAGAATACCAAATTGAAGTAAAACTGCAATACCAATAAAATAACTGATACATAAATGCATTTCAATGCGTATCTGAAAACATCGAAATTATCAATGAAAAACAAGCTGCATGTTATTCATAATTTTGTTTCCACAATGTCTGTTACTCTAAGACTCTGCATCATGCTGATCACAAATGCGATAGCACACATATACAAAAATAAACAGTTGCTTAAAGAAAATGATGTCGGCCATTTTGGGTAGGGGAATTCTCACTATTCAAGTTGTGCAAGGAAATATTATCGGCTTCCCAAAGTCTGTTTATAAAAAGCAGGATAATTCTATCCTGTCATTCAGTCCATTCGGTTGTAAGCTGCCCATCTTCTTTATCCAAAAGTATTCGGATCTCAGTCTTAGTTTATGTGAATCTTTCTCAGGGTGATGTTTAATGACTTCCAATATGGTAAAACGTAATTGTGCAACATTATGTCCTGCTTCCAACCAATGTGCAGCCAATGTGGATTTCAAGTTTTTCAGGCGGATGTTACTCTTATGCTCTGTTATTCTTACTTTTATTTTTCGTTCAGTTTGGCCTATATACAATTTTCCACATGGACACTTAATCCCATAGATAACGTTTTTGGTGTCACAGGTTCCTGAATGTAACAAGGTCACCTTCTTGCCAGTCATTGGATGTGTAAACATTTGTCCTACAATCGCATTATTACAATGGATGCAATTTTCGCATCTCTGCATACCTTTATGATTGGTTTCATTTGGTTTGTTTTTCTTTTTTAACAGTTCTTTCAAGTTTTTGGACCTGTTATATGCAAACGTTATCCGATCGGCAAATAGTGGTTCTAGATCAGGTTCTCGTGCTATGAGTGCCCAATGTTTTCTCATAATGTTGGCTATTTTTACTGATTGTATAGAATGTTTTAGAACACATACTGTCTTTTTGGTTTCACCTCTCTCTTTGGTGACAAGTAAAGACTCTCTCTTCATATTCAAGACTTTGATTTTGGATTCTTCCAATAATGGTTTGGGATAACCTCGTTGTTGATACTTTTGGATCTGTTTGTCGATGGTGGAGAGTAGATCTTGTGGATCGGAGGTAATCCTTTTTTGGCGAATAAATTGAGACGTTGGAAGGTGTTTCTTCAAGGAAAAATGATGGAAGCTTTGATAGTGTAGACCACTGTTTCTGTCCGTTTCTTTAGTGTGCACACTTGTTCTTATCCTGTTCTGTTCAAGATGAATTTTTACATCTAAAAAAGCCAATTCTTTCTGATCCATTTGATGAGTGAATTTAATGCGATCATGAACTATATTCAATCTTTGAATATTGTTGGTTAGTTCTTCCTGCTTACCCTTCCATATGAGGAAGATGTCGTCAATGTATCTTTTAAATACCATTAATCCTGTTGTCCAATTTGTGTTGTGAATTATATGGTCATGCTCGAATTTTGCCATAAAGGTGTTTGCGTAGGACGGCGCCCCCGCAAACCCCATGGAGGTCCCACTGCACTGTTCATAGAAGTTGCCTTCCCAGTTAAAGTAACTATGTAGTAGAGCAAACTGTAACAATTCCAGCATCAGTGTTTTTTCTCCTCCACTCACTTTGTTATTCAGTAAACACCATTCCATGGCTTCAATTCCCTCACTGTGCGGGATTGAAGTGTACAGTGCTGTCACGTCAATAGAACATAACCATATTTCTTCATCTGTTGGAATGTTTATTGTGGATAACATGTTGAGAAATGCGGTGGTGTCTTTTATGTGTGTGCTCCATTTTTGTACTAAAGGCTGTAGGAACCAATCCAGGTATTGACCCAGTGGTTCTGATAATGATCCACATGCTGAAACTATGGGTCTAAAAGGAGGTCTCTTGGGATCCTTATGTATCTTCAGGAGCATGTAAAATTGGGGTCTCCTAGGATGTTTAGTGTGTAAAAATTGGTATGTTTTCAAAGTGATCCACTTCATCTCTAAGGCTTTATCCAGAATTATTTTGAGTGTCATTCCAAAGGTTTCAGTCGGATCTTGTTCCAACCTATGGTAAATATTTTCATCTTGAAGATGGGCCTGTACACTCTCTTTGTAGTAGGTAGTGTTCATTACCACTATAGCTCCCCCTTTATCCGCCTTTATTATAGTGATGTCGTTAGCGTCTCTCAAAGTTTGTAAGACTTGCCATTCTTTTCTGGAGAAATTACTGGTAGTACCACTGGAATAGTTGATTTTTTGAATTTCAGATGTTATAATTCGTTCATATGCATCAATTGTTTTATGCGAGGTGGGAGCACAGAATGTGCTTTTAGGTCTAAATTCTTTCAACTCCATATCTGGTCTTTCACTCGGTGGTAGATTGTTGAAGAAGTTCTTTAATCTCAAATTCGGCAGGAATTTGTAAATTGATATTTCCGTTTCTTGGGCATTAGATTATAAACTTGAAGAAGTATACAGTTGGGCAGAAGTTTATAATCAAAGGAAGTGGCAACAACCGCAAACTAACGTCAGTTCATCACAAGAAAGCGTGGTATCTGACTCTGATACAGCACAAAACAGGAGACCCATATCAAAAGATAGACGTAAAGATCAACAAAATAAAGCTCCTTTTTTAGACATCAGTCCGGCAGCAAACAATGCTCCATCAACAAGCATAATAATAACAGAGCCCTCAAAACAAGGAGGGGAAAAGGAAAAAGAAAAAACACAAGTGAAAGAAACAGTAGCAGAGAGAGAATTGAGATCAAAGAAACCGAAACCGACACCGACTTAGTCATCAATATATCAGATAAACAACTAACGGAAGCTCAAACTGAAGTATTGAACAAAGGTCTTACGTTTGTTCCAAGATATAAATCTAATGCCCAAGAAACGGAAATATCAATTTACAAATTCCTACGGAATTTGAGATTAAAGAACTTTTTCAACAATCTACCACCGAGTGAAAGACCAGATATGGAGTTGAAAGAATTTAGACCTAAAAGCACATTCTGTGCTCCCACCTCGCATAAAACCATTGATGCATATGAACGAATTATAACATCTGAAATTCAAAAAATCAACTATTCCAGTGGTACTACCAGTAATTTCTCCAGAAAAGAATGGCAAGTCTTACAAACTTTGAGAGACGCTAACGACATCACTATAATAAAGGCGGATAAAGGGGGAGCTATAGTGGTAATGAACACTACCTACTACAAAGAGAGTGTACAGGCCCATCTTCAAGATGAAAATATTTACCATAGGTTGGAACAAGATCCGACTGAAACCTTTGGAATGACACTCAAAATAATTCTGGATAAAGCCTTAGAGATGAAGTGGATCACTTTGAAAACATACCAATTTTTACACACAAAACATCCTAGGAGACCCCAATTTTACATGCTCCCGAAGATACATAAGGATCCCAAGAGACCTCCTTTTAGACCCATAGTTTCAGCATGTGGATCATTATCAGAACCACTGGGTCAATACCTGGATTGGTTCCTACAGCCTTTAGTACAAAAATGGAGCACACACATAAAAGACACCACCGCATTTCTCAACATGTTATCCACAATAAACATTCCAACCAATGAAGAAATATGGTTATGTTCTATTGACGTGACAGCGCTGTACACTTCAATCCCGCACAGTGAGGGAATTGAAGCCATGGAATGGTGTTTACTGAATAACGAAGTGAGTGGAGGAGAAAAAACACTGATGCTGGAATTGTTACAGTTTGCTCTACTACATAGTTACTTTAACTGGGAAGGCAACTTCTATGAACAGTGCAGTGGGACCTCCATGGGGTTTGCGGGGGCGCCGTCCTACGCAAACACCTTTATGGCAAAATTCGAGCATGACCATATAATTCACAACACAAATTGGACAACAGGATTAATGGTATTTAAAAGATACATTGACGACATCTTCCTCATATGGAAGGGTAAGCAGGAAGAACTAACCAACAATATTCAAAGATTGAATATAGTTCATGATCGCATTAAATTCACTCATCAAATGGATCAGAAAGAATTGGCTTTTTTAGATGTAAAAATTCATCTTGAACAGAACAGGATAAGAACTAGTGTGCACACTAAAGAAACGGACAGAAACAGTGGTCTACACTATCAAAGCTTCCATCATTTTTCCTTGAAGAAACACCTTCCAACGTCTCAATTTATTCGCCAAAAAAGGATTACCTCCGATCCACAAGATCTACTCTCCACCATCGACAAACAGATCCAAAAGTATCAACAACGAGGTTATCCCAAACCATTATTGGAAGAATCCAAAATCAAAGTCTTGAATATGAAGAGAGAGTCTTTACTTGTCACCAAAGAGAGAGGTGAAACCAAAAAGACAGTATGTGTTCTAAAACATTCTATACAATCAGTAAAAATAGCCAACATTATGAGAAAACATTGGGCACTCATAGCACGAGAACCTGATCTAGAACCACTATTTGCCGATCGGATAACGTTTGCATATAACAGGTCCAAAAACTTGAAAGAACTGTTAAAAAAGAAAAACAAACCAAATGAAACCAATCATAAAGGTATGCAGAGATGCGAAAATTGCATCCATTGTAATAATGCGATTGTAGGACAAATGTTTACACATCCAATGACTGGCAAGAAGGTGACCTTGTTACATTCAGGAACCTGTGACACCAAAAACGTTATCTATGGGATTAAGTGTCCATGTGGAAAATTGTATATAGGCCAAACTGAACGAAAAATAAAAGTAAGAATAACAGAGCATAAGAGTAACATCCGCCTGAAAAACTTGAAATCCACATTGGCTGCACATTGGTTGGAAGCAGGACATAATGTTGCACAATTACGTTTTACCATATTGGAAGTCATTAAACATCACCCTGAGAAAGATTCACATAAACTAAGACTGAGATCCGAATACTTTTGGATAAAGAAGATGGGCAGCTTACAACCGAATGGACTGAATGACAGGATAGAATTATCCTGCTTTTTATAAACAGACTTTGGGAAGCCGATAATATTTCCTTGCACAACTTGAATAGTGAGAATTCCCCTACCCAAAATGGCCGACATCATTTTCTTTAAGCAACTGTTTATTTTTGTATATGTGTGCTATCGCATTTGTGATCAGCATGATGCAGAGTCTTAGAGTAACAGACATTGTGGAAACAAAATTATGAATAACATGCAGCTTGTTTTTCATTGATAATTTCGATGTTTTCAGATACGCATTGAAATGCATTTATGTATCAGTTATTTTATTGGTATTGCAGTTTTACTTCAATTTGGTATTCTTTTATACCTATTTCCCGATATTTATTTAAGTTTGTTTGGGAATCAGATGAGGACTGTACATCAGTCCGTCGTCGCGATCACGTGATCGCATGCTGAGCCAATTAGAGCGCGCGGAGCTTTAAATAGCCTCACACTGAATGTTAGGTAGCAGCGGATTGGTTGACATCTCGGAAACGAGGGACGTTTGCATTTCCTAGTAAGTGAAGCGCTATCGAGGAGCAGGGCGTTTGTTGTGCTCGATTAGTTTTCTTTTAATGGTTATTTTCGTCAGATTATGTTAGATTATGCTTGCATGGAGCGCACAGTTAGAACTCCTTGTCAGTTACGTTTTTAGCGCTAAATAACAAAACGGTCATTTTTGTTCGTATACTTTTGGGAACAGGGTGAACACTGCAAGTTTGGCTATTTAGGGACTGTTATGTGATTACATGCCATGATTTTTTGATTTGTTGATGTTTGTTTGCATAAAATAACAGAGTGGTAACAAATGCATCTGGATGTAAATGTATATATACTAAGATGGTTATGAGGCTGATTGCATTTTTCTTGATTTTTCTAATAGAGACCCCCGAGGAAGGGTCACCATAGACCCGAAATGTATTGGGTAAATGGGAGATGTTAATATGAAATGTCCTGGAAACAAAAGGATTCACATTAACTAAAAAGATGAAATAAACACGAAAGTTTGAAATAAGGAACATTTCATTGAATGGATTATTATTGTTTATGAGTATACCTGAAGAGAACCAAGGTGGTTCCAGTAAAAGTGTGCAGAACATTACCATCTAGACAACGGGACTGCCCGGTGTCTCCCAATTTTTCATATGTTTACAAAGTGTTTTCAGACTAAAACACTGGGTTAATGTTGCACAACAACGAATGGATTAAATAGAAAAGAATATAAAAAACCAGAGTGCTGGATGGGCTCTATTAAGGTCAAACTGGAGTATGCCAGAAGGGCACCAAATGTACCCTTCAAAGCAGTCTGGTGTTGCTGGCAAGTGCCCCAGCCTAATGCACTAAGTCTTGTCTGGGAGGTGGTCACACCTCCCTGTGACAGTAAGCCTATTGTTCTACCTTTCCCTGCTCGAGATTGGCTCAGCAGCATTAGGGCAGAATCATGTCTGTGGTTGGCAGTAGCACTAGCTTGCTGTCAGACCCTGAAAGTCTGTAACCGGGAGTACCGGGGGGTACACCAAGGGAGCCCCACAGTACATAGGATCATACTTCCAACACTGGAATCGGTGCTGGGATATGATTCCAGCATGTTTGATACTAAACATAACCAGGTTTGGTGCAGCCACTATATAGTAAGACATCCCGTAATGACTGATGGCCACTATATGTTTTAAAATGGCTGACTGTACTTAAAAACCCAAGACAATCGAATCTGGGGTTTGTAGGGGTGTACTGCTCATGCAGGGGCACCCTCACACTTATTATCAAGTACCATGCCTTCAGGATTGAAAGGCCTGCCTTAGGCGAGACTTATAGGTTTTAAGTGTAGTGACCTCAGATATAAGGAAACATATATCTGTTGTAAGTGGTGCTAGCATCAACTTACACAGGCTGCAATACGGGGCCTGTAGTTCCAGGTTGAGTGGTCTCTCCTGGATGGCACAATACATCCTGCAGCCGAGGGGAGACCCCTAGTGTACTTTTGTCCTGGGTACCTTAGTACTATATACTAGGGACTTACAAGGGTACACCAGTAGCTAATTGTGGAGGTACTAAAGTACTTACCATGTCCAAATGTATGGAGGCAGCACACTGACTGGGGTCCTTATCAGAAGGATCCTCGACAGACTAGTCTAAAAAACATACTGACTCCCTCAAAAAGTGGGGGTAACCATGAAAGCAGATACTACTTTCCTACACAACCCCCGCCCCCAAACAAAAGGAGATGGGACTAACATATGCCCAGTTGGGACTGTAGGGAAATGGACCACCTGGAAAGTTTGGGATTCTCTCCCTTCATTCGTTCAGCCATAATGGAGGCTTATGGTGTGTCTGAACAATGAAGTGAGTACCAAACAAGTGTGGCCTCAACTTCTTCAAAGCCCAGATCACAGCAAAGACCTCCCTCTCAATGGTTGACCCATGCTTCTACCTGGAGGGCAACCTTCGGCTTATGAAAGCTACTGATACGTCCTGGCCATCTGCATTAAATTGCGATAGAACTGCACCTACCCCTATCTCAGAAGCATCTGTCTGGGCAATGAAGGTTTTGGAGTAATTAGGACTTTGCGGAATGGGAGCAGTACACATGGCCTGCTTCAAGTCATCAAATGCCTTTGGCAGCTTCACTGAACTTTCTTATGCATTCTATTGGAGGTGAGATCATTATGGGGAGTCAGTATGGACCTAAATATCCCTTAACAAACCTCCTGTAGTAACTAGTTAGGTCCAAGAAAGCTCTGATCTGACTCTGGGGAGTTGGAGCAATCTAATCCATTATGGTTTGGATTTTGCTTTCCAATGGTTGAACCTGGCCTCCACCTACCAGGTTGCCCAGGTACAGAACCTGGCTCTGCCCTGTCTGGAACTTTGTGGCCTTGATAGGGAGGCCTGCCTTTTGCAGGGCCTCTAGAACATTACTGAGGTGGGCCAAGTGATCCTCCCAGGTGGGGCTAAAGACAGCAATATGATCTGGATATGCTGCACTATAGGCTTTCAGACCTGTGAGAACTTTGTTCACCAACCTCTTGAATGTGGCAGGTGCATTCTTCAAACCAAAATGCATTACAATATATTGATAATGCCCACCAGGGATTAAATACTTAGATACTTGGCTGAGGTCAGAGTATCAATCAGCTCACCTTCCCTGGGAATTGGATGGGCATCAATCCAAGTGACTACATTGAGCCCTCTATAGTACACACAAAACCTCATCTCTCTCTTACTATCTTGGGTATGAAGTTTGGCACAAGGACTATAGGCCGCCTTCAATACCATTTCCCATTGCACCCTAATCACGAGACTCCAGGGCCCTGTCATCTATGATAAGGCCATGGACTGGATTCACTCCTTCCTTACCGGCCAAACACAGCAAGTCAAACTGCCTCTGCTCCTCTCAGAACCTACAGAGATCAGCGGCAGAGTACCCCAGGGCTCCTACCCGAGCCGCACCCTCTTCAACATCTACATGACCCCTCTCGCAGCTATCGTTGGAAGCCACAGACTCGACATTGTCTCTACATCAACAACATCCGGCTGATCCTCTCCTTTAGCAACAAATCCACACCCACCAGAATCGACTTTCACAGGATTAAGTCCGTTGCCACCTGGATGAAAGACCGCTGCCTTAAGCTCAACTCGGACAAGACCGAAGTACTCATCCTAGGACCTGCCCCATCCGTATGGGACGAAATCTGGTGGCCCGCCATACTGGGAACCCCTCAGCCCACATGGACCATGCACATAGCCGCTGCAACATACTGGACTGCTTGCTCACAATGACATCCAAGATCAATGCCGTATCCTCATCCTGCTTCCACATGCTCCGCCTGCTTTGAAAGCCTTTCAGATGCATACCCGAAGAATCCAGAAAGACAGACACCCACAAACTCATCACCAGTAGACTGGAGTACGGAAACGCACTCTAAGTCGGTGTCACCCAGGAACAGCTCAGGAAATTTGAGAATGTACAAAACCCAGCAGCCAGACTGGTCCCCAATATCCCCCGCCACAGGCACATAACACAGCCCCTCTGACAACTCCACTGGCTCCCAGTCAACAAGATAATCACCTTCAAGCTCTTCACACATGCCTACAAAGCTCTCTACGATGCAGGACCAGCATATCTAAACCACTGCCTCTCATTCCACATACCTACCACACAACTTTGATCCGCCCAACTTGCCCTAGCCACTGTCCCATGGATTGCCTAGACCGGAACAGGAAGAAGATCCTTCTCCCACCTCGCCACCAAGACCTGGAACACCATGCACCTCAGGAAATCCCAGTCGCTGACCCAAATCAGGGAGGATCTCAAGACCTGGCTCTTTGACTGAACCTCCATGCCCAGATGGATCAGCAACCCCCTCCGCCTCAGCACCTTGAGACCCTCACGGCTTAGTAGCCGCACTGTACAAAATCCTGATTGATTAATTGATTAACTAACCCAAAGGTTAGCCGAAGGTTCAATGACCTCAAACTCCAGAATCTTATGGACCTCAGTCCTGATGCAGTCTCTGACATGGTCAGGCTGTCTGTAGATTTTACTCTTGACAGGCGGACTGTCACCTGTGTCCACTTCATGGGTACACAAGGTGGTTTTACATGGAGTCAGAGAGAACAAATTTGGAAACTGATTAAAGACTTGCCTAAAATCAGATTGCTGCTGGTCTGTGAGGCTGCCTGCCAAGGCTACTCCGCCCTCCGGGTCCTGAGAGAGAAGGACTTTCTTTCTCCTGTCTCTCAAGGCTTTAGGCAGTTCACATGAAGAACTCTGTTAGGACTTCTCTGAGTGCCTAGGTCCACCAAGTAGGTGAACTCACCTTTTTTCTCAAGGATGGTGTGTGGGGCCACTCCACTTGTCTTGAAGAGCAGCTGGGGCAAGAGGCTCCAACACCCACACTTTCTGTCCTGGCTGGTAAACAGTCAGAACAGCCTTTTGGTAATACCAAACGTTCTGAAGCTCCTTGCTAGCCTCAAGGATGTTGCTGGCCTCCATAATGTACTCAGACATATGTGAACGCAGGACAAGGATATAGTCCACAATGTCTTGATTAGGAGGTTTGAGAGGTTGCCCCCATCCCTCCTTAACCAGACACAATTGGCCCCTAAGTGGATTTCCAAAAAGAAGTTCAAATGAGCTGTAGCCACCCCCTTCTGAGGAACCTCTCTGTAGGCTAAGAGAAGGCAGGGTGGTAAAACATCCCATTTTCACCTAGGCATTTCTGGGAGTCCAGTGATCATGACTGACTGACTGAATTATTTTTTAAGAGCTCTTATGCCGAGGCGTCTTGGCGCTGTGAGACGGAAGAGAAGTAGAGGATGGTTACGGCATCGTGAAGAGCCAGGTCTTCATCGCCCTTCTAAAACTAGCTCTGTTCTTTTCCGAGCGCAGGGTGATGGGCATACTGTTCCATAGCTTGGGGGCTAGATGGGAGAAAGATCTACCGCCCACCGGGCTCTCTTTATTCTAGGCATTTGGAGTAGGTCTTGACTACAGGATCTTAACCTCATGCGCGCTAGCCTAATTCCGCTCGCACGCTGACATTTTGAAAATCGCATGTAACGTGACGAGCTGGGCTCGTCATCAGCGTGCGAGGAGGCTACGCCATGACCAGCCCAGCTCGTCATCAGCGTGGAAGGGGTTAAGGTACGTGCAGGCCCATACCAAGGGAGAAGGTTGGTGAGCGCCTCAGATATGTTCCCATGCAGCGATTTGTGAACCAGGCACAAGGCCTTGAATTGGATTCTGCGCCTAACTGGGAGCCAGTGGAGTTCCTATATGGCTTTAGAGGTGGGGTGTCTTTTGGGGAGGTTGAGTAGAACTCTTGCTGCTGTGTTTTGGATGGACTGGAGCCTGGAAAGCTGTTTTTCACCTGCTCCCAGATAGAGAGCATTACAATAGTCCACCCTGGACATGATTAGAGCTTTCACCACTGTTTTCCTAAGAGAAAACGATATATAGGGTAACACTTTCCTAAGTACCTTCATTGTGTAGAAACATGCCGAGGTAACCTGTCTAATGTGTGCTGTGCAGGTGAGATCCTTATCAATTATGAAGCCAAGATTTCTGACCTTGTTGGCTGGGACAGGGCAGCTGCCAGCTTCTGGAGGCCACCATGGGTGACTCTAGATGGATGGTTTTTGGCCAAATTCGATCACTTCAGTCTTTTCGGTGTTAAGCTTTAAGAAGTGATCGTTCATCCACTTCTTTACGTCAGACAGACAGTTCCTGAAACTAGCAGCTGTGGCTTCCACCGACTGGGAAAGTGACACCACTAATTGAGTGTCGTCGGTGTATGACACTAAATTCAGGCCATGAGATTTTATTAATAAAGCAAGGGGAGTGACGTACAGATTAAATAGGGTGGGTGATAGGGCCGACCCCTGAGGGAGACCACATGGGAGATGGAATTCTGCTGAGTGGAGACCTCCCGAGTGGATTTGGTGTATCACATGGGAGATGGAATTCTGCTGAGTGGAGACCTCCCCAGTGGATTTGGTGTATGCGGGCCTTTAGGAAGGACTCGAGAAGAGCTAAGGCGGTATCTGTGATGCCCAGCTCCCTCAGTCTGTTAAGTAGGACCCCATGGTTAACAGTGTCGAATGCCGCTGTAGGATCCAGTAGGATCAAACCGGCTCTACCCCCATCGTCCATGGTCCTGCGGATGTCTTCTGTCGCTAAGATCAGAGCGGATTCGGTGGAGTGGCAGGCCCTAAAGCCGTGTTGAGTGGAATCTAAAAGATGGTTGTGATCTAGGTGTTTAGTGAGCTCCTGGTTCATAGCTCTCTCCAGCATTTTGGCCGGAAGAGGGAGACAGGATATTGGCCGATCTTGCTTGGATTCCAGTGGGTCCAGTGTCTCCTTTTTTAGAATGGGCCAGATGCATGCTTTCTTCCAACTACCGGGGAAACAGCCGGAGCTTAGGACGGTGTTCAGGAGCGGGGTAAGGACCGGGCTGATTGTTTCTGGGACCTGATGCAGTATATAGGGGGGACAGGGGTCCAACGGTGATCCCGATTTGGTCTGCAAAAGCAGAGTGGCTACCTGAGAGTCACTTAATGGTGAGAATTGCGAGAGATTGGAAATGTGAGGTGCCAAATCTGTTGTGTGGGGATTTACCACTCTGGCATATAAGGAGTGAAGGCTGCCATAAACCGCCTGGACCTTTTTCTGGAAAAATTGTGCTATGTTTTCCACAAAGTCCTGGTCGGGTATGAAAACAGTGTCCCTGGGGCTTTTGGCTAGGTGCGCAACTGTCTTAAACAGTTCTTTGGAGGAATTTTAGGATTCTAGGATTTTTTTGAGTAGAAAGTCGCCTTAGCTTGCTCTATCGCTGTCTTGTATTCATGTAGGACTGCTGTGTACTCTTTCCTGGTGTGAGGGCTATAGTCGGCACGCCATAATCTTTCCTGGCACCGACATTTCAGTTTAATTAATTTCACCTCAGGGGTGTACCATTGTGAAGTGGCTGAGCGTTTCCTGGGCTTCTTAGTATCCTCAGGGACTAGCTTGTTCACCGCGTGGCTAATCCATGTGTTGAATTTATAAGCTCCATTATTACTGGCACAGCTCTCGAGTGAGGAAAGAAGTGAGGGAAGATCTCTTGATAGAGCGTTCGGGAGTTGAGCAGCTTCGAGCTTCTTACATGGGCGGGTTTTTATTGGGAGAGAAAAATCTCTCCGCCTGATGTTTACGAGAGTTGTGTTAAGGGTAAAGGGAATGACTGCATGGTCAGACCATGGAACTGGGGTAATTGAGGTGACCTTTACGTGCTTGTTATTAGTGAAGACCGCGTCGAGCGTGTGGCCCACAATATGGGTGGGCCCTACAACTAATTGGTTCAGCCCGAAACTACAAAAGTTTTCTATTAGGGTGGATGTTTCCACAGAATTATTCTCCTCAAGGTAGAAATTAAAATCACCTAGTACCGTAAATGTTGGTTGGTCTAGGGTAGATTCCAGGTAGGTTAAAAGGGCCTTGGTGAAAGGACCTCTAGGCCCTGGGGGTCTATAGAGCAGGAGGCCCGCAAATATTATTTGGTTACTCAGTTTGACAGTGAAGGATATGGACTCAGCCTCCAGATGCTTATTTTATGGTGCGAGCGGTGAATAATTGCTATTCCACCGCCCATAGATCCCGGTCTGTCAGCATGTACCACGGAGTAGTCCGCGGGTACTGCTGTGTTCCAGTCAGGCCCTGACACTTCCGAGGCCCAAGTTTCCGTAAAGGAAAGCTAAGTCTGCTGCGTTATCGGTTATTAGTGCTTCTATTTCATGCTTATGTTTGGGCATCGATCTTACGTTTATAAGGATGTTTTATTAGAGTCCTTATATTACAGTTACGCCTGTTATCCGCGCCCTGATATTGAGTGTGGGGCCTGCTTGCCACTGTGCTCTGACTCTGCAGGCTAAGGGGGGTACACAGTGACTTTCCCTGTAGCATGAATCCGCATGCGGAGCACTTGCGATGTTCCAGCATGCCATTGTCATGCAGTAATAGTGCATGTGGGCAGGCGCCAGGCCTTAGATTAGTTAATGCTTCTAATGAATATATATTTTTGGGAAAATGGGCAGGGATTTGGGCTGGTCCGGCGCAGACGGGCTTGCCTTTGGCGCGCCGCTGGCGCGCCCGGGAGAACATAGGGCTAAGTAGGCCCGTAGCCCAGGAAGTCGCGACTGCTAGAGCCTAAGGGTCATGTTGATCCTTTCAACAAGCCCATTGCACAGTGGATGGTATGGTGTGTTAAACTTGTAGTTTACACCACACTCTTTCCACATTGCATTTATGTAGCTAGACATGAAGTTTGTACTCAATCTGGCAAGACCGCTTTAGGAAACCCCACTATGGAAAAGAGTCCCAGAAGGGACCTAGCCACCACAGGTGCTCTAGTGTTCCTAAGGGGACTAGCCTCTGGATACCTCTGAATGCCTATGGCTGTAGATCCTGTGTATATTTTTTACCATCTGATTTAAATAAAGAACTCTCAAGAACATAAGAAAAAAATTCTTTTGATGTGATCATTACTGTTTACCTTATTGAAGATAATAGTTTCTTAAAAACGTTTAAGTGGTGCACCTTGACCTTTTTTCAAATCTTTCCATAGTTCATGTTTTGAACCTACACTGTGACAGTGGGTGTTTTTGAAGTGTGCACACAGACTGCCCCATGCACTAGAGGGTGGGCCCAAAAGAAAGATATTTCTTGGCGAATATTTGACTAGGTGCTGTTCTCTTGGGAATCCTCCACTGTTGTCTTTCCCTCTGAACCTCTGGATACCTAGTGTTGTGGTCCACCACCACTAGGATGTAACTGTGTCCAGATGCTGGAAGGTTCAAGGGATCAACAATGTCTATCCCTACCTCCTCAATGAGAACCCCAACCAACGGAAGTAGAAGTAAGGGGGTTTGTAGTGCCACCTGACTTACCACTGGCTTTGCAAGAGACACAGAAGTGGCAAAACTGCTTGGTGTCTTTAGACATGTGGGGTAGGTGAAAATAAGGGACAAGCCTGTCCCAAGTCGTGCTTTGCCCAAGATGTCCTGCAAGGGGAATGTCATGTGCTAGGGACAGAAAAAAACTGTATTTCAGAGGTATAACCAAAATCCTGGAGGCACTAGACTTGAAGTTTCTACTCTCAGAAAACGGAAGCCCATCTTCCCAATAGATCCTATGAGACCCACTGACAGTCCCTGCCTCGTCAGCAGCAGATTGTTGTCTGAGCGGTTCAAAAAAGGGGCAGGATTTCTGCTCCATACTCAAGTCTACCCTAGAAGGGACACCTGCTCCCAAGAACTCTAACGTGTCAGGTCCAAGTTCCTCTGAAACAATTCCTAAGCAGGGGCTAGGATCATCTCCCTCAGGAGACTGATCCTCACTGGGAGTCTGTAGGAAGGATAATTCCTTATCATGCCTGCTCCTTTTCATAGGACCTAGCAGGTCCATTTATTCTGGGTCCAGAGCTCCCTCAGTGCCTAACTATTTGGCCTGAGCCCTAGTAACAGCAAATGCAATGGCAAAGATTCCCATCATCTCTGCATGTATCCTGATCTCCACTTCAGACCAGGCTGAAGTTTCCAAATCATTGCCCAACAGACAGTCCACAGGTAGGTGCGGGGAAACCACAACTATTTTATGGCCAGTTACCCCTTCCCAGCTGAGATTTACAACTGGAATGATTAGTCCTGACATTGCTTGCATTGGCCACTTGGTTAAGTTGACCAAGTATTATTTGGTCAAGAGACACAAGTTTCTCTATCACCATGGGGACACTGGCCCCTGTGTACCTGTATGTCGCAGCTTCCAGACCATTGATCAGAGGCTGTTGCCTGTACTTGCCCAAGTTAGTGGGACTTACAAGTACAGTAGAAAGTTCCATGCCACTGTCACAGACAAGGACAGCCTGAGTGTGTGTTCTGACTAGGCCAGAACCCACTTCAGAACCCAAGGTTAACCCTACTAATTCCTTGGAGGCACTACTACTACTTGTGCTGGTGCTAGGGGTGCTAGTTGCCTTAGAAGAAGTAGTAGTAGCTTCTCCAGTGTTAGCTTTAGAGCATTTGGCATCCCTTGCTCTGTGGCCTTTCACCTTACACAGGTATCACCAAGAATTCTTGCCAAAAAAAGAGGAGTTTTGAGACCCACCCCCAGAGAAAGATCTTTGGGGACCTTATGAAGATGCATTTTTGTCTTTACCTTACTCTCTATACCCTTCTCTTGGGCCTTAAAATAATCTTGCTACCTCTGGTCACCTCCACCACCATTGTTTTTCTGATTCACCCTGTTGCGGACCCATTTGTCTGCCTTTTTTCCCAATTCTTGGGAAGAGGTCAGATCAGAGTCCACCTGGTACTGGTGCAGCTGTTGATTTGGATCACAATTAAGGATGTGCTCCCTCATCAATAAATTGTACTATCCCTCATAGTCATGCACATTACTCCCATGAAGCCTGCCTTCCAGAGCCTCAATAGCACTGTCTACAGAATCAACCCAGTCTAGGGTGTGTGCCTTCTATGTGTCCCTAAATTTGACCCTGTACTGTTCAGAGGTCAAACCAAACCCATCTATGAGGGCACTCTTCACAACTGCATAGTTGTCAGCATCTTCCTCCTTAACAGTGAGAAGTTTGTCTCTGCCTTGCTATCAAAGGAGAGTGACTGGATAGCTTCCCACTGCCCTTGAGGGGCCTTTTGTACTTTACAGACCATATCCAAGGCATTAATCAATTTATGGATATCATTGCCCTCGTGGTAAAGAGGTACTATCCTGCTCAGGTTCCTAGCATCAAAAGTTTACTCCCTAACCCTAGGAACACTAGTACTGCCACCGTAGGGCTCTAGTCCATAGTTCTTCCTACCCCTCTGTATTCCCAAAGTTTTCAAATCAAGGGCCAGCTGCTCCTGCTTGATTCTGAGCTTGGCTTTCTCAAGCTAAAGCAAGTGGTATTTCCTCTCTAAGGAGTCCTCCCTTTGACTGGAGATGGAGGTCACTACGGAATTGTCAGAGGCATTGGAATAGACATAGGAGGATCTAGATCTCCCCTGCATTCTCTACACCCTCCCAGGAAGAATGAAGGGGGACCTACCTCTAGGTGCAACCTCTTGAGTAGCTGTACTATTCCCTGAGGGATCAAAGTTCACCAGTGTGAGCATGAGTCCTCCTGGTCATGCTCAGAATTAGTGTAACAGGGGTGAACCACCCCTGCCCCCTCTTCTGGAGCTACCCCCTCTCCCACATTTTCTGCCCTTCTGACCTCTCTGCTTTCTGGAGGTCATCCTGCAGCAGCAGCTCTAATAGTTGCCGAGTGTTAGGGTTACTACCTGTCTAACTTTCTAGATGCAGCCAGGGTCCTAATTTCCTGAAACGGAAGACCGCTGTATCTAGAAGATTGGGACCCACTGGCTTACCCAACTAAAGACATGGTAAACTAGGTGTAGTGTGGTGCTGCACCTACCTACCCTAGTGGAAACTAAACTTAAAAAGGATTGTAGAAGGAGTTGTGCTAGACCCTCAAATAACAATCCAAAAGGTTCAGTGGAGCTTAGTACTTTACAAAAGTATTTATATGTGCCTAACGCTGTTGAGGTTTTTCATCACACCACATTTAGATTTGCTGGTAAAGCAGTGCAGGTGAGCAGTGTGAGTCCTCAGACCTTGGTCTAAGGCACGTACCCTACCAGGCAGCTCTGCAGTGCTCTACTTTGCCACAAAGCCAGCCCTTCTCCTCTGCAGGGTTCAAGACTGCCCTTGTCAAGCCTTCCATCTGGCGCATGGTGACTGTGATTGTACTTTAATATTGGTGTTCTTTCCAGTGTATTTGTAGTGTTTAGGGCTGATTTTCGCTCAGTTTTCTGTTTCCCTTCAGCCCTTGCTGTGGGATGGTGTCCCCCTCGTCTCCCCTCCATTTTCCTGCCACCACTGACCCCTCGCCTACCGTCCCGCTCCAGCCTCCCAGCTCCTCGTCCCTCGTCCCTCCCCTACATCATGGCGACCGCTGCGCGGTCGCATGCAGCGGGCTCGCCTAAGGGAAGCCCGTCTGCGCCCTTCCGCGCCTGGACAGTGCCCAGTGCCAGACCCCCTGACCCCCGTGAGCACCATGATGTCAGACGCTGCTACGACGCAAACACCCACCACGCACTCAACGCTGGCCAATCCTCCACCTGCTTCCAGGTCACCCTGAAGCTCACCCACGGACCCTTCACCTGCCGAAACTGCAGCTACACCTGCCAGCGCACATCTGCACATTCTTCCCACCCCACCAAAGCGGACTACAACCACCTCAGATGCATACTGCTCAACACCCGCTCCATCCACAGGCATGCCGTCAAACTGTGGGACCTACTCGAATCATCCTCCCCGGACATCGCTTTCCTGAAGGAGACCTGGATAAACTCCTCATCAGCACCCAACGTTTCCATAGCCATCCTGGATGGCTACAAGATCACCTGTAGGGACCTGTGGTACTGAAATTCCGGACCCTGCTGTTTCCACCGGTATCGAGGTCCAAACACTCGTATCACAAAATATCATCGTACCATGACGAATTTGGTATCGACGGACTGGTAATGATTAGGACATTATCCCTATGCATTTGCGTCATGATTGAATGATGCTAACACCCTTAAATCGTGGTTTCCGTTCCGAACCCCCAGACTCCATTTTGTAAACGACATCCATCTTATGACTTGTCCTCATATAGTCAATTGATTAAGGCCGAGTTTGATCTGAAAGGACACGTCCACCGTAGCTGACTTCCCCATGACCTGGCCGAGCTGACTCCACTGCCTCCAGCCAAACCTGTTTGGGCAGCTCCTCGCCCAGTGGACGAGTAAGATATCATCAAGGCACAACATGCCATAAACCCTTCACTACATACAGACCATGTTTTCCATACACATACACCTGTCCATGATTCTGGTTTATGACCAGTTTTACGACGGGAGGGTGCCCGACCTTATTGGTGTTTCATCGATATCTGATGGGAATTCTGGGCCTGGCGGGGTAATCCATCACGATCCGGACATCTAAAATATGTGCTGACCAGCATGACTTCGCTCTTTGTATTATTGTAGAAATATGTGTATAACCATATCATAAACTCAAGAATTCTTGCCCGCAGCTGTTATTTCTGTATATAAGGAGAAGGCTGGTTCTGTAAAAACGAACAGTCTCCTGAGAACTTACAGCCCGTGCTGTTGTAATTCTAGGACACATGTTACTTGGTTGCAACCAATAAACCTCGATCTCTGACTTCAAGTAGAAGACTCTGTGTTTCTGTAGTCCAGAACAGGGAGAACCCAGAGGTCTTCGGGTGTGGTCCCCTGGCACCACCGGGTCTCTAAAAACCCGGCACCTCAGTTGGCGCCCAACTCGAGGCGATATCAAGTGGTGACGGTCCAAGCCAGATGTTCGTGAGGAGCTTCGTGTGAAAATTCCGGAGGAAGGCCAGCCACTTCAGCGACCCCTGCATGTCGACATGGTTCCGAAGGTCTTTGCTGCGAGGTTCCCCGCGTCCCAACGGCTACGAGGGACTGCTGCCCTGACTATCGCCCTGTTTTGGACCCAGTGATCCTTGGTAGAGCGAAACTATAGACGAGTCTTCTAGTGACGTCACCGATCTTCAATATTCAGTTAAGTATAAGTGGAGGGTCTCCCAGTCCTTAGTTTGGTTCTTAGTCTTGGTATCCCAGAGATACGGTTTGTATTGGTTCTTGCAAGCACCAAAACCGAGGGATTCGTGTATTCAGGACAATATCATAATTAGATAATCCCTTGAAGTTTGAAGCTAGACTAGTGAGCGAAGATGCCTGGTCTTAGCAGACTTGGAAACTTGTTTTGTCTTGGTTGTAGTAGGGACTCCCGATTAGAGGATTCGTGTCCGGTTCGTCCGATTAGAACTCCAACATATGAGTTATATATAAAGCACGGAGTAGGTCCTATCACGTATAATGAAGAATGGATAAAATACACCCGCAAGGGTGGTGTTTTAAAATGGCCCCAATATGGTAGTTTTGACTCAGAAGTATTAGACAACCTCGAGGTCAAATTGTTCAAGAAGAAAGCCCGGCCGGCGATGTTTGACTCTTTTCGCTTATGGCGCAAAGAAGCCAAACAGAAAGTAATAAAATTAGCAAAGAGAAATAAAAGAGGTATGTCAATGGTGCAAGCCGCCGTTGCATACAGGGATAATGAGGAAGAACAAGAAAGTGAACGAATGCTTAGGAGCAAGAAACTAGCAGTAGATAAATGCTACCCGATGTTACCACATGAGGGACAAGGCTCAAAGGGAACATCAGAGAAAGATCCGTTAATGTCCCACTTATTAAGCTCACCACCCCCATATGCGTTAGACGCTACTGCACCCCCAAAGCGCTTTGTTATACCACGCCCCAGTGCACGAAATGCAGCTCTTGCAAAAGCACCAGCTACTCTTCAGCTGGTTCCTACTTCTCCGGCGCAGCCTTCTCAAGGGCCCGCCGCCTTTGCTACATACTCCATCTATTTCTACAACTTTGCCTACAGCTCCACCTGTTAATCCTGATACTACCTCTGCTACTGCTTCGACTTCTTCTGCTGTTGCTTGGACTTCCTCTTTACATCAGCCTGTCTTTTCTGGCGCATCTGCCTCACCGCAAGCTTCTCCTTCTGTCAGACAGAGAATGGCAAGTACTTTCACTGGTCTATTCTCACCTTTCTTTGGGTCGCCTAAAACGACCCCTAAAACAGGACGTAGACAGTTGCGTAGTCAACTGCCCGACTACGAGGAAAGAAGTGCTAAATGAGTTAGCACGCAAATAGGTTACTGACACTGCTAAATATGATGTTCAGTCCGTTATGGAAGTTTTCCGTCAGTGGGATGCGCCCACTCAGAGATACGTATTTGAAGAGATGTGTGTATATCTTTGTGAGGATTTGGAGACAAACGATCCCAAACGCAAAATGCAGGAATTATTTTGTATGCGTTTCAAATTCTATGAAGGCATGATTGTAGGTGCCGATGTTGAAAAAGCAATAGATCTGTTATTATCCTATAGGAGTAAGGGAAATGTGTCTAGATCACTGTATGAGGATGATGTGTCAGGTAGGAAAAAGGCACGACAATACCCTATGAGAGAAGTTCCTCCAGTTTGGAGGGAAGGTGATGCGAATGCACAACCACCTGTTCCACCGCATTTCCAGCGTGTATGGGTACATGTCCCCTAGAAAAGATCTGAAGTACTAGCACTCAAGCAGACACTACCCGATCCACGTAAAAATCCTGCAGGATATTATAAGGAGTTATCACAGACCGCCAGCTCATGTATAATGAATTTAGCGGATGTAGACATGTTGTTCGGGAATGTTGTTCCGCATCCTTTATGGAGTAAAATATGTCATACAGATCATGATCAAGAACTAGGTGACTCATGGGATAACATTACTGCTACCGATGCTAGACAAGTCGGTGGTTCTAAACCCGAGCCTTTAATAGCAGAACTTCCCGGTAGGATTATCACGTACATGAAAACGTTAATGCCTGAATTACGTGTAAATTGGGACAAGCTATCTGCATGCAAGCAGAAGAAAGATGAGAATGTGTCTGACTTTTTCACGAGATTTGAGGAGACCTTCGTCGATCATAGTGGTCAGGATATGGCTACCGAGGGTGGCCAAAGATTGTTTGTGGACAAATTTGTACATAATTTGCTTCCCGAACTCTGCAATAAATTGAAAGATTCAGAGAGTGCTTGGGCTGTTTCCACGTCAGCGCAGATTTTAGCCACCGCCCAGTACTACGAAAATAGGCGCAAAGACGAGCTAGATAAGGCAGACAAAAAGACTAAAGAGTTAAAAACTAAAGTTCTTCTCCAGCAAGCCTATCCGCCTCGCACTCCTAGTCAGCCCAATTATCAGCAACCACAGCAGTATTCGAGAAACGCGCAAGGAAACGAGTTTTCCCATCAGCGTTCTCCGTATGGCCCGAATCAATGTGCCTATTGAAAAGAAGAGGGTCATTTCAAAAGTAATTGTCCAGCTCTTGCGCGACGCTTAAACGGTGTTTCCGGTACAAGAGGTAGAGGTGTTCAACAGGCTCCTAGAGGTAGGGGCCGTGGAAATTTCCCCCAGAATACCACTTCTTTTCCGCCTCAAAATTCCATGAATAGCTTTGACCAACAGAATAATGCGTCTTCCAGGTCAGCTCAGTACTATGCAGATGACTATTACGCAGAAAACGAGAATGAGGGTAATATTTACTAGGACAGCCATGGACAAAGAGAGGGAGTTGTTTCAGTTCCAGTAGATCAGAATGGACCTTATGTCGAGGTGATTACATCCGGAGTGCCGGAGCCATTTCTGCTGGATACTGGTGCTACAAAAAGTTCTATTATGCACTCAAAACTTCCTGGCGCACCTTTGTCTGGCGAAATGAATGTTTCAGTAGGTTTTTCTGGCGCCCCTGTTAGAAACCCGATCTCCAGTCCCATGCCCCTTTCTGTTGGCCTATGCGAATTAGAAGCACCTCTCATTCTTACAACAGGTTGTGGCGAAAATTTGTTAGGTTTGGATTTGTTAAAGAGATTATATGCGACTTTATACTGTTCTCCTTCGGGAGTACAACTTACCCTTGGTAAGAAAGTGATTACCCCGATGTATTTGTCAAAGGAAGATATTCCGACTGAATTGTCATCCCTACCGGATGTACTTTGGGCGAATGGTTCTAATGATGTAGGTCATTTGGAAATAGCGCCATATGTCATAACATTGAAAGCTAATGCTAGGTTACCACGCATTCCCCAATATAGAATATCAAACGAATGTGAAAAGGCTTTGTTAGCGATCGTTTACGATCTGATCGAGAAAGATGTCATCGAAGAGACAACAGGCAACATTTGTAACAGTCCTGTTTTGCCTGTCTTAAAGCGTACGGATCCTTCACAGCCCCCTGTGTACCGATTTGTGATTGATCTCAGGGAAGTGAATAAGATCGTTGTACCACAGTTTCCAGTCGTCCCCGACATTACTGCCTTATTGACAATGGTTCCAGCTTCAGCCAAATGGATTTTAGTGATTGACCTGAAGAACGCTTTCTTCAGCATCCCGATTGCCGAGGAGAGCAGAGATATCTTTGGCTTCAATTTAGGAGGACGAAGCTTCCGCTTTAAACGCGCTCCTCAGGGCTACTGTGAAAGTCCATCAATATTTAGTCAGGCTCTGAAAACACAACTAGACACAATTGTTCTGCAGGATGGTGCAACTTTAATTCAATATGTGGACGATCTGCTGATCGCTGCAGACACCGAAGAAGTTTGCAAACAAACGACATTGTCAGTGTTACATCATTTATGTGACATGAAGCACAAAGTCTCGCTTTCCAAATTACAATTTTGTCGACAAGAAGTAACCTACTTAGGTCACATCTTATCGAAGGAGGGAAGGAGACTGACCCCAGAAAGAATACAGGCAATTGCAGAACTGAGTGTCCCAAGGACACAAAGAGAAGTGCATGCCTTCTTGGGCATTACATCGTACTGTAGACAATGGATACCAAACTTCTCACTATTGGCCAAACCTTTGCTGGCATTAATGCATAAAGACACACCCAATCCTTTGCCTTGGTCTGAAGACTGTCAGACGAGTTTCCATGAGTTGCGTGAGGCATTATGTTCGGCTCCTGTATTGGGCAACCCCGACTACAGCAAGCCTTTTACATTATATGTCCATGAGAAGGAAGGTTGCGCATTATCAGTCTTGACGCAACACTTTGGGGACAAACAACGCCCATGTGCGTATTTCTCTGCGACTCTAGATCCTGTAGCTAAGGCATTACCAAGTTGCTTGAGGGCCACTGCTGCAGCAGCTGTCTGTATTCGACAGTCTGCTGGGCTAGTCATGAATAATACTCTGATCGTTATGGTCCACCATGCAGTAGATAACCTACTAAACAGGACGAAAACACAACATCTAACTAGTGCTCGACTATCCAGCTATGAATTGACACTGTTAGCAAGTCACATTCACATAAAGAGGTGTGATACACTCAACCCTGCTACGTTATTACCCATTCCAGCAGAGACAGATGAGGTTGAAAAACATGATTGCTGCTTTAGGACAGAGGAAGAGACAAAAGGGAGAGCAGACTTGCAGGACACTCCCCTCCCTGAATGTAATGATGCGTTATGGGTTGATGGTTCATGTTTCAAGTTGCCAAATGGTGATACGACTGCAGCATATGCCGTGACAACATTACACACGATTGTAGAGACAGCTCGCATCCCCCACAATTCCGCGCAAGCAGCAGAGTTAGTCGCACTCACAAGAGCGTGTATGTTGGCGAAAGGAAAACGAGTGAATGTGTATACTGATAGCCAATACGCCTTTGGCGTAGCCCACAGTTTTGGAAGATTGTGGCGTGAACGTGGGTTCCTGACGTCACATGGTGCAAAAATTCAACACGGCCAGCTAGTACACGACCTTCTCGAGTCACTGACCTTGCCCCTACAAGTTGCAATTGTGAAATGCAGTGCACACAGAAAGATTCAAGATGATGTTGGTTGAGGGAATGCATTTGCTGATGAGGTCGCGAAAGAGACTGCAAGGAACACAATGAGTCGGATGTATGTTGTAGGTCCTGCTAGATGGACCCCTGATGTGGGTATGTGTGAGGACACCATCGAAAGCGTAACATCTATACAAGCTGATGCTACTGAGAAAGAGGTGAATGAATGGAGAGAAAGCAAGGGTAGATTAGATGCGAATGGTTGTTGGGTCGACCTGTCAGAACATCAGCGATGGATGTTACCTAACGCCTATGTGCTCGCAGTGGTGACGATGGCCCATGGAATGGCGCACATCAGTGTAATGTAATGTAATGTAATGGACATTTCTATAGCGCTACTTCCACTCCAAGGAGTATCTTGGCGCTTACACAACTCAGATGGAAAGTTGGACAGGAAAAAGATGTCCTAATCTCTTCACACACATTACACCAGAGTCCGGCACACGGCATCAGGCAGAGAGAAAATCCAGGTTTCAATGCCTTCCTGAAGGGGGCTTCTTGAGAAAAAGACCGCAGGGAAAGGGGTAGTCTATTCCAGGCCTTAGTTCCCAGAACGAAGATGGATTTGCCACCTTTAGTGGTCAGTTTGAAATGGGGTGTAGAGAGTAGGTTCTGGTTTGTGGATCTCAAGCAACGCGCTGGGTGGTATCTTTTGAACCCCTTTTGTAGGTAGGTTGGTCCACGTTGGTGGAAAGCCCTGAAAGTGATTAGGAGAAGTTTGAATAAGATTCTCTTCCCAATTGGCAGCCAATGCAAAGTATTCAGGGCTGTTGAGGCTGACGATCTACGGGGCAGACGCAATACAAGGCGGGCTGCCGCATTTTGGACCATCTGCAATTTGTGGAGAACGATCTTATTTGCTCCCACATAGAGTCCATTGCAATAGTCTAGCCTAGAATTAATTAAGGCCACTGCAACTGTTTTCCTGGCCGAGAGAGGCAGAAGGTCAAAGAACTTCCTGAGTCCTTTAATGATTTGAAAGCACATGCCTGCTACTGCTATAGCCTGGGGTTTAAAGGATAATTTATTATCAAATTTTATACCCAGATTCCGGGCGGATACAATTGTATTAGGTGGCACTTCAGCATCTAATGGCCAGCATGCTATAGGGGAAAAAGGGTTGTTTGTCCCTACAGGCAGAATTTCCGTTTTACCGGCGTTGCACTTTAAATGGTTGTTGTTCATCCATTTAAATGTTGCTGCAAGACAGTCCCTAAGGTCTTCCTCGGCACCTGGCCGTTCCCTGTCCAGCACCAAAATCAGTTGGGTGTCGTCAGCGTATGAAATAGAACTGATCCCAAATGACTCGATCAAGTTCATCAGGGGTGCCATATATAGATTGAAAAGAACTGGGCTCAAACTGGAGCCCTGTGGCACCCCTGAGCTGACGTTTTTAGCCTCAGATTGATATGGGCCTAGCACTGTTATTTGGCGTCTGTCAGTGAGGAAATTCCTACACCAAGCCAACACCTGTCCTCCTACCCCTGCGGCAGCCAACCGGTCCAATAAGATGTTGTGGGACACGGTATCAAAGGCTGCCGACAGGTCAAGTAGGATCAGGACAGCCTGTTTCCCTTGGTCCATTGCTGCTCTTAAAGTTTCAGCAGTGTATAATAGAGCTGATTCGGTAGAGTGTTCTGACCGAAATCCTGACTGATTGGAATGGAGAACGTTATTCTTCTCCAAAAAGTTAGTCAGTTGACGATTGACAAACTTTTCAGTCAGCTTGGATAGGATGGGCAACAAGGAAATTGGGCGTAGGTTGGAAAGGGTGGTGGGATCGTCAAGGGCCTTTTTTTGGAGTGGCTTAACAGCTGCCAATTTCCAGTCATTGGGGATATTTGCTGTTGCTAGAGAGGAATTGATGATTTTATTAATGATAGGATTGACCATCTCTATTAAGTAGTGTAACACCGGTGTGAAAGGAATATGTAAACTGTTGGCCCCAGTATGGCAGAATAGTGGTATCCCAAAATGTGCAGAGAATCTGGTCAGAAACTGTATGGTGTGTTTGAAGCACAATCCCGGTAGGGGAACCCCAACCCCAGTTGGTCATTTTGCGCCTCCAACGTACCCGTTCGAGGTCTTGCAGCTCGATTTCATTCACATGGAGAGGTGCAATAACCTAAAATATGTGCTTGTTGTCGCTTGCGCCTTCTCCAGGTGGGTAGAAGCGTACCCCCTTAAGGACAACACTGCATTGTCAACTGCCAAAGCCCTTGTCAAAGAATTCTTGCCTAGATTTGGCATGCCTAGGATTGTCTGGAGTGATAATGGAAGTGAATTCGTGGGACGAGTAATGAAGAGAGTGTGTGAGTGTCTAGGCATCCACCAGAAATTCCACGCTGCAAACCACCCCCAATCGGCAGGATTGGTAGAGTGCTATAATGGCACGTTAAAATTGAAATTGGCCAAGATCCAAGCCAGCACAGGTCTCAAGTGGCCGAACGCCCTGCCTTTAGCACTCCTGTCCACCAGAATGATTGTCCATTCCAGATTAGGACTTAGCCCACATGAAATCGTGTTCGGCCGCCCAGCTAACATCTGGGGTGTGCCCAGACCCAAGAGATTGAGTGAAATAGAGTACCCCGCACTGTTTGACTATTTGCACGAATTGACAACTAAACAGCATGCTTTACATCAACAGGTCCACAGCTCCTCTCCACCGGCGTCTGACGATCCAGGCCACGCCATCGAACCTGGCTCCTGGATCCTAGTTCGGAACTTCAGGCGAACAAAGAACGAGGAGCCTCGCTGGACCGGACCTTTCCAGGTCTTGCTATCTATCCGCTCTGCAGTACGCGTCCACGGGAAAAAACACTGGGTGCATGGCGCCCATTGCAAAAGGGTCCCGCTGCCCCTTCCATATGACCGGTGGGTCCGGCAAGGAGTCGCTGATTCCGAGACAGAGTTCATACCTCGCTTTGTCCCCTTCAGCGATGCACGATTAAAAGGAACTGGGACCGACAAAGAGAGCGATTGTATTTTGCAAGGATCTGTGCCACCGTCAATGCAGTTGGACACTACAGAACCTGAAACATTGTTTGAAGATCACACCGTACCTGGGAAAGAACGATATAATCGGAGGTCAAGACCAAGGAACTGACATAATCAAATTAGTGCGATTTTCCCTTTTTCCCATGAACTATTTTTGATTTTACAGCTCTCTCGCCCAGGGAACTAGCTCATTTTTGATTTTCGAACCGCCATCCGGTTCTGCTGCTAGGGCCGCGGTTGAAGTCTGAGGAGTGCAGCCGGGGACGCCTAGGTCAACGGTTCTGGTCGGTCTGAGGGAATTACCCCGGACTGGACAGAGCGCACATCTTGGCAGAAGCAACCTCCCACCGCGGGCAGCAACCAGAGGATGGAGTTTCCAAGGGTAGAGAGACCTGCTAGACACATGAACTTTAACAAGAAAATGTGCACTGTGATGGCAAGAAGGAGATTCTTGATAATATGTATTTTGATGATATGTAGCATAACGATGTTCTTGATTGGTTATACTTTATCCACGTTTCGAGTCACCTTTGTAAACAACACTCAGCCCACACCTCCTCCAACTGTTTCTTTACACTCCTTTCACCCTCTTCCTGAACACGAGTCTGCCAGAAGACTAGAGTTCGTAAATAACTCCTTCATCCAGCTCCTACACCAGCACCAGTCTATAATGAACACATCGAATTGTTGGATCTGTGGACTCATGCCGCACACGACAGATAAGGGCATTCCATACTTCATCCTGCCATTCAGTTATTATGGTTCTTTGTGGGCTTTCCAGACCATGTTCCTGTTCGCCCTAGAACCATACCCGCCCCGTTCCACAGAGCGATTCCAGCAACAAGGCACTAGTGGTAGGAATAAGAAATATGAGTAGGGATGTTGACACGTATCAAACGATTCCTAAAGATGAACTCACTCCCTACAGCCGTTGGAGTGTAACTAAATACGGGATCTCTTTGAATAAAAGCCAGAAAACAAAGAAATACTCCCCAGTCTGGATAGTGCCCCACCGAGGTCACTTATGTCTGCAAGGTATTGGCAGGGATCCCAAAGCTCAGTTGGGGAAGAGCGTATGCACGGAAACATATGTGTTTGCCTCCCGAACTTCCCCTCCATTCTTGGCGGCTAGAGGCACCTATTTCGTCTGCCATGACAAAGCCTATACATGGTTGCCCCCTGACTTCTCAGGCACATGCTTTATCTCGTTTCTGCTGCCACCCACCTACACTGCTGGGGCAGATTACCATCGGACAAGGACAGCTAGGGGTGTCGTGAGTCAAGACGACACTGCAGGTCAAGAGTTTGGGGACTTCGCAAAGGGTTTTCTGCCGTTTTGGGGGCCTATGATGAACAGCAGGAACATTCGACAATTGACGAGGATAGTTGAGTCCGCCGTGCCTGAAACGGCTGGTGCCCTTAGCAACTTGACAGCTGAGCTTCAGTCGGATCGACTTATGACCCTTCAGAACAGGGTTGCCCTAGATGTCATACTTGCAGACCGTGGTGGTGTATGTAGAGTGATCCAATCTAGTTGCTGCATTTTCATCCCTGACAATGCTCCGACAGTGTACCAGGCCATCTCCAAATTACACAAAATCTCTTATTCCCTTCACGTGGAAAAAGGGGATTGGTCCTTGCTAGGGTGGCTGTGGGAACTGATCTCTGCCTGGGGATGGAAAACTCTGATCTTCATTGGGATGATCCTGGCCGTTCTGTTTATGTTCTGTCTGTTTGTACAGTGCGCTCCTGCAATATGTGGCCTCTGTGCTACTTCATGTGTAAGGAAGCCTGTATCAAGGGACGAATTGAGCAACAGAATGATGCTACAGCAGCATCTCCATGAATTCATCAAAACAGATTTGGACTCAGATTAGCATACGTTATTGCCTAATATGAGGGCAAAAGGAGGGTCTGTGGTACTGAAATTCCGGACCCTGCTGTTTCCACCGGTATCGAGGTCCAAACACTCGTATCACAAAATATCATCGTACCATGACGAATTTGGTATCGACGGACCGGTAATGATTAGGACATTATCCCTATGCATTTGTGTCATGATTTAATGATGCTAACACCCTTAAATCGTGGTTTCCGTTCCGAACCCCCAGACTCCATTTTGTAAACGACATCCATCTTATGACTTGCCCTCATATAGTCAATTGATTAAGGCCGAGTTTGATCTGAAAGGACACGTCCACCGTAGTTGACATCCCCATGACCTGGCCGAGCTGACTCCACTGCCTCCAGCCAAACCTGTTTGGGCAGCTCCTCGCCCAGTGGCCGAGTAAGATATCATCAAGGCACAACATGCCATAAACCATTCACTACATACAGACCATGTTTTCCATACACATACACCTGTCCATGATTCTTGTTTATGACCAGTTTTACGACGGGAGGGTGCCCGACCTTATTGGTGTTTCATCGATATCTGATGGGAATTCTGGGCCTGGCGGGGTAATCCATCACGATCCGGACATCTAAAATATGTGCTGACCAGCATGACTTCGCTCTTTGTATTATTGTAGAAATATGTGTATAACCATATCATAAACTCAAGAATTCTTGCCCGCAGCTGTTATTTCTGTATATAAGGAGAAGGCTGGTTCTGTAAAAACGAACAGTCTCCTGAAAACTTACAGCCCGTGCTGTTGTAATTCTAGGACACATGTTACTTGGTTGCAACCAATAAACCTCGATCTCTCACTTCAACTAGAAGACTCTGTGTTTCTGTAGTCCAGAACAGGGAGAACCCACAGGTCTTCGGGTGTGGTCCCCTGGCACCACCGGGTCTCTAAAAACCCGGCACCTCAGACCGCACCAAGAGACCAGGAGGAGGAATCGCCATCGTCCATAGAAATACCATCAGAATCTTGACCAACGCCGAAGACACCCTCAGCACCGCCGAACACCTGCTCTTACAGATCCACATCGATCCCAACACCACCCTCAAAGGAACCCTCATGTACAGACCCCCCCGGACCTCGGCCACAGTTCATCGACTCCATCACAGATGCCATACGCGTGCACGCCCTGGCCTCCACAGACTACATCCTCCTCGGAGGCCTGAACTACCTCCTCGAAAACACCAACAGCAGCAACTCCACCACAGTACTGGACAACCTTGGCCTCAAACAGCTCATCACGGCACCCACCCACTCTGCTGGACACACGCTCGATCCAATTTTCTCCACCAGCAGCCACGTCTCCATCAGCCACACCACTGTACTCCACTGAACCCACCACCTCTGCATCCACTTCTCCTTCAAGAAAACCACCACACACAACCACCAGCAAAGAATCCCCAACCGCAGTTGGAACAAGGTCACCGAGGACCAGCTCACCACCACCCTCGCCCGAGACCCACCGACCGACCACCCCGACACTGACACAGCCGCCTGCAACCTCAAGCGATGGATCGAGGGCTGCGCCAACACTCTCGCCCCGATCAGGGAACCCACAAACAGACGCACTGACAAAAGAGTCATCTGGTTCACTGCCGACCTCCAGACATCCAAGCAGACCTGCTGCAGACTAAAGAAGAAATGGCCCTGCGAGCAAACACCGGACAACCATGCAGCCCTCAAGAACGCCAGCTGCAGACACCATCAACTCATTTGAATGGCCACAAGGACCTCCTTCAAGGAACGCATCGACAGCAGCACACACAATAGCAAAGAGCTCTTCAACATCATGAAGGAACTCGCCAACCCCAGCTCCGGCGCCAACGACATCCCGGGGTCACAAGACCTCTGCGACGCTCTAGCTACCTTCTTCCACCGCAAGATCGCAGACATCTATGACAGCTTCAAAACCAAGACCTCTCCGACAGCCAACAACACCCCAGACTCACCGCCCCCCAGTCACACCGGTCGCCTGATCTCCGGGAACCACGTCAATGTCGAAGACACCATCAAGACCATGAACACCACCCACTCCGGCTCACCAACAGACCCCTGCCCCCACCACATCTTCAACAAAGTGAGCTCCATCATTGCACCCCAACTCGGTAAGATCTTCAACAGCTCATTTGAGACCGCCAACTTCCCGGAAAGCTGGAAACACGCAGAGATCAATGCCCTACTCAAGAAACCCAAGGCAGACCCAAAGGACCTAAAAAACTTACGGCACATCTCCCTGCTCCCGTTCCCGGCGGAAGTCATCGAGAAGATCATCAACAAACAACTTCCCAATTCCTCGAAGAGAACAACACCCTGGACTAGTCCCTATACGGATTCCCCAGCAACCACAGCACCGAAACCGCCCTCATCACCGACACCGACGACATCAGGGCCCTGCTGGACAACGGCGAAACTGCGGCCCTCATCCACCTGGACCTCTCGGTCGCCTTCGACACCGTATGCCACCACAAGCTGCACACATGACTCTACAACGCGGGAGTCCGAGACTAAGCCCTGAACTGGATCACCTCCTTCCTCACTGACAGAACCCAGAGAGTCCCCCTCCCTCCATTCCGATCCAAAGCCACCAAGATCACCTGCGGCGTACCCCAAGGATCATCCCTCAGCCCGACCCTCTTCAACGTCTACATGACACCGCTTACCAACATCATCTGATCACACCACCTCAACATAGTCTCTTATGCCGACGACACCCAGCTGATCCTCTCCCTCACCAAAGAACCACCACCGCCAAAACCAACTTCCAAGCAGGGTGGAAGACCGTCGCCGAATGGATGAAGAGCAGTCACCGGAAACTGAACTCTGACAAGACGGAAGTCCTCATCCTCGGCTCCACCTCTTCCGCCTGGGATGACTCCTGGTGGCCTGCCTCGCTGGGAACTGCACCGACACCCACCGACCACGCACACAACCTGGGGTTTATCCTGAACTTAACACTCTTAATGATGCAACAAGTCAACGCCATCTCCTCCCCCTGCTTCAACATCCTCCGTATGCTTCGCAAGATCTACAGATAGATCCCCACCGAAACCAGAAGGACGGTCACCCAAGCCCTCGTCAGCAGCAGGCTGGACTATGGCAACGCCCTCTACGCGGGAACCACGGCCAAACTTCAGAAGAGACTCCAACACATACAAAACGCCTCTGCACGCCTCATCCTCGACATACCCCGCCACATCACCGCCCAACTGAAGGACCTGCATTGACTTCTGTCAAGAGGATCACCTTCAAGCTCCTCACCCACACTCACAAAACACTCCACAAAGCAGGACCAGCATACCTCAACAAGTGACTCACTTTCTACACCCCCAACCGCAAGCTCCGCTCTGCTGACCTCGCCCTCACCACCGTTCCACGCATCCACCGAACAACCACCGGCGGCAGATCCTTCTCCCACCTCGCTGCCAAGACATGGAACACCCTCCCCATCGACCTATGTCAGACCCAGGGACTGCTGACCTTCAGGAGACTCCTCTAGACCTGGCTGTTTGATCAGTAGCTGCTCCACCCTCATCCCCCCAGCACCTTGAAACCCTCACGGGTGAGTAGTGCGCTCCACAAATGTTCTGATTGATTAAGTCCCAACCTCTGCACACCAATGTAGGAGGCTGTCTTTGTATATGGTGCACACATATATAAGTGAAGCACCTTGCACTAATCCAAACAACCCTTATGGTGATTTCAGTGGTCTTAGACAACCTTAGAAAGCTCTTTAAATGGTAGATGTGGTGAGCAGCCTTCAGGCTTATCCAGAAAGAGTGTTAAGCATCTTGTTTTACCAGATCTAATCATATAGGGTAAGTTAAAAGAAAAATAATCACAGTGTATTCATAAAAATATGTCTATTTATTACACAGCATTCACTAACACATTAGTTCATCTACCCGGAAATATCAAAACAAATAAACAACAATACTTTAATTGCAAAAGGTAAGTAAGCACAATACATAGAGGTCTCCAGGAGTAGACCAAACCATATTCTAAGAAAGTGGAATGCAACTTGTGACCGAAGTTGGGACTAGGACCAGGAGACTTAGAAGAGCTGGAGACACAAGGCACCACCCAAGGTAAGTACCCAGGAACCCCATTGTGGCTGTGTGCAGAGTGGATACACAGTTGAGTACTCAATAGAAGTGAACGGAAAAATTGCAGTTGCACTTTTGAAGAAGGAACCTTCCCAGTGGACCTTGAAGAAATCCCGTAGAATACAAAAGCTTGGAGTGTCACCGACCTGTGGATACCTCAGGAACCAGGATACCTACACCAGGGAAGCCAGGTGCATAGGTGAGAAGAAATGTCGAACACCGCCGAAGACCACATCGGAGGACTTCAATAAAGATGCTGCTGGCGAAGGAGCAAGAGACCGGTGGAATCAAAGGGTGAATTCTTGAAGAGAAGAACCTGCAAGCCAAGGGCACAGAGTCTATGCCACTCTGAGGTGACCAAGAGCACGGAAGTCGGAAAATTCAGGAGTGATGACAGGGACCTTGTCGCTGTAGCTGTGAGGACCAGGCGATGCAGAGGAAGACCAGGAGCCATGCATGAGCTGTCCCACATTGGAAGTCGAGAACCAGGAGGTCGTTGTCCAGAGGGAGCACCAACAAGGCTTGGCAGCAGCAACGGGCATGGTAAACAATGAAGGAGCAACTTTGGGACAAACAATGTCCAAGGGACTCACCAAGAGCAGGAGAGTCAGAGAACACCCCAAGCACGAAGGGGAGCCCTCTGAAGCAGGAGAAGACCCTCAGGAGGACACACAGGCCAAAGGCATAGGAGTCACACACCCACACACAGGTAATCCCTTTTATACCCTAAAAAAAGGGATTAAGATGACTCAGGGGGTCCCTCCGAGAGTAGGGGCTGGACAGAGGGAAGCATATTCCCATGTCATTTGTCCAGTTTCATGCCACAGCTGGAGCCAAGGGCTCCCTGGACGGTCTCAAACCTGAGTATGCAAGGAGGGCACTAAATGGGCCCCTCAAAGCAGTCTGGTGGCCCTGGCAACTGCCCCACCTCAGCCCAATACACTGAGTCCTATCTGGGAGGTGGTCACACCACCCTATGACAGGCAACCTATTGTTCTACCTTTCCCTGCCTGAGCTTAGCTCAGCAGCAGGAGGGCTGAATCATGTCTGTGGTTTGTAGCAGCACTAGCTTGCTGTCAGACCCTAAAAGGCTGTCACCGGGAGTACAGGGGGGATGCAATGCTGCATTGTGATTGGTCTGAGTGCCATGGATTGGCGCTCAGACTAGAACAGGGAGCCTGTGCATGTTTCTACCAGGCTGTGTAACGCAGCCAGGTAAGAACATGAAAAGTAACCATGAATCATTTGGTCATCCCAAGAGGGCCGGCCAAACAGTTCATGCATACTTTGGGTGTGTAAACCACTCCTCCCCTGTTCTGGCTAGCCCCGCCCCACACTGCACACAGCTTGCATGCAATCTGAAAAATAGAATGACAATAACACATTTTGGCATTTTATTTTTCCTTTTTTCACAGTGGGCAATACTCCTCTGCCTTAGGAGAGGAGCTGCCGCTACCTGCAAGTCAATTATTATTTGCTGTTATTTAATAGAGCAATGTGTAAAGGTGTATAAAAAGAGCAATTTGAGAGAGGCCAGCAGCCTTCCTGTGTGTAAGGATAGTCTTTCTTCCTTTTGTGACAGTCAGTAAAGAACTGTCTTTGCATTGCAGAGAGGAGTCTGTGCCCTACTTTCATTTAGAATGTTTTAAGTCACACTGCAACAGTTGGCGAAGCAGCCCAAGAGGTCCCTTTTTTGCCCCCACTTGACTACTGGCACCGGAAGACTGCCTACTCCCTGATGCATGGACTATTGAGCACTTTTTGATGAGGTAAGCAGACATCATGTTCTACTGAAGTTCTGCCTGATCCGGGTGCTGTTGTCTTTTAAAGGTGAGGACATAGCAGATTACGAACCTTGCTTGTGTATTGATGTGCTTTTTTTGGGGCAATGCTAAATGCAGATGTAAATTTAATGTAAATATAAGGTTATAAGAGACATAAGGGTACCGCATGCAAGATTGTGTACATGTGTTGCACTATTCTTAAGGCGCCTACATAACTGGTTAACTTGATATCCCCAATACTTCTTTTTTATTATCAATTTGATTGATTTTTGCAAACAGAAAACACTGCTGCACTGTGTCAAATGACGCATTTGATTAGCTCCCCATTCGTTACTATGCCCTTGCCAAGCCAGAAATATTTCATATTGAGACTTCAAGTAACCCACCTCCCAATAACACAACTTTAATTCATCAGCCCCAGTCATTTGTCCCATTTGTGGTCATGCTTAGCAGGACATCCTCTTGCAAACCGCCTTCTCTTCCATGGCGCCCCAGTCCACCCCTTTCCATCATTTAGCGATGGTCGGGGTGGGATCTTTCCAAGCCGCTGCAATGTCACCTTTGGCCACCAGGATGGCCATTCCTAGGAACGATCTATTGGCTCAGGCACCGTCCATTCCCTCCATCACTGCCAGGAGGAGGGTAAGGGGGTTGTGTTGGTCAGTCCAACCCAGCATGTTGCCCAGTGCCGCTGTTATTGCTGTCCAATAACTGGTGAGGGAGGTGCAGGCAAAAACCATAGGACAGAAATCTGCGGGTTCCGCTGAGCATCTCGGTCACATAGGGGCGGGGAGGAATCGAGCCTGATGTAGGCGGGCTGGAGTAAGGTAGGGGCAGAGGAGAGAGTATATTTGTTTTAGGCGGAGTCTTGTAGAAATGGTGAGCATGCGGGGGCCATAAGGGCGTCCCTCTAAATCCCCTACCTCCAGAGGGCCCAGCCATTGTTCCCATCTTTAAGAGAGTCAAGGGTAGATATGGAATTGTTTACCAATGTTCTATAGATTTGGGAGACTCCCCCTTTTCTTAGGTTACCCATGTGGATTTTGGCCTCTAGCAGGCTGAATTCAGGGAATGTAGCATTTTAAGTGGTGTGAGGGGAATGAGGTGACGAAGGTGAAGATATTTGTAGAATTCAGTGGAATGCAATTAGTATGTATGCTGCAAGTCTTGAAAGGAGCATAGGGGTCCTTTCTTCCACAAGTCCCCAAGGTGCATAATCCCTATCGGGTCACATGTCCAAAACCCTTCGAGCGCCCCAACCTCCGTAAAGCTAATTTCTATGCCTCAGAGGTGTCTGTAAGGTGGGCTTGGCAACCCACTGAGTATATCGCAGTGTTGGGCGCAATGCCAGAACGGCCACCCAAGTCACTGCCAGGATTATTTGAGGGATCGGAGCTCCATAGAGCATGGCCTAGATCCGTGAAAATCAGAGGCTCCCCAGCTCCAACCGATAAGCCGGATCAGACCAACCGGCATTGAACCAGTCATGTATCACCAGGAGACGAGTATCCAGGTAATACAAGAAAGGGTTTATCATCCCCATACCTCCAGCATAGAAAGGCCGTTGGCAGTGGGCGAGGGTTATTAGCTGCCTTGAGTTATCCCAGAGGAAAGCTGTAATCATACCATTGATGTCCTGGAACCACCTGCGAGGGAAGTGAAGTGGAAGGTTTTGGATTACATATAGTAACTGGGGCAAGACCATCATTTTGAATAGAGCAGTTTTGCCAAGGGGATTAAGAGGGAGTGATAGCCATCTGCGGAGGTCCTCCTTTACTCGCTTAAGTAAGGGGTTAATGTTGAGGGACCAGGTCATTTCCGGATGGAGAGCTACCCAGATGCCGAAATATTTGAAAGAGAGGCACCTCAGAGGAATGGTGGTCTGCCAATCTATGCATTTCCACAAGCTATCCAGGGGCATTAAAGGGGATTTGGCTGGATTAAGGTGAAGACCAGAGGCCTCACCGAATAGCCAAAGGAAATGGAGGCAGCGTAGCCCCAAACATGCTGGATCTCCAAGGAAGAGCAGGACGTAATCCGCATATAGACCAATGTGATCCTCGGGTGCATCCTGCCAGTGCCAGCCTCGTATCTGCATGACCACCCGGATAATATAATCTAACGGCTATATTGCGTGTGCAAAGAGGAGAGGGAATAGACGACATCCCAGCTGGGTTCCTCTTTAGATAGGGAACATCTCAGAAAGAAATCCATTCACAAAGATGCTGTCGGACAGATTAGGGAAGAGCACCTTTACAGATCAATCAATCAATCACAGGCATTTATATAGCGCACTACTTACCCGGAGGCTCTCAAGGCGCTAGGGGGGTGGGGGGGGGGGGGGGGAAGTGCTGCTACTGCTCGAATAGCCAGGTCTTGAGCTTTTTCCTGAAGGAGAGGTGGTCTTGGGTCAGGCGCAGGTCGGTCGGTAGGGAGTTCCAGGTCTTGGCGGCCAGGTAGGAGAAGGACCTTCCTCCTGTTGTCGTTCTTCGGATGCGGGGGACGGCGGCGAGGGCGTGGCTGGCTGATCGGAGATGTCGTTTGGGAGCGTAGAAGTTGATGCGGTTGTTGAGGTAGCTAGGGCCTTGATCGTGTAGGGCTTTGTGTGCGTGGGTGAGGAGGCGGAAGGTGATTCTTTTGTTGACGGGGAGCCAATGCAGGTCTCTCAGATGTCTGGAGATGTGGCTGTGTCGTGGGATGTCGAGGATGAGTCTGGCTGAGGCGTTCTGGATCCGCTGGAGTCTCTTCTGGAGCTTGGCGGTGGTTCCGGCGTAGAGGGCGTTGCCGTAGTCCAGTCGGCTGGTGACGAGGGCCTGGGTGACCGTCTTCCTGGTCTCGGTGGGGATCCACCGGAAGATCTTCCGTAGCATGCGCAGGATGTTGAAGCATGACGAGGAGACGGCGTTGACTTGTCTGGTCATGGTGAGGGAGGAGTCTAAGATGAAGCCCAGGTTGCGTGCGTGGTCTGTCGGTTTGGGTGCGCTGCCCAGGGCTGGGGGCCACCAGGAGTCGTCCCAGGCGGAGGGCGAGAACCCAGGATGAGGACTTCCGTCTAGTCTGAGTTCAGTTTCAGGCGGCTGGTCGTCATCCACTCGGCTACGTCTTTCATCCCTTCGTGAAGGTTGGCTCTGGCGGCGGCGGGGTCGTTGGTCAGGGAGAGGATCAGCTGGGTGTCGTCAGCGTAGGAGATGATGTTGAGGTTGTGTTGGCGTGCGATGGCCGCGAGGGGGCTCATGTAGACGTTGAAGAGGGTGGGGCTCAGCGAGGATCCTTGAGGGACGCCGCAGATGACTTCAGACTTCCAGGCTTTCTCGAGGGCTCGGCAGTTCTTCTTGGAGCTCTTGAGTTAGTCGGTGAACCATGGGGCCTTCTTGCTGCCGGGTCTGCTAGGCGGGGTCCTCAGTGGGGCGAGTTCGTCCGCGCAGTTGTTGATCCACTTCGTGAGGTTGTCGGCGGCCTGGCTGGGGTTCGCTGAGCTGGCGGGGGGGGTGTTGGTTCAGGGAAGCGGCGAGCTGGTCGGCTGTGATCTTGTTCCAGCTTCTTCGAGCAACCGGTTGCTGGTGGTGGTGGATCGTCGTTCTTCTGAAGGTGAAGTGGACGCAGCTGTGGTCCGTCCAGTGGAGTCCAGTGGCGTGGCTGAAGGCGATGTCTTTGCTGGATGAGAAGACGGCGTCGATCGTCGATATGTGTCCGGCGAGGTGGGTGGGGGTGGATACCAGCTGCTTGAGTCCGAGGTTGGCGAGGTTGTCGAGCAGGGTGGTGGTGTTGCGGTCGTTGTTGTTCTCCAGGTGGAAGTTGAGGTCCCCCAGGAGGATGTAGTCAGCGGAGGGGAGGGCAGGCGGGCTGACGAAGTCGGCGATGTCCTCGCTGAATTGTGTGCGTGGTCCCGGGGGTCGGTAGATCAGGGTGCCTCTGAGGGTGGTCTTCGGGTCGGTGCGGATCTGGAAGTGTAGGTGTTTGGCGGTTTTCAGGGTGTCGTCGGTGTTGGTCGTGATGTGGATGGTGTCCCTGTGGATGATGGCGATGCCTCCTCCAGTCTGTTTGACGCGGTCTCTTCGGGTGATCTTGTAGCCCTCTGGGATGGCGATGGCGATGTCGGGCGCTGAGGAGTCGTTCATCCAGGTTTCCGTGAGGAAGGCGACGTCAGGAGCTGTGGTGTCGAGGAGGTTCCAGAGTTCGATGGCGTGCCTGTGGACGGAGCGGGTGTTGAGCAGGATGCACTTGAGGTGGTTGCTGCTGGTGTTCGGCTTGGCGGGTGCTGGTGTGGGGCAGGTCCGGATGCAGGTGAACTTGCAGGCGTGGCAGCTGAAGGGTCCGTGGGTGCGCCTCGGGGTGGCTCGGTAGCATCCAGGGATCCCGCCGGTGTTGAGTGCGATGAGTTCGGTGACGTTGTAGGACAGTCGGGTCGTCTTCCGTCGGTGGGGGCCAGGGGTCCTGGCGCTGGGCGCGGTCCAGGCGAGGACGGGCGCAGACGGTCTTACCTTTGGCGCACCTTCGGCGCTCAATCGGTGCTCCCGCTGCGCGCGTCCGCTGCACGGTCGCTCCGGGGGCGTCATAAGAAGGGGGACGATGGGCGGGTCAGCTGGGCGTCGGTCTCGGCTCAGCCAATGGGCCGGTGGTGGGCGGGGCCTGTGGCGAGCTGCGGCGGAAACGGGCTAGCGGGCTAGCGGGCGGCACTGCAGAGGCTGGCCCGCTCGGGGGGCCTCTGGGAGGAAGAATGCGGCAGGGAATGCAGGCAGGAGCAGGCTGGAGCAGGAGGCGGCAGGAGGAGCAAGGGGGCGACCCGGCCTGGTGAAAGGCGCAGTGGTCACTGCAGACATCCTGAAATGCAAGCCGAGTCCCGTCTCTCCAGTACATTATTCAGATAAAGCCATTCAACCATGTTGAAGGCCTTTTCGAAGTCAATTAGTAAGAAGGATGAATATGGATTGTTGAGGTGAAGATGTGAGAGTGCCACGTGTAGGCTCCGCAGGCAATGTCTTGTGCTTCGGTGCGGCATGAAGCTACATTGATCAGAGTGTATTAAGCTACCAAGCACACATTTAAGACGCGTGGCCAAGATAGTCGCGAATATCTTAACTTCAGTATTGATGAGTGAGATTGGCCGATAGCCTGAGCAGGAGGCTGTTTTGGGTATGACTGCCACCGTGGCCATATCAATGTCCGGGGGAAAGACGCCTCTCTCTGCCATCTCCTCATACAGAGCATGGAGACGCAGGCCCAGAGTTTCCCAGAATGCTGTGCAGTACTCCTCCGGAAAGCCATCTGTGCCATGTGGCTTTCGAGTTGCAAGCAACGATATTGCCTCTTCCATCGCCTCATCAAGGCCCTGGGCTTCAACTTCAGAGAGCCTTGGGAGGGGGATATCTCAAAGATGGTGGAAACTGGAGTCTAGTGGACTTGATCGATCCGTGGCCTATAGCGTTTGGTAGTAATCTGCAAAGGCCTGTAAAATTGCTACTGGAGTGCAAGACGTATGCCCTTGATTATCCTTACTATTTGGTTGGCCAGGGGATGGGATGCGAGCCAGTGAAGCAGCTTGCCATTTTTTATCACCCCATCCATAAACGTAGGCAGTGGAGGACCTCCACATAGATTTGGCGGATTAAAGTGATATGTGTCTAATTTCTTCTCTCAGTAGATGAAGTTGCCAGGGCTCATCCTCGCTATTCGCTGTAGCGGTGCACTGCTAGAGACGAAGGGCTTGGGCCTCTATTTGGGAAAGGCCCAGTAGCTGCACCTAACGCTTGTGCTTGAGATGCCCTTTTGTGCAACCTCGGATTGTGGCCTTACCCGGCGCCCATAGTGTGCCCTGGGATTGTACTGTGCCCTCATTGGATTGAAAATAGTGTTTGAGTTCCTCCCCAATCAGCTGTTTGTACTCCGGACCCTGACGGGACCAGGCATTGAGCCTCCAGAGGGGGTGTAAGGCACCCATAAGGCCCGCCACTTGAAGGAGGAGAGGAGAGTGATCCGATATACCTCGTGCTAGGATTTGGACACTCGTGACCGAGCGACAGTCAGGGGCAGGCATAAAGACTAGATCGATATGGTGGTGGGTGTGATGCGCAGCGGAGGCGTGGGTGTATTGGCGCTCTCTAGGGTTCTAAATGCGTCAGACATCACAGAGGCCCAATTTAGATGCCCAGTGTAGGAAGGTACCTCCTGACTATGGTTGCCCCCAACTTTTTGCCCTGTGTTTTAGCTGGTTTTTGACATAGTCGACCTGGGATCCTGCCAATCAGGACCCCAGGCCTACTGCTCTCTCTTTAAAATTGATTCCATGTACCCTAGGTACATTTCCAATTGGTACTGGGCCACCTTATCAGACCCTGTAACTCAGGGCATAGGTGTACCCAGGGCTGCCAGGGGCTGCAGCATGTATTATGCCACCCCTGGCTGGCCTCCTAAATTTGACACAACTGGCTGCATGACAGCTGGGGCAAAGTCGTGTAATCACCCTTTGCTGTAGGTGTAGTATACCTATACCTAACCCTAAAATGGACACACAGATTCCTATCAGTCACTCCTATGGCAGGCCTTGACAATCCTGAAGGCAGAGTGCTTGGAATCGTGTGAGATGGTGCTCTGGCATGAGCTGAGCCTGTCTGCAGCTTGCGGAACCAAGTCCTAATAGCTGTTCCATGATATCGCATACCATATACTCTTAAGTGCATTATAATCCTCGCGGTTAAATGCTAACTTTGGTATTGCTTTATCAAAACATGTCGAGTAAGGTGTCATACGAATTGGAATACTAACCCCTCGCCAATTCTGGCGACGGGGTTAGCATTCCACCCTTCTAGAGGGACACGACATGTATGTAACTGTGAACCCCGGTTAAAGTTAACTGAAGCCTCAGCTCCACAAAATGGATGCTGCCACCACAGACACGAGTCTGACCCCCTGCAGCTGGGAGTCCTTCCAGCGAGGGGAGCCTGGACAAAGGGTTTCCTGTCAGGGGCGGTGCTAGCACCGTCCCAGACATGGTTTTGTGTATCCTGGGTAGGCAGGGCTTTGCAGGAAGGTGACTGCCGAGTGGCACCCCGGTGCTCACTACGCATAGGCCGGTCAGAACCAGTTCCAGGGGCACACCAGCCCCTGGCCTGGGGAAAGTCCGGCATGGCAGAGGGGTGTAACCACCCCCTCCTAGTCCCACCCATAGGCAGGACCTAGTCACCGGGTCAGCCCCCTTTTTTAGTATAAAGATGGGAGCGGGCCCCCTGTTCAAATTAGATCATCTTTGGAATCAAGACACGACTTTCTGCGAAAGGACATCAAGATTTCTTCTTCAAGATTCTCCCTTGTGGCTAAGGAGTAGTCACCCTGCATCAAGCGGGCACCATCCTAAGAACACTGCGGTCTGCTGCAAGTCCTTCTTCACGAATCCGACGACCCAGCTCGACGAGACCCGGCTTCCCTGGCACCTCTGACCTCCACTCACCTATACAGCAAAGCTGAGAACTGTGAGTGCGACGAGACCTCGAGGGACCGACGATCGCCAAGACTGCACGACTTCTTTGCAACAAGCCCACCGTGAGCTCCACTGGTGAGTGCTTTGGGGTCCGAGAAGCCCCAACCCTGAGCAGCTCCAGCACCGAAGATCAGCCCTCCAGCATCTCCACGATCTGCGTGGGGCCCTTCTGCTTTTGCGTGCTCACCGCGCTGTGTGGCTACTAGCCGGCTGGCTTGTGGCCTTCTTCACGACGCCCGACGACATCACTGCTGCTGGTCTGGTTGCTCCAGACTGGCCCTTGCTTCCTTCTTCAAGAGAGGCACCCCGGACCCTCCTGGTCCACTCCAGACGCCATTTTAGGTCCACCGCGTGGGCTTGAATTTGCCAAGGCTTTGTTGCCCAATCCTGGGTCCAGCGACGCCGACAGCTTCATCCATCGTGGGACAGATCGCTCCTCCATCCTGGTCGCCGACAACGCCTCCTGGTCCGTGAGATCTGCGGTCACAGCGTCACCCACTCACCTTGTCGAGGTGGCTACCATCCGGTGCCCTCCTGGTGCCCACTGACTACTGGCTAGTAGTCTCGAACTTGGTCCCCTCTGCTTTCAGGTGTCATCTTCCATCGATCCAGGCTTGGATCCACCAAACTTTCTTCACTGGTCGCCTGCCAGCAACTTCTTTCTTCCAGGCTCCTGGTCCGTCTACGAGGATTCCCGACGTCTTTTGAGTCCTATGCAGCTGCAGCCCCTGGGCTAGGTAACTTCGGCATTTCGGTGCCCCAGCATAGCCTCACTATCCAAGGGTCAGAATCCACTTTCGTTTTCCTCCTACCAGGTCGGGTTCGCCCGAGAACACTAACTTTGCAATTCCTAGCTACCATAGACTTTGTCCCGCATCTCGCGTGAGAGTGCACACACTGCACCCGAGTCCCCTGGGTCTCCTAGAAGTAATCTAACGATTCTATAGTCAAGTCCTAGCGATTCCAAAGCCTATTAGTACTGTACTTACCTGCTAGTAATTTCGCATTCCACTTTCTGAGTATATGGTTTTCCGTGCCCCTCGGGCATTTGTATATACTGTGCTAACTTAAGTATTTTTGTAAGAGTTTTGGTTTGTGCTTAGTACCCTGTCCTCATAAAGAGTACAGGGCTGTTGTGATTCTTAATAAATAACTGTTTATTTTCATAACACTTGTGTGGTGTCCTTTTACTTGGTATTCAAGGGGTATATGTGGTATAACAGCTGGCTTAACACGCCCTCTCGAGTCTTTAGCCTTAGACTGCTCGTATCCACGCTACTAGGATAGCTGGTCTATAAGGTTGACTTACAACCAATCATCAATAAGGGTTGCTGGACTGATACATAGTGTTCACTAGAATAGTGAGCACTGCATATCAGGCCACCTTCTCACAACCAGTCTATAAGCCGCCTAGCACCCAACTTTCTGTGAGAGGAAGGTATCCCCGTGGCTTCTCTAGCCGGGTCTACAACTGCAGTAAAGTCCCCTCCAATCATCGTCAGACCTTGTGGAAGGGAAGATGTTATCTCTATTCAAGGGTCACATAAAGTGATACCAGGTTAATGGTGGCCTTTTCTAGTGTCCCCGCAAGGGCCACAAAACGGCCCTAAAGGTCTTTAATTATGTGGACCGGTGTGAAGGGAAGGGACCGGCGCAGAAGAATCACCACTCCTCGGGATCCCGGCAGAAACACAAATGCCAAACCCTATAAAACCCATGGTGTGCCAAAAAGGGACAAAGGGTGCCCATAAGATGCGTTTCTGGGAGCTGATTGTGGACCCCTCCATGTGTTAGGATTTCCAGTCTTCTGGAGTATGAATAGTGGTCATAGTGCATCATTTGTTATTCTTAAGTTTTTAAATGAGGGGGATGCTCGATAGGTCTGTGTCCTCTGATCCCAATGTTGGGGACCCAGGATGTGTCTCTTCGATGGCCTTTTCAGGCCATCAATGTTCCGTGGATGGTTCAATGACCCCTTCGGCGTGGGTGACCTCTGCGTCCCCCGAGGCATGGCGGGAGGCGAGACAGACACCGCACTATGCACATTACGACCTCAGCAAAATCGAGTATGGCGTCTGTGGGAGCCCATGGGTTTGGCTGAATGTGACGATGTCTAAAGGGCCGGGGGAGGAGCAGTCACTTTAGGGCGGAGCGGACATTCCTCAGTTATCCAAGTCGATGCCATCTCCAGATTCTCAAAGAAAAGGGTTTTGTTCTGAAAGACCACACTGAGGCAGGCCGGAAAGAGAAGCCTGTATGGGAGATTAAGCTCATAGTTTCTGCTTTACCGAGTGGTATGATCTCCTTTGCACCTGTACCTCCCTAGAGTAATCAGTAAAAATCCTTACTTTGGAGCCTTGATAGTACAGGGTTGAGTAGGTGTGAGCTTCTTGCAGGATAGCATCCCTATCTTTGAAATTTAGGATCTTGGCAATGATTGGTTGGTGTGGGGCTCCTGGTGGTGGCTTAGGTGTGAGGGCATGGTGAGTGCATTCCACAACAAACCACAAGGAGTGTGCATCTGGAGGCATCCAGGATTTGAACCAGTCCTCGATAAAGGTAGCCACTTGCGTTGGTTCCACCCCTTCCGTAATGCCCACCAAGCGGAGATTGTTCTTACGTGATCAATTTTCAGCATCTTCTACTTGCTTATGGAGTTCACTCGTGTGGGACAGTAGCTGCTTGACCTACTCTTTCAGATGAGATACGTCATACTCCACTTCGGACGATTGGGATTTGGCTTCTGTTACCCAGTGGCCTTACACAGATCTTGACGGATGAGGGCCATGTCTACTTACACCTCCCCTATTTTCGTTTCTACTGAGTCCTGGGAAGATTTTATGGCCGACAGGATCATGGCAGTTCCCTGTCTGGGTGAGGGGTCTAAGTCGGTGCAACCTCAGTGTGGTTGGGGCCACTTGTGGTATATTGTTCCATGTGAGTTTGGTAGGCGTGGCTTTGCCCCTTCATCTTTCCCCATGGTGGTTTTGCAGTGAGGGGGTGGTGCTGTTCTAGAGTGCACAATCACCTTTAGGGCACCACCTAGAGCAGCTGAGTTGAGCTCCGCAGCATGCAGACTCTGTTATTTGTGATTAGATCTGCCTCATGGAGTGTGATCCAGGAGATCATCCATCTTGACCTTACGGTGGGCGTGGGAGGTTCAATTACTTCTGTCCCTTGCAAAGTTCTCAGGATGTTCAGTGAGGGCCTGCCTCCTTTCTCTAGACTCCCCACCAAGGGCCTCGTGCCACAGGAACTGAGTCAGCCCAGGGGATTCTGAGCAGTTTCTGACCGTCAAAAGTTCTCTTCGTGATCTAGTTTGGGGGTCTATATCCCGGATCACTCAGAGTTTCATATGGTGACCAGGGCCTGAACAGAGGATTCACCAGAGGAGCTAGGCCCTGTCTAAGAGTCTCGGAGGCCGTTGGCATGCCCTTGGCAGGGTTTGAAGTCCTCTCCTCCAGTAGCCGACACAAGTTATGCTGATTACCAGCCGACTTGTCCCTCACTGGTTATCAATGATTGTCCTGCTGAGCTGCCAGGCAGCCGAGTCCTCCCCACAATGCCAAAAGAGGGGGGGTAGGAGAAGGGGAGCCAGTCCCAGCGTGGAGGAGGTGGTCTTAAGCTTAAGCGGTCCTTACTTAGGGGGTGCCGGGCCAGAGATTAGAGGGCTGTTTTCAGCACTTCGGGTAGGCCTGGAGCAGCATATGGAAAGGTGGATGCCACCTCAACTTGTGCAGTGTCTGAAGGATCTGTCGACTCGTGGGTTAGTCCCCCCCTCTCGATCTCACATACCCTGCAATGTGTGATCCCTGTACCTTACATCTGGCTCCTGCAGGCAATATTTCCAGCCCTCTCAGAGGCTCTTCAGTGTAGGCAGGCTCAATCTCCGGGGAGGGGGGGGCGACCAGCCGTGCTCCAGAAGTCCGTTTGAGCGCCCTTTTCCAAGCGCCTCTGGTTTCATTCTCTTTTACAGACCAGGATGTGCTCGGGCTCGGGCTCCTTGACACACTCTCCCCCACCCCCAAGGCTCGTTGCGTCGCTGGGGGAGACAGGCGCCAGCCCAGCTCATCTTCCAGCCCAACTGGGGTCGATTCTCACCACTGCGCCACTCAACCAGAGGATAGGGGAGAGAAGGAAGCTTATGGGCACAGTGTTAATAGGCCCAGTCAGCCGGCAGTTCCTATGTGGAGATGCTTGCCTTGCAGGTGTCTCTTACAGGCGAGCTCACCGGCAACCTGGTACGCAGGTAGAGTATGTGCTGCACTTCATTCTTTATAGTGCAGTATGCCTGTTATGCCATTTGGGCAACAAGGGGGGAAGGGGCCTGAGCGGTCCCCTGTAGGAGAGTAGGGTCTGCTTCCTATCGTCACCCCCACTTTTTGCTCCGATATACTGGTTTCTCGACTTTAGTGTGGCTGTGGGCCTGCTAATCAGACCAACAGCCCAGCTGTTTTCTCACTAAATTCATACCATGTACTTTAGGTACATACCTAATTGGGTATTGGGTCACCTTTGTGAGCCCCTGTATAGTGTACCATAGGTACCCAGGGCATAGGTGCATCCAAGGCCTAATGATACATGATTCTACTCCCACAGGGGGAAAGAAGGGGCGTCTCAGGTAAAATATTTAAAGACACAACCAGTTTCAATCCCCAATTCTATTTATAAACAACACAAGAGAAAACTGGTGGTCTAGCAAGGAAAAAAAGGGGCTGATCACAGAACACTGGTAATAGCAAATCATATGCTTAGATGACAGCTAATTGTGATAAGATGATCCTGACACAAGTACAACTCCATGACAGAAGAAACCCTGAGGAGGGGAGATAGAAAGTAAGGATTTCCATCAACTGCCCTTCGTGGCCAGTGGTGTCATTTGGAACTCCAAAAGTGCCCCTGTCACCTCAGCTCTTCTGGCAGCAAGCCAAACGCTGATGAACTAGGCGTGATGCAAGGCCAATGATATAAGAATGACCGGCTGAGTATCTCAAAGGAGTATACTGACCAGACTAGTCAACAAAAGCAGTGCAAAGATAGAATTGTGAATATAAGTGAATTAAAAAAGTTCAACAGTAGTCCAGAATATATTTATTAGTGACCACTGGTGAGCTTATTAAAAAAAAACACAGTGTCTGCTTTGAATATATCTACCGAAAGAAGATGGTCTTCTAGTTTCAGCCGTAATGGGCTCAAGGACCCCGGCTTTCTTCAGGACCTAGTTATAAAAGCTACTGCATTTAAGTGCAAGTTTTGAACCAGTAAAAACAAAACAGCAACAAAAAAATCACAATGTAATTACAAGTGACCAATCACAGTACCTCTACACCGGATGATAGATAATTCATACCTATCCAATGTGAAGCAAAAAACCTCACCTCACCTGGCACTGACTCAGGTCAAGGGAGGCACCGCCCTCTCCGTCGATACCTCGGGGTAAGTCTTGAGGCAGGGTGATCCAAGGCCTACCAGGGGCTGCAGCATGTATTATGCCACCCATGGCTGGCCATCCACATTGACACAACTGGCTGATCACTCAGCGGGGGCAAGGTCGTGTAATCACCCCTTGCTTAGGTATAGTATCCCTATACCTACCATTACATATATACACATATATACCTATAAGTCACTCCTATGGCAGGCCTTGACAATCCTGAAGGCAGAGTGCTTGGTTTTATGTGAGATGGTACTCTAGCATGAGCTGAGCCTGTCTGCAGCTTTCGGAACCATGTCCTTATAGCTGTTCTATGATATAGTGATACCATATACTCTTAAGTGCATTATAATCCTTTCGATTAATGCTAACTTTGGTTTGGCTTTATCGAAACATGTCGTGTAAGGTGTCATACGCTATGGAATACTACCCCCTCGCCAGTTCTGGCGACAGGGATAGCATTCTACCCTTCTAGAGGGAGAAGGCATTTAGTTGTAGCTTTACCCGGTTAAAGTTAAACAGAGCCTCTGCATCACAAAATGGATGCTGCTGCCACAGACACAAGTCTGACCTCCTGCAGCTGGGAGCCCTTCCAGCAAGGGAGGCCTGGACAATAGATTTCCTGCCTTGGGAGGTGCTAGCACCTGCCCAGACAGGCTATAGTGTATTGGGGCAGGGTGGTTTGAATGAAATGAGACACTGCCTGGGGCACACAAGGTGCTCCATGCATAGCCCGGTTCAAACCAGTTGCTGGGTGTTAGAACCTGGGGTAGCCTGGCCTAGGGCAAGACATACATTTCAGAGGCACAGTGTAAAGGTTGCAGACCACCCAACAGTAAAACCACGCAATAGCACACAAAAATAACGCTACACCAAAATGTGGAAAAATAAGCACTGCTTTATAAAAATAATATACTCTTTGTTTTTGCTCACAAGTATTCACAATTGGAATTTACAACTTTGATCAGGAGAAGTTCCCAACACTCCTCGGGCTGTGGAAGAATTACAGTTCAAAACATTTAGTTGTCATAAAATTCAGGAATGCTTACTTTTGGAATTTAAATTATCTCAATAGGATTACACTAAGCAGTGTTACTTTGCATTAATAATCTATAACCACAATATATTTCATCACTTTAACCTGCCAAATCCACTGGCTACGTCTTTACTACAATATTAAGATCTCTCCCCCCTTATCTGCACCTTAATACAGCAGTAGAATGCACACTCAGAGTGGACTGCAGGAATTTCACAGGTTCACTGTATTCATCAACAATTGCCATAAGTGCCTGAAGGGAGTTCCCCTATGGGCGAGTACTGTCAGCGCTCTTCTGACAATAGTTTATGTTTCCTAGACCTGTAAAAATGAGGTTGGGGTTATGAAGCTACTTTCCCCTCACCTACTATGACACAGCTCAGGAATTAAGATGGCAAGAAGTCAGGGCACCTTGCTAGACGCTAGATCTTGTGAATCTTTATCATTAACCACAAGGGCACAGCACCTTCCTTTCTCACCCCCACTCTCCTTACTGTCTCAGTGGCAGTTCTGCCACAGTCCTCCTCTTTTGTCTGACAATCGGCCTCCAAAGGTTCTGCCCAGCTTCCCGGACTAGCTTCTTAGCTTGGGCTGGCGCTGGGGAAGTCGATGCCACAAATGTGGGGGCTTGCCTGGTTGTCTCCCCTTCCCTACTGCTCAGCGCGGTTCTTCTGTGTTGCGCTGCTACAGGGACAAGGGGGGTAACTGATGCGAGGAAGCGCCAAAGCCTGCTTCCTCGCCGATCGTTTCCTCGGCGGTCTGGGCGTCTCTCACGCACTCCGGTTCCTTCGCGCAGATGCGGGGGAATAGTGTGCCGGCTGGGAGTCGGCGCTGATCACCTGACGCTAGAAGCGTCTTCCGCGAAGGCCTGCTCACTTCACACTTCGCCTCGCAAGTTGGAGCATGCGCGGAACTGACGCCGGTAGCGTCTCCTGCAGGGGCCTGCTCGCTTTATAATTCGCCTCACAAAAATGAAGAACAAGGCAGCGCGGGCGCGAGGGACCAGTGTTCCCGCTTGGCGCCGCGCTGTCTCCGCTTCCACTCCCACAGTCTTTCCCCTCACCTGGCTCCAGGGACCACGCTGATTAGAGTGGAACGCTCGCTTGACAGGGCCACAAAGGCTCCGTAGCCACTCGCCTTTCCCTCAAAGCCTCGGGGAAAACACCGGGCTTAACGCTGGGCTAGAGCTGTCTTCTCCACAACGCTGGTAAGTGAAGCACTGCCAGGGGGAAATCAGGGAAGTCCTTAAGCAAGAGCGTCCCGACAGGGGTCAATGGGGCTCAAGTGAAGAGGGGGGCTTCCACCTCAGATAGAACAATCTCTTCAGTAGGAGAAGGTGGTTGGGAGGGATTGGTCAGGGGTAGAAGGGGGAACGTCTCCCTGTAGTGGCTGTCTGTCACAGGGACAAACTAACTGCTCCCAGTGCGTCCTCCTCCTTTCACCACTGCCTCACTCCTCCACTCTCTGGTCAACACAAAATGGCTTCCCAACCTCTGCCCTTATATAGACAACCCCCACAGAGTCCAGTAGGGTCCAGAAGGTTCTGGAAGGCCTAAGGTTATCCTATGGGGCTGTCTAGGATGTGGCAGTTGGAAACAGTTAGGGCCCTCCATTTTGTGAATTACAGGAGTTTCCTGACAGAACAGGCCTCTGGGCCTGAGGTAAAAAACTATGAGGGCCCAAAAGAACACCTATCCCCTTAGCCAACACCTATAAAACAGTCAGTGGACAAAAATTATCAAGGGTATGAGGGGCAAAAAGGGGACAAAATAAATAATAAATAGGAGGGACTACGTCAGAAAGCCAGACAGGTCTAACACTGGGGCACTCCAGCCCCAGCTTTGGTGCAATGGGACAAAGGGAAAGGGGTGTAACCACCCCCTTCCCAGGTTCCACCCATAGGAGAGACCTAGAAGGTAATCCAGCCACTTAGATTGGTACAAAGCTAGGAGCAGAGTCTAGAGACTTTAGATTATCCTGAACGGAAACTCTGAAACGAAACTCTGGACCTTCGACATTCTACTGCAACTAGAAGACTGAAGAATCTCCCTTGTGGTCAGGGAGTGACCATCCTGTGCAAACAGGCACCATCAGTGACTTGCCGGTTTGCTTTGTCGACGCTCCCACCGGAAACCGAAGACTTAGCGACGCAGCCTCTGGACTTCCAGATTTCTCTGACCCCGACCCACATCCACAGCAAAGCTGAGACCTGTGGCAGACACGAGAGACGTGGGACCGGACTACCTGCAGTACCTGCTTTTTGCTAACTGTGCAGCTTCTGAGGTGTCCTTGAAGTTGTGCATTGGACCCTGAGAAGTCCAAACCCCGATCCGTAAGTGCACCGAAGCTCCGCCCTCCACGAGTGCCGTGTGGGGCCTGCTCTTGCATTTCTCCTCGACGCCTTCATGTTGCTAGCACGCTGGCTAGTAGCTCTCCTGAAGACATCTTTAAAAAACAACACCACTTGCCTGGTTGCTCCGGGCTTGCTCCTGCTTTCCTGTAAAGGGGAAGCTCCCCAGAACTTGCTGGTCTGAACAGAAGCCGATCTTCCCTTCCTGCGTGGGTTGCCTTTGCCAAGGCTTGCTGACTCCAATCCGAAAACCGACACGACCAACAGCGAGATCCTTCGTGGGACAGTCCGTAATCAGCTCCTGGTCGACGCCTCCTGGTCCACATGGCTGCAGAGACAAGCTTCACTTCTTCACCTGTTTGTAGCTCGACATCGCCTGGTTCCTTCCTGGTCACTGGCTAGTGACCCATACTTTGTCCCCTCTGCTTTCAGGTTCTTCACTGCTTCGATCCACCCTTGGTTCCAACCGGACATCTTCCTCCTGGTCGCCTGCAGCATCTTTATGCCGTTCTCCATAGGATTCGATGACGAAACCCGACACGAAAGAGCACCTATGCACCCGGCTTCCCTGGGTAAGGTAACTCGAGTACTCTGGTGCTCCCATGGGTAATAACTATCCAAGTGTCCTACTTTAACCGGGTTTCCCCGTAGTCCACTTGGAAGTGTCCGAAACAAACTACTTTGTTAACTTTACGTTCCCATTGAAAGTCTATGAGAACCTGTATGTGTGTTTAGACACTGCACACGCATCCTGTGAGACTCCTACTTCCTAACCTGTGGTTGTTCAGTGTAGTCCCAGCGATTCCCTAGGCCCTAGGCCTATTCACCTGTTCTGAAGTGGTTCTTATACCACTTACTTAGTATATGGTTCATGAGGCCCCTAGGGCAAAATATTATTTGTGGAATTTATAGTATGCTTATTGAGTCACTTGTGCTGTATCTCGAACTCTGACCTCATAAAGAGTGCAGAGGGGTTGTGTTAGTAATAAATACATATATATTTGATATATACCTTGTGTGGTGTCCTTTCATTTGGTATTCAAGGGGTTATTAACCCTTTCGATGCTGATGACGAGCTGGGCTCGTCATGGTGCACAGTGGTCGTGTGCTGATGACGAGCCCAGCTCGTCATAAAATAAGGAAAATAGCAATTTCCAGCACAGGAGGGGAATTGCCTTAGCAGCGAAGGTGTTAATGGTAAAACAATTGGCTTCACATGCTCTCTGAAGTATTAGCCTAAGACTGCTTTGTCTATGCTACCACTAGGATAGCTGGTCTATAAGGTTGACTTTACAACCATCACCATCAGGGTTGTTTGGACTGATTCAGGGTGCCCACTAGAATAGTGGGTATCACATATCAGGCCAACTTCTCACATCCCTAATAGAGCGCTGTCCTCAAGCACCAAGTCTTTGGTTTCTTCCACTGGCTCTGAATCACTAGGGGCCCAGCTTCATGGTTTACGGCCCCAAGTCCCTGAGGAATTTGTCTCCGTCTTGGTGTTGGTGGTGTCCTGCCGACTGCAGACCAATCCCAGCCACCCTACCTCGCCGCAAAAAATTGGGAGGCAGAGGGAATATTGTGGGCACAGTGCCGATAGGCACAACTGCTCAGGAGCCCACATGGTGTCTTCCCATCAAAGGCTTCTCCCTGGAGCGCACCCACCCACTATCAGGCACCAGGCGCCTATCAACAGGTCAGGAATCCGCCGCATCCTCCTCTGGCAGTGCAGCAGGCCAAATGCGGCCGTGGGAAGGGAAAGGGCCCAGTTCGCACCAACAAGTCCTGGCTTCCAGGCGCCGGAATGTTTAGGTTGTTCCGTGGGCTCAGGTCTATCCGGGATTTGTGAATCACTGCTTCACACCCCCAAGGCTCCATGTGCTAAGGGCCGACTTTAGACTCAGTGTCCTGCTGATCGCAGGCCGATCTCAGCCCCCGCGTCTCTCCACCAGAAGATGGGGAAGAAAGGGAGGAGTATGTGTGCGGCCCAGGTGTTCGGTGGTGCCACACTGCAACTCTGTCTTTCTTATGGGGATCCACCAGTAAGCGGGCACCAGGCATGTTCCTGTCGATCTGCAGGATGACTGTCTAATGCACTTCTCCCTTCAGCTTGGGGCGGTGTAGAGGGGTACCTTAAGTCAGCTTTAATGTACCGCCCTCTGTTCAGGCAGTACCTTAGTCTTGGCGCAGTGTAGAGGGGGTACCACTCGAACAGCAGGGGTTTTTCCCGGATCCTCTCTCAGTGAGGCAGATCCGCACCTGGTAGCTAGTAATCAGCAGGCCCCACAGACCCCCAGCAGGCCACCGCGATATTGTCTACTCACTGACACCGTCAGGGCTGCTGCTTTTAGCCTTCATAGCACCAGTGGACGCACTCATCAGGTAAGATCCACTGGCATTTCCAGAGATAATCATTGCACGATGTTTGGAGTGCTACTCTTGGAAGAATGTAGGGATGAGAGCGGATGACGGAGGGGTCCGGTGCACTCTTAGAGTACGACCGCCATCTTGTCGCTTGAAGCCATGCCAATATCCGCATTTTAATGTTGGAAGTGGTCAGTCTGGGCTATTTGAAATTGGAAGGTGCCAATTTGTGTTCCAATGCTTGACACAGAGGGACAGCTGAAAGTCAGGTATCACTAAACTTTACCTTCAGATACGATCTGAACACTGAAATTTCTGAACTAGGCGTAATGCCAGGAAAGTCACTTCATGGTCTCAAAGACACATGGTTTCAAAGGAATCTCCTTTGGCCAGGGGGGTCCAGTTGCATTTATTAAAAGTGGAATAAAGATGCTGTTTATTGCTTTGAACAAGTAGAAGTTTTCATATTTCTTATGTCAATGGTGAGTGTTTGCTTGTATAACTGAAACATGGCCACAGTATGAGGTTTTTTGTGTAATATAGTATATTCACATCACTGAAAGAGACTAAAAGATTACAGAGACAAAATTGGATGTTGTGATGTGCACCGCATAATCAGTAAGACAGAGTGGAAGTTTTTTTTTTGCATCACATAATTGCTAAGATATAAGTGGATATTTTAATGTGTATAGCACAATTGGCAGAGATAGAATTGGATGTTGTGACGTGCACCACATTAGTGGTAAGACTAAGAGCCAAATTTATTCACATCACATAATTACTAAGATATAATTGGACATTTTAAAGTGCATCACATAATTGACAGAGACAGAATTGGGTTTTGTAATGTGCACTACATAAGCGGTAAGACTAAGGGGTTGATTACGATGCCCTTCGGAAGGGACCAAATCTGATTCGGGTTTACCGAATCAGATTCAGAATCCTTGTTTCCGACCGAATTGTAAACACTTCCCAATGACCGATTATGATGCCTTTAAACCATTAGAGCTGTCCAAATCGGTCCTGAAAGGTATTAACCCCTTTGCGGCTGATGACGAGCTCAGCTCGTCATCAGCCACAGTGGTCGTGTGCGGATGACGAGCTGAGCTCGTCATCTAACGCGGCTTTTCGAAAAAAGCCGCACAGCAGAAAAATAACCGCCGCAGCGATGCGGTTAAGACAGTCTTTCGGAGCTGAATTGTTCAGATCTATGGACTCAGTGCCCAAGCGATTACGATGACCGATTCGGTCAGCCGTTCCTTGGAGGCCCGTAGCAGGCCCCTCTTTATCAGGTCCCTATGCATCGGTCCTGTGGGGGTACCCAAGGGACCCCCCTTTTCAACCATGCACAGTGTGGCTGGCACCAAGGGTGCCCGTCAAAGGGTGCATGATTTTCCCCGGCCACCCCTTTTGTCAATGTGAGCCTAAGTTCACGTTCGGAACACAGGCTACCATTAAAGTCAATGGGAGTCCTACCAAATCCTATCCAGAAGGATCTTGATACATCCAAATCGCTCTGTTGGACTGACCCAATCTGAGTCGTCCGGAAAGCATTCCAGAACCAATTCTGTAAGAATGCTCTCCAGGCAAGATTGTAATCAGCATGAAAGAGTCACAAGTTTTTTTTTTTTGCATCGCATAATTGCTAAAACATAATTGACAATTGTGAAATGTAATTTAAAATGCCCAGAGAAAGAATTGGATGTTGTGTTGTGCACCACATAAGCGCTAAGACTAAGAGTTGCCTTTTTTGCATTGCATAATTGCTAAGACAAAGCTGATGTTTTAATGTGGATCAAGCAATTGGTAGGACAAAACTGAGGTTTTGATGAGAATCATGTACTTGGTAAGACAAAACTAATGTTTTAATGAAGATTGCATACTGGGTAAGAGAAAACTGGATGTTCTAAATATGCATCGCATATATTTTAATTTCCCTGTTTGTGCTTTTTTAGATACTCGTTCAAGTCATTTAAAAAGAGCAATAACATTAGTCCTAAACGGGCTCCCAATATAACTATGGAGCCCGTTTAGTCGTCACTGCGCTCCAGGCTTGAAGGCAGAAGGATCCCATCCGGACACGGCTCGTTTTCTCAGATCCAGCATTTATGACCAAAAGGTCCTTTCTGCCATCAAAGAACACTCTCCAACACTAAAGTTTGCGCAATATAACACAAACCGTCTATTCACTACGATTCAGATGGCCAAACCTTGATGAATTACGTGCGTCATCAACAATCTTTTGCACTGAAGAAGCCCATCCTTTGGGCGAAACGTGTTGGCTGACTCTGTTCTGTGCATACCAAAACACGACTGAAAATAAAAGAAGAATACCAACACAAGACTCATTTCGTCAATCTGACCGTACAGTTTTAACTTGATCAAATTTATGTCGCCTCTCATCCACAAAAAATTGCTATGTTTTCCATGATCTACTAGCAGCAGGTCATTTGAGGTGGGCAATATATGATAACAATCCCGTGACTAGTCCTGGTGGTGCTGTCCCCTAGAACCCAGCTGCTTGTTCCTATAAAGCTATGGCTAATCCACTAAAGATCTCTCTCTAACGAGACCCAAGGGTTTAAAAACAAGCGTTTTTAATCGACAAAGACCTGCACCCACTCTTACATTACAGGCTGACCTTTTGCCTGAACACACTAATCGGGATACTGGCACTATCGCCTGCTCCCACTCAGTTGCGATTTAATTTAACAGACTATACCTTCATACGACATTGTTGGGTCCCGACGGTCCGGTTTTGCTTTGAATACCTTCCGGAACGTTCTTTGAGTGTCCCCCTTATAGCGGTTCATTATGCCCTTTCCAGCGCCCTCTTCTTACTACTTACTGAGGGGATTACTATAGGGGCCACCTCTACAAACAATAAACAATACTATACCGATTCGGTCATTGGTGTAATGTTAATCGGTTTAGTAGGCTAATATCGTTTCCACACCATTTCACCCCATGTTAAGATGGCCGCCACACTTGGGGTTTGTACTAACAGCCCGGACGCATCACATGCGTCTGCACTCCTGCGCATGCGCAGACGAGGTTACGCTGACCACGCCCATTGACGCGGCGTCCCTACACGGAAGCGCGGCTTAACAGCATTTAATCCCGGTGGACACACCGACTCGGGACCAGCTGGTCCGCGCCACCGATTGGGGCGCCTCGCGTGAGGGGTAGGTTATACACCCTGGCTGCTCGTGACTAAGGTAAGCGGCGTTGCAGTGTTTTCGTCCTGTTTGCAGTTTTTCACTGCATAACGTTATTGGTTCCACCACGCCTAGCGCGTTATTGAAACCCTCGTCTCTGTCCTTGGAGGAACGCCTATAGTCATAGGATGCCCTGCTGAGTTATTGGCACCTTGGCTTGAGTTGTGTCGATGGGCCACACTCTGTCACCGGTGATCAAGCCGGGTTGGTTTGAACGTGAGCCCAGAGTCTGGGTTTTCTTACTCTGGCTGCCCTCCCCAGGACAGTTATGATACATTTTCCCCTTGTGTGAGCATGGTGCGCGCTGGCCCCGCCAACCCGCCCGATCTCTGGTCCAGTGGTGGGGTACTGTGTGTACGCAGCCTTGTTGTGGACAACTGTACACCTTGCAGGGCTAATCATTGGCTGGGCCGAACCACAGGGCAGAAGAGGGATCTGTGATGAGCCGCTCTGGTCCTACCAATCATTCTTTTTTCTCTTAGTCCGGCCATGTGTCTACATTCAACCACGGCCTCGCTTCCCTGGCATGTTTTATATTCAGCACACCATCCGGGTGCCTGTATCTGTTCCTCTCTTGCAGGTAACTTACCTTTCGAACAGCCCCACGGGAACAGACTGCGGGGCCCTGTACTTTTACTCTTAGGGTAAGCACTAATCCAGCCATCTATAGTTTTGTGACAAATCTCTTCGTCCAATTTTTTTAATTGTTCAATATGTTTTGATCCATGATTACACTGCCCAATGGTCAGGAATGGACGTACTACCTTTAATACGCCCACCAGTGTGTAATTATAGAATATCCTTTTCATTATGTTTCATGTATGTGTGTTTTATGGAGCACTGAAGGAACTTAGTATTGTGAGATAATGCCACTATCCATGCTAACTGGCTTATTTCTACACATTTTTCCTAGGTCTTCTCTCTCTCCCCCCCCCCCCCCCCCCCCACCCCCCCCCACCCCAAGATCAGGACCAATTGGCCTGCTCCCTGATTGACCCAGTGAGGTTGTATTTTTCTTCTTTCTTTGTTTTTTACCTTATTCTCACTGTGTAGTACCTAATACCCGAGGTCCTGAAGAATTGCCAGGCAGGCAAGAAACATGTCGACCTTTTTAGAGGGTTGAGTTAGCCCACTGTAGATTAAGCAGTTCCTTTCTCACCTCCCACCATTTTAACCAAGGGAGTCAGCCACGTGAATAAAGTCCCCTGTGGACTGACTCACCTTCTTTTAATCTGACTATCCCCTCACGACTACACCTTCACCAGACCCCTTACACGCTCTCAACCCATTGGTTGGAACAAAAGATCTCCATCAAAGAGTGCCTACGGCGCCCGTCAGACATTGCAGCGCCAGTCTGACGAGGAGCAGGAGACCAATGATGAAGCATGACACCTAGGTTTCTGGGTGTGTGAGGTCTTCTAGTTCCAAAAAGGGAACACCTCGTTCCCTGCTTTCGTTCTACCTCCATACCTTGCACATACTTCCTTAACTTTCCCTGGGGAACTTTGTATTCTTTTGCTTGACAATATATAAATGTCTGACTGCAAAAATCATAAAAAATGCAGGAAAATATGGGTCAGAACAGTAATAGTTAGGTAACAAAACATATACAAGTAAAAGTGGAATCAGGGGGGTTTAGGTACTTCTTGAATTGTAGGTGAGACAGTAGAAAATCTTTCAGGCAACAACTTTAATGTCACTCTTTAGCAGTTGGTCAGCTCTGCTGCTCATAGAGTCCATGTAGCATTTCCTGGCAGTCTAAAGAAACAGTCTTAAGTTTCTGATCCTAAACTTGGTAAGGGCGGTTGACGGCATATACCTCAAGCACCGAAAATTTCTCCTCAACACTCGTGTGGAGACCCTGGAATCCTGTAGAGAAATCTTGGCAAACTCACAGAAAGTATCTGCCCCCTCTTTGGGCTATTCTTGTGGACAGTAACTGCGCATTCTAATAGTCAATTCGGAGGCTGGTTCTGGGATGTTCTACACTCTTTTGCTCAATCCACTCAAACTTGGTCAGTCAAGCTCTTTCTCACTGCATGTGAGCAGGAAGTTGGGGTGGACCTCTGAGTCTACTGCCAGAAACTTAAACCAGGACACAAAAGCAAGCGACGCTGCTCCACTTTCAACTACTTGGGGACTTGTAGTGGGTAGGCCTTCCACAGAACAGTGACGAGGAAAAGACAAGTGGAATCTTCCTAACTTCAAAGGGAACTTCTGTGTCTTCTCCTTAATGCTCCTTTTACTGACCCACTACAAAGGATTCCTGGATTGGCCTGGATAAGAGATCTGGAATTCAGATCTGTTGTCTAGGCCATCTTTAACCTTTCGTCTTTGGTATTACTTCAATGTTTCAAATGCAAGATAGATTACTATGTAGCTACAGCCATCTGCGTCATACATGCTCCAAAAAGACACTTCCTCTATGCACCCATAAAAGTACACATGTGAAACATACGTCTCAAATAGATGGGCACAGGACCCGGTTGCAAACACCCAACACATACAAGTACAATTCTTGTTGAGTTGGCAGACTTTGGGTAATCTGAATGGGTTTCAAAGGCTGTGGTAAATAAGGGTTTACAATGGGCTGCAAAATTAAAATCCATATATTCCCAAAATTCAGCATTACAATCCTGTAGCATATGCCGGGCCTGTAGACTATCCCAAAAAAGTTTTGAAAGGAAGAACTATGACAGCAACTTTCTGACTTTCCACAAATCTACAAGGTAGAATTGTAAGACTTTCTTATTTACTGATCCTGAGACAGCAAGGGATATCTCAAAGTTGGGGAATTACTAACATGCAACCCCAGTGTTTTGTGGAAATTTCAAATTGGTCCGCTGTTTGATAACACCACCTATGGGGACCCAGTTCTGGTATGATCTACTCCTAATGAACATGAGGTGAGAACATTTAGGAGAAAGCTGGTATTCATTTCCTCTTGCTTCCCTCTTAACCCCACCCTAACATTTTATAAATCCGGTAGCTCGAATGAACAAACTACACTTCGAAGTGAACCAATAAAATGATGTATTGCAACATATTCTGACTTGCAATTGATGGCCTAGCACCTATTATATTATTGCTCCAAATGGTGACATTAAGTTAATTAAAATATTGAAGCCTAAAATGGGCAAGCACAGTGCACTATGCACTTTTCTTCACAGGTGTACCCTCTGAAACAAAAACAAAACAAGACAAAAGCTGTAGCAGCACTCCTTTTGGCTCAGCTATGTAACCACCATATTCACCAATCAGATCCTCACCACCAGCAGTGTTACTTGTAGTAGCAATACCACAGTAGGTTCCTACAAAGCGCCAAACTCAAACGAGTCTTGACATGAGACCATTAAATTACATGTCAATGCACAAATGTTGTGATGGTGTAAAGTATGACATAAGTGTTAATCGGAAATCTAAGAAAACAGGTATGGTTACAAAGCAGGAAGGTGGTTCTTCTGAACTGGAAAGGAGGGCAGGGGTTTCTGTAGGCATGAGAAGTCCATTTATAGGAGGTAATATTGAAAACTTCGAGCAAGGCTTTTCTGAAGGTCAATTAAGGAGTGGATTTGATCCTATGTGATTCATAGCACCAAGGCACAATACACCTTTTTTTCAAATGAACAAACACCAAAGCCCATACAAGCGCATTTGAAGCCTAACCACAACAATGACAACTTAAGACATTATGACAACAAGCACAAAATAATGCATTCAAACCAACCACAAAAACCACACACACACTGAAGCCCACCACCATGCAAACCTTCATCAAACAATTGGCAATGCATACTGGAATAAGGCAGATGGAGGCACACCAAACACCACAAAGCCATGGATGCCACCTACTAAAGACAAGATGAAACAACGATCTATGTGGGTCAAGAATGAAACATAAAATCATCACAAGAAGTTACCATAGAGAAATTGTAAAGTACACTAACATGCAAACCCTACTTTTGTAAAAGTTTAAGATGGACCAGAACAGACGAAGATGAATAACGAGACTCAGGGATTGATGGCAGCCCTGATGTCTTTCAGGTTTCGACCACTTCTTCCACCAGTGTATACTGCATATTTTAGCCACCAATTCCTTGATGGCTTCGACCATGTCAGGTCACAGTTATAACTAGGCCCTGCATCATAGCCTTGCATGACACAAATGGGTGAATCAATTGCCTCCTGCCATCTGGAGACATAAATCTAGAGGATTTAGGTTACATGAGGAGTAGGATTCAAGGCAGTCAAAACAAAAGTCCTAGCAAGGTCAATAGGGCTAGTTGTGGCAAGCATGCTAATGTATTAATTTTTTGCCAACATATGAATTATATGTGGCAAAAAATATATAAAAATATATGTCTGAGTGTCAGCCACTACTGACACTCAGACACTCAGTCGACAATTGTAAACGGATGAGTATTACTAGACGTAAAAGTCATTTATGAGGCTGACTAATTCCACGGCAGCCTCAACCATGCATATTTCACACGCTGATTAATTATAAGCGGTGAAGAATTCCCCCTTGGTCTCGTGAACTGCCGGACACCGGTCTTCTAAATACGAAGATAAGCTTGACAGCAAGCAATGCATATTTCACTACTGAGCCCATAATGCACCATAATATGCCACATGGAGTCTCTAGTATAAATAATGAACACAAATGACAGACAAATGTTTGTTAACTGTGACCAGGGACAGTATATGTCCGAAACGCGTAGGTGGGGAAAACCTACAGTGAATAAATAAGTGAAGCAAACCGTTGAAGTGGTGTGCGAAGTCTTCTTAATTGAAGGCATTAGCTTGAGTACATTTCGCAAGGCTGTCCCGAACCTCGCCGTCAGCACCAGCTAAAAGTTGCTCCCCCCACTTGGGACATTTGCTCGTGATATATATATATATATATATATATAAAATCATGGGCAGCCCAACGGCCCAGAGAAACCAGCCTTGGCACTGAAGTGCACCTCTTTTCAGGCCTTTGGGCACATTTGATCAGTCAAAATGCAGTCACTGAATTGCATGGCCTGAACCACTATTCCATGTTGTAGGATGTGGTAGGCGAATGCAAACTGTGAAAGTTATGTTAAAATTATTTAGAGAGCGCACATACATAATGTGGTTTCTTGGCGCTGGATACAGGGAAGAGCATGCAGTTAATATTCATATGCTTGGGAGAACAGCCCTGTTTTCGAAAGTTGTCTGAATCTAAGATAGCACTGTGATGATCTGATGTTCGAAGGGAGTGAATTCAAAAATGAGGGTCCAGAACGGAAAATCTGGCTCCACCTAGCCTTTTCTTTTTAAAAGGGGGGATGAGCAGGAGGTCGCAGTATGAGGACCTCAGGTTCAGATCAGGGCTATACTTATGGATGAGTGTATAGATGAATTCAGGGCAGGTGGCGTGAAGGGATTTGAAGATGAAACACCTGATCTTAAATGCAGTGCAATGTTTCACTGATAGCCAGTACAGTTTCCTCATCAGGGGAGTGATGTGGCGCCTTCTTGGCTATTGGTAGATCAGTCTGGCTGTCTGGTTTTGTACCAGTTGCAATCTTTCGGTTAGGTTCACTTGAAGAGACCTGTGGATGAAGAGGGCTGACCAAAGTTCTGTATATATTTATGTTTGTATTTCTTTTATGACATTTTTAGAAACCATGAAACTGAAGAGACAGATAAAGTAGTTTTTAGGCCAGACCTGGGAAAAAATATGAAAAAACCAACAATATGAAAGCAGAGACCAAGGCCGGTGAGGACTGTATCACAGTTTACCTGGAACTGAGACCATAGGCATGAAGTTGCATTTCTGAAACTGGAACTCCACTTCCTGAGAGCCATGAACCTGCAGATCCATGGGGGCTGGAGGATCTGCATACAAACATTTACCAATCCAGATTGATGGCTAGAACATAATACTAGATGATGAATCTGCATGGAGACATATGCATCAAAACACAGTAACTGGCTATCTTTAGAGCAAAGATTACCACAAGATCATGTAGACAGACACTGACTATAGTTAAGGATTGCCACACTCCTCATTTCTATTGCTAGGACACCAGTAAACTCTACTTCAGTTCTGGCCCTTACTTTACTCTCAAAGCATTTACTCTAATGTTCAGCATGGGCTGAATTACTGACTCCCTCCACTCCTGACAGCATTCAAACATTTTCTGCTTTTCTTAAATAAGCTAAATACATTACTTCTGAAACACTGCCCATTTCAGTCGTACCTCACATCTCTTAAAACCATACATCCTACATAATACGCTACCCTGCTCTTCTGTGTGGAGCCTTTGTAATGGCTATTGGTCCACACACACACACAGACTACTGCCATCAGAACTCTCAGCCCTCTTTCCATTCCTGAGCCAACTCAAGACTCTTCCCATCAATCATGGAGTCTTTGTCCCAGCACCTTCAATACCCACTTGAGAGACTGTCCCTAGGACTCACCTTAACTCTAGTTTCTGTTCCTAACTTATACGTTTTTTTAGACCCCATTTTTGCTCCATTATTACTCAATGATGCTTTGTGCTGGCGATACCTAGCAGGCAGAAGTGGGTTTGGCAGCCCTTGTATCTTTGCAAGATTACAGAGTACTCAAAGAAAAGAAAAATCATAGATTACACACACATCTAAGACGACCAAAGGTTATCTGTATATTCTCTCTCCCTTCCTTTTCTTCTTTCCTTCAGTCACCAACCCTTCTTGGATTCCACGTGTGACGACTCCTCTTGGTCCCCGCCTTGTACAGAAAAGGCAAACTGGCATTAAAGATTGAGGCGGTCATTATGAGTTTGGCTGGATTAAAGAGCAGGGTTGTATCAGAGGCATGGAATCTCCAATTGTGGCTGATATCCCAGGGCCTAAATATGGCCAGAATGAGTTAAAGTCCTCGGAACAGGGAAGAACTGCGTGGATTAGAGAAGACCTGGAGAAAATCTGCATGTTTTTCCCTGATTTTGAAACTATTCTATTTGCTTAACATTTAACACCCACTCCTATCTGGTGGTAAATGCCTGCAGCCGAGCAGATGCGGGTGAAGGGGTAGGGGACACCATGGCAAAAGAGTCTTGACTTCTTTGCCAGCGGGTTGAGGTAGGGGAAGAGGGGTGGAGAAGAGTGCAGGTTGTGCCTCTCTGCTCTTAGCCCCTGCACCTTTCCAACCGGATACTGGATCATACCTAGTAAACCAGGTCCTATTTTTTAAGACCCAGTAATTTCATGTCTTTGAACACATGACCATAAGAGGTGGAGATGAGCACTACCACACCTGGGGATAAAGCTTTGCCATACACAAATTAAGTGCTCAGATGTTATTTAGCGAATCTCTGGCTCTTGGTCTGAATCGTTCCATCTCTTCTTGGCACAGACCTGGATCTTTTCTTCTTTCTGAGGAAAACTTACTTCAATTTTGTGCAACACTACTATTTCTTACCTCTCTTCTGGACTTACTAGAGACCTCAATCTCTACCCATGACATGGTTCTTCTACACCTAAAAATCTTGCTTAACAAAATTACTGAACTGGTAAGACAATCGAAGACCCTCAATTGGGACCCTCCATGGAAGCACACCAGTGTTGAGGATGCTGTGCTATACTTCAAAGAATTTAGAATAACATACATTTTGAGGAGTCACACGTTAATGCTCTGGCAGTGTTTACATCTCTATTATATCTCCCCTTCACGTTACTCACATTGGACTGCAATGATTTAAGTCACTGCAACTCTTCCAAACCTTTTGTATGTACAACTTCCACTCGCTTGTTAGCCCCTATCCAATAAACATAGAGAGCGTTGCAATGTTGTGCGTCATTGCCAAGACACACTTGGGACAGACTTCGAGTATGCAGCCAGCACACCTTATCCCTATGGCTTTTTAGTGTGCTGCTTTTATTTTCACATTAATCCGTTTTGCTAAAATTCTCAAGTTCTACTTTTTCTTTTTGTTGAGAAGATTCCTGGTCAAAGTGCGACACTCAAATGTAGAATTTTTTCTGCAGATTACAAGTTAATATTTCATTCTAGTCAAACAATGGTAAATGTAAACATAATTTTGGCTGCATGGTTAACTTTTGCAACATAAAATAATGCAAATGCTGCTGTTTGCAGGCAATTTTGACAGAGTGTATAACTTTACAACCTTGTTAAGATGCAATGTTTTCCATACAAGATTCTGACGTGAAAACAAAAACTTTGCCCACCCGTGGTTTTAAGGATATCCACAATGATTATCATTGAACAAACTTACAGTTTTGGAACTTCACAGGAGGATATTCGTAGATCAGCCATTCTGAAAACCCAATCCCAAAATAACTATAGCAGACATATTTCGTATGACTGCCCTTTTCAGGAATCACGGAGTAATAAAACAGTATAGCATATGGAGTGTGCTAGTGATAGTATAAACAATACAGTTGTTTGTTATAATTCAACACAAAGAAGACATCCCAATGATTGCAACATTCATTGTGTTTATGTACTACTGGTTTGTTTATGATATTTCTTATTTATGAAAGAAACTTGAGTATGCTGGAACTGAACATACTGCACAAATGTCTGCTAAATTAATTACAGCGTATTCATCTTTAAAGAGATGGGAAAACGTTTCAATGAGGCTAATGAAACACACAATCACTCAAGTGTTCAGGCTGTGAAAGTTAAATCAACAAACAAGGGACATAGGACCAGACACAACTGTGATTAAGGCTTTAATGAAAACATGACCAACTGAAGTCTGTCATTCATTCAAAAAAACATCATAGTTATGCGGCTGGGCACAAGAGATAGCTTCTCTTCACAGGGCCAATGCTCTAGACTTAATAAATAAGTACTTTGCAAAAGTGTATGCCTGTTGTATCACTGAGGTAAAGTCTTTTTATGAAGAAAGGGAGGGAAATGATTCACATATGATCAGTAAGAATAACTGAAAATAGTTGTCTTTGGTCTGAACAATGGTGGATGTAATTCAGCCATGTCTTGTTTGTCAGGTGAAGGGGTGGGAGGCTGGACAGGATGCATTTTCCTTGTCACATAAAAGCTCTTCTAAATTGGGTACACTTAGGATTCTAAAAGTTATTCAGGGATCGAAGTCTGGTTTAGGAGGCAATCTATACACTTGATACGAAGGGGTGAGGAACCACCCTACACACTCTTGCCGACTGGGCAAAGGCATTTTGAACATTAGTTACTGGGTCTAAGAAAAGCATCAGCAAATAGGATACTGTAGGGAAACAAAAATCAAACAATATGAACTGAGTAGTGCCACATATCAAACAGAGAAGACCTGGTGCTTAGAAGATCTGCAGTTCTACTGGAAGAGATGCAACATTAGAGATCACGATGCAAAAAAAACAACAGCATTTCTTTAAATTGGATGGCGAATGGTTACGGACCCCCAGCTGAAAAACAAAACATGGGACGGTTTCAGTATCAGGTCCTTGCTGAGCTGGTAGTCTGTTGTTTAAACTATGATTTCCAGTTTGCATACATGGCTTGATCCATGCTTCCGGGGAATTTGTAGCAAATTCTCAGAGTTTTGTTTGTAATGAGCACTATCCATGCTCACTAAGTTTCTAAAAACACATGCACCCCTAAATAAAATAAGTTGCAAGGGATCTACTCGGTGGATGGTGAAGTCTATCGATTGGTAAACCATCCTCGGAAAAACATGCCAAGAATAGATGACGAATCCTTCAAATCCGTGCCCACTTGATCGTTGTTCTTCAGGATATTAGTGAATTGTTCAAGGTCTCCTGGAAGCAGAAGGGAAAAACGCTTTTGTTTCTACTGGACATAAATAAAATGACATCATTGACACCAAAGAACAATCGATTTAAGCCTTCATCTAATTAGTTCAACAGCAATAGCTGTAGTATTGTACTAAGTTGGCAAACAAAATGTGCATTTCTTGAATTAATGAGCTATTAGAAACAAAGATTGTCAGGCTCCTAAAAAGAAACACTGATTTTACCTATTAAACGCGACTTTGATTTTGTACAACTGTACATTATGAAGAAATGAAAGCACGTTAATGTGTTTCACATCAAACAGCACCGATTCTGTCCCCAAAGCACTTTACAGCACAAACAAGCAATTGACAAGGAGGAAGTAAATAAGACCTGCGAGTGTTGGCCCTTAATGTCCCTATGGAATCTGGAAGGGTTTTTAAGGCAGAGACTTTGGACTGAGCCAACTACGAGCAGGTCCCTTGTTGGTCAGTTACAAGCAATACAACTACCACCAACATCTAATTTGCAAGGTACCACCCAAGAATTGGAGCATGAAAAATTCAGGGACCTACGCAGAAAATGTGGCTCTGTGGTTCAATGCTATCTGGGTAGAATACATGCATTACCCTTGGCCAGTTCCACCACCCCTATCCATCTACTGGTGTCAGGAATTTGGTCAATACCATAATCAAGACCAGGATGCACTTCTTTGCCAATCAAGGGGGAAAAAATATTTTGAAGAAAGCAGACAATTTGGTTGTTTCAGTCTTATGCTAGTTCTGGCAAGAATATACTGCTCCAAATCACTAACATTCTCTTTTTCTGACTCCAATTAACACTACTGAGCAACCACACTAGCGGAGGTTAAACCTTTGCGTATAGTTCCTCTCACTCGGCCAGAGGCCTGCCTATCCTTGGTTCATGGAACCCCTTGTGCTGTAACCTGGGGAGGAGGCAGCTGGACTGGCTTGTCCTGCCCTGTGTGGAGAGGAGCTGCCTGAATGTTGAAAAGCCTACCCAACAACCATATGACTGAAGATCTGAGTGGATTGCAAAAACAAGGAAAAGAAACTGCCCAGAAAACACAATAGTGTTTCAGCTTAGCTTGCCTGAATGAAGAAAAGACAAAAACACAAACAACTACTGCTTCTGAGGGACGCTCCATAGAAGCTTTCCCTAGACATCAGAGACTGCCAGACTCCTCCCCATAGAGCCCTGTACCTTTAGCATACTTCTACATCAGATTTTGATAGAGGTTGAAGGAGGCTGGCATAATGGGTCACGCCTTGGACTGGTTTATCACCTTTCTTTCGGAGAGGACCTTTCTGGTGTCTGCCCCTCCCTTTGCCTCCAGACCCCATTCTATCAAATAAGGAGTACCGCAGGGCTCGGCATTGAGTCCTACGCTTTTCAGCCTGTATGTTCAGCCCCTAGCTGAGGTAGCCACGAGGAGAGGGCTGACTATAGTGTCATACGCCGATGACACTCAACTAGTTGTCGCCCTCTCCGATGACTGTCTCCGATGACTGACTGAACGGCACTGCTAAATTCCGGAGTGGATTAGCGGACGTTGCAGTCTGGATGACGGCCAACTGTCTCCAGCTCAAGGCCAGCAAGTCTGAGGTCTTGCTGGTTGGGAAAGACCAGGAGCTGTGGAGTGAACAGTGGTGGCCCTCCACAATGGGCCCCGCATCCACCCCTAAACAGGTGGTGAAGAACCTTGAGGTTTGGGTGGACTCCGCCTTGAGTTTTCAAACCCAGACTAAGAAGGTAGCGGCGACATGTTTTGCCATTTTGCGTAGACTTAAACCCCTGCTAGGTTTCTTTGATCCTTCCATCCGACAGATGATTGTCCAGGCATCTGTGCTGTCGAGATTGGACTATGCCAGCTCGTTATACCTGGGGGCCAATTAGATGGAGATTACCAGACTGCAGACAGTCCAGAAAGTGGCCGCCAGAAATCTTCTGGGCCTGCCTCGCCGCTGCTCCACCTCCACTGCCATTCGTCAGCTTCATTGGCAGCCAGTGGCAAAGCGGGTGGAGTTTAAGTCTCTCTGTTTTGCATTCAGGATCTTGAATTCCCCAGCTCCTGGCATTCTGGCTGACTTGCTCTCCACCTACGCCCCTTTCCTTCACCTTCGTTCAGCAGGTCAACACCTTGCAGTTGTACCTCGGGTCAAGAGGCCCCGTGCCGGTGGACACTATTTTCGCATTCTAGCAGCCAAGCTATGGAATGCCCTGCCTGTCTACATCCGGAGTATTGACAACTACTTGACATTCCGGAGTGCCCTGAAAACGTATCTTTTCCCAGCCCTGTAGTTGTGGTTGTCTTTCGAGCTCTTCTTCCATTTGCCTTTTTGGAATCTTTGCTGTTAGTTGCCTGTCTGCTCTAGCGCCGGGACGCCCCTTTGCTGGGGCAGCTGTCGCACTTTATAAATCAGCCTAACCTAAGCTAACTTGCCTGTACCAATTCTGATCCTAGAGAGATGTGAAAGCTCAGACTCTTCACTCCCCTTGTAATGAAGTTCGGTCTCACTGAAGACAATAGACCCACTTCTGAAAGTGGTTAAACTATCTTTCGAATCGTTCTAGGTTTGTACATATAGTCAATATGTTGTGGTTCGTATCAAATCCTAAAGTTCAGTTCCTAGAGGAAACTGCTGAAGCCTTGGGGTCGAATGAGTGTCCCCAGTCCCATGTTTTTTCCCCACGCATTGATATTTCAAATGTGGCGGTTGGTTGCAGAACGGGCCTATCAGTAAATATCCTAGGGCATGCCAATGTGGGTTCAAATCCACAACAGCAAATATTACCTTTTGAGAACAGGTTAGGTCGTTTGCTGGCTTTGTCCAATACTGTTGGTGGCTGAATCTTGGTGACCAGACCCCTATTCCAAAGAAGATGGACAGGAAAAAAGCTCGCATCTTGACGCCATTATTTTTATCTTGATGGGGTCCTTGTTTGAGTAGCCGGTTTTTGGCTTTTTAGAAAAATAATTGATGTTTGTATGTTCACAAATGTAATATCAACAAACGAGGCTTCTGCCCAATTAGTTTTCCAGCTGCACACAGAGTCAGTAGCCATACGGAGGGCCAGACAAAGAGCAAGGTCCCTAGCTCATATCATTTTATCTGGCATGTTAGACCCATTAACTGGATGTCCTAAGACCGCTTGTAAACACTAGATTATAAGATCAGACGAATTTGTATGCCCCAGAATGATCCAAGCACTTCATCGTAGCATAATACCAGTCATAAGCCTAATAGTATAGAAAATTTAGTGTCTTACAAGTAAACACTGTAAAAACCTTTTAGGTCATATTTTGGCCTCAAAATTCTACAGCACCGTCTGCTAGTCTAGGTCTTCTTATGTAACTGTTCTTTAGGTTACCTATAAATAAAAGTCATTTATTCTTAACGATTCAGCACTGACTGTACAATGGGTTTATGGAGCATCAGTCATTGCATGGTGCTTTAACTGAATTTCAAACTGTTTGACTTTGAAGACCTCTGGAGAGCAACTGCGTAAAAGGCAGTAACTTGGTTATCAATATGGAGTGCAATGGTATAGGTGACCAATAGTGCAGTGGCATTGGTGGTTGGTGACTCTTGGTCAATATTTCTTAGCTGGGCTGTTTGGGCCACCCACTGAATGGCTGGGGGAGGTTGAATTAACTATTTTCCTGTTTTTTAGGTCTGGCATTAGTCAATACCTTTTGATTTTACTAATCATTTCTGGAGAATATACTCCCTTATAAACTATTCATCAACTGTCTGTTATTGTCTCATTCACATTGTTAGTCTGCGACGTACAGCATGGGTCAGTGAATCAGCCCACTTCAGCCATCGGTGAACTACATTGTGAGTGATAACAGTCTTCACTTTCGGAAGGGGCGCATCTACATGAAAAGTAGTTCCGTTAGGTCTCAGTGACTATGGTAATGTGTGCTTTTTGAGACTAAAAACAGACACGTTTTGCTTTTAGCCATTTGTTTTTTTAGATGCAAGTGCGCCTGGTTACTTCTTGATTACCCAAATTAACTGTTTTCTGCCTCGGGATTTAATGACAGACTCAAATTGTCATCTTTTTTGTAAATATATTCCGTATTACTGTCATTTACTTTACTATTTTAAGCTGTTATGATGTAAAGTTGAGTGAGTTTTGTTCAATTCTTTATCATACAATAATGCACAGGTAATTTGTTCACATTTTAATGAACATTAAAGTTTATTTGTTCTTTATCTCGATCCTACATTTGTTGAGCTAGGAACTACAGACATTTATATCATTTCAATAGTATTATCCTTATATCTGTAAGCATCAGAAAAAAAAAATCACTGCTCGTTTGTTCAGCACTCAAAATTAGCAGCAGGTTTAAGCCCCTTTTTGTTCTGTCTCATTCTTTGTTTTTCCCTTATAGCTCTTGAACTATGCGCTTTTCACTCCAATTCCTATTCTTCTAAGATAGCATCCATAATAGCTGAAAGTTCTAGTTTTTTTTTTCACCAGTTGCCTTTTTAAAGCATTTCTGCCCTGGGTCTATTCCATTTTGGTCTCTGCGGTTCTTTCATTGCTTTCTACTTACTAGCCATGAGTCCAGGTAAGCACTCAAACGCTGTGCCACTTTTACCCTGCTTCTAGTGTTAGCGTCAGTGCATGTACAGAGGCACTGCATTATTTTCCAATCCAAATAAGATCCGTTCGGTGAGGACTTGTGCACTATTTGGTTTACATGTACTTTCTTTTCATCAAACACCATTTGCTGGAACTTCTCTGTGTGCAGACTTTTTAAAGCATCTCTTCTGACCACGCAGCTTTCTTCTGTTTTGTGATCTTGCAGGATTCTTATTCTGCACTCGCGTACACATAGGCATTGTCTTTCGTATCAGACTTAAACTGTCACATACCTCTAACAGCACTCTTTTACATTTCGTTGGCACAATCGAATATCAGTTGCTGTGGATCATGGTAGGTTTATACGTTGTGTTTGTAGCTCTTGGCTGCACAGTGGAAATCGTTCTCATGGTCTACTCTCTTTTCAGCAGATTATAGCCAGCTTCTTAATGTCTATGTCCAGTAGGCTACATTTGCCATGGATGTACACTGTTCTCTTTCCTCAGTCTCAATTGAATGATCTGTATGTAGGCCAGTCGATGAAGGACATTGTGAAATGCGTTGGGGTATGAAATCAACTTGTACGCACTAGACATGCATTTAAAATAGTTTACTTCATTTTCAATACAATGTTGATAGATGAAGGTTACTCGGAATACTATGGTATAACCGTGATTACAGCAATCAGAATTTGGCATCTACTAAACTGTGCACCTTACAATACTTTCAGTTGTTCGTGTGTGCATCCTGTGGGACTGGAAGCTTCCACAACAATAAGGTTTTGTAAAAACCACGACAAAACAAGCACTGATAAAGCCAACATCAGATCTGATAGTTTTTTTTTTTTTACTGTTTTCAGCAGAATTTCCTTCATTTCTAGCATCAAGTTGCCTTGATGGACATGTACTCAATAATATTATTAATCACTGGTCCAACCAATCAATGAGAAATAGCGAGCCAGAGGATTCTAGCGCTTGTACTTCACTTGGTAACCAAGGCTGGAATGTGGTCCTGGAGAAATCCCTATGATCCTCAACTCCTACAGGTTCACAGTGTTCTAATGGCTAGATTTCTCTGGACTGGTTCTTACTAGCCCTACACGTTTTGAGTTTGGGGCTTCAATATAGCCCTTTGTCACTGAAAATTGGGTCACCACAGGAAAAAAGGGGATGGGCAAGTTTGACCCATGAAATGGGAACCTAATCTGGACAAATGGGAACGGCCTGCAGACATCCAGCACCACACAGGTGTCAGGGAAATTAACTGGGGATTTGTTTATTCAGGCTGATATGTCTGAGATGGGCTTTAACATCACTGAGGAATTGTGTACAGCAAATGCATGGGTTCCAAATCGACGCACAGCAATCAACAGGCTACGTATGAACCACACATTTCACCAAGGCATACAAACATTCATACTTTATACAACTCCCAGGCATGACGAACACAAGGAACTTCTGGGAACAAATCTTTGAGAGCTGGCAGGCAGGCTACCCACTGGATAATGTTAAAAAGACCCATTTCACTGGATTAGAATCATGCTTGCCCCAAAGCCAGTCATTGCACAACAAGGGTTCAGGAGGAAATGTCAATCCTCGTTCAGAAAGGGGTACACCTTGAGCGTCCCATCCTTTTGTTTTTAAAGCTCTGTTTTATGAAGACAAAATGACTCCAACCGTGGACTTCCAGGACTGTTGAGCTCACTGGAGGACAGTGGTGTTCAGTAAATATTACAGAGCAGGATGGCATTACTGGGGACATCTCCTAATGGAAACATTTTTCAAAGCCCTTCAGTGGTGGGTTCATATATCCCTGAAAGCAAATAAGTGCAATACATTTTTTGATAATAAATGATATATTTGAAGGCAGAGTGCGCATTTCTGAGATCCCCACTTTTGCGCAAAACCTGCAGTCTTGCTGCTTGTAGATTTCTCTGCAATATTGTAAAAGCACAAGTCCTAACATGACCTGGAAAAGCAACCCTCGGTCCTATTTTGGCTTTTCAGACCTGCCTTGCTTTTCCCCCACAGGAACCATGAGGTAAATCCACAGAATGTGCTCTGTCATTTTACTTCGCAACAGAAACAAGGTTCGAGTGCTTAGGGGGTGCATCCAAAGTGCACATATATTCAAGGATGACTACTGACACCTCATTCCAAATTATGGGCAACGGGCAATACAAAATACGAAAAAATCAGGAGCACATATAATAGTTTGTCATTTTCCCCTGGAGGGAAGATGACAAACTAATCTCTTACCTGTAAAATCTGACCCATGGCCCCATAATTGGGTTCTTGCCTTCTTCTTATTCGAATGTAAAGTATGAAGCCACAGAGGCTCAGCATGTGTAGAACTAGGCAGCTATTTGCAGAATGAGTGGTGAACAACAAAGACTAGCTGTGATTCTGCAACACATGGGTGTTTGTGTGGGCTGCATTCCTCCACTGTGGCTGTGTCAACTTCATACCCTTTATTCCCTTGGCCTACAACCCCATACTGTAGCTCTCTGAAGTCAACTGGAGAATCATCATTTAGTCATTGTCACGCAAATTTTACCTCCACTACACGGACTACCACTCCAATTTCTTATGTTTAGCAAGCTATTGTCTAGAATTCAGCAAAACCTGGCACATAACAGAAAATGCGGCCGGTTTTGACCAGCCTGCCCCAACTCTACCTGTAGGCTTTAAAACCCAGGAAAGAAACCAGTGAATATATTCCGCCTGATTGAAGGACAACTCCAAATTTAGAGAAAGCTGATTTTAAGGTCTCGCCTTACATAGCACATGCGCGGTGTGTTGCAAGACACATTGTTATCCTACAGTGTAATTAGTGTCCGCCATTGCTTACCATTAGGTGGCTTTATTGGCACTCTAATTTGCTTGCTTCTTGTTAACTGAGTGATTCCCCTCCACTTCATGTGTTTGACCAGCCCCTGAAGCAAGGGAGCATTATTACGTCCTTCCCCAGAACACTTTCCAAGGCACTACTTTTTTCTTTTTGTGAAAGCGTTCTATGAGTGCATGTGTTTTCCTGCTGTCTTGTTCATGTATTGCTCTCCCCCCGCACTGCTGTGTTCCTCTCTTTAGCCACTGAGATTTTCCCCCAGTCCTTATGCTTTGCCTTCTCGCCTGTGAGATCTGTCCCCACTAGCTCCATGTTCCTCTTTTTCACTCGTTTGATGCCCACCTGGGCCCATGTTTGGCTTCCGTCCCTCATCCACAGTATTGCTTCTGTCCCATCTGCACCCTGGGTTGCTTTCACACACCTGGGTTACTTTTTCACCCGGTGTTGCACTTTAAAATCACCCCACCCCACTCTCTCCCTTGTTTTTGCTTCTGCTTCGACTACAGTGTTGCTTCCAACCATCCACTTAAAAAAAATAAAAACATTTTTTTAAAAAACATTTTAAACCGTTTTCATGGTTTGTTTCCTCTTTTTAGCTACCAATCCAACTTGGATTGGTAAATTAAAAAAAATAAAAGTGCACCATCACTTTCTAGGCATACGCATGAGTGGTGCGATTTCTACAAAAGGACGTGATCAGACACATCAAAAGTTTTTTTTTTTATTATTGGTTAGCTATGCTGCACAGCATCAGGGACACTGTACTGCATGTCTAAAACCATTTACAAAGCCAAGCAGGCCCGAAGGTGAGACCTATTAGCGTTCCCATCAGTACAACCTAAGGTACAAAATCACTGGACCTCAGAGTCAACAGTTTGGTATTAGTCTGGACTTCCAAGAGAGGTATGCCTGCACCCGGCACAGATAGACGGGCACACTCCTACTGCTGTATGTTTTCAAAGTCTTGGGACAGACCTTTGAATTGGAGAAGCATTGCACCTGTTGCAGAGGTGCAAGAAAAAGAAGCTGCACTAATATAAGTGTAGCAGGAAAAGGTAAGTGTGCATCTAATCCATTCATGATATTGAGATCTGTTTAGATATGTTATATAGGAACTGAAACAAATATAAGAAACATTATGTTTGATTACTCTGCCCCCTGATGAAGGGATATCCTTAAAAACAAATTACTGGAGAATGGGTCATAGGAGATAAAAAATGTAAATCTTCTCAACAAGATAGAAACAATAAAACAATTAATTATTTTTGAACAATTCATTTGGATATTTCAAAGTCCAAGTTATTTTTCAAATACCAGTGAAAAAAGAATATAACATTGACCGCTGAATTTAGAGACATTTCCAATTCATCTACTTCATGACTTACTCCTCTGTCCCTGTGACAGTTCTTCTGCACAATCAAGTTTACATATTTTTTTCTTCTGCAAATTTTATAGGGGCCCCCGTAAAAGATTTTTTCTCCCCCTGATGTGCAAATTTTGTTTCAAACAATGTCGTCTAGCAATGTTCTTTTTACAATCCCTGCCTAACCCTTTGGTTTGCTTATTAGTGGTGTCTTTTTTAACTCAATCGTGGAAGATCAGGCGGCAGCACAACACCACTGAATGATTTTTTAAATAGTTCCCAATTATCGTTGCTTTCACTTTGTAACTTCTACTTCCATACTGATATGTATAGCATTCTCTTTTTGTACTGATTGATGATTTTAATGTGTATTTATCTGTATTTTGTTCTTTTTAAATTGTATTCATCTGCACTTTTATGATCTATTGAATAAAGTAATTGAATGACTACTTCATGGTTTCCATTGGCAAATACTAAGGAGTACATCACTGCTAAATGGTGGGTTCTTAGATTGTTGGAATTTGAGGCCAGTCTAACTCAATCACTCTCCTCTTCTGACCACTGCTTTAGGAGAACTGCAATATTCTTGCATTTGAACAACAGACTTGAGACCAACTACGCATTCATCTCAATATGTATATCAAAAATGGAAATCTATGTTAGTTCCTATTTCAGAGAGACACTCACGATCGTCCATATTGATCATCTTCTCTGAGACTTTCTCTTCTCCTTTCTCATCGGTGATCGCGGTTCTTTCAAACACCTGGTCACCTTTCCTTCGAGTTACAGTGGTCTCTACTGTTCCATGGCTGTCTTTGACAGTGCGGTGTTCTTCAATGGTCTAAGAAAGAAATATAACTTGTCAAGATGAGAAATAATCATGGAACGCAGGTGGCCAACAATCCCAAACTTGGATTATTCAGGAGATTATATTGAGTGAAGGAGGAACAGGATTTATTTAAATTTTTTGTTTTATAGTGATCCAAAAGGGTTTCATACATAACATGAAATATATCTATCTTACTATTATATTTATACTAAATATTTTCTAGAAGAGCAAGCCCTGATAGATGCTGTAATCGTAAAAGTGAATCAGATTTTTTAATTGATTGAGACAGGGAATCTAAGCATTTTCAAGACGTCACTCCTGTTCAGTCAAAAGTGCATGCATACTGCTCAAGAATAATACATACCCCGTCTGGTCCCATTACTTTGGTGACTGACACACTCTTGAAATAGGATTTTGTTTCTGGTTTTGATGGTCTTAGAACTGTGTCAAGACCCTCAGACGATACTTGAGAATCTAGATCTACAAAATGAAACAAGAAGTTGTACAAGCTTCAACATGCTTAATACAGCATTATCATCTCCACTCACTTACAAAGAGGTGCATTGTTTGATTCTATATCCTCCGTACACATGAGATTATCTGCTCTTAACAGCAGCTCCTTCTCACACCATTGTTCCGAACACAACAAACCACATTCACCCACCATAGCTCCAAGAATTCCATGATCCCTACAGAGAGCAGTGGAAATCACCTCCTCTTCACAGAGCTGCACAACACTCTTGCCACAGAGAAATACATCTTATTCTCTTCCTAGTGATCTCTAATTCTCATCTCCACACTGAGAACCCTAAAACTCCCACGCTCCGTGCAGAGAGCCCTTTGAACTTCCCCCTACATTAAAAATCCACAAATATCCCGTTACTACACGCCGCTACAACTTGCCATTACTATAAACTCAAACTCTCAATTCATAGGTGTAGGAAGCTGGCTCTTTATATGATCTATCAAAATGAGTTATCTTGTGTAAAGAAGCCAGGTCTTCCCCTATGAGTGGACAGGGGCTTGTTTAGGCAATCCCAATGTGCTCTGCTAAGGGGTAGTGTGATTGGGCAGCCTTAGGCTCATCACAGAGTAGTGCAAGGCATCTGAAAATACACACAATGGTCAGTAAATGAGACACGACTCAAGAAGGAGCCCCACACCATGTTATAAAAATAGCAAGTATCTTTATATATGTTAAGGCATCAGACGAAAATCATTCAGGCAAGTATAATAAATTATTTTTTGTTCAAAAACTCAACACTTGCAATGTCTGGATACTTCAATGTTATCCTATGGAAGCAAAAGTCGATGCAGCATTCAGGCATAGTACAGCGACTTACAGGACCCTTCTCCTGGAGTTATGGGGAGTGGTGGGCAACGTCCAAGCCAGCACCATCGGCACTAGGGTGGTTGGTTGAAGAGATGCAAAACAGCATCTGGTGACAAATGTTATTCTATCGAGAACGGTCATGGTGAAACAAGACTGCAGGCTTTCATTGGGTGGCCAGTCTGGCTGAACCAGTAGTGGGGCCTACGTCTCACGGTGCTCAGGGACGTAGGGGCACCTTTGGTCCTTTTCTCTACGGCCCAGGGATGATGGGTCCAGAGGTTTTTTTAGGCATCAGGTTTTCTTACCGGGAGCAGTCGAAGTACAGGGGACCTGCATGCATAGGTTGCAGGTGACATCAGATGGTCCACGAGGGGTGAAACCGCAAAGGACTTGTGCTCTGGAGGGCTGGTAGGCCTCGAGGGCACCTTTGGCCCATGGCACCATTGGCCCACTACACCTCCGGCTTAGAGCGACGGGTGCAGTGGTGGCTTCAGGCGTTCCGGAGTCCTCAGAGTCCTTTCTGTGGAGTTTTTGCATGATGCAGGGGACAGTTACGCTGTTCCACGGGGGGTCTTAGATCTTTAATGAAGGTAGGCAGTGCACCCAGATTTTGGAGGCACAACAGCTGCAGAACGAGACGTCTTTGGCACAGTTTTGACAAGGAGCAGCAGACAGGCTGGCAGGGCTGGGGCCAAGTCAGCTGGTCTCTTCAGCCTTCTGCTTTTGTGGCTCTTCACGTCCTTCTTCGTAGGTAATCAGGATCTACTCTTCTGGTGCTAGGGGCTCCCCTAAATACTGAATTTAGGGGAGTGTAGGGTAGTAGCCAATGAGCTGACCCTTGGGGTCACTATGCCCCCTATTTGGCCACTTCCTGTGGGAAGGGGGTATAAACATGTCCCAGAATTCCCAAGTATGCTATCACAAAGATGGCTACTTCTGAAAAGTCGTGTCAACCTAAGTTGAGCACACTTTAGGGGTGGTACTAACTTGGGGGGCGGTGGCACGCCTACCTGACTAGATTAATTTTCCCACTTGTCCAGGTGCCAAGAGGGCTTGGACAAAGGGAGTCACCTTCCTCTCCTTTGAGGGAAGCCAGATTTGCATTTCAAAGGCGGTAACTCTTTGATGCCTGCCAGCCTAGAAAGGCTCATCAGCAGGCCATTATGTGGGAGGGTGGTGGCACCCTCTTTCTGGATAGGCTTTTGTTCTGGGTTTCCTGAGAGCAAAGGCTCTAACCCTAGGAGGTCAGAAGAGTGTCTTGGGTGGAAGGCTGGCAGAAACCAGTCGGTGTGCACACCAGAGGCTAGTAGGTTTTCAGGGGGAACCTCTAAGGTCCCCTCTGTGTGCATGTATTGGTAAATCTATTGGTAAATCCAACTCTGGAAATAGTGTGGGTTTATCAATACAAGATGTTTGATACTAAACATTCCTATCTACAGTGAAGCCATCATGTAGCTGGGGATCTTGTTTTAAAACAGTGTCCAGCACGTTTTAAAATGGCTTCCCTGGTCACTTGTACTGGCAGTATTAGGACTGACCAGTACAGGGGCATACCTGCTCATGCAGGTATGCCCTAACATGTAATATTCTTTACTTTGACTTAGGGCTGCTAGGCCTGCTCTAGGGGAAACTCACAAATATTACATGTAGTGTTAGGAGATATGGCACGCAGGGATGTGTGACATATTGTGTTTTCACTTTTGTCTGCACTAAGACACGCAGCCTGCAATGGCAGATTTGCATGTGATTGGTTAGGGTTCCCTTAGGGTGCCACAATTTGTGCTAGAGCCCTAAGGGACCCTCTTTAGTACCTCACACTCTAGGTACCAGGGATAAAATTTACTATTGACTTACATAAGGCGCTAAAGGTTTTGCCAATTGGGGGAAACAATTGTACAGTTTTGTGAAAGTGATCTGGCACCGGGGACCTGGTTAGCAGGAACTCTGTGCACTTTCCAGTCAAAATCACATAAGTTGACAGGCAAAAAGAAAGTGGGGGTTGGGTCACGCTCCTACAATAGGGCTCTACAATTAGTCTTTATCTACAAAGTGTGTGCTGAGAGTTATGCAACCTACCACTCTGATAGGTTGATCCGGATAGGTTGACATTCTCGTACTTGCCCACCACTACTAGGTTGTACTGCTCATTTATCCCTAGAGAGCTATGCATCTCGGATCTCATCCAATGTCAAGTAGCTTGCTTAATAGAGAGCTCTGCAACTCACCTCCGGCCATAAATTACAGCATGCCTAACTCAACACAAATTCTACAACCACTCCTCCATACACAGACTTCTACATTTCACACCCTCCTAAACAGAAGGCACTAAAACAGAACCATCTCTACGGAATGCTCTACAACTCTATTTCTAAGGTTCAACTAGATGTTCTTTTACCTGCATTTAAAGCTTTTCAAGTGACAATCACTCCTCTCCTTCTGGACACCCAATGGATTAGGCTGTGGCTCTCATTTTTTGTATTTGTTGGACTCACAACGTTTTGTCACACACTAGTGGAAGGTCCCTGTATCCTACTTCCACGTTCTCACTGCTTGCATAAAGATGATACAACCATGTGCCTTACTAATTTCGTATCAGTCACTCCTTTCTGCTATGCCCTGCTCTCCCAACAAAGCCAGGTACTGTAGCTCTTCAACAAGTCTCACCACTTTACCTCAATCAGCTTCATTTTCAACTGTGATGATACACCCAAGGAGCTTAATCATCAGACGGAAAATCTAATGCCTAATGTCACTCTAGCAAAAAGAGTAAAATGTACTGACCTTTATCTTCTAGAGCAGCATCGTTTCCTGTATGTGGTGGTGCCTTCCAGAAATCATCAATCTAAAAAACAAAGAAGGCACTAAGAGCATCACCACTGGTAAAGAGCAATCACAGAATATTCCATACTACGCACTATACATTACCAACATTGTACACCTGTTGAAGTACATGGTAACTAAAGCACTTATCTGCTAAGATCACCCTTTTCTCAACACCCCCATTGACCACAGAGGCCTTGCCAGCCTTCACAGGCAAAGGACTTCAAATGGTCTCCTGATTACTCAGTTTATCCCGGATAACCGCAGAATACATGTAAACAACACCACCCCGTGCTCTGCAAAGCCACAGGCTTCAGCAGGCTTGGTCCCTTTGAACCTATGAGTAAGTCTATTCCTTCCTGGGCCTCGTTCCAAGAGTATCCTAAACTCCCATCTTTGCTTATTCACTGTGTTACTCCTAATCAAAGAAATTAAATCACTTTCAGTGCAGACCTATCATGGTCCAGCATTCCTTCCATCCAAGGATACCAAAAGCCCCCTCTCTGGGCAATTAAAGTATATACCTCGAGTACTCACAGGGTCCACCCTCTCACCTAAAATCTCTCAATTGGGAATGTAAAGACCCAAAAGAATGACCATTAGAGTACTCTTAACTCCAACTTACCAAATGTCACCTATCTGAAACCCTCTAGTTTCTTCCATATACACGTCACTGCTGCGATCTACACAACAATATCCCACCAAAATGTAGCTCACTCTTGGGCCTAGTCTATCTACATCCCTTCACTCCATACACCTTTAGATTAGCCGTGCATGCTCATGGGATTCTACCCCAACTGCATCTAGAAGTCCCCCTTTCTTCACTGGATCCTGCACAGCTCCAATAAACTTTAGTGGTCCTTCTGTGCACAGCCCGCACATACCCTGCCAAAAGGCCTCCAAGGAGTTCTTCTCTCAGGTGATCGGTAACCAGGTATGTCCCTTGCTTCTGGACGTAGGGAGCCTTCGCTGTTCTTAGGTGGGTCACTGTCTGGTTCCTTCAACATGGAGTCTCGCAGAGACCGGTCCCTTCCTCGGTCTACGGGGTACTCACCAGCACTAGGAAGCTCTGCATGTGATAACAGCATCAAACAATGAGACCGCCTCCGACAGTCGGAGAAATAAAGAATGGAAGCAGAGTTGGATGAACAATTAAAACTAAAACCAGACACTTTTCTCTCTCACTTTGTTGCGAAGTTTTGACAAGGATGAAGAAATTAACATGTTTTTTACTATACTGGTAACATTTTATGGATGTGTACTTTATCCACCAACAAATCATTCATTTTTTAAAAACTCCAAGGATCACACTGGATCGAAAATACTGGGGTAGTAGTGGTCAGAATTATCCCACCTCATTTTTATAGCAATTTGGTGGAACGTAGCTGCTATACCGTAAAAACTTACTACAGGTGATTTGTGAGGTCACAATGCACGCTGTCATATAAATCACATCCCACTGGATGGTGATGATTTTACAATATTGTAAGACAGATGTTAGGAGCATCAAGAAAAGTTTTGCCCGAGGAGTAGATGTCACTGCCAAAGAAACGGATCAGCTCTATAAGGAGCGTTTTAACCTATGACGTCACTTCTGCCTTATTTGCCCACACAACAGAGAAAATAAAACTAACATTCAATGGTATGAATTTAGATATACATAACTTAAAGATAACAGTAACACAAATAAGAAGTGTGAAAGCACAATAAGTAAGTAGTGCAAACAAGGGTATTCATTGTCAAGTACATGATCAAATTTAACGTGTCCGCTTAATGGATACCTCAAGCCAATTACTCTTTTTTTTTTTAAAGAATCCCATAGTAGTACCACCATATAAAGATGGGTCTAATGAGCATAACTGACTACTAAAATGGAAAAGAAACAGGACCCCCATTAGTCACAGATGACACTATAAACAATTAACACATACAAGGCATTGTATCAATGTTTATACATGTATTTCTTTGATTAATATTTAAGGATTAAATGGTTATAAGAGCTCCACTCAAACCTTAAACATAAACTTAATTAACAAACGGATAAGTGAATTCTGGGAAATCAATAGAAGGAGCACAGCCTCAGGTATTGCTTGGGATGCATTTAAGGCGGGAGCCCGAGGGGAGACACTGAGCTATTCGATTCATAAACAGAAATCCGAGAGGACCAGAGTTGAGGAACTAGTAAGAACATTAGCTAAGGCAGAGGAGGAATTGAATTTGTTAATTCAGCTGAGTATGCCCTTGGAACAGCAATTACTTAAAATTATTTCATTAAAAGCCGAAGCAATAGAAGGTATTGCTAGTAAAACTGCAGCCAACTACCTAGCCAAGAAGGAACAATCTTTCGAGTTGAGCGAGAGAGTTGGACACATCTTGGCAATTCGCACCAGACAGAACTTAGCAGCAGGAGAAATTAAGGATATCTTGGATAGCCAAAGTAATATGGTATACGAGCCAGGGGGCGTAAGGGAGGTTTTTAGGCAATTTTATACAGATCTCTATGGCCTAGAGGATGGTGGCGGGGATGTAGATATAAAGGAATATCTTAACCACAGCTTAGCCCCGAACTTCTCGGAAGAAAAGAAGCTAATTTTAGAATCCCCAATTAACCTAGAGGAGGTGGCCTCAGCACTGGCGAATCTTCCTTCAGGAAAAGCAGCAGACCCGGACCAGATCCCAATTGAATTTTATAAGGTATTTCAAGAGGTGCTTATTGCTAAGATGTTAAATACGGTACTACAGGCCCAGCAGGGGAATTCAATTCCAAGATCATGGGGGGGCTGACGTTATAGTCATCTTAAAGAACGGCAAGGCACCTACAGCACCGGGTTCTTACAGGCCTATCACCTTAATGAATTCGGATGCAAAGGTTTTTTCAATAATTTTAGCCAAAAGATTGTCATGGTCAGTCCCACACAACACGGGTTTATTCCGGGGAAGGGCACCACTCAGCACATTAGGCAGGTAATTACTCTGTTTGATGCCACTGGCGTCCCAGGGGACCCTATCGCAGTTTTATTCCTAGATGCAGAAAAGGTGTTCCACAGGGTCTCTTGGTACTACCTCTGGGCGGTAATGAGATGGTATGGCTTAGGGGAAGGCTATATCCAAGGTGTTCAAGCACTATATAGGGAGCAGACAGCCCGGATTAGGATTAATAGGGGACATACTGCCTTGGTGCAGATTAACAGGGGGACCAGGCAGGGCTGCCCATTGTCACCTTTGTTATTCGCTCTAAATATGGACCCCTTACTGCGAAGGTTAGAAGACAACTTAAGCATTCCCGCTGTAAGCATAAACGGCAAGCAAATTAAAACGCTGGCCTACGCGGACGACGTGGCAATTGTCACTCCCAATCCTGCCCTAGCCATCGGTGAGGTAGAATTGGAGGCTCAGTGATTTGGAGAGTTCTCAGGATATAGGCTCAATAAGAGCTCAATAAGAGCAAGACCCAGATAGTCAAAAACTCTTACACTGTTTGTAATGATTGCCGTGTAGTTAACGCTGCAGTTTATCTGGGGGTTTAGATTTCTGCAGATTTAGATGTGGTAGTAGAACGGAATATGGCACCCCTAATGGCCAAAGTAAGCTCGGACCTAGTGAGAATGAACAATCTCCACTTATCTTTGGTAGGTCGTACAAATATAATTAAAATGGTAATTTTACATAAATTTCTATATTTCAGTACATTTATTTTTTTAGGCCAAATGGTTTAATAGTTTAGAGTTAGTTCTGAATACATTTATCTGGGCACATGGGAAAACAAGGAGGACATATAGGTTTATCACTCTCCCTAGGGCTAGAGGAGGCTGGGGGGCACCGGACTTTACTATGGGGCAGCGGCTCTGCAGCATATGCAGGGTCTGATTGGAGGCGGCGGATTGGATCCTAAAATCACGTCCACTTCTACAGAAGTTTACGCAACTGTTCTCGGTACTGAGACGGAGAACTCTTTTCTTAGCTGCACTGACTACTCCTATTTTAAAAGAACAAGGTTTAAGACAGTCTGGGCCGCCCATAAAATCTGGGCAGCTTTTTTGAAGAAATTTGGCTTGGGGAGGTTCAACAGATATACGCGGTTGTATAAAAACAGATCCCTACCACCAACGATATTTTCAGATTCAGTTATGGCAGATTGAGCAGAAAAGGGGATTGTGAAGATAGGGGACCTGTTGGGCCCAGATGGGATTCTTCAATTTTCGAATCTAGAGGCTAAATTCCACATAAACAGGAGGAGCTTTTTCAAATACCTACAGGTTCGGAGTTTTTTGAGTAGCAGGCAGGGAGGGACTGCAGGGTTTGCCAATAATGGCATCTTGGATTGCATAGAAAGGGGCGGGGAGTGTACAATCCGCAGTTTTTATGCAGCTCTGGTACTGTAAAACCAGATGACCTGGAAAAGCATGGAGCTAAGTGGACTAATAAATTAGATATCGAGATAGGCTGCTTTCAAGATTCTTTAGAGCTAAGGTGCTCAGTACTATGCTCAGCCTCTCTACAAGCTTATACGCTATACTCTCTTTATTTCACCCCGGCAAGAATAGCTCAGTGGGGAGGAACTTCAGGGACCACTTGCGCACGCTGCAATGCACCAGAGGCAGACATCATACACATATTTGCTACCTGCCCACAACTTTATACATTTATTAAAGATATTGAATTCTTTCTTGCCAGCTTGTTAGGGGTTAGTACTACCCTCACCCCACCTTTGACACTACTTGGTGTTTGTACAGACAGTACGTATGGGGAATTCCTATTTGTCGCCATGGCATTTCTGAGACTCTTGATAGCTAGGACTTGGTTGGATAAAATACCACCAGTAATGCAACAGTGGCTGGCAAGCCTCCTGGCTGTCTACAACTTAGAAAAAGGCATATACGCTAGGAAGGGTAGGAGGGCGAGGGGGTTATGGAAGAAAATCTGGGAACCAATATGGATATGGAAGGAGGGTATGTCGGTGAGCTGAATACATGTATTATTATATATCTGGTGACTGGTCGTTAGTTTGTGTTATGTATTAGAACCCGCAAAGAAGTAGTTCTTACTCTTTTTTTCTTTGTATTTTGTGTTTTTTTGCTTCTTATCGACGTTTAGTATTGTTATATTTTACTGTGCTGTGCGGTATGTGAAAAAAATCAATAAAAAATGTAAAAAAAACAAAACTTCAACATAAACTTGTTTCAAAAACATACTAAAAGCAAGTTATATGGCGCACATATTGAAAGTCATAACAAACAACAAATATAAATAAAAAAGATTTAAAAAGCTGTTATTTAACTGACTGCCAAGATATACACGTCACCCAAGTACAAACAAACATGAAAACACAGTGTTCTGAAAAGGTAAATCACAGAAAAACGTATCTTTAAGTTATTTTCTGTAGTTGGTTAGATTAGTGTAGTCAACGGGGCCCTAGACGCGTGTGCTTTGCTTTACTGAGTGTTACTAGAGCCAGTAGTTTATGTGGCCTTTCCTCTAGATTCTTAAGGGAAATGTTATGGGCTACAAAAACACTCTGCCTCCCTCAGGCATTACAGACCTCTGTTTTACTGTGATTTACTTTTGAGTTTTCATGTTTGTTCTTATGTAATGTTATACTGCTCTATATTTGCATAAATACCCGCCTCTGATTTTTTAAAAGTCTAGTGATATCACTAGTCATCTGTAATAAGGAAGTGGCATAGCTACTATACCGTAAAAACTTACTACAGGTGAGTTGCGAGTTCACAATGCCTATCAGAACCAGCAGCGTTGGGAAACGCAGGTCGAAAAGCCGGATTGCGCCTACTATTTAAACTATGAAAGAGAAAATTCGGGTTTTACTCCTTCTGAACAATTTTCACAGAAATTAAACAGTGGCTAGCCGAAAGGAGACATCTATGGTTGCAAGTTTTGGAGCCATACCATCTGTGTCCTCTGAAAGATCAGGAGACCATGATTTGATGTTTTTTCCGGAAAGGGTTGGATGTGTGACCATTAGTTACAATTAATAAAATACAATCTGCTGTACATTACAAGGATTTTGCAAGTCATCTTTAAGTTCTGTGATGTTATAAAAGGAACTTTGCCTTCATTATCGCTCTTCTGTGTGGTCATGGCACATCTTAAAGACTTGCCATAATGTATGGTAGAAGGTACTTCATCCAATATATGATTGCCACTTACTTTTGTTCTATTGCCCCAATGCCAGTCCCACCTGGTTACATACCCATGTCTTCGTACTGTGGCACAGTGTGTTCTCTAAAAAAGACCTCCTGATGAACACTCAACAGGTTTGAAATCGTGATAGGGTATACCCTATTTTAACACAATACCATCTACACTGAAGAAGAGCTTGATAGGTGCTGTGACAACATACCTATTGGGCTGGCTGCCCATTTGTCGATATCGGTAAAGAGTTTGTTGAAATCCTGGAAAACTTCCTCGAAGCCGAAACTGCTGTGAAAAAAGGACCCTCCGGGGCCAAAGCTGAATCCGAAACCTTCGGGCGCTCTACCACCAAAAGGGTAAGCACGGCCTTCGTCACCATCCTCCTCTTCTTCATCCTCATCATGAGCGATGCCCCCGAAGAAGGGATCTCTGTGTTAGACAGCCAAGAAAGAGAGGGTTTGTGTAGTGGCAAACCGCAACAGCAGGCACTGATGCTTTCAAGCAATCTTAAGTCTGATCAGCAAAGGATATATATACATCTCCACCCCACTCACTGTGTGCCAAGCAGAGTTCTCTTCTCGAGCATAGGAAGGCAATCTCGTAGATGTTTTTAATTATTCTGCCCTATCACCAACTACTATAAAGCACAAACGAGTACAAAGAAAGGACTGGGTGCCTAATTCAAGATCAGCACACCAAACTGAATCCTCGCTTACCTGACATTGAAAAACTACAGAGAAAGGTGCAAAGAATCATAAGCAACTGAGCTATTTTTGCTTTTTTTTTTAGCTGTGGTACAATGATGTTTAACATTTACAATTTCCAGTGCATTGGAAATCCCACGGTAAGGGGGACAATTTAATAAATTAACCGGAATAGAAATGAACGCATTACAGAGAACACTGCGGGATCGACTGGCCCTCAAGTGGCTTTGAAGAGATGAGAATACACCTGACCTTATTCCTCCTCCCACCCTCCTTTACTCCCTTCTTGTTGTGCAACTTGGTGACCAAAGAGGCTGCCTGACACTTCATCTTGAGGGTGCCAAGGGGAGACTTAGACACTGCGGGGGCCCTGTCAGGTTAGTTGAGCGAGGGGGTGTTGAACAGCATGCATGAAAGTGTGGGTGGTGTTTGGTCTGAGTGAGCAGGTGGCTGGCCTGCGTGAGCAAGTGGGGTGCTGTTAGTGACATGCACTTGCAGGAGGAGCATGTGAACACTCATCCGTATTATGTGGTGAGGTGTGGCGGCCATGCAGTAAGCGACAACTGTGGTTTAGAGCAAGGAGGGGCGTGGCAGGGTAGCGGTGGGTGGAGGAGAACCAGCGTTCCAGCGTTCCTGGCGCTTAGCTCAGTTCATATGTAAAGGTATATGCCCAGGCAGACTTACAAAACAAGAGACTGGCTATTTTTAAAAAAAACATTATATGAACATAGATCAAGAAATTAGCGCAATGGACTGTAATGATATCAAAAATAATTTTTAATTCAGATATATTAAAAAATGAATAAATACATGTAGATCTGTATATACGATATACACAATAAAAGCTATCGATTCTTAAGAATTATTTTTGATATCATTACAGTCCATTGCGCTAATTTCTTGATCTATGTTCATATAATGTTTTTTTTAAAAATAGCCAGTCTCTTGTTTTGTAAGTCTGCCTGGGCATATACCTTTACATAAAAATTGTTTCCCTGACCCAGGAGTCATATCCTAACCAGGGGGTCCTTGATACCTACATAGCTGAGCTCAGTTCAGGCACAGTAAGTCAAGGGACCTAGGCCCTTGTTTATCAACCAATTAATCACAGAAGCAGAATGGGTAAAACCATTTGATATATGGAGGTCTATAAATAAATCTTTCCCATCTTGACCGAAAGATCATCCACCTGATCCAGGCTGATCTTTGTTTTTAAATTAACAAGGTGTCTTAGCATTAAGTGTTAAGTCCCTAGGTATTAATTCATGCATTGGTGGATAATATTGTCTTCTTTAATAAAGAGTCTGTTATACAGGAGGTGTTGAGTCTGTGAAAAGTTAAGTAAGCTCCCTATTTCACACCACAGGGCTCGACAAATCCACTCGCCCGCTCGCCTTTGCGAGGAAGAATGGATGAGGACGAGTTATTTTTAGGTCCTACTCGCCCTTTCTGGCTAGTGATGCCTTTAAATCTTGTTAACGAACAAGTTACTTACCTTCGGTAACGATATATCTGGAAGAAACAGTAGTTCGTATTAGATTCCTTACCTTAGAATATCCCCAGGCGTCAGACTGGATCCGGAAACTTTTGCGTAGCAGTACCCCTGCGCGTCGGTAGGCGTCGTCTGCTCCGGGATGACGTCGCTGGAGTACTTAGACGCCGCCCTCGTGCGCTGACGTCAGTTCTTATACACAGCTTTTCCACGCCAGAAACGCAGAGCCATGATAAAAACCAACACTGGTGCCATGAAACTAGGGCACTGAAAGGCGATGACCTTAACCCTAGATATCGGTTCGCAGAACAGGGAGGATGGGTGGGGCGGTAAGGGATCTAATACTAACTACTGTTTCTTCCAGATATATCGTTACCGAAGGTAAGTAACTTGTTCATCTGAAAGAAACAGGTTAGTATTAGATTCCTTACCTTAGAATAGATACCCCAGCAATACCAACCCCAGAAAGTCCTGGAGGATCTGGAGGACGGAACGGCCAAAGAAGCCATCCCTCCGGACTTGACTGTCCAGGCAGTAGTGTCTTGCAAAAGTGTGCAGCGAGGTCCACGTAGCTGCCTGACCAATGTCCTGCAAGGGGACTCCCCGACCCAGGGCAGTAGTAGCCGCCGTGGCCCGAGTGGAATGGGCCCTCAGCCCAACAGGAGGTTCCTTCTTAGCCAAGGAGTAGCATGCCTTGATACACAACACGACCCACCGAGAGATGGTCCGCTTGTGTACCGCAAGTCCCTTCTTAGCACCCACTTAACCAACAAAGAGTTGGTCATCCACCCGGAACTGTCGTGTGCGATCCAGATAAAACGAGAGCGCACGTTTTGGTTACAGACGGTGGAGCCGCTCTTCCTCCTTTGAGGGATGCGGAGGCGGAAAGAATGTTGGCAAGGTGATAGACTGCCCGATGTGGAAGGCTGTGACAACATTGGGCAGGAAAGAGGGTCTTGTCCACAGCACAACCTTGTCCGGATGGACAGAAAGGAAAGGAGGTTTGGAAGAAAGAGCCTGGAGCTCACTCACTCTCCTGGCAGAGGTGATGGCAACCAGGAAAGCAGTCTTCAGAGTAAGAAGGCGAAGAGGACAGTTATGAAGTGGCTCAAAGGGAGCGCACATCAGATAGGTAAGAACAAGGTTCAAGTCCCACTGAGGCATCATGAATGGAACAGGGGGAAACATGTGTGAGATACCCTTCAAAAACCTATTTACAATTGGGGACTTGAACAAAGATGGCTGATCAGGTAGCCTTAAAAAGGCTGAAAGGGCAGAAAGTTAGCCCTTGAGAGTGCCCAGAGCAGAGCCCTGCTGGACACGAGAAAGAAGGAAGAGGAGAACCTCCGAAAGAGGGGCAGAGAGAGGATCCACAGCCTTTGCTGTGCACCATGCCACAAATCTGTTCCACCTGCAGGCGTATACCGACTTTGTGGAGGGACGCCTGGCAGCCAGAATCACAGTACAGACTTCATGAGGCAAGTCAAATGGCCTCAACTATCGCCGCTCAATCTCCAAGCATGTAGGTGGAGACTGGACAGGTTCGGGTGGAGGACCGTCCCCTGCTCCTGCGACAGAAAGTCCTCCTGAAGAGGCAAACGAACCAGGGGACCGACAGACATACAGAGTAGCTCGGGATACCAGTACCTTCGTGCCCAGTCCGGAGCCACAAGGATAACTTGAGCCCGGTTGCGCTTGATCTTCTTCAGCACTCTGGGCAGAAGTGGTATAGGCGGAAAGGCGTACAACAGATCGCAACTCCACTCGCGACGAAAAGCGTCTCCGAGCGAGTGCCGCCTTGGAAATTCCAACGCGCAGAACTGATGACATTGTGCGTTCTCTTCTGTGGCGAATAGATCTAACCAAGGCTCTCCTCACTGCAGAAAGAGGCCTTGCGCCACATCCGAGTTGAGACGCCATTTGTGATCAATCATGCACCGTCGGCTGAGTTCGTCCGCCCTGGGGTTCATGGAACCTGCCAGGTGTTGAACCACCAGGGTCACGCCCTGATGTTCCAGCCACTACCAGAGGCGCAGAGCCTCCTGGCAGAGGGTCCATGACCCCACCCGCCCTGTTTGTTGGAGTACCACATGGCGGTGGTGGTGTCCGTGAACACTTGCACTACGCTCCCCGGACAGAGGGGAGTATTGCCTTCAGTGCTAGACGAATCGCCCTCAGCTCCAGAAGGTTGATATGGAGCCAGGACTCCGCCAGAGACCAGAGGCCTCTGATCTCGGCCTCTCCCATGTGGCCTCGCCAAACTAGGAGGGACGCGACAGTCACAACTACGTGCTCCGGTTGGGGTAAGGAGAGGGACCTGCCGCTGACCCAATCGCGGTCCGTGAGCCACCACTGCAGCTGTCTCACAGTGCCCTCCGAGATCAGGACATGGTCTGACAGTTTGCCCTGATGCTGGGCCCACTGAAACTTCAGGTCCCACTGCAGAGCCCGCATCCGCCACCGGGCGTGATGCACCAGAAGGATGCAGGAGGCCATCAGCCTCTTGAAGAAGTTGCAAGCGGTCCCCCGACACGCGGTGGTATTGCTGTGGCATGGCTAGAGGGGTTGTCTCGAAGGGGAGGGAGTAGCCCCTTCGGACGATTTGCAACACTTACCTGTCCGAAGTGACAGTGCGCCAGTGGAAGTGGTGATGGCGAACCCTGCCCCCCACTGGCGTCACATGGGCCTGAAAGCATGGACTAGGAGGCTTTAGAGGCGGATGCTGCGGGGGAAGGTGTGGACTGGACTCGCCGTTGTCCCCGACTGCCGCCACGGCGGTTTCCATGGCCGCCACCGCGTTGGATGTTAGTCTGCGGTGCGTGGCTGGCAGCACGTGTGGGAGCGCCCCTTCCTTGGCCACGAAAGGAGCAAAAGGCACCCGTTTGCTGGCGCGGGCCGAGAGGCCCAAGGACTTGGCCGTAGCCCTGGCGTCCTTAAAGCGCTCAAGCGCATGGTCTGCCTTGTCGCCAAAAAGGCGACGGCCATCGAACGGCATGTCCATAAGAGTTTTCTGGACATCGGCCGAAAATTTGGCGGACCTCAACCAGGCGTTGCGACGAATCGCCACCGTCATTACCATCGCTCTGCCCAGTGAGTCGGTGGTATCGAGCCCACACCGGATAGAAAACCGTGCTGCATCTCGACCCTCCGCAAGGGCTTGGGTGAGTTTAGTCCTGACCTCCGCTGGACATTCTGGCAGCACGTCCGCAACCGTGTCCCACAGAGAGTGGGTGCAGCGTCCCAAGAGGCAAGCGGTGTTGACTGACCGCAGTCCCAAACTCAGGGAGGAGAATACTTTCTTACCGTATTGCTCGTACCTCTTGGATTCCCGATCGGGCGGGGCAGACAGGAATGCGGTCTGGGAGTTGGAGGCCTGGATGACCAGGCTCTTGGGGTTGGGGTGAGTGGACAGGAAGCAAGGGTGCCCGGAGCCGGGCGGTGGCGTCTGGCCACGTTCCTATCTACAGGCTGACCTGTAGCGGGCTTGGACCAAGTGCTTAAAAGAACGTCTGACAAGGCCTCATTAAACGGCAGCAGAGGCTCAGCCGAGCTTGACTGCGGTTTAAGGACCTCAGTTAGGAGGTTAGTCCTCACGGCCGCGATTGGGAGCTCCAGTCCCAAGGCCTTGGCTGCCAACATCAGCACCACACACTGTAGGCAGCCCCCTCCTCCGAAGCCACAGTGGGAGGGGAGACAAAACCAGTGTCTTGCGGGGTGTCCAGCCCACTGGCAGTCCCAAGCTCACCTGTCCAGTCCTGCTGAGACTGATACTCCCGTGCCAGAGGGTCCTCAGACCCCTCCCAATCCCCCTCGTCATCCATCTCCTGGTATGCAGGTTCAAAGGATGGGGCCGGTTCGTGGAAGTAAAAATCTCCACACGACGTTGAAAGCGGCGCCGCTCCGGCGCCGGAACCGAATCGAGGGCAGGATCGGGGACAGCGTCGCCAGGGGCGACACTCTAGGGGCCGGCGCCGGTGAGGTCGACCGGCGACGACCCAGATCCGGAACGGGATCCAGTGAGGGCCTGCAGCGCCTGGAGCGAAGTCGCCGGCGGCGCCGGGGCCAAAGCACCCAACGGCGTCTGAGCCTAAGCACCCGACCCACTAGGCCCCCCAGCCGGGGCCGCTGGGCCCGAAGGCGCCACGGAACCTGGCGGAGGAGGGAGAGACCTCATGGCCATGAGGTAGCGCTCTATCTCCTCCGGCGTCGCGTCATGCCCAGGGACCGGAAGGTATGGGGCAGGCCGAACGCCCGCAACTATCGGAGCCGTGTGGGTGGTGTCACCTGAACCCCTGGCCGCGTCGCGCGAGCGTCGGGGTGGGTCGGAAGAGCGATGACGCCTTTCCGACCTCTCATGCCCCTTACCTGAGGATCTTGATCCCGAAGACCGATGCCGACTCTCGGAGCTACGAGGGCTCCGACCCCGCAACCGGTCCCTCGACCTCCTGTGGGACCGGGACCTCGAACGGCGTGGGGCCGACTGCCGGAGCTCAAGTCGCTTGCGGGACCACTCCCGCCTAGCCTTAGACGTCAGGGCCCGGCAGTCGGAGCAGGTTCGGTCGTCGTGGTCGAGATCTAGACATTGGCGATGGGGGTCGGTAACCGACATCAATCGGCTGGACTTGGAGCAGGGTTTGAACCCGGGCATCCCTACCGGCACCGTCGGGGTCAATCGACTCGAAAAACAGATCAAAAAGATTAAAGTTTAGTCAAAAAATTACTAAATGGTATTACTACTCCGGATCTGCGCTTAGCTGGAGCGGAAAAAAGAAGAACTGACGTCAGCGCGCGAGGGCGGCGACTAAGTAGTTCGGCGACGTCATCCTGGTGCAAACGACGCAGACGACGGACGCGTAGCCGCAGACTACGCCTACCAACGCGCAGGGGTACTGCTACGCAAAAGTTTCCAGATCCAGTCTGACGCCTAGGGATATTCTAAGGTAAGGAATCTAATACTAACCTGTTTCTTTCAGATTTGTCATTTTTGCTCTGTTTTCAGAGACAGAGGTCAAGTACGTTGCAGTTGGGTCGAGGGGATTTTCCAAGTTACTAGACCTGCAGGACTAGTACAATTTTTCAGATTTGTCGAGCCCTGCACCATACAGCTCCACTGGCACACATCCATCTCACACAGCTTCTACAGATCCACTACTGGACACCAGGCAGCCTCTCACCCTTTGAATGTATCCACCATCTTTAACAAGTTTCATCACAAACACACCAAGGATCCAACAAAACGGTCATCGTGCCACTTTGAACACACAATTGCGTATAACACAGAGCATAAACACATCTAGGCAATATGTCATAACAATACCCTAATGCAATAGACCTGGGCCTAAATCCATCGTTTTTTTGCTCACCATGCCATTCCAGTTTGAACCCAGCCATATGCAAATCAGTCTTGACCCTGTGCCCCGTGGGAACAGTCCAACCCGAAGTGCCAAGCCAGGTTCTCCCTGGACTTGAAACAAACATCCTAGGACCGGTTTCGGCCTTTCAGCCCTAATCAGCCAGGAATGCTTGATTCCAGTGGCATGGAGAGCACGGGACTCACGTCTGAGCATACCCGTGCCACTCGGGTGCAATGCAAAAACAACAATTGATGGACTGAATGCAGAATAATGTCATACATTCAACCCAGTAGAGAAATCTGGGCCTAAATCCATTGTTTTTTTGCTCACCATGCCATTTCAGTTTGAACCCAGCCATATACAAACATTCCGTCCATCATCCTGTGTGTTTTGCTGTTCGCCCTATGTGGGAAGGGTATGCCCAGACGTGGGTCCCGTGCTCTCTACGCCACTGGAGTCAAGCTATCCTGGCTGATGACGGCTGATAGCCAGAAACCGGACCTAGGATGCTTGATTCAGGTCCAGGGAAGACATGGCTTGGCAGTTCGGGCTGGACTATTCCCATGAGGCACAGGGTCAAGACTGATTTGCATATGACCATGTCTGAACTGGGTTGGCGTGGTGAGAAAAATAACAATGGTTTAAACCCAGATCTGTGACTGGGGGGTGAATGTTTTGCCATTGTGCAACATTCCGTCCATCATTTTGCATGTTTTGCTGTTCGCCCTGTGTGGGAAGGATATGCCCAGATGTGGGTCCCGTGCTCACTATGCCACTGGAGTCAAGCTGATGACGGCTGATAGCCAGAAACAGGTCCTAGGATGCTTGATTCCGGTCCAGGAAAGACATGGCTTGGTAGTTCGGGCTGGACTGTTACCATGAGGCACAGGGTGAAGACTGATTTGCATATGGCCATGTCTGAACTGGGGTGGCGTGGTGAGCAAAATAATGATGGATTAAACCCAGATCTGTGACTGGGGGAGAATGTTTGACAATGTTCAACATTCCGTCCATAATCTTTTTGTGTTACAGTATGATTTAATGGAAAACCAAAGGTGGTGATGGACGGAGCATTGACAATACAAACACTCACCTCCAGTCAACTGATCTGGGTTTAATCCATCACCGATCTTTAGCTCACTCCGCCACCCCAGTTCAGACATGGCCATATGCAAATCAGTCTGACCCTGCGCCTCATGGGAACAGTCCAGCCCGAACTGCCAGTATGATTTAATGACACAGCTCAAGACACTTACCACAGCACCCGACGTTCATATAGCTCGGCAGGTTAACTAACAAGCTGCTAAAAATAAATCATTCTAAGCCTCAGCCACTAAAACACTGAACCCCTAGAAGAAGTATAAGAACACGGCATACAAGAACCAAGGACCGGGTTTCGATCTTGGCGTGAAGGATGTCCAGTCCGCCGTAATACACCTTCCATAGGATATAATGGAATTGCAATACAGCGGACGGGATATCCATCACATTTCTGGCGGAGTACTCATCCACCAAGATCGTAATCAGGCCTCAAGTCAGCAAGGTAAAGCAAAGCAAAGCTCTAACAATTTTACGACTGAAAAAAGGTAACTAATAACTCTCCAAATTTCAGACAGTCATGTGGCAGACTAGTGGAACTAGCAAACGTAGAGCATACCCATCCTATTGTAGTACTAACATCCCAATAAATTCCCAAAGAACATGATTTTTTTTACATCTAGCTACTATTTTTAAATTAGAAAAGCGCTATCCAACATCATAACTTTACCAACTCTAATAATTAACATGGCCTTTTTAAAGCCATAGCCCAGCAAGGTACATGAAACTAGCAAGTTAATGGTATGTAAACAAGAAAAGCTTCAATGCATATTAGCATATAGGCACTTATTTGCCAATTTCAGAGTTTGGAAATTCCAGCATCTTTGAATGTACATTCTTATAGCACCCTTTTATTATTCGATGCACTATAAATCAAAAATTTGGCACTTATTAGCTGAATGGGAAATCCCTGTATCCACCCAAAAACTTGAACACTAACCAATATAGTTGGTAAGTTCTTCACAAAATGGGCCTGGGCCCTCGATTCAGCCAATGGGTTAATCTACTGTATACAAAACTAATGGCAAGGGTCTGTACTGGACGTTATAAGGTTACACCGCGGGACGCGGCAAGATTGGCCACTCTCACCATTAATATTTGTAATAGCAATGGAACTTTTAGAATGCCATCAGAGATCAGTACTGAAGGGACATGGCATAACAATGGGACAGACAGAACATATAGTGTCATTATATGCAGACGATACATTAGTGTATCTGAGCCACCCGACGCATTCCACCTCAATTTTAATTAAGGCCCTAGAAAAATTTGTGGAAGTCTCTGGCCTGCGAATTAATAAATATAAGTTGCAGCTATACCCAATAGAGAGAGTGTAGGATGGGGAAGTGTCTCAGCATGGTTGGAGCTCCCCTGGGAATTGGAATCTGTTCGATACCTAGGTATAGACATCGTTAGAGAGAATGCCTGTTTCTACGAACAAAATATGGGAAGCATAGTCAAGGGATTGCAAGGTAGTGTACACTTTTGGAATACACTGAAATTGTCACTGATTGGAAAGGCTGCACTGATTAAAATGGTTGTATTGCCTAAGTGCCTCTGTTATGCAGGGGTCCTTCTATGAAATTCTGCATATAATATTCAAGGAACTGGATGTTCTACTAACACAGCTGTTATGGAATGGGAAACGCTGCAGGGTAGGACTGGAGGTAATAAAAAGACAGTGGGAAAGAAGAGGGTTGGAAATCCCAGACTTGGAACTATACTATCTGGCATGAAAACGACAACATACAATATCATGGCTTGATACAGACCCCTCTTGGGAGATGACCCTGCTCACAGGTTCCTATGGCAGACAGCAACTAGGAGCCCTACTCCTGAAAGGAAGGGGAATACAGGGAACATATCCTCCTGTGATAAGATTAATGGCCAGAATATGGGATAGGACAGTAAAAACGATTATTAAAAGAGGGCCCTATGCATCAGACGCAGACACCTGGATCAAACCACAGTTTGCCCAGATAGCGCAGGCAATGACAGTTGAGAAGTGGAAGGAGGGGGGCTGCCTGATGCTCTCAGATCTATATCCAGAGAGCAGGTTCATAACATACCAGAATGCGGTAGAAACATTTAAATTGGGAAGATGGACAATTCCTAAAGATGGCAGCCACGGCCGACAGCTATGGCCGACATTTCCTGAAGCCCCAGATCATTCACAAACATTGATTACCATGAACACAATGGCGGGAGGTCAGAGGTTTGTAACCCACCTTTATAGAGCATTGAGGGAAGATAATCGGGGCAAGAACCTTAAGATTGAGAAGAGGTGGGAAGAGGCCAGCGACCAACCGCTGATGCCGACAAATTGGAAACAAATACATTAAGGAGTCCGTAGAGTATCAATATATGCCAGGTTTATGCATATACAGTATAAATAATATTTTTCACATGACGCATCTTTCACCTAAGCGACTATACACCATAAATACAACGCTACACCCGCAATGTCCCCGGTGTCAGCACATGCAGGTCGATTTTGTGCACATGGTTTGGCACTGCCCCAAAATACAAGAATATTGGACTGAAATTCTAGATCAACTTTTTTTTTTTTAAACTTTATTTTCATCGATTTATCATAAAACAACAGCACATGTACGATCCAATACAGTTATCTTTAGTAAGTACATCATAGATATTGTGTTATCTAGTATAGTTCACATTGTAAAGGATACAGTTACCTCGTAATGTCAGCAATGGATATAATATACAATACGGTATATGACATTTGCTCGTCAACCAACTTGTCCCGTGTTTAAATGCCACTCTCGTGTTTGAATACATCCCGAGAATGGTATGCCATCAGCAATCCAGTAAAAATCTCCCACAACAGAAAGTGCTGTTATGAGAAGAATACCACGGAGCGAAAACCAGTAGTGTTATATAAATCCTCTTCTTGCTCATCAAGGTGTATTCCATATTATCTATCCTATACCCGCGGGTACTATCCCCGAACTAGACTGGGAGGCAGAGGAGTTGCGCAAATTATCAATATATGCCATATATGGCCCCCAGATATTCTTGGGGCGGGCAGTGCTGGACAATAGCCTAGAGTAGATTTTGCTATGTATACTACAATGTGCTAGGCTATTCAACCAGCCTTGCAACGTGAGAGAAACTTTGCTACCCCAGTGTAACGCTATCTCCTGTTTTGCTAAGAGATGGCCAAGGAACCAACGTTTGACTGTTTTGGGAAAATTAATCGTGTAACCCATCAGAGCCACTTCCGGTATAAGAACAAGTGTGAGCCCAAGAATGTCCCCTAGTGTTTTGTGCACCTGTACCCAATAGGAGTGTATGTGTGGGCATGTCCAGGTTAGGTGAGCAAAATCTGCGTGCTGGGCGCCATATTTCCCATATGTGTGTGGCCTATCGGGGTCAATTTTATGCAATTTGGCCGGTGTCATGTAGATTCTTGGGAGAAATTTAAAGTGTAATCATTTATGACAACTATTTAGTGAGACATACTTTGTGACTTTGCAGCAGTCAGTCCACTGGTCGTCTAAAATCGGACGCCCTAAATTGGCCTCCCAATCCGCTCTGACTTTATCATCCACGATAGGGACCAGTGCTATGCATAGCTTATATAGTTTGGAAATTATGTGTGTTCCACTCTTATTCTCAATCAGGAGAGACAGTGGTTTGAAGGAGATGGGCTCCAGCGGGAAGCCACTGATTGTGGCTATTAATACAGAATATAGTCTCTAAATAACGAACTTGTCCATGGCTGTGGCCTCTTGGAAGCGAACTGCCTCAGTAGCCGAGAAGACGTGCCCACCCGGGCACAAATCACCTACCGTGCTAATGTCAAATTTAGTTAGCATACATTGCACCATTCTCTCTCCTGTTATGGGAAGCCAACGAGCATTCGGCAGCGGAAGGGCAGAGGAATATAAAACTGCAGTGCCAGTGTAGCAGATAAGCCTGTTCCAAGCCCAGCTGGTGGTCGAAACCATTTGTATATCTACTGGACTCCTGGGTTCGACCCTGGGCAAAACGGCAGCTAATCTCTCAGGGAGGACGAAGTCAGCCTCTGGGTGCAGAAATAGGATCCTTGCATCTGGGTGGTACCAGGCAAAGGCATAACTGCACTGCGCCACTATATACTATAAATAAAAGTCCGGCACTCCAAATCCTCCTCTATCATACAGTAAGGTGAGTATCTTCCATCGTACGCGTGGTCTCCCGCCTCCCCATACCAGTCAGATAAGGTGGGATCGCAGTGTTCTGAAGAAACTGTGTGAGGGGTACTGGGGTATTTTTTAAAAGATATAAAAATTTGGGTAGGACCATCATCTCAATTATGGAGATTCTGCCTGCCATGGATAAAGGGAGTCATAACCATTTCTCCACCTGAGTCTCAAGTTTCACAACCGCTGCACCGTAATTAAGGCACATAATCTGGTCCTGATCCAAGTGTACATGAATACCCAGATATTTGACAGAATCCGGGCACCATTCCAAAGGGAACTCGCATTCCCAAGGGATCGTACTGCTAGTCAAGGGAAAAATAATCTATTTGAGCCAAATAATACCCAACCCAGAATGTTGCCCAAAGCTAAGGATTTCCGGGATCAGGGGGCTAGGTTCAGTTGTGGTTCTCTAACATAAAGAATAGTATCATCAGCATATAATGAAGCCAAAAGAGGGCCCGTTCGAAATTGTAGTTCATTATGCAGAAGACGTTCCTGAAAACGTCGTATCAGAGGTTCCATGGAAAGAATGAACAGAAGGGGTGACAGAAGACATCCCTGACGTGTACCTCGAGATAGTGTGAAAGGGACAGAAATAGTGCAGTTTATGTGAAACCTTGCCGTAGGCAGACTATAAAGTAAGCCTACAGTAGATATGAAACCCACTGGCATACCCATACCACACATTATGGATAGAAAAAGGACCATTCGAGTGTGTCAAAGGCTTTTTCGGTGTCTAGCAGAATAGCCGCGGCCGGAGTTTCGGGATTAATCCTATGCAATACTGCGAACAAGGTCCGTAAATTTAATACGGTCGAACGATGTGGGACGAAGCCTGATTGCGCTGGGGAGATAATGTACTCCATTAATTGCGACAGTCTGTTGGCTACAATTTTAGCTAATATTTTATCTATATGATCCGCAAAGGAAGGGGCCTTTACCGGGCTTCGGCAAAAGAATAATAACTGCTTCGCTTAACGTAGGAGGCAGAATTTGCTTTTCCAGGGACTCGGCATACACCACGATCAATTTCGGTGCTAGAAGGTCAGAGAAGGCCTTATAGAACTCTTCAGTAAACCAATCTAGTCCAGGGACGGAAGAGCTATGCAGTACTTTAATCGCCCCACGCACCTCAGTCACTGTGATTGGCTCTGCCATGAATTCCTGCATGTTTTTTGTAGGTAGACTAAGGCAATTTCCGAGATAATACTTTTGTGCGGACTCGTCAGAGCTGTGTCTCGATGTGTATAACGTAGTGTAGTAGGATAAGACTTCATCTCTGTTATCTGTGGGAGTCGTGAGCAGCGTCCCGTCGTTGTTACAAATCTCTGTGATATATGGTTTGCTGTAGGGTGGCCTAAGGGTATGAGCCAGTGTACGGCCTAATTCTAGATCAACTTAACAGGGTGACAGGATGGAAGGTAGCCTTTGAAATACGGACCTGTTTTCAGGGCCTGATACCTAGAAATCCAAAACAAAAAAGACTAGCAGATGATTTTTGATACTTGGACTTACAAAATCCAAGAGACGTATAGCTATACACTGGTTAACCCCGCAGGGCCCAACTATAGATAAGTGGAGGACAGACCTTAAGGAATGGGCAATGGCGGAAGAGGACCACATGAGGAAAACTAGAAGGGACGCGGGGTTGCTGGAGGGGCTGCAGGTATGGGGGATGATGATCCAATAGGCAGTATATCAAACTCCACCCAGACAACAAGACCCATCTAAGGGGGAATAACAGGAATTGGAGGATATTCACAGTCAGGAAGTGCGAACCAGTGATAATCAATGGCACACCTAAAGTATACAATAAGACAAATTTGCATGGAGGAAGCATGTATGGGGGGGGCGGGGGGGAGTTGGGAGTTTTGAAATTATGTCCTTTTTACATTCATGTAAAGCAACTGAAAGAAGGACCTTAAACAAGTAGAAAAAAGTTAAACAGTAATAGATGTTGTACAGCATTGCATATTTAGTAAATGCCTGTAAGTGAATGTTGCTTACTCATTGAAACAAAGAAATGTTAAAAACCTAAATATCTTCAAGTTATTTTCAGAAACTAACAACACACGAGAGCCCACAATGAGACACCTCGTCATTTATAAAAATATAATTAGGCACAAAATTGATATGGAAACAAATAGTTCCGTTTCTAACACTAATCAGTCTCCATTTACTAAGCATTCGGAACAAAATGACACCAAGCTCTTAAAAAAGCAGTGGGCCCTAAAACACCAAACTACAAAAATATAGACGCCCTGATCCAGGAGCCCATTACTGTACAATCAAACAAAGAGATCCAAGCAATCAACACTAGACTTGGCTATCATTTATACTGCAAAAAACTACTACTCCTACTAATGCAGGTCAGAATGGTTTCAACTACAACGACTACAACCCAAGCCAGAAAATGTCCATGAAATTGACTAACTAGAAATAAATATCTAGAGCACAGCAGAATGGGCCAAACCAAGACCACGAAGATGCTAGAACGTTCATCTTGATTGTTTATATTTACACCTCCAAGTCAAGTCAAAGATTTATATAGCGCGCTACATACCCGGAGGGTCTCAAGGCGCTTGAAGAAGGGTGGGGAATTACTTGTCGAATGTACAAGTTTTAAGTTGCTTTCTGAATGCCAGGTGGTTCTGAGTGAGACGGAGGGAAAGGATACAGTAGGAAAGAGATTATTTGAGGTGGGCGGTTGTCCGCCTCAAGGAAGAATAAAACTAATTTGTCAGTGAGAAACGTACAGTCACTAAATTAACCTGAGCTAAACCCCCTAGTAGCTGCGGTAGAGAGAAGGCAGGCGTAACACAGGGCAAAGTGGAAAGTATGTATGACGTATTAACACAGTAATAAAGTCAAAACACCAAGCATTAACAATCCCAAACCGAATCAGGCAAAATAGAGTGAAGTCCAATAAGCAAAACAATACCAAAATGACAAAAATTCTTTATGGGTACCTGGAGATATGATTTTTACAATTTTTAAAGAATAATAGTGCCAAAAACCACTAAGCAACAATGATGGTCTATAACGGTAAAAGTCTGCCTAGAACTTCGTGGCAGCTATGCTCTTTTTCCGTCTCACACGTGGAGTGTGCTTTGCATATATTAACACTGGAGGTGACCACGATGCAAACGAGTGTGTTTTGAATCAATCGCTCATTAAAAACACGACGTGCACAGGCAACACGAGGCCAGTGAATGAGACCTCCACAAATCATAAAGACAGCAGATGCTGTCAAACGTGCACGTGTCAGTATGATAATGTCAAGGGCACTTTTTCCCACAATTGCCGCAACAAGATGCATGGTATAGTTCAAACGCAGTTTCTGAAATTAAGTTAAATGTGGATTCTTATTCACTATAACTTATGTTTGTCTCTATATGTTTGTCTTCTATTCCTATTGTTTTTTTTCTCCACCCTGTAATAAGAGGAACACAATTGAGATGTTTCTATGAGCACAATGACGCACTTACACCTTAATAGAGGTATCATAGGAAGATAGGGTGTCTTTTCCTTGCTCCTATTTTTATTCAGGATTTCACACCGCATGGTCCTAACGAAGCGAACGAGGATCCATTAGGGACCTATTTCCTAGCGCGAAACATGCGGACAAACTTTCACACTCACAAACCCACATGGGAACTGAGAGCAGCAGAGTAATACTCTGACCTCTACGATATTTGTTATGAGGTGCTCCACCTCTTCTGTATAATTCTTTTACTCTTACCTCCCGGACTTACGAATAAAAGCTGACCTCCGGGTACCCTTGGGCTAATTTTAATACACCTGCACTAACCCCTTTTAGGCCCACACACCCACATGCACAAGTGCGGCGTCTTCTAAAAAGATTTCCGACAAAGAGCTCTCTTGCGGGCCCGTGGAGGACAGCAGCGCCACCCCCGCGAGGAGCAACTCCCGATCATGAAGCATGACACTCGCAAGTGTGTGTGAGGGCACTAATTTATAAAGGAGAAATTCCCCCACCTGCAGCAATTGGGAACCACATATAGAGCCTATTTTCCTTCTCTTTTTCTCTTCTACGTAACCAAGTTGGTTATGGTTCTTTGTTTAGGAACAGTTACCAACAAGTGATTATAAGTGAGTTCTTAGGAGCAACGGTACTGGACCTATCTTTTTTCTAAAGCTCCCCCCGCCCTTGTAGTGTTTTGTGTCTCTCTTTTATTTACCTATCACTATATGTAACTGTTGGACAGGCCGCGTGGAAGGCCCGCTCCCTCCCGGCATGGCGGGGCCCGGACCCCGGCTCTCCCTGTATACAGGACAAGAACCATCCCGGCAACCCGCTGGGGCAACCCACGACCCGTCCACAACAGAACTCCAGCCCCCGAACACCCCAGTATCGGCTGGCCCGGGCCCCCGTCAGCACCACTGCCCCGGCCCAGCCGCCATCTTTGGACACTAGATAACAAGGCTGCGTGGCCTCGGCTCGACCCCAACCCTGGGCCTGGCCAGGCCCCGACATCGAGGCACCACCATCCACCTAGGGCGTGAAGAGACCACTTGGCAGGTCAATGGGAGAAGGAGTGTCGATGGCTCCCCTCCGCCAGGTGTCGATCGCCCCCGGCCTCCCCGGGCGCTGGCTCCACCCCCCTGCTGGGTGTCTGGACTCCTTCATCCCAGACCTCCCGACCTCCAAGTGCGAGGGTCCGGACATCAAAGGAGACCAGACCTATAACTGGGGCAGCTCCAGAGCCGGAAGGCAGTTGTATCTTGGAGTCGAGAGACACCGTGAGGAACTCATCCTTGAAGGCCTGCTGGCGCTGCCGCGGCCCTTTCTTGTGAACCATCTCCAAAGCCTGCTGGCGCTGCCGCGGCCATCTTCAACGTGAACCATCGTCTTGGCCTGCTGGCGCTGCCGCAGCCTCTCTCGTCGTGCACCATCTTCGTAGCCTGCTGGCCCTGCCGCGGCCCTCCTCGTTGTGAACCATCGTCCTAGCCTGCTGGCGCTGCCGCAGCCCTCCTCGTTGTTAACCATCGTCCTAGCCTGCTGGCGCTGCCGCAGCCCTCCTCGTTGTGAACCATCAACCTAGCCTGCTGGCGCTGCCGCGGCTCATCTTTGCGGACCTCCAAGCTCGAGGATTGTGAGCTTCCCTCTTGCTGCACCTGTACCGGACCGGACCTAAGACTGTCCCGCTACCCCTTTCCCCTACAGCTACTAGAATTGGCAGGATCCTCGTATCCTGGTTCCACTGTATCGTTATCACCTTGCCTCAAGATTCGTATATAAAGTGTGTTGAACTCATCCTTGTGTGGTGTCCATCTGTGGGGGGGGGGGGGTTACTTGTCTGTACGATCGCCGGAGACGGCCCTCACCGGAGGCCTCTACCCCTGCTCTCGGCCGACCCTCCGGGTCCCCATCTAACAGTAACTATAATTTTAACAACTATATCTGTAAGTGATTCACTATTGATATATTGAGGAAAACAATATATATATATATATATATATATATATATATATATATATATATATTAATGTGCTTTTACGTACGCCTGAAAGTCTGAATTTCTAAATTACTGTCTATACTTGCACAAATGGAACTTTATTCAAGACAATCTTATATCTTTTTATTATTTTCCTTTATAAATGTATACCCTTTCTAATTAGGGCTTGATACCAATAATCAAGGATGGTCCTATTCAACCGATGGACATGTACCCCGAAAAAATATATTCAAATCATGGAAATAAATATGAATAACATTTATAAAATCATGATTGCCCATCCAGGGCTTAATAGAAAAATGTTGAGGAACATGTACTTTATGTTTGCATGAATTAGATAATTTTAATAATGAATTGATTTATATCATTGCTATAATTGGGGATCCCAATGAAAAGACAGTTGGAATAATAACTGACATTTAGGATGGTTGGACCTGCAGTTGAATATGAGGTTATACTGTTAAGAAACAATAAGCATTCAAAGATGGCCGACTCAAGAATATACCATTGTAAGTTCTGCTCTTTGTTGATTTCACTGACAGTGAATAGCTTCCTTTTTCTGTTTCCTTTATTTTCAATGGCAGAATGAAATCGAGCCACACCAAGATTGAGTAAGGCGAACATGCAAAAACGCGTCTGTCCGGTGTTTTTAACGTGTTGGCAATAAAATCTAACAAGGATATTCCCGGTGCGCACCTCATTGTTTGTGGTCACTACAAGATTCCTGTTGTGGAATTATATATATATATATATATATATATATATATATATATATATATATTTATTAATTGACTTATAAGTACAATGCCTAAAGGTCTGCATTTCTCACTTACTATTCATACTTGCACATATGGAATTTTATTCAATACAATCATTTATCTTTTTATTATTTTCCTTTATAAATGCATACCCTTTCTATAAAGTTCTGCATCTACATATTGTTTTACTTTACTCCTAAGAAAGAAGGAACGTCTAGCTCCCTCAATGCACCACTCTATGTCTCATCCTATACCTCTCTCAGTATATCCTCTATCTCCACTCTCAAACTCATCCCAAACCTCATTTTACTACTATGATCTCCCAAAGATCCTTTCTTGACTCTTCCCTTCTTTATTCCTCCTTGACTCGCCCCAAACTTTATTTTACTATTATGATCTTTAATAACGCTTTCTAGATTCTTCTCTCCCCTATCCCTCATTTAACTCATCCCAAACCTCATCTAACTAATACGATCTCCCAAATAACACTATATAGACCATTGGTACTCACAAACATTTCCTTGGGGGTCACAAAGTACTGTCAGTGGCATGCCCGATGGCCGCACCTATGCTAGCAAGGCAAGGGTCAGAGTGATGAAAGGAGGGCGTAGGGGGACGTGAAGCAGATGTGTGGTGTGGACTTCTGTCTGTCACCAAGGCTGTATTCTCATGCACCAAGAATTAAAGTCAAAGCATTACCTTCTAATGTAAAACGTGAAAGAGAAAGATTCTCATTTGGTGGCTGAATTGCAAAACTTGAAACCAAAAAATACCTGGCATCAGTCCTGGCTTCTCCACTTGAACAAACTGTGTGATCCTATGCAATTAGTTAATTTCACTTTACCTCCTTTTTCTTCATTACCACATATGAGAGCCCTTTGAAATACACAAGTTCAGGGGGTATGCTGTATAGAAACAGTCTCTTGTGTTTTATTTAATAAACTATAAGGTTCCAATTATATAAGAACAAAGGATACACACAAGGTGCACCGGACTAATGGCTTGACTCTTGGTTCACAGATGGTATTGTTTTCAGAATGGGGGTGGAATGAATGTCTCCAAGATCATGTTTAAAACGATCACTGCTAATGAAGGTCTCTCAATGCACTGATTTAATCTGATCTACTAAGGTAAAACGCTCATGCAGGTTAATATAACACACTTTTTTGAAGTTTGCAAAGAGTTTACCATGTTTTAACATGTTTAGTGCAAGATGTCTTTAAAACTAAAGGTATTCCTAAAGATAAGGTGCCTAGGACACCTTAGTTGCTGTTTTACCGTTACTTTACTTGTAAATAATATATGCCCATTTCACAGCTTTATGGATGATCCTGCTCTGTCAGGTGAACAGAAGCCCAGTGCTGCTGTTTACCAGAGGAACAAAATCAAAGGTCAGGTGGAGTATCTCTGATCTAAACTCTTCCCTCATCTATCTTATTCAACCTAACAGACTCACATGTCCACCGCCTAAAATTAACATCTTATATTTCCCTATACTAATCCACCACTATTACTTTGGGTTCCGGGGTAGCCTGCTACCCACCGAAAAGTGCTTCAACGTCTCGTCAGAGTAAGCGCCATATAAATACATTTACAATATGCTGACTTTTTATACAGTATGATTTAAACCAACAATCAAATGTGACTTGATTTTAAAAATATGTGTTGTCTAAAAACATATACGTTTGTAGATTGAGAGAAATCATAGTCGCCTTTAGTCGAGGTGCAGGAAAGTCGGACCTTCTAACAGTTATTTATTATTGTATTATAGAGATTTGTTAAGCGCACGGCTACCCCCGACGGGGGTGTCAGTTACCACCGCCCCAGCGCAACTACTTGTAGAGTGGCAGTTAACGACCCCCTCTATGTGAGAAGAGGAGGTCGTTCAAGCAATTGTAGGTGTGTGAACACTGGCTTGTCCCACCCTCGGGTGGAGCAGTTACTCCTCACTTCGGAAGACATCCTTTGCACGTTCACACCTGTGAGACGATGCAGTCTGTGCGTGGACTGTTGCTGCCTCTATTGTTGGTGTGTTTGGGGTGGAACCCCTTACATGTAGCTCTGGCGTGCCAGCAGTGTTCCTTTCAACGGTGTATGTAGTTGGTTACAAGTTAACCACACACCCTTTGTATGTGGGAAGGTCAGGTGTGAACGTTAAAAGCAGGAGAGTTGGAGGACCCGTTGGGGTCACTCGCCATTAGGAGTGTTGCATGGGGGCGGGGGTGTATAGCCTCTTACCTCCTTCCCGGGACTCCGAAGAAGCCCCTGAACTGGTCATACACGCTCATGGTGAAAGCAGCGCCCCTCGGGAACTGAAAAGGGTACGGTTTAAGGCCACCGGGGCACCGAAACCAACAGTGCGTCAGCTGAGCCTACCTAACTGTCACGCTGCCGGAAGACAGGCAGAGTCGGACAAATGCCGTAAACTGCCACACTGCCGGAAAACGAGAGGTAACGACTGTCGTTAAATCTCACCCTTGCCCGACCTATGATGATTTGAGTGCAGCCCGAACAGGGGTCAGCCGGTCGACCTCACTATGTCGCCGGAAACGTACTGTTTGAGTTGGACGAGCTTAAAATAATGTATCTTCTGCTGTAAATTTAGCCTCTATGAAATATGTTCCTTGTTCACTGATCCAGAGAAGGAGAGGTCATACATGCCAACATTTCAGAAGAGCAAAGTGGGAGAATTAAAAAAAAAATCGGGAGAATGGGGCATTGAATCGGGTTATGGGCTTTGGAAGTGGCTGCTGCAGGATCGGACATTTGAAACACAAATGCACGTGTTTTTTAAAACTTTCAGATGCACGGAGCGCAATGGCAGGAAGAGAGAGGGTGATGCAAGTGTTGTGCACTGGCCTGGCAGGTTGCTGCCAGTGCATGCACTCCTCCCCCCCCCTCCTGTGTGGCAGCCTGGGCTGTAACAGCTTCCCCGCGCGCACACAGCAGCCCCAGTACTTCACACGTCTTTAAAAGACCATTGCCTTGTTAATGACGCTTTGATGGTTTTTCACCCTGATGGAGCAAGGATTTGCCCATAAAGCGCCTTGCTCGTATGCAAAACCCTTGTCTAAACTGCATAATAATATTAACCTCGTTATTCGTCATTTATAAAGCGTTTTCCCAACACGCGGGTGTCCCCAGGATGCTTGCTTGTTTGTCTTTTCCGTACTAAAACGAAGCTTGCACTGAAAATGGCTGCTTTGCCGAAATTCAGTCTGCGCATGCGTCGGTCATACCCATGTGATGTGACGCACTCGCATTCTGGAGGGATTCTGTGCTCATGCGCATTGATGCTAAATATGGTGTCATGTGCTTATCTAGGTTCCTGATCGATACTGTGACCTTATGCCCCTATTCGGCTATAAAGCCCTTTGTTCCCTATATTGGCATAACCGTTCAAGTACGATTTTCTGTAAAGTCATCTCTGGCCTCACACGAGCACAGCCACAGAGCCACATTCCAGCATGACTCTCTGCTACTTCCTTTGCGACCAATTAGTGCAATGACAGAGCAGCAGTCACTATCTGATACTCCTAGATAACACTCCGAGTTCTTCAACAAGATAAAAACTTAGCAAACCTGGAAATCCCCGCTTGCTATGTTTTGATTAGTAATAGAACTCTAATGAGCAACTGATAGCTGCCACTTCCTAGTGACATCTTTAATTGACGTCTTATGTCCAGCAAACTTGCGTCAAACCCGGCACCTGTCAGGTATAAATATTACCAACATTGCCTTAAGCAATGCGAAGCTGTGAGCTGTTAGCTGTGAGCTACTGTTGCTGATGCCAGCTGCCTGCATGACCCCGTGTTGGTAAAAACTAGCACTCTGTCGCTGCAGCCTGCTATCCTGTGGTGGTGAAGCTACTGATTACCATTATCGCCGCTACAGCGCGACCTATGGTGCAGTACGCTTGAGGAGCCGTGCAGCCGTCCTCTGCGAAGACATCCAGCCCAGCTGCCCGCGGACGCTGTCACCCCTCCTTCCTCGACGCGCTGAGAGAAGCCGCTGCCTTTCTCGTGCAGAGAAATCCAGTCCCGGCGCTTCCGGTTTACCCTCGCGGGTGACTGGGATATCGAGAGAGACCCCTGAAGGAGATACCAATCCTCCATCATTCTATTCAGAGGTATGGTGTTGACTAAACCCTTAGAAGAGAATTCTTGAAACAAACCTTGGCAAAACCAACTTAACTTAAGCTACTTACTTACTCCCCCTTCTCACGTGTTAGGCTTAGGTCAGGCACACTGGGGTAGGCTTAGTTAGAAGCACCAGTTGAGTATGTTAGCCTAATGTATATATGACTGTATATATGTTTTATTACTTTTAAACCATTGTATGGCTAAGAAACCATATCAATGCTTTTACAGTTCTATTTTGCTATTCTTATCTTACTGTACGTACTTTTTATAATAACAGTTATTGCAATTGTGGCAATACATTTCTCTTGTACGAGAAGAAAGACTGTTCAATAAATGTTAACCCTTTATTGATACACGCCCGTCTCTCTATTCTCTACATACTGTGAAAGTAAACTGCACTAGACTGACTGAGTGAAATCTATGTCTATTGTTTCACACGACCCTAGAGATCGACTCTTGATCTGAGGAGCAAAGTTGTCATGTTGCACGGTTGTTGGAAAGCTGAATCCCTTCTTGTCTGTGCCAAGGAAGCTGATCACTTCCTATGCAGAGAAGAAAGTTTCCAGTGACCTCTGAGCTAGTTGGTAACACAACCCAATTAAGTTTAGCATAGTCAGTGGAGGCCTGGAATATAAGCAGTTCCACGTCGATACTACTGTTTATGTTATTCCAATGCGCAGGGCCTAGTGGGAAACTAGGAACTACACTACATGGCGCCCAACGTGTTTTGTCAAAACATTGCACCAGAAAGCAGATACTTGACCGCTTTCTCCGCATTTGGGTCACAGAAAAAATTCTGTCGACTCCCACAGGGGTTCAAGAACAGCCCAGGACTATTCTCAGCTAGGGTAACAGAGTTACTACAAATCTATGATGATGAAGCATTATCTTACGTAGATGATATTTATCTCACAGACGATGACTTGGATACTCACTTGAAAAGGGTGAACACCATTATACTTGGGTTCGCAGCAGAGGGTTACAAATTCAACTTTAAAAAGTCCCGAATTGCCCATCTGACAGTACTATTTTTAGGGTACGAATTATCAAGTGAAGGAAAAAGCCTAGCGGACAACTTCTTAGAGAAGTGCGCTGTACTCCAAGCTCCAAAAACACTGAAGAATTTACAATCCATACTAGGTTTTCTGAATTTCGGAAGAACTTACATCCTAAATTACGCAGAGAGGGTTAAACCTCTCTACGAACTAATGAAACCTGATTTAAAACAAATCAATTGGACTCAAAAACACACAGAAATTTTGAGATCGCTGCAAACAGACATGTTAGCAAAAACAAAATTAGATACGCGTGACAACACGATCGATCTTGTAATCCGAGTCATCCCAGGAAGATGCGGATTCACATACCTAACCTCTAATGAGGGAGAAAAGGTACCAATTTCAATTAAGTCTCACTTGTACACACAAGCAGAAAAAACATTCAGTCGCACAGAAAAAACTGTGAACGCAGTGCAAATCGCATTAGCAAATGAAAGAGAACTAGCACACGGCAAACGGATTAATATCCTTACAGCGGAATCCGCCTTCGAAGCGCTATTCAGCCCAGTAAACCTGCCTACAGTGTCACTGGATCCGAAATGGATACAGTGCATAGATTCTCTAGGAGCGGAAGATGTGAAATACTATTTCGCCCCGCAATTTGAAGAACTGAATGATTTAGAATATGAAGAAGAATATCCTCTGCCAATCGAAATTCTGCCTCTCCCACAATACGCCTGTATAATCTATACAGATAGCTTTGTACAGCATTTTAATGTAGAGAGTAAATCCTACAATGCAGCATGTGCGATCATTAAAGGTCGTTGGCTGTGCGGTAAATTCAGACCGAAAGTAACAAAAACTGAATCTGTAAGAAACTGTTCGGTTCAGAGAACTGAAATCAGATCTTTAAAGATGGCGCTCGAAAATGCAGAACGCGAATTCCCCACACTTATAGTGTGCGATTCTCATTTTTGCGTCAATTCTTACAACAATAAACTGCAGAGTTGGATTGAAAACGACTACAAAGATGACACAGGTGCCACAATAAAGCATAAATTGCTCTGGAACGAGGTAGCTCTTTTACACAAAGAACTACAAAAGACTCATGTGATTCACGCACAGAGTCTTCAACGTGATGGCGTTCACGTTGCAGGGAATTCATTGGCTAATACAGCCACCGCGGAAGCAACTAAACCGGCTTCCGTAGCCACAAAAAAGCGTACAGATAAGTATATAGACGGGGAAACCATGCTGGCAGTAAAAACGACCGTAAAAGGCGACTGTGCAGCACTACCCGTAAACTATCCACTCAATTATGCATACATAATCGATGCAAACTCCGTTCCTTTTGCTCGAATCCCTGGAGTGGGGGATAGAGTAATTCCAAACAGGAGCAGGAGGGGCTTCCTATTACTGGAAGCACACATGGGGTTGGGTCTGAAACACCAAACAATCAAAGCCTCTCTGAAAGAATTACAATCAGAGTACTGGTGGCCAGGAATGAGTATAGATATTCAATGTTTTGCTCAAAAATGTGAAGACTGCAACAGAGATCGCAGTAATGAACAGGCCAGTGTAGTTTCAGGATCCCTTCTAGACAGCATAAGGCGGTCTATCGGCGCAATCAAAGAAGAGAAGCGCGTCCCAGTGTACAACGTTTAAGACGAAATACACTTAAAAAATGAGGCCTCCAGCGCTCGGCTGACGCTAGAACGGTTATAAAAGATTTGCGAGTCCATATCGGCACATACGCAATTACCACGTTCCATTCTGACCAGGGTCCTGCTTTCAGCTCTCGAGCCTATAGGGAGGCCATGGCCAGCATGGGAATTGGGTTGCGGTATTCTTGTCCGTCGCATCCCGAAGGGAATAGTGTGGTAGAAAGAAAAAACCGGGATATAAAGCAATCTATAACAGCGAAGGTATTAGGTTCAGGCGCTGGGTGGGTCAAACATTTAATAAGTGTCCAGACTAGTCTTAACAACATGCCAAGAAATTCTCTAAAAGGTTTCAGCCCATACGAACTATTGTTCGGAATAAGAATGAACGTTCAGGACCTCGATAGTCAGATGTCAGTGGTACAAAAAGAAACAAAGCAGTTTGAAGTAAAAGACCGTTTGGCTGTTTTACAGGAACTGAATGAAACAAGAAAATCATTAAGCAACATAAAGTTAAAGCAACAGCCAAATACCACTGACGAGGCACCACCCGCAACAGCCCCAGCAAGGCCTGTCTGGATTCCAAAGATTGGGGATCTAGTCAGAGAAAAGATCGCGGTTAAGAAGGAATTTGGGCCTTCTTACAGAAAAGCAGTACCTGTCTTAGCAGTCACCGGAACAAGATCAGTTGTGCTACCGCCCCTTGCTGGTAAAAAGGAGAACAGAATCGTGTCCATCGATCTGGTAAAACCACAAGCATGTGGCCTATAATCAACAGTAGGCCCAGTGGACTCCCAAGAAACAACAGAATACCCAAACTTGCAACAATCCAAGAGGTTCAAACTGAAAGACTCATCACATTCGATCAGCCTGCAGTGCACAATGAAGGACTATGCAATAATGCCATGGAACTCGTGCCTCTTGAAACAGAGATTGAAACAGTTCGTCAAGAAACAACACCAGTCTACAATGATGTGGCATCAGAAAGTGCTACCGAGAGACAGATTGAAAGAACAATCCCATCAATTGACAGAACTGCCTCTGGTTATTTCATCAACTTCGACAACTTCTCTGAAGATTTAAAACGATCCCGAAGTGATGCCAGAAACAAAAAAGTCTTTTAAAGAAAAAGCAACGGAACTCTTTCATCAACTGAAGGAAATCTACCTCATTTCCCCTTGGCTAGAGTTCTGGTTCGGTCTAGGTGTATTTTTCCTCCTGCTTTGGCTCATCATGGTACTGTGTTTGGGAAAATTCATTGAAGGAAAATATATTACAATGGACACAGCAAGTCAGAACATCAACCTAGTCCTGAAACCACACAGATCATCCCACGTAAAGAAAAGAGAACTGTCAACAGTAAATGTCACAGCAATTCCAATACCTGGTGGGGTAGTATGGGAGAAAACAGACTATGAGATCTATGGTCCGGTCGAAATCCTGAAGTATCCTCATCAACTAAAGGTTTCCTTAAGTGACTTTGTTACACCTAGTACATTCTCTGATGATTGGGACTTTAACAGTATTAATGACATGATGTCTGATTTAGTAATGTCAGCTAGATTCACAGATCATGATTATTTACAAGGTTCATCTAGTTATGAGCAGTTATTCTGTTACACCCACTATGGGGATCATTACTTGCATAAATCTGCACAGCCTAGAAATGTTTTTATGTATAATCAATGGGAACATTGTTCTACACCACTTAAAAGCAGTTCTAAAGCATTTTTTGAGAAATTCAAATATTTTTCAGGGTTTAACACCAGTGATGCAGAAACGTTTTATTATAAACTGTTAGATAAAACAGGAATGAAGACAATGCTGACAAATTCTAAATTGATATATTCAGAAGCATTTTATGACAAAATGATGACATTTGGTTTTGATTATTGGAAAAATAATATTGAAACGAAATCAATTTGGGGTACAAAAGATTGGCAGGTGCAAGGCATAGAAGCACTATTTAGAACCTGCATGATACCAGAACAAATGTTATTTTTAAATGACACTGTACACCAAACATCTTGTCTTGGCCTAGCCAAGAACAAAGAAATGAAAACACCGTCTATACCAAAGCCAATAGCTGAGAATGCAACTGCAGATAATGAGTTAGACGTGTCAAACATTTTACATTTCAACAGAACACATCCTGATTGGAAAAAGTGGTTAATCTGGCCTACAGACACAAATAGCTGTCAAGATAGATTCCTGAACAAAACACAGGGTTTAAAAATGACCAGATTGGACCCTAGATATTCCCAGAGACAACATCCAGGAATTATAACCACATACAGTGTAGGCAAACTCTGCCTAGAATGGCTAACTACATCCACACTGGCTGAAATTAAGCAACACTTGTCTTTGTTAAAAGATGGTGCTGATTTGCGCGATTTCATTCTTGGACCACGCAAACAGCGTCAAAAGCGTTTCATAGCGACCAGCATCTATGCTGCTTACAACGAGGCTTGGAAAGTAAAGCAAATTGAAACTGCTGAAAAAATACGAGAAATTGATCGTATTAATTTGGAAAAATCACTTTCTGTGGTAGACAATGGGTTAATGACTCTGTCTTCCAGAATATATTCTTTGGACAATATTGTATCCTCTGCCTTTGATGTGATAGACAGGGATTTGCTAATGTTACAACATGGCCAGTCTCAATTACGCTCTATTATAGAACTAGGCTGGACGCTGCAAAATCTTCGTTCAGGCTATGTGCCTTGGCGCTTGATAAACACAACGTCATTATTTTCCATTTTTAACCTTACTGATAAACAGATCAGTTTGGCACAGAAAGGAGCAGACTATACAATCTTGAGCATCGAGAAACTCGAGAGATTATCATTGACAATGTCAGAGAGCCCTGTCATTGAATGGATAATACACGGAATTATCACAATTCCGATAACAACTTTCCGCTTTAAAAAATGCCTTGAATACATACCTGCTGGCCAGTATGAACAATTGGGTAAGGGATATGTTAAATCCGAATGGAAATTACCATACACTCATTCTTGCTATAGTGACAGCGACAAAAATGTATTTCTTAGTGGTGACAACTGTAAACACTCACTAAGCGGTATACTTTTGTGTCAGGGTATTAATTTACACGGAGCATGTGATGGCAATTCAAACAACCTTTCATGCCACCAGCTAGTCACACCTGCAACTCAGATAGAGCCCTTCTTTATGCAACTCGCAAACGGGAGTTACATTCTAAGAACGGATCACAGGTGCTGTGGCCTCGCGCCCGGAAAAAGTTATCTAGTAGAAGTAACGTCCATGGTCAAATGCTGTATGCAAGCATTGTTCCCGAGCGGGCCTCCAGACACAGTGACTCCCCTCTGGCCTCGTCTGAATCTCTATTCTATACGAATTGATACATTAAGCAAAATGAAATCTGTGCTTTTACAGACAACAGTGCCTATAACGTCATCTAAAGAGACGTATGATCTTCTAGTCGCAAGGACGGCTACAGAAGTCCATGACCTTTTATCAACAAATTGCCCCGTGCATTTCGTACAAATGCTCGACCAACTCCTTAACATGTCTAGTGCTACAAGCATCCCAGGCATATTTAAGACAGTCTTTACGGGACTGCTAACACCCTTCCAGGCAATTTTGGGAATCTTTCCTAATTTTGTGCACTCCATCTTTGGTGGTATTCCACTATTTTTTGGACTCATCGCAGGGATTCTATTTTTGACCATCCTGCTACGTTATGGCAAGCCTCGGCTCAGACATAGCTCCCATGGGAATGGAAGAAACAATCCTAGCAATGCGCTACAGGGACAGGATAACTAACGTCCTCGGATTGGCCAGGCTGAGAGATCTAAACATGACCTGGTTCCTTTCATTCAGACCAATATGGCAAAATTGCATTTTACCTGTGCTACGGTGTATGCTTTGCGGCGATGAATGCGTGTTGGACATCTGTCTTTCACTTCCATCAGCAGTACCAATGGACGTCGATACTTTGCTAAGTCCAATAACGGCTCACGCATTGTGTTGTCCCCAGCGGCTACCAATCCTGATGACGGCATTCGTGGAGACTCCTGTACTACAGCCAAGTGGTAACAGTGGAGCGAGTGACAAAAGCAACATCATCCAGGTACAACGTTCTGTGAGCATTGCTGATCCTGTCTTCGATGACAGCAATCATTCTCACACCTGCCAAGTTTCAGCGCTATCTAATTTGGTTGAACTATCACCTGATTTTGTAGACCAATTCTTTGCGAGCCTGTCTGATACGATGTTCTCACCCACAGAGAAACAATAACTTTTGAGAAGCTTTCCGACACACAGCGTTCCCATGAACTCTGAATTCGGCCTTCAGTTTTGATCAACATAAAACTGCCAGGAGCTTTGGTAAACTGATTTTTCTTTGAATTGGACAATTTTTTAATATTGACCCTTTCCTTTTTGGCACGAACAATTCTTTGCTTAACGTAAAAACTATTCTTAGAGAACAGAAGCTTCACACTTCTATTTCTAAACTCATCTAGAGACATAACAACATAACACCAGCCTCTAGCACACATATTATTATAATGCATTTTTATGTGATGATTTATCTCGCATTTCTTCTGTCAGAGATACTTCATGTGTAATTCTTTATGCATAATCGTTCATTGATTTCATATGCAATAATTTTTTGAATGATTACTATGCTTTTAAAAAACGTACAGTACCTAAATTCCATGTATTACAAGTACGCCTATTTCGAATGCATTTATGTATTTTGGGGTGGGCTATGTTACACCATGTTACACATGCATCTAATTGCTTAGTTTTAGTAATTTTGATGGACATGAATTCGTGGAGTGGGTGTCATGTGCTTATCTAGGTTCCTGATCGATACTGTGACCTTATGCCCCTATTCGGCTATAAAGCCCTTTGTTCCCTATATTGGCATAACCGTTCAAGTACGATTTTCTGTAAAGTCATCTCTGGCCTCACACGAGCAGAGCCACAGAGCCACATTCCAGCATGACTCTCTGCTACTTCCTTTGCGACCAATTAGTGCAATGACAGAGCAGCAGTCACTATCTGATACTCCTAGATAACACTCCGAGTTCTTCAACAAGATAAAAACTTAGCAAACCTGGAAATCCCCGCTTGCTATGTTTTGATTAGTAATAGAACTCTAATGAGCAACTGATAGCTGCCACTTCCTAGTGACATCTTTAATTGACGTCTTATGTCCAGCAAACTTGCGTCAAACCCGGCACCTGTCAGGTATAAATATTACCAACATTGCCTTAAGCAATGCGAAGCTGTGAGCTGTTAGCTGTGAGCTACTGTTGCTGATGCCAGCTGCCTGCATGACCCCGTGTTGGTAAAAACTAGCACTCTGTCGCTGCAGCCTGCTATCCTGTGATGGTGAAGCTACTGATTACCATTATCGCCGCTACAGCGCGACCTATGGTGCAGTACGCTTGAGGAGCCGTGCAGCCGTCCTCTGCGAAGACATCCAGCCCAGCTGCCCGCGGACGCTGTCACCCCTCCTTCCTCGACGCGCTGAGAGAAGCCGCTGCCTTTCTCGTGCAGAGAAATCCAGTCCCGGCGCTTCCGGTTTACCCTCGCGGGTGACTGGGATATCGAGAGAGACCCCTGAAGGAGATACCAATCCTCCATCATTCTATTCAGAGGTATGGTGTTGACTAAACCCTTAGAAGAGAATTCTTGAAACAAACCTTGGCAAAACCAACTTAACTTAAGCTACTTACTTACTCCCCCTTCTCACGTGTTAGGCTTAGGTCAGGCACACTGGGGTAGGCTTAGTTAGAAGCACCAGTTGAGTATGTTAGCCTAATGTATATATGACTGTATATATGTTTTATTACTTTTAAACCATTGTATGGCTAAGAAACCATATCAATGCTTTTACAGTTCTATTTTGCTATTCTTATCTTACTGTACGTACTTTTTATAATAACAGTTATTGCAATTGTGGCAATACATTTCTCTTGTACGAGAAGAAAGACTGTTCAATAAATGTTAACCCTTTATTGATACACGCCCGTCTCTCTATTCTCTACATACTGTGAAAGTAAACTGCACTAGACTGACTGAGTGAAATCTATGTCTATTGTTTCACACGACCCTAGAGATCGACTCTTGATCTGAGGAGCAAAGTTGTCATGTTGCACGGTTGTTGGAAAGCTGAATCCCTTATTGTCTGTGCCAAGGAAGCTGATCACTTCCTATGCAGAGAAGAAAGTTTCCAGTGACCTCTGAGCTAGTTGGTAACACAACCCAATTAAGTTTAGCATAGTCAGTGGAGGCCTGGAATATAAGCAGTTCCACGTCGATACTACTGTTTATGTTATTCCAATGCGCAGGGCCTAGTGGGAAACTAGGAACTACACTACAATGGCTGCTTGTCTCTCACCACGCTCTCTGCTTACTGCAGCAGCTTTAGCCTATCTGTCTTTTCGCACTAATCCTTAATGCTATAGTCATTATAAAGTAAGGGTTGGTTAAGTTTTATCTTGGTATACAGTGCGATCATTTTTATGTATGATTTTAATTTGTTTTCGCTTACTTTTCATGTACCGCGTCTTTGTGGGCTGGGGCAATCATGAGCGGAGCCATACTTGAAGCTCTGCTGGGCACCGTCACATGACCGGAGAAAGTTCCAACCGCGCAGAAGCTAAATCTAGCCAGCTGGCTCCTGAAGCACAATGCGCCTGGGAACATCGCTGGGAATACGGAGTCTTACCTTGGAAAAAGCAATACTGTTGCTACCTATTGTGAACTGTCCTGTACTGCTGTATTCTATGCATGGGAACGTGAACCCGGGGGGCGGGTGTGCAAAATTGAATATTAAACATGAGAAAACTGAATTCTAGGAGGTGGTAATGACCGCACCACCTCTCCTGACCAATCACAATATGGGAAACTGTCACTTGCAACATTAGTGGGTGGTCTAAGGGTCCCCAAAATAGTATAATTGCCCTAGTTTAGCTTAGGAAAATTGTCCGACTTGTCCGAGTAGCAGACCTGTCACTGACCCTACGATCTCAATAGGTGCTCATTCTGAAAGTGCTGCGGAGCACTTTGTCCATACTTTCCACAATTCCCTAAGGGGTGGAAAATCCTAAGTGCTGGCGAAGCACTTTGCTGGGGAATTCGAAAATCCAATCGGGGTTTCTGGCGGATTACTTGCAGGAAGGGGTAACGCAGGCGTTGCTGTCCGAAGCTGTGGGTGTTGGTCGTACCCTGGGAGGCCCAGTCCTTGACCTGAACCTGAGGGGTATCCTGTCCTTACTGTCCGTGAGCTGTACCTGCTCGCATTCTGGCATTTCTTTTCTGAGGGTCCCTGTCTTCCCAACTGACCCGTGGCCAGGGTTGGTCTTCGATCTGAACTAGGTAAATATAGATTGTGGGTTTACGTCTCTCTCTCTCTCTCTCTCTCTCTCTCTCTCTCTCTCTTTTATCTGATCTGGTAAAAGCATTCTTACCTGTGTTATTGCTCTATTGCCATTGCAATTATATGTGTCTGAATTTTAGTTGGTTCCTTCTCTCCCCCCATCCTTTAGAAACTCATTGATTTTATAAAACCATAGCATGTTCCCGTTTTTTCCCCTTTCCTTTAGTGGTTTGCAGTGAACTTAGCAAGAATAGCTTAAATACTTAGGTTAAGTACATGTTCTAGGCCTCATCCCCAATCCTACGTTCTAGTATAAAATTGCAGTGACTAGTTTTGTTCTAAAACCTCCTACCTTTAGTCTCCCCATATATCCTAATGGTCATATTTTTGATGCAAAGTTACCTGTTGGTGTTGATTTTAATGTTTGATATATTACTCTGTGTATCGCTTATTATCTTGGCATCTTCTCTTTGAATTCTTATATAAAGTTTCTTTGACTTCATCAGGTGTCTGTGGTCATTTCACAGAATTGTGGAAAGTATATTACTGATTTTAAAGTGTATTGGATGTTAGGCCTGTCTACTATTTTCCCTAATAGCTCCAGGTCCGTCGTAAGAATAGTGCCTGTGGTAAGTCGGGTACATGGTAAGCAGAGGTAAATCCAAACTTGATTACTCTTAGCAGCGCGCAGGAGGAGAAATCCTCACCCGGATCACCCAAACAAATTAGTGTGATGATAAAAAGTATTACCACGCCAAGGGCCCAGTGCGTGTAAAAGAATTGGTAACTCGGGTGACCGGGGGAAAACTGCGCGCTCTAGCAGTAATTTCTGGCAGCCAGAGGATGGTTTGGACTAGTTAGATTAGGTAGACAGGATAGGCATAAACAAACCGTGAATATAAAAACGTGCTGCTGATTTCTACTGTATTTTTCCAAAAAAATTATGAAATGTGTTTTTTATATATATAAATGTACATGATTTTGCATTGCTGCTATAAATATTGCATGTTGAAATTAACCCAGAATTGTTTGTAAATGTTCAGTGTAGTCCGAATCCCCGGGGAAGTATTTTAGCTAACGGTGAGTAGAATCCGGTTAGCTGTTGAAGTCACTAAGTTTGAGGTATTAGTGCAGGGTTAAGGATAACTGGAAGCACTAATTAGGACCTTTGTTTCTGGAGTGAATGATAGCTACGAGTCCATTATAAAACTTTCATTGCGATATCACCTAGTAAGGGTCGCATACGAAAGGAGTAGTAGGGTCTCCGAGGCTTGTCTGGTAAGTAAAATAGTTCGCTGGTGAAATCCTGGCTCAGTACATATCCCCGACTAAGGTGGATGAGTCAGAAGAATAACGGGTTCTATGTTACTAGTGTGAAGGGACAGGCAAAGAAGTCTATCCAGAGTGAATGAAAAGTAGACAGAAGTGGTTTACTAGTAGCGAAAGAAAAGTCTTTTCTCTCTTTAGAACACTCAGACATAGTGGCAAACGTTGTGTGTTGTTGACTAAAACTTGCACTCGCACTTTAGAGAGAGTAAAAAGTTTCCGTTACCTTGTGAAGGAGGGAGTCAGTCGGAGAGCTGCTCTGACGTCACTCCGTGCCGCGCTGGTATTGGTCAAGACAGCGGGTGGATAGTGGAGCTGAATTTGTAAAGGAGGGGTGAGTGCCGAAGCGTGAGACTCTGTCTTGCGAAAAGGCCGCGCACCCATTGGTTAACCGTGTTTGTATTCTCTGAACTGATTGGGTGGTGCGAAATAAAATTCGCGCTAGCATTGGAAGCACAAAGGTAAACAAAATTAATCAAGCCGAGCTAGAAGCGAGTCTGGAGAGTTGTATGTGGTATCCAGACTTCATACCGAATCCAAAGTACCTAGGATTTCATAAGGATCAGATTATACGAGGTAGACCGCACATGATGTATGGAATAAAGAGAAAATTGTCATTCTCCGATAAAGTAAAGAATTTTTTCAAAACTGACAAGCCCATTAGAACGAGGGAAGGCGTACTCATTCCCCCGCCAAATACCCCTGCCTCTTTCATGTTGTTTGATAAAGGGTATCACACTTGTGTCTGGCTAGAAAATTGGGCAAAGTATACTGTAGATGACGGAGTCCTAGCATTCCCTGTTGAAGGTACATTTAATGGTCGGATCCTGTTTAACTTAAGGACCCGCATGAACGAATTACACCCTAGACCTAGGTTGACCCAGTACGAAGCTTTGGAGGAATGGGAGATTGAGGCTGCAGAGCGAGATAAACCCCGAATGGATAAAGGAGTGAGTAAGTGGTATCCCAACGCCAACCAAAGAGCAGAAAATGAAACAGTGGAGGCAGTCTATGTTAACTGAAGGGCTATTCCCCATGATGGGGGTATTAGAGGAGAAAAGAGGAAAAAGTAAAGAAAAGACCCATCACCTAGCACCTATGGGGGACATAGAAGATGAACACCTGGAAGACTTGTTAATGAAGGATCCACCTCCCTATGTAGCAGAATCAGATTCGGTGCATTCTCAAAATTCTGTTACCAATTACCCCCGAAGTAGGAGGGAAAGTGATTCAGACGGGACAGCTACAGGCAGTAAATATAGTGGAAGGGATGGGTTTTGCAGACCTAAGTCCACAGTCCCGAATTATCAGCCATTCGGGGAAAGTCCCCCTCGATTGGTTGCCCCGACTGCCCCGAGTATTTATCCGTCCTTAGTACCCCAGGTATTGCATGGCAATTCTGCTGAAAGGGGGTTGCAGGAAAAAGAGAGAGAAGCCCTGACTAAACAGCGAGAGGAATTAGTCAGAACCATTGCACAGATGCATCCCCATCCTGATTCCTTGACCATTCCGGTAACTATTGGTCCTGCTATCCCAATGTATAAAAATGACTTGACTAGTCCCCTTCCTCCTGTTATCACCCCAATACTGCCTACTCCTAGCTTCCAGACCCCGAGGAAGGAAGTATTAATAGAGGAGGATCAGGAAAGTGAATGTGAATCTGGAAGTTTGATGGATCTGCCCATAAGGGAGTCAAGGGCCAGTGTAGTAGGGACAAGAAGTCAGCCCAGACAAAAGGAAGTGGTGATTGAAAGTGCAACTGGAATTAGGAACGCCTCTTTAGTTTCCCCTGAAGAATTAGACAGATGGACAAAGGAGGTAGAGAAGGAGACCACTCCCCAACCTAAAGCATTGGAAATATATAAATTAAGAATAGAAATAGAAGAAATGATGGCTGGGAACGTGGGAGTTGAGCGCCTGAGCTCGTATAATGAAGAAGAGTTACTATTCATCAGTAAAAATCTTACCCGGAGTGCTAGAGTGCTCCATGAAAAGATAATGGATGCCGCCACAGAAATGGGAGTTGATGTTAGTCGCTCCAAAATTCTTCAGAAACCTTACAGAGTAGACTTCTCAGACAAGGATTTAGAAAGCCTGAATGTGATGGGAAAACAGATCCAAGTAAGAGAATTGTTGAAAATCTTGCAGAAATGGGGCGAAGTGGGGAAATGGAGAACCAGGTGGGCAAAGAAAAAGGAAGGCAGCAGGGCTGGGTCCGTAACTTCAGAATTCGTATTGAAGGAAGTAACCCCAACAGAAAAATTGTGCCCCATGAGAGAGGTCCCGGGAGGGAAATATGTCCATGTCCCTTGGTCCAGACAAGACATTGTGTCATTTACAAACGACTTCCCGAAATTACGTGAGAAACCAGTTGACTGGTACAGACAGGTAGAACGTTTCATAAAAGTTCAGAAATGTCTGCTGAAAGACCTGGATGGGTTTTTCGACATTGTGGTCCCTGTAGATCTGTGGACCGAATGTAAGATAGAAATTGATTGGCCTAATGATGAATATCCCAGAGATGAGAAAACGGGGGCCCCTTCACCGGATGTAATGAGGAAATATGACCAGGTCATCCAGTACCTTAAGAAAAAGGTGCCAGCAAAGGAGACAGATTGGACCCGTATAGATAGAACCACCCAAGAACGTGATGAAACGGTGCATTCATTTTACGAAAGGTTACTGCAGGTATTCAAAACTTACAGTGGTATTGATAACGTAGACATGAAAGACATGACCCATTTCAGTTACAGATTTGTGCTAGGATTGAGGCCTGAAATATCACAATGGATTCGAGATAACAAAATCAGTTGGCAGGGAAAACCCATAGATGATGTCCTGAAGTATGCAAAATACTGCGAAGATGAAATCGAAAATAAAAAGAAAGCCCTCAAGGAGAAAGTGATGTGGGCACAGGTAAAATTAGCTGAACAGCAAGAAAAACAGTTAAGTAAAATGACTTCTGATAATAGTGTTCCGAATACCAATTCTGGGGGGGGGAGGAAAGCCCAGACCTAAAATGAGTCGTGAAGAGGCCATGAAAAAGTTTCCGTGCCATGGGTGCGGCCAGATGGGGCATTGGAGAGACGAGTGTCCACACCTACAGGCCGGTAATGCCCCTGTAAATGGTTTAAATCCACAGGTGCCGAAAGAGGGGACAAGAAAAACCCAGCAACAGGTAAAATTACCTCCAGTACCCCGCGCTCCTAGACAGAATTTGAAGAGTCAGGGTCAGCAGAATGAGAGGGCGGAAGTATGGGAGGTTGAGAGTGAAAGAAATGCAGTCATTCCACAGTACTTGCTAAATGATACCTTCCTTTGTGAAGATCAAGATTGACGGGGCCTGAGAGGGGAGGATGAGGAGTGCGTACTTGGCGCCTCCTTACCGGTAGACCAGACTGGACCATACATTGAAGAAAAGGTTGAAGGCAAAGACGTCACCTTCCTGTTGGACACTGGTGCTACCCGATCTACTGTAAGAACAGTGGATGTTCCTAACCTACCCCTCTCGGGAGAAGCAATCCAAGTAGTGGGCGTCTCAAATCAGATAATAAGTACCCCTGTAACTGAACCAATGGAGATTTCCATAGGAAATTTCAAGGAAATGCACAGATTTGTGGTCTGTGATTCCAGTCCTGTAAACCTACTGGGACGTGATTTGTTGTGCAAGATGCGTTGTACCATTTTCTGCACACCAAATGGCGTCGAAATTCAGACCCCCGATGAAGATGGCCTGTACAAACTGATGTTAGTCAGACAAGATGCTGATATCAAGCCTTTGACAATTGAGGATTTACCTGAGGAACTCCAGCTAAGAGTAGTACCAGAAGTGTGGGATTTCACGGGAAAAGATGTAGGCCTGATGGCAAATGTGGACCCAGTTAAAATAGCAATAAAAACAAATGCTGTATACCCCAAAACCAGACAGTACAAAATGAGTGCAGAAGTGAAGGCAGGAGTAGCGACTGAAATCACGAGGCTGCTAGAAGCAGAAATAATAGAAGAAGTGTTGAGCAGCCCCTGTAATTCGCCTATCATTGGGATCAAAAAGCCTAGTGGGAAGTACCGAGTGGTGCAAGATTTGCGCAAGGTAAACCAAATTGTTGTGCCTTGCTGTCCTATCGTACCCAACCCTGCAGTGATACTCTACCAGATTCCCTGGAACGCTGAATGGTTCACTGTCATCGATCTGTGCCACGCATTCTTTTCCATCCCATTGCATCCAGAAAGCAAATTCCTTTTCAGTTTTGAATTTGACAGTCATATCTATGTCTGGAATCGTGTCCCCCAGGGGTACACCGAAAGTCCATCGATTTTCAACCAGATACTGAAAAAGTGCCTTGAATCCCTAGTGCTGCCGAGAGAGTCTGTTTTGGTGCAGTACATAGATGACCTGTTAGTGGCATCTAAAACCCAGTCTGACTGTGTCACTGACACAATTGCCTTGCTGAATCACCTAGGAAAAGGAGGACATAAAGTGTCGCCTGACAAATTACAATTCTGTAAAAACTCAGTAAAATATCTGGGGCACCAGATAGAAAAAGGAATCAGGAAGGTCACTACCGAAAGGATCAAAATAATTAAAGCAATGGAACTGCCCACCACCCAGAAAGAGGTGAGAATGTTCTTGGGAGTTGTGGGTTACTGCAGGCAATGGATTGTAGGATTTGCGGCTCTAGCCCGACCCCTGATAAATATGACAAAGAAAGGAGTGGAAGACCCCGTCCACTGGGACAGTGAGAGCATGAATGCTTGGGTAACTCTGAGAAACTGTCTATGTACCGCACCTGCATTGGGTATGCCTGAGTACACTAAACCCTTTGAACTGTTCTGTGACACCAGAGAAAATTGTGCTCTTTCAGTCCTGACCCAGGAGCACGGATCAGTCAGACGACCAGTAGCCTACTTTTCGGCCACCCTAGATCCAGTGGCCGCTGGATTGCCTGGATGCTTGAAAGCCGTTGCTGCTACTTGCGTCAGTCTGGAACAGAGTGAGAGCATTGTCATGGGACATCCCGTCACTGTCTATGTTCCTCATTCTGTTGTCATCCTACTGACTAGAACTAAGACCCAGTACCTCACACCTAGTCGGCTGACTAAGTATGAGAGAATTTTGATTGGTGCTGAAAATGTAACTATTTCCCGGTGCAATGTCCTAAATCCTGCGACACTGTTACCTGTTCCTCTGGATGCAGAATCTGATGAGGACGGGGAACATAATTGCATCGATCTGACTGAATATAGCACCAAGCCTCGTCCAGACATTCGTGAAATAGCACTACGTGACGGGGATAAAACAATGTTTGTGGATGGCTCGTGTTTGAGACATGAGAGTGGGAGTCTGAGTGCTGCCTATGCTGTGGTTACACTGACAGGAGTCGTCGAGGCATCTTACATGCGCGAGGTGAAATCTGCACAAGTGGCAGAGCTCATCGCGTTAACTCGAGCATGTAAGAGGGGAAAAAACAAAAGAATTACTGTTTACACAGACAGTCAGTACTGTTTCGGGGTTGTTCATGACTTCGGCCAATTGTGGTTACAAAGAGAATTCATGACTTCCTCTGGCACACCTATCCGAAATGGGAAAGTAGTGCATGACTTACTGGAAGCTATCCAATTACCCAAAGAATTGGCTGTGGTCAAGTGTGCGGCTCACAGATCTGGAAATGATGATGTGACTGCCGGTAATAGGTACGCTGACCAAATTGCACAGTTTTGTGCCCGACACCAGATGTCCCTGCAAATTGCCCTGTGGGATGGAACCAGCTGCCAACTTATGTTGTTTGATAATGTGTCAACGTGGGACGAATTAAAAGAGTTGCAACAAGCCACAGACAGGCAAGAAAAGGGCAGGTGGGCCGCAAATGGATGCGAGTTGAGAGAAGATGGTGTGGTGGTAAATCCGGCTGGGGTGCCTGTACTGCCTGATAGCTTGATCGACCCCATGGTCAGAATGATACATGAGCCAACACATATGGGAAGAGACGCGATGTGTCGGGTGTTTGAACAAGTGTTCTGTAATTCAAAGTTCAGGGACCAGGCGGAAAGGCTTTGCCAGAGGTGCCTAGTGTGTCAGCAATTCAATGCAGGAAAGAAGACAGTAGTGAAACAGAGTACTATTGGAAAGGCAGTAGGTCCCTTCGTTAGAATGCAGGCAGACTTCATAACCATGCCCAGATGCAAAGGATATAGATATGTCTTAGTCATAGTATGTCTATTCTCCAGGTGGGTGGAAGCATATCCAGCTAAGAAAAATGACGCTATCACCACAGCCAAATTATTGCTCAGGGAGTTGATACCTAGGTATGGGATCCCAGAGACGATCGAAACGGACCAAGGTGGGCATTTTGCCAACGATGTCCTATTGGAACTCTGTAAAGCATTCAAAATGAAGCAAAGATTGCACTGTGCCTACCACCCAGAGGCTTCTGGGGTAGTGGAACAAATAAATGGCACTCTGAAGTCCAGACTGGGAAAAATGTGTGATTCCACAAAAATGAACTGGATAGAAGCTTTACCCCTGGTGCTGATGAGTTTGAGAAGTATCGCGAATCGAAAGACTGGCCTAAGTCCCCATGAAGTGTTGATGGGAAGAGTGATGCGCCAGGCATGGGTACCCGGAAACAAACTGCTAAGCATTTCTGATGATATGGTGCTAGAATACTGCAAGCAGCTGGGTGACCAAGTGCGTTCTCTCTCTCAGCAGATTGGAGAGACAGAAGACGAGTGGCCAAAGACTCCAGCACACAATCTGCAGCCAGGAGACTGGGTGGTGTTAAAGAAACACACCCGGAGCAGTTGCCTGAAGCCAAGGTGGGGAAAGCGACGACAAGTGATCCTCGTCACTACCACTGCTGTGAAGTGCGCTGGTGTACCGAAGTGGATCCACGCCAGCCACACAAAGCGGGTATCTGGAGAAAACGCGACTGGAGCTGAAGGCAGCACAGCTGAAGAGACTTCCGAGGAAGAAAGTCCGGAGCTAGCTGACATCGAACTGCCGAGCACAAGTCGAGACGTTGAATGGTATCCCGCCGACGAACCAGTTCATGATCCAATACGAACCAGGAAATATTCCTACTTAGACAGTGAGTGGGATAGTCCAGGTGAGTCAGAAATAGAAGAAGAAGGTCAGGTCAACGAAAGCCACAACGAACCTGATCAGGACATAGGTCAAGTAGGGGCAGATCAAGATCTCGAGACTCCTCCTGAAACTCAGGAGCCGAGAAAGGGACAGTTAGAAATTAGAGCTGACGTTCATGCAGAAGAAAACGAAGAGATCGAAGAGCATGAACAGGAACAGATAGAACTAGATCAAAGTGCTCAGACAACGGAAACAACAGTAACCAGAAATAAAAAGAAAGTGCGATTTGAATCTGAGCAGGGACAGATTAGCGACCAGGCAGAAGAAATAGACGAAAGACCTGGAACTAGTCAGACAGGCAGGGAAACAGAAGTGCCACATCAAAAAGTGAAAAGAGTGCACGAAGAAGGCGAAGTCTCCTCAACCACTGGGAGGCACGGAGGAAGAAGTGCACCCCGATACGTCAAGAGACTAAGGCTCAGACTAAAGACAGTCGAAGAAAACGATAAAGACCGAAAAAGGGCTCAAAGTGAAAGGAATGCAGCCCAAGGCAAATCGCTGAGAAAGAGCGACAGAATAAAGAAACAGAACCGACTGTATCGGAGCCCTGAGTGGACGTACTTTGTGTTGGAGGAGATTGACGAGCCACACCACAGTGGCAACAGTGACAACGAGTCTATTGCTGATCGGAGTTCGGACGAAGACCCTCCGTGAGAGAACCCCTGAAGTGAGCCTTTGGTACAAAGGAACGAAGAGGGGTAGCAAAAGCCACCTGTAAGCTAAAAATGTCTGATCCGAGTGTCTCTGGGAGATCCCGGTGTGGGTGTCTCAAAACCTGTTGTAAGATATGCTTGTGTAGTGTAGCTATGCTAATAGTAATGTGGATAGGACTAACAGTTTTTCTACCCTTTATGATAAGTAGAGATCCAAACTTGTCCCCTACTGAACCCGAAGCAGTAGATGTAGGGGTTGTACAGACTGCAGAAACACCACGAAGACTAGAAAGACGCGACAAAAGAGTAGGACTGACACACACACGACCTAAATTAGAAGCCCCAGATGAGGATGGACTACATTTTCACAAAATGAAGAACAGGACGCATCTAAATGTTTTTGCTAACTTGTTAGTGCATTATGTAGAAGCCATGGAAATAGAGGACTGTTATGTCTGCATGAAGCTACCAACCTCAGTGGCTGAAGGCGTGACATACCACCATCTACCTTTGACCTATGGAATCTCCTGTAGTATATTAGCTAGCTTGTTCTATAGAAGCACCTTGCAGTACTATTATTCAAACGATGACGTAGTATTTTCTGAACTTCCTGTTAGAGGACATTTGAACCGTGTACATACTACAAGTGACGTGACCCGCTATATGGGAGAATATTTCCTGACTATAGGTAACATAGACTTAGATCAAGCAAGAGAAGACAATCTGACCTGTTCACTACAAGAGCAGGAAAAGATGTTTATAAAGATGGCAGACAGAAGGAGAGAAAAGTTTCAGAAGAAGGCAAATGACGAGAAGGATAGAATCCCTAGGTGGGCTGAGCACATGGATAACACCTCAGAAGGCGAAGCCAGTCCTGCCTTGTTGCTGGATTTTGAAAGAAAGGGGAAACTTTGTATCCATAGGGAAAAGACAGAGTACTATAACAATGTATTCATCGGTTCCAGCGAGTGTGAACATAATTATAAAATAATTGGAGGTTGGGGTTTCAAAAATGGGTCAGAACCTGTGTTCCCCGGAATATATTATATATGTGGGAACAAGGCTTATTTCAAATTGCCGGATCACTGGTATGGAAGCTGCTACTTTGGCATTGTTTTCCCGAAAATATACCATGTGAATAATGCAGCTGGAAGCGATGATGAAACTAATGGCTTAGTGCGTAGTAGGCGCGAAAGTGTAGGTGAAATTGTAGGTGATATTTTTAGTGCACTGATACCTGGAATGGGGGTAGTTCTGAACACCCACAGAATCTGCAAATTGTCTACAGTAGTGGACCGGTTATCAACGGACACTGCTGCTGGTTTCCTGCTGGTCAATACTGAAATGGTTGCGATCAGATCAATGGTTTTACAAAACCGTCTTGCCCTTGACACCCTATTAGCAAAAGAGGGCGGAGTCTGTAGAATGCTGAAAGCGCAACATTGTTGCACCTACATTCCTGATAAAAGTATCGAATTAAAACAATATGTGAAGAACATAACTAATTTGGAAAGGGAACTCAAACCATTGGAGGTTGACAGTGCCTGGACGAGACTGACTGGAGGTCTCTCCTCTATAGGTAGTTGGTTTACTAACTTAGGTAGGAATATTTTGTGGAAAATACTGATGCCAATAGTTATAATAGGTGTGATTGTATTGATCATTTTTATCTGCTGCAAATGTCAAAAATGCAAGAAGAAATATATAGTAAAACCGAGGGGGGTGAAAAGAAATATTGATGATTTAGAATTAGAAGAGTTGAAGAGCGCAATTTACAAAAAGGCGAAAAATGACCACTCTCATAGAGAAGCTGCAAGAAAACTCAACGACAAATTTGTTGAAATTCGGATGAGTGATGTGGATGAATGAGAAAAGTTGGCATCTGTTTCCTTCATGTAGTGATGATAGTAAATATCATCAAAGAGGGGATTGATGGAGCAAGGATTTGCCCATAAAGCGCCTTGCTCGTATGCAAAACCCTTGTCTAAACTGCATAATAATATTAACCTCGTTATTCGTCATTTATAAAGCGTTTTCCCAACACGCGGGTGTCCCCAGGATGCTTGCTTGTTTGTCTTTTCCGTACTAAAACGAAGCTTGCACTGAAAATGGCTGCTTTGCCGAAATTCAGTCTGCGCATGCGTCGGTCATACCCATGTGATGTGACGCACTCGCATTCTGGAGGGATTCTGTGCTCATGCGCATTGATGCTAAATATGGCTGCTTGTCTCTCACCACGCTCTCTGCTTACTGCAGCAGCTTTAGCCTATCTGTCTTTTCGCACTAATCCTTAATGCTATAGTCATTATAAAGTAAGGGTTGGTTAAGTTTTATCTTGGTATACAGTGCGATCATTTTTATGTATGATTTTAATTTGTTTTCGCTTACTTTTCATGTACCGCGTCTTTGTGGGCTGGGGCAATCATGAGCGGAGCCATACTTGAAGCTCTGCTGGGCACCGTCACATGACCGGAGAAAGTTCCAACCGCGCAGAAGCTAAATCTAGCCAGCTGGCTCCTGAAGCACAATGCGCCTGGGAACATCGCTGGGAATACGGAGTCTTACCTTGGAAAAAGCAATACTGTTGCTACCTATTGTGAACTGTCCTGTACTGCTGTATTCTATGCATGGGAACGTGAACCCGGGGGGCGGGTGTGCAAAATTGAATATTAAACATGAGAAAACTGAATTCTAGGAGGTGGTAATGACCGCACCACCTCTCCTGACCAATCACAATATGGGAAACTGTCACTTGCAACATTAGTGGGTGGTCTAAGGGTCCCCAAAATAGTATAATTGCCCTAGTTTAGCTTAGGAAAATTGTCCGACTTGTCCGAGTAGCAGACCTGTCACTGACCCTACGATCTCAATAGGTGCTCATTCTGAAAGTGCTGCGGAGCACTTTGTCCATACTTTCCACAATTCCCTAAGGGGTGGAAAATCCTAAGTGCTGGCGAAGCACTTTGCTGGGGAATTCGAAAATCCAATCGGGGTTTCTGGCGGATTACTTGCAGGAAGGGGTAACGCAGGCGTTGCTGTCCGAAGCTGTGGGTGTTGGTCGTACCCTGGGAGGCCCAGTCCTTGACCTGAACCTGAGGGGTATCCTGTCCTTACTGTCCGTGAGCTGTACCTGCTCGCATTCTGGCATTTCTTTTCTGAGGGTCCCTGTCCCCGTCTTCCCAACTGACCCGTGGCCAGGGTTGGTCTTCGATCTGAACTAGGTAAATATAGATTGTGGGTTTACGTCTCTCTCTCTCTCTCTCTCTCTCTTTTATCTGATCTGGTAAAAGCATTCTTACCTGTGTTATTGCTCTATTGCCATTGCAATTATATGTGTCTGAATTTTAGTTGGTTCCTTCTCTCCCCCCATCCTTTAGAAACTCATTGATTTTATAAAACCATAGCATGTTCCCGTTTTTTCCCCTTTCCTTTAGTGGTTTGCAGTGAACTTAGCAAGAATAGCTTAAATACTTAGGTTAAGTACATGTTCTAGGCCTCATCCCCAATCCTACGTTCTAGTATAAAATTGCAGTGACTAGTTTTGTTCTAAAACCTCCTACCTTTAGTCTCCCCATATATCCTAATGGTCATATTTTTGATGCAAAGTTACCTGTTGGTGTTGATTTTAATGTTTGATATATTACTCTGTGTATCGCTTATTATCTTGGCATCTTCTCTTTGAATTCTTATATAAAGTTTCTTTGACTTCATCAGGTGTCTGTGGTCATTTCACAGAATTGTGGAAAGTATATTACTGATTTTAAAGTGTATTGGATGTTAGGCCTGTCTACTATTTTCCCTAATAGCTCCAGGTCCGTCGTAAGAATAGTGCCTGTGGTAAGTCGGGTACATGGTAAGCAGAGGTAAATCCAAACTTGATTACTCTTAGCAGCGCGCAGGAGGAGAAATCCTCACCCGGATCACCCAAACAAATTAGTGTGATGATAAAAAGTATTACCACGCCAAGGGCCCAGTGCGTGTAAAAGAATTGGTAACTCGGGTGACCGGGGGAAAACTGCGCGCTCTAGCAACCCCTTCTAGAGCCCCTGCATCGCCACTCTGAATATTGCTGGAAGAATTAGCACCTTACACAATACCAAACCCTGTCAGCTAAAACCCCCGAGGAATCGGGTTTTTGCTTGCAGGAATCGGGAGGCGGGAGACTAACCTTGAAATCGGTAGTCTCACGCCTGAATCGGGAGGGTTGGCATGTCTGAGAGGTAGGTAGCCTGAAGGACCTAACCCATTTACACCCCTTAAGAAAATGCTACTTTGAGCCACAACAATAATAGGATATTGTGATGCAGATGTAAGCAGCACCGCCACCCTTCAAAAAATATTTTAATACGTAGGTGTCTGGAAGTTGGAAACTAATGTATTTCCCATCGGGGTGGTGAGGAAGAGTTCCTGGTGGGTATCGCAGAGATGATGACGCTGATTAACGAATCTGGCATGGTTGGATTGTCACTGAATACGCAGGGCTTTAAGCGGGCCCGGTCCTCCCCGTGCTTGGCACTGGCAGTTTTAACAAGCATTTGCAATGCAATAGGTCTCACATTAATTACGTTTGAGCTATTGGCATTGCTTAATATTGCAACACCAATTGCAACAAAAGTCTATAAATTGTAGGCCAAAAAAATGTGATTGCTACAATAGTTTTTTGTGGATGCGTTAACAATTGATGTGTGCGCTGGTGGTGTGTGTGCGCTTGTAGAAATTGTGCACTGATGGCTGGTGGTGTGTGTGCCTGGTGGAAGTGTGCACTGACAGCTGGTGGTGTGTGTGTGTGTGTGTGCCTGGTGAAAGCGTGCACTGACGGCTGGTGGGGTGTGTGTGTCTGGTGAAAGCGTGCACGGACAGCTGGTGGGGTGTGTGTGCTTGGTGAAAGCGGCACTAACGTCTGGTGGTGTGTGCCTGGTGGAAGCGTGCACTGACGACTGATGGAGTCTGTGCCTGGCGAAAGTGTACACTGACAGTGTTCAAGTTCAAGAATTTATATAGCGCACTACTCACCCAGAGGGTCTCAAGGCGCTTGGGGAGGGGGTTCATTATTTATCGAATAGACAGGTTTTAAGTTCTTTTCTGAAGGAGATGTGGTTCTGCGTAAGGCGGAGGTGAGTGGGGAGTGAGTTCCAGGTCTTGGCCGCCAAGTAGGAGAAGGATCTACCTCCCATGGTGGATCTTTGGATACGCGGAACTGCAGCGAGGCCTTGATTGGAGGATCTTAGTTGGCGGGTGGGTGTTTAGAAGGATAGTCGAGTGTTGAGGCATTCGGGCCCTAGTTTGAAGAGGGCCTTGTGTGCATGGGTGAGGAGACGGAATGTTATTCTCTTGTTGACGGGAACCAGTGGAGGTCTTTCAGGTGGCCGGTAATGTGATCTTGGCGAGGGATGTCCAAAATGAGTCTTGCTGATGCGTTTTGGATGCGTTGGAGTTTTTTCTGTAATTTGGCTGTAATTCCGGCGTAGAGGGTGTTTCCGTAGTCTTGTCGACTCGTAACCAGTGCGTGGGTGACAGTCTTTCTTGTCTCGGTGGGGATCCAATGGAAGATTTTTTTGAGCATACGAAGTACGTTGAAGCAGGAGGATGAGACAGCGTTGACTTGTCTGGTCATCGAGAGGGAGGAGTCTAGGATGAAGCCTAGGTTACGTGCGTGGTCTGTGGGTATGGGTGCTGATCCCAGATCCAAAGGCCACCATGAGTCGTCCCAGGCAGAGGGGGATGATCCTAGGATGAGCACTTCCGTTTTGTCTGAGTTAAGTTTTAGGCGGCTGTTTTTCATCCATATGGCTACTTCTTTCATGCCTTCGTGAAGATTGGTTTTGGCGGTGTTGGGGTCTTTGGTGAGGAAAAGGATCAGCTGGGTGTCGTCAGCGTAGGAGATGATGTTAAGGTTGTGTTGACGCGCGATGGAAGCGAGTGGACTCATGTAAACGTTGAAGAGGGTGGGACTGAGTGATGATCCTTGTGGTACACCGCAGATGACTTCGGTGGCCTCTGATTTGAATGGGGGAAGTCGGACTCTCTGAGTTCTCCCAGCTAGGAACGAGATGATCCAGTCCAAGGCTTTTCCTTTTATGCCGATGTTGCTGAGGCGTTGTATGAGGGTGCTGTGACAGACAGTGTCGAAGGCGGCGGAGAGGTCGAGTAGAATGAGGGCCACTGTTTCTCCGTTGTCCAGTAGTGTTCGGATGTCGTCTGTTGCTGCGATGAGGGCGGTTTTGGTGCTGTGTTTGGCTCGAAAGCCGGACTGTGAGGGATCGAGGGAGTTGTTGGATTCGAGGAAGGTGGCGAGTTGGCTATTGACGGCTTTCTCAATGACTTTGGCCGGGAATGGGAGGAGGGATATGGGGCGGTAGTTTTTAAGTTCAGAGGGGTCTGCTGTGGGTTTCTTCAGGAGGGCGCTGACTTCGGCATGTTTCCAGCTTTCTGGGAAGGTAGCAGAGTTGAAGGAGCAGTTGATGACATCACGGAGCTGGGGTGCGATGATGGAGTCTGCTTTGTTGCAGATGTGGTGGGGACATGGGTCGGTTGGCGAGCCAGAGTGGATGGAATTCATTAGGCGGATGTTGTCTTCAGTGGTGATTGGCTTCCAGGCGCTGAGGTTGTTAGAGGGCGGTTTAGGTTCTGAGGGGGGTGGATGGTGTGTGTGGTAGTTGTGTGTCAGGTTGTGGTTGTGTGTCTGGTTGAGTGGTTGTAGTTGTAGTTGTGTGTGTGCTTGTGGGTGTGGTTAAGTATGTGGGTGTGTGTGGGTGTGTATGTGTGTGGTGTGTGTGTGTGGTTGCATGTGTGTGTGGTTGTGTGTGTGGGTGTTTGGTTTTATGTGTGTGTGGTTGGGTGTTTGTGGTTGTGTGTGTGTGCGCGCTTGTGTTTGCTTGTGGTTGTGTGTGTGAGGCAGCCAGCCATCCTGCACCAGCTGCTGAACGCAGCTCGTTACTCTGCTTCACTGCACTGGCACGATGAGATGCTATTTGCTGAAGGTAGCCAGTCACCCTGCCTGGTTGCACTGGCACGATGAGATGCCAGCTGGTGAAGGCGGCCAGTCACCTTGCTTCTCTGCACTAGAATGATGTAGGTTCACAAATGTTATCACTTTATTCCTCCCTGGTGTCTCCTCAAGTCTTTCTTCCATCCCCATCCTCACCATGAGAGACTTAAAGACTGAGATTAAATGAGTGACATGATGAGAAAAGGACAGCCTCTGCTGAAAGGAGGGACAGAGATAGCCCGTGTAGTACAGGATGGCAATATCACTAGAAGACAGTGGCAGGGGGAGTCCACTAAGAAGCCAAGAGCTTCTGGTGAAAGGACAAACGGAGTGATTCGGAGAGGGAGAGAATGCCCATGGGGAGGGAAATTAGGAGAGACTGAAGAGGTGAAGTGAATGGAGGAGACCGGTAAGAAGCAGAGACTCTAGTGAAGGAAGGGGCAGGTGACTAGGAGAGCGCAGAGCCAGCCTAGAGTGGTTGTGGGGAGTGCCACAAGGATAGGCTGAAAGGCTGAGATGAAATAAGTGACCGGGTTAGAAATAGAGAGCCTCTGGTGAAACGAGGGGCAGGGTTGCAAGGAGATGGAAGAGACAGCTGCGAATAACCGGTGGGCAGCATCCCCAAAGGCCATGCCCCAGCTTCCGAGCCACAGATCATAGATCTATTGCATTGACTTTGTGAACCCCCCACTTTAGCAACAAGAGCGTTGTGGGGCTCTATATGTACCTCTTCTGTCTGCAACTTGGCAGATAAACAGGCAACATTAGTGCAATAAAGAAGAAGAATGTGGAAATACTTTATGTTTAGTGTGACAACTACCGATGTGAAGTCCAGGACAGTGAGGGACAACAAGCCTGGCTCTACATAAGAAACATAATCAGGTAATCAAAACTCGGGCGTTGGTGTTACATGCTGGAACAATGCTTAATAATATCAATGGAGAGTACACTTAATGAGCAACTGTGTAATATGGTCCAGTATTGCCATTTAAGAGTTCTGCTGTCACCATAACCCAGAGAAGGCAATACAGGGCCATATTACACGAAATAGAATGTCAGTGGTACGGACGGGTCATTACATTATTTCTTTATTGAAGGACGCACTGCTTATCTCGCACCAGATAAGGGGTTATATATAAAGAGACAGGAACCACAGGAGCACCGCATTCAGCAGCACTTTGGCTCAAAGAAAAACTTTCAGCTCCCACCCTTGTTTTTTGCAAATTAAGTACTGTAACAAGGGCCTTTCTTTTACTCTGATTTGGCAAAAACACGCCTGCCACCAGACACGGCCCATGGGTGCAAAATATTGCACAGGGACTCACAGAAAATAATGGATGGATGTTGGAATATTTAGGAAGACTCTTGGGTGGGGTTCTAGTGGAAGCTGAGCCAGTATGCAGCAAGTCACAGAAAAGGCACACCGAAGTACCTGGGAGCAAGCCTGCACATGCGCAGAGCACTTCAGATTGAAGCAATCGTAGAGCCCGGCCAGTGACCATGTGGCAAGGCACAGAATGGGCACACAGAAGTACCAGGGAGCAAGCCTGCGCATGCGCAGAGAACCTCAGAGTGAGGCACTCCTGGATGCCGGGCCATGTGGCAAGGCACAGAACGGCCACACAGAAGTACCTGGGAGCGAGCACGCACATGCGCGTTGAGGCCCTCCTTCCTGAACTTATTTACTGATAACTGTTCTTCGGCACCACAGCCCACCACGATGAAGATTCTTAGTGCATCAGCAAGAGTTTTTAAAAATAAAAATGGCTATATCTCTAAACGTAATCCATCAAAGCAGCCAGGAGCGATGGGTCAGAGGTGGCCCTGGGGTACGTATGAACTTCCATAAATACTGTGAGCACTGAAAGGAAAACATCACGCAGCACAACGTCACAAGGAATGGCGGGAAGAATGCACCACATGGCTTGCAAGACACTGTATCTTGTGCGGTCGTACATCAGTGGGGGAGGTGACCGGGCGGTTTATCAGTGATTGCTCCGCGCACTTTTCTAGGAAGGAGCCCACACAGCAGTTTAACCCAAACAAGCCTCCCCGTGAAGTTAGCCTTAATCTATCATGAAAAGCAGCGATGGGCCCCCTCACGCAAGTGACATATGCGGCTTGCTCCGTACAACCTTTCTGACTTGCGGCCCAGCACCAGGTGGGATGCCACGGGAGCAGAGTGTCATGGCTGATCAGCAGCAAACGACCATTGGCGCTGGAGTGAGCCCCAACAGAGTGGGAAGGGGCAGATGGGCCCAATTCAAATGCAGTGGGACTGCTCTGCGGCTCGGATGCTATAGAATGTTCACTGGAAGCTCGCAGGCATCCTGTGGAACCTCTACTTTGGCAGGCCACGCTCCATCAACCTTATTTATTGATCTTAAGAGGGAGTTGCATGATATGAAATAAAAACAAGCGACACATGTATTACTCCACTTGCGGTGTCCCCCAGGGTTCTTCTCTGTCCCCTCTCCTTTTCAATCTCTATCTTCGCCCCCTTCTTCTTTCTCTGAGGCAGTGGGACGTCACCGTCTTTAACTACGCTGACGACCTACAACTCATCTTTCCTCTCTCCACCCCTTCTGCTGTCTCTAATTTCCACTCTGTTATGTCCCACATTCTTCTCTGGATGAGCCAAAATCAGCTTAAGCTGAATCCTGGAAAGACAGAGCTCCTTCTTCCCGGCAGGAGCTCCATCCACTGGGGTCCACACTTCTGGCCTTCTGGACTTGGTCCTCCCCCTGTCCCTGTGACATCTGTGAAGAGCTTGGGTGTCATTATTGACTCCGAACTCTCCCTCAAGGCCCAGGTGGGGGCAGTGGTCTCGTCCTGCATGTTTCAGATCCGCAGGATCAGGAAGGTTGCTTACCTCCTGTCCCCCGCTGTCCTACTCCAAGTCACTCTGGCCTTAGTCCTGTCCCGTTTGGACTTTTCCAATTCTCTCTATCATGGCCTGCCTAAAACCCTGCTTCACAGGCTACAGGTCGTGCAGAACCAAGCGGCGCGTCTTGTATTCAGGACCCCCAAATGGCAGTCGGCCAAGCCCCTCCTTGCTAAACTGCATTGGCTCCCTATCAATCTCAGGGCAGCCTTCAAGATCGGCTGCCTAGTATTCAAGTCCCTTACTGGTTCTGCACCTAGCTTTCTGAAATCTCTTACCACCCCCTACTGCCCCCCCGCACTCTCAGATCCTCCCATCTTCACCTCCTGGTCATCCCACCCTTTAAGCTTACAAGGATGGGAGGCCGAAGCTTCTCATATCTTGCCCCTACATTCTGGAATTCTCTTCCTTTTTCTCTCAAATCTGTCACATCACTTGTCCTTTTCCGTAAGTCCCTTAAAACCTGGCTCTTCCCCCAATCTGGATAAACTCTAATCTGCCCCTCTCAGTATCCCAATCAGCGCCAGGAAACCTACGGTGATAGTGCGCTTTACAAAAACCTCCTAACATAACATAACGGTTATACTGCATTCAGGTAGGTACAGCTGGAGATGTAAAATCTTTAAAAAAACTTTGGATGGTTAGGAACCAAATATACATTCATTCGCTGAGATTGTAGGATTGTGCTGAAAGTGAAGACAGAGCAGTGTTTTAGCTAGTAAATTATGCAACTGCAGTTGGAAGATTTTAACATTGATGTCGCTGACTGAATAGGAGGAAAGATGGAACATCAAACTCTCTCCAAGCAGTTGTTGCCGAGGCTTTCTATCAATGAAAAATGCAGCCACTATAGTGGCAATAAGTATAAAAAAAACAAGTGCTGGCAGGAGGGACGGTAAAGCCACTTTTAATATTGCAGATTATAAACACCTCTACTGTGATCGAAGAGCCAGGAATTTAAGTCCTAAAGCGGTAAAAAAATTGGGTGGTGATTGACGGAGCATCTGAACCAATCAAACACTTACACCCAGTCAACAGATCTGGGTTTAATCCATCACCGTTCTTTAGCCCACTCTGCCACCCCAGTTCAGACATGGCCATATGCAAATCTGTCTGACCCTGTGCCTCATGGGACCCCGCACTAGGCCTATGCCACTGCAGCTGCATGGCTCCTCTGAGGAGAAAAACAACAAGGTTGACATGACATCTGCCTGCGTGCCTCGCCAGCATATACCGCCTGAAGGTATAGGTAAGTCAGCCCTCTAGCAGGCCTTACAGCCCTAAGGTGGGGTGAACTATACCATAAGGGAGGGCATAGCAGCATGAGTAGACATGCCTCTACAATACTTAAGTCACGTCTTAAATATTGCCAAGGAAGCCATAAGGAGTACATGGGCTGAACATTCAATAATTCAAGTTCCCCAGCACCATGATGGATTCACTGAAACCAGGAGTGTTTGGGACCAAACAACTCTCTGTAATAAATCTCAACGGATGCCAGTGTGAGATTTATTGAACCATGGAGGGCACCTCAGAGGTGCCCCCTGAAAAACTTACCTACCCTGGTGTCGTCACTAACTGGCTTTAGGCAGTCTGCCACACACTCAGATGTTTCTGGACCCCTGGGTGTAGAGCCTTTGCTCTCTGGGACCAGAAACAATGCACATCCTGGGTGGAGATGTCACACATCATCCCCAGTATGGGCACAGTGCTCGAAAGGGAAGCTTTAAAGGCCTGCCACCTTTGTAATGCAACCCCCAGCCTCTACTGCTAGCAGTAGATGGCAGCCTCCGGTTTTCACCCCATGTTCGATGGAAAAACCGCTGGGATAACTTAGAAAGACTGAGATGTGCCCACATTTACCAACTCCACCCCTCAGGTGGAGGAAGCGAGGTTCAGCACACTTTTCAGCCTCCTCCATCTTGAAGATGAGGTGACTCTTCCAATCAGGGCTAGGACTAAGCCCCCTCCCACAGGAGGTGGCACGAAAGAGGGTGTAGTAACCCCAAGTGGAGGAGGCCTTTGGCCCTACCTGTTACTCCCTTAAAACTTCCCATACATATAGTATTTATGAGGCTCCCTCAGACCTTGAACCTAATTACCTGCAAACTAAGAAGTACCAAGAAGATGCCGTGTGGTGAAGCCCAGCCCTACCGGCCTGTCTTCAGCTTCAAAGACCCTTCGAGAAGACAACGCCTGTCCGGCAGCCAGAAACTTCCAGAAACCCAAGGAAGAATGCCTGAACTTTGACAAAGACCAGAACTCCAGAGGACAGCGGCTCTGTCCCCAAGAATCCAACATCAAGGACCCAAGTGCCAGCATGAGTCCTGACCACTCTGCACCCAACATGTACGCCCAGTGTCCAGATGGCCCACTGACCCAGAATAGGCTCCCCATTGATCCTGACCTCAAGTCCAGCGCTGGCTAACCCCTCCTGGACTTCACCAAGACGCCTGCAGCCTTAATCTAGAGGCTCCCCCTGACTGCGACCCGCTCCAGTAAGAAGAGTCTGATGTCTAAAGGCACTCCTGCACCCAGAGACCCTGGGCCTTGGTGAGCTGAATCGATGGTGACCCTATCACCCCCTACATCTCTACTTAACTCTGCTGTCGTTGCTCTCCCCCCGCAACCTCCGGTGCGATGCTTATAGCCTGTTTGTGCGAAGCAAGTTCTCCAATGAAAAGTATTGGGTGCCCAACGCTGAATTTGCACCCTGCACCCGGCCTCCCCTGTGCCTCTAGTGGTTTATTTTGGGTACTGCTTTGTGGCCCCACCTGTGCTTGCGCTAACCCCAAAGCACCCCCAGCCCCCATTGAAAGCATTAGGCCGAACTCCGATTTTGACCTCTGCTCCGGCCGCCTCTGTGCCGCAGTTTTGGTACTCATCTGACCCTTGCCCCTTGCTGACCTTTGGTCTTGAAGACTGGAACTATAAGTTGCATACCTATTTGTATAACCGCATTATTGTTTTCCTCCGTAGGGTAACGTTGAACTGCTCAGAAATTGTACTGTGTCGACTTTTGAAAGTGCAAAGTACTTTTATTTAAAAACATATTTACCTTATTGCAAAGATCTTGGTCTTAAAATAAAACACAAACAAATCTTATTTCTATAAAATTGGTGTGGATCTCCTTTTAGAGTTGTGTATCAGTTACTGGTCATGTGTGTGCAATAAATGTCTTACACTCCTCTGTGCTAGGTCCAAGCCTTTCTCAACCGCACTACCACTAATAGAGCATCATGGGTTTTCATTGAGCCCTGCACACTTCAGGGAAAATCTGTGGACTCTGTGCAAGGTATAACCACCTAATGGTATACCATATACAGAGCCAGCTTCCTCCATTTCCAATTTACAACATAAAAATGCAGTTTGAGATTTTAATTTTCTGCATGTTCAGGTCGGAAAAAGTCACACAATGCAGTTCTGTTTATGTGCATTCAGAAGTGTGAGTCGCTTTTAGCAATGGAAAGGCTGAACAATAACAGAGAAAAGTTACAAATTAAACTTGCACTACTTGCGAAGGACAAGGTATAACTTGAGGTTTCCATTTTTTTTTAGAGGTGGGTTCTGAATGTTTGTACTACTTATATTTGATTAACTCTGAAAAACCTCAAATGTTTTGTATAATAGTTGCATTATCAAACAACACCCATTACGCCACTCTATCTTCCATGAATCTATTAATATTTTAGTCAAATCATTGACCATTCTAAACAAAATATTGTCCTTTTATAGATGTTTGATTTGCAACTTGAGACCCTTACGGGCGAGTAGCTGCGCTATATAAAACCCTGGTTGATTGACTAAGCATTACTCTTACTATTAAATAATGCTATTAATAAGCGCTTTTTAGCTGGTTATAGACTGCTCTGAATCAAAACGAGCTTTGGATGTTACTGCCAACCTAGGCGCATTGAGCTTCAACCAACCAATCAGTGATCCTATACTCTGGGCACTTTGGCCCTAGCATTGATCCACGATTTAATAACACCAGACTGCAGTGCTCAGGAAAGCACCATGTGGTGCTTGTGGCCGCAACATTCAATAATCTGTCTCAATGAAACAAGCTGTACCTACGACTATCTATAAGAAACACTGGGCTAATGCTTAAAACTCAGAAAATTACTGACCAGTCACTAATATGCCTCACTAAAGAAAGTTCACTTTGTGAATACGTGGAGAAAAAAATACAGTTTAAAGAACTTTATTTGATAATAAATCAAAATAAACATTACACAGTGCAAGAGATATTGTCGAGCCCCATAACACAAGAATTAGCAGTTATTTCCTTAAGCTGTAACTTTCTTGACAAATTTAGCAATAAAAGTGCAAAATCTTGTATTGGTAGCAACAATAAATACATAAAATTTGGTATGAATTCCAGAAGGACTTAACATTTGTAATAAATAGATTTGGTCACCTCACTCAAGAGAGGGCATATCAGTAACCTGCCACCAATAATGTGTTTATAATGGCAAAAATATTATTTAGCAATTGAACCCCATCATCTGGTTCTTTACAACATTAGGATCAGATACATATTTATCAATAGGCACCTTATTTCAAAGGTTATAAGGAAAATAACCACCTAATAAAAGACCTGCAGCCGGCTTTAGCAAGTAACTGAGAACACAGTGACTAACGTTGGAGAAGTGGTCTTCTCCAACTTTAGTCACTGTGTTCTCAGTTCCTCAACACCATAGATTGTGATAAGCGAGGAGTGTTTTCAACCCTTGAACTCTGTGCAAGAGATTCAGTTGCGGAATACAGAAAATAAGAAATAGGATTTGATGAAATTTTGCAAAATTGTGCAAAATGCTGCTGCCAGAGCCATTTTCGGTCTTCATCGCAGAACAAGCGCGACTGCATTACTAAAAAAACTTCATTGGCTCCCCATTAAAAAACGTGTGGCCTTTAAGGCTCTCACGCTAGCTTTTCAGGCGCTCCATGGCACAGGAGCTAAATATATCAGAAACTGACTGGCTTTCTATATGCCTTCGAGAACACTAAGGTCAGCTTCTTTGGCCTTGGCAATTGTTCCTCCTGCCAGACGGGCCCGGCTGGGCGGGCGTTCTTTCCGCCATTTAGCCCCCAAGCTCTGGAACTCCTTGCCTGTTTCCCTGAGATTAAATACCAGCCTCTTGAATTTCAGGAAGGAGCTAAAGTCGTGGCTCTTTGTTCAATAATTTCCACCTTGTCTGTCCGCTCCTGGTCATCTGTTCTCAAATCTGCTAAAGCGCCGGGACACTCCTTTGGAGTAGCTGAGCGCTATATATAAGACCAACTTAACATTAACATGATCCATGTTCAGGTTTCGATGCTCCTGTCTATGCATGAGGTAAATCCTGTGTCACCTAAACCAGTCTTAAACTAATGTTGGGAAAACTGGGGAAACTCAGTTAAATCAGGGACAGCAGGAAAGTGTCAGCATAGTGGAGACTTCAGTAGAAGTTCTCCAAATCAAGGCAATGCATAGCATAAAGCCCCACAAAGAAAATAAAAGCAGAGAGGTCTGTACCCCTCAAAGTCCAGGAAAATCTGCCCTAAAGACTAACAGTGTGAATACCAATAAATCCCACAGAACATTCAAGAATTCCACGCCATCGTCTCCAGTAGATTTCCACCTTCTCACTGTGGAAATTGGCAACTTCACTACATTTTCCCATCCTACGGTTTGAACATCAGGACGACCGTGGATGGTTCCCTGCTCCTGATATGGTATGAATTGGAAGGAGTCTTCTCCTAGCTCGTTAACGTCTCTCATTCTTGACAGAAGGTTCCCCCCAGAGCTCACCACCTCTAATACACACTATGCCTTTAACTGATTATGTGACCATGTGAACGCACCTGCAAAGATAGAGCACTGCAGTGCAAGCAAAAGTTTCACCCTGAAGGTTAAACGTTATGGGCCAAATGCTTAAGGCCTTTGGTTAAGCTAACTTAGTAAGACAGTCAGTGTACATTTCAAAGATTATAGGTGCACCTAAGATTATAGAATAAATGCTAAACAATAATAAATACATAAGAATGAAATTACAGTAAAAGCAGTTTAACTCGAAATGCACAAGTGTAAATGTGCACGAGAACTACAGTAACATGATAATGAAAATATTAGAGCACCTACCTGTATGAATGAATACTTTCTACAGTGAATACTGTGACTACATTCCAGCAGTATATTTGGTGCTTGCATTCACATTAATAGGGTTGAGGCACACTGTAGATATATTGTGCTGATGCAAGTAAGCATTATTGTAACGTAGCACATAGGGGTGGAGCTTAAATTGTGCATTTCCACTTCCATGTTTTATGGGTTTTCAGCAGCTTTTCTCTATTCTTTTTCCAAACTGACAAAGGTTGGAAATGTACTCCCGTGATAAAATGCTTGTGCTAAAATACAGTTCACAAATATTTTCAAAAAGTAGAATTTCCTGGCCTAGTTCTATAAATGTTTGTGAATTCACGAAAGTGGTAGATCTGCATTAATGCAATTACATATACCATGGTTGCACTTTTGTGAATCTGTTCAAGATTTGGGCCCCTAATTAGATCTGGCCTTTTGTTTTTATTAGTTTTCTTTCTCTATCTGTCTTTTGGCTGGATTCACTCTGAGTGACAGCGTTCTGCTCTTTCACAAGAAGCATATCGGCACACAAAGTAGTTTTTGTTCAGTGTTAGGAACTACTATCACAGTATGCTTTTTGAGTCCAAACAATATTTTTGCTTTTTGCCAATGTTTGTTATAATTGTGGGGGTCCAGCAGCTCCCATAACATTATAGGTTTACAAAAAGCATGGCAAAGCAAGACATGCATTGATAAAATCAAAAGGCTGTCCATCAATATCAGACCTATTGGCTTTGCCAGTGCTTGATTATTTTCATGTTTGCCCTAATCTTGTTGTAACTGGTCACACTGATTTTCCTTATGAATATTTTTTTCAAATACTACCATGCATCAACACATATTAAATGCTACCTCAAATGGTACCTAAAATTTCACAGTAGTTTCGCAAAACTTTTTTTCCCCCTAGGTGCGTTTTTTGTGAACGTTTTATTTTGAAAGCAAAAAATCATCAATCTTGCTTTCAAGCTTCTGCAAATATTTGCATCAGATCAGAGAACATTGTGGGAGCATTTTACATAACCTCATAATGTTAAACTTTGCAAATGTGTCCACTGTTTTAAACTGGATCCACTTTCAATGCAGTCCGAGCTTACAATATTTCCCTAGAGCGCTCACCCTAATAATAAAGGCTGTGCATTATTGAACTATAAATGCAGGTCAAAACAGCATTAACCTTTGGACACAAATATTACTTTATCTGCAAGCAATGTCCTTCCATGATCAATAATGTGGTACTGTAAACTGACAGACAAAGAGTTTGTGCTAGAGGGGGGTTGGGTCTACTTGTCCCGAGGATAAAATAAACATGAAAACTTGTTGTCCTTGATCCTAAACAATATGTCCTGAGCATCGGGCTATAGGAATTCCACACCTCTGCAGGTTTCTAGTGAAGTTGAGGTTCAAAATTAAAACTCTTTGGAATATCCATAAAGTTTACTGAAAAAAGGCAGTTGCGTGTAAAAGTTGATTCACCATTCCCCATTGGCCAAAAAATCTATGATCATCCAGCCTTTACTTGATTCACCACCGTACCTACATATGTCGAAGACTTAGAGGCGGATCGCTGTCTTCAGAGCCCCAGACTCTAACACTTCAAACTCTGACTTGAAAGGCTACCTCAACTAACTGCTTCATAAAATTCCTGAAAGCAGAACATTTTAAGCCCGCTTTTTGTTAAAGACCTCTTATGATGCTGTAACATGATGACTGATGACTAGTTTTTTTTTTTACTTTTACAGTTAGATTGAGCCCTAACTACACTTTCTTGGGCATAAATCTCTGAAGTCTTTTCGCCATTTCAACTGTCTTTGCTCTAACACCCCCTTCCATCTGAGCTGTTCTGAACACAGTTCAGTCCAGGGACTGGACAGGGGGAGGTTACTCCCATGTCCTTTGTTCAGTTTCGTTCAGTTTCGTGCCTATGCACAGGGACAGCAAATGTGCCCCTCATGCAGACTTTCTGGCGTTGGCAGCACACCCACCCAGCTCTAATACACTAAATCCTGTCTGGGAGGTAGTCACACCTCCCTGTATCTGGATGCCTAGTGTTCCACCTTCCTCTGCTCTATCTTGGCTCAACAGCAGGAGGGCAGAAATGTCTCTCTGGTTGGCAACAACCATTTTGTGCTGTCCGGGTCAAGAAGGCTGGCACCGGGAACACAGAGCCTAATAGAGGGCTCTTCTAACCTTTCCCCGTGTCTCACCAAGGTCCTCGATTGGATGGACGCCTCTTTTCTGAAACTTAACGGTTCAAAAACAGAGATTATGATGCTGGACTATAAGGCCCCCATCAATCTTGACGCTTGGTGGCCCATATGTTAGGGTCCGCCCCCTCCCCCAAAGGAGCAAATTAAAAGTCTGGGGGTGTTGCTTGATCCCACCTTTAGTTTTCAAGTTCAAGCCCGTAAGGTCGCCGCTACCTGTTACGGCCTTTTGAAGATCCTACGGAAGGTACTGACCCTTCTTCCGTTCGAGGCAAGACGGATCCTGGTTCAGTCCTTGATCCTCTTGCGGCTTGACTATGCGAACGCGGTCTACATGGGGGCACCATTAGGGACCATTAAGATACTCCAGTCAGTCCAGAACTGCGCAGCCCGAATGCTTATGGAGGTCCCTAGACACAGCTCGGCGAAGACGGCCATCCGGGCTCTTCACTGGTTACCTGTTCAGGAAAGGATCCAGTTTAAGGCCTTGTGTATGGCCCATAAATCAATATTCAACAAGGGCCCTGCCATTCTGTGCCCTCTCCTGAGGCACCATCAAGGGCCCAGAGCTCTTCGATCCAACCACCGCAATTTGCTCTCTGTCCCAAGGATCAAGCGTTCTCGTACAGGGGGCCGACGTTTGCAGTACAGGCAGCAAAAAGTTGGAATCAGCTGCCCGATTACCTGCGGCTTGAGCCTAATCATTTACAGTTTAGAAAGTGGCTGAAAACCTTCCTGTTCTGCTGAGTGATTTGTCTGAGATGGGTCTAAAGCACTGGGATGCCCCCGGGTAGCCAGCGCTATACAAATCTGTACTCATTCCTTCATTCTAGTGCTTGAAATCATACATCCCACACCGTTTAGAGTATGATTCCAACATGTTTGATACCAAACATGATAGGATTAGTTGCAGCCATGTTTGAGATGGTCATTGCGTGATTACACAGCGCTCCTCGATAGTATATGGCTGCTCCACTGACAACCCGGGAGAATGGACTTCGTAGGCTGCAGGGGTGACCTGCTCAAACAGGGGCACCCTCTCACATAGAGCCAAGCACCCTGCTTCAGGATTGCAAAGAACTGCTATAGGGGTGATTTACAGGTTTTAAGTGCAGCAACACTTAGATATAGTAAACCTATATCTTTAGTAAGTGGTGCGTGCACCAACTTACGCAGGCTGCAATAGCAGGCCTGTAGTTCCATTTTGAATGGTCTCTCATGGGTGGCATAATGCATGCTTCAGCCCATGTCAAACCTCTGGGGTACCTATGCCTTGTGTACCTTAGTACCATATACTAGGGACTGATAAGGGTACCCCAGTATCCAATCTCGAGTGTACCTACGTACTTAACAACAATTATGGAAGAAAGCGGATAGACTTGGGTCCTGACTAGCAGGCTCCCAGTAAGACTAGTCATGACACAGTTAGCACCAGGCAAAAAGTGGGGGTATCCATCCAGAAGGATTCCACCTTCCTACAAGGCAGCCATCTGGGAGAGGTTGAGAACAGAGGATTCTGGTCTCTGGCGGAATCCAGACTCCACATCAACTCGTGATGGAACTCTGGGCATTCTGAGTGGCATTGAAATCCTTTCTACCCTCCATTACGGGAAGGCTGGTAAAAGTGTTCTTCGACAACACCACTGCCATGTGGTACCACAACAAACAGGGTGGGATGGGTTATAGATCATTTGTCAAGAGGCCCGTGCCTTTGGACATGGCTGGAACATTAAGGTATTTCTCTGGTGGTGCAACATCTTGCAGGTTTCTTGAATTCCAGAGCGGACAAACTCAGCCGACGATGCCTTGTGGATCACAAATGGCATCTCCATGTGGAAGTGGTGCAATGCCTCTTTCAGTAGTGGGGATCGCCTTGGTTATATCAGCAGTTTTGCTCACTGGGGTTTCCAAGGCAGCAATCATTCAAACGCTTTTCATTTCGAGTTAAGCTCAGGCCTCCGGTATGCCTTTCCACCCATACCACTCCTAACCAGAGTTATCAAGAAGATAAGGAACGACCAGGCCCAAGTTACCCTTGAGGCTCTGAACTGGTCACAGAGAGTCTGATATACCGAGTTTGAGTATAGCCTTCGATCCTCCACTCAGGCTGCACCTTCGGGAGGATCTTCTGTCACAGCAGCAGGAAAGGGTTCTTCACCTGAACCTGTCCACTGTACGCCTTCTTGCTTAGAGATTGAGTGGTAGCAGTTGAAAGCTTTCAACCTTCCTCCCGAAGTCTGTAATGTCACCTTGTCAGCCGGGCGTTCCTCCACCAAAATGGTGTAGCCTGCTGTTGGAAAAGGTTTGTGGCATGGTATACAGAAAAATCTGTTGATCTCCTTTCTGAGGTTCTGCTTCTCACTCTTTCTCTTGTCCAGGAGGGCTCTGGTCTGGGCACCCTTAAGGGCTATCTCTGCCATTTCTGCTTTCATCCAGTTGTCTGATCAATCCGCTTTGTTCAAGTCCCCTATTGTACATAGGTTTCTTAAGGGTCTTACACATCTCTTTCCTTTTTCACCATTCATTATGCCTCAGTGGGACCTTAACTTGGTGTTAACATTTTTGATGTGGGCACCTTTTGAGCCTCTGCACAAATGTCCCCTCAGTCTTCTCACTTTGAAAACAGCCTTCCTTGTCGTGCTTTCATCTGCCCACAATGAGTTGCAGGACTGGTCACCTTACCTCTCTGTCTATCCTGACAAAGTGGTGCTTCACACAAGGGCCTCCTTTCTGCCAAAAGTTGTCACCCTTTTTCATGTAGGCCAATCTATCACATTACCTCCCTTTTATCCTACTCTACATCCCTCTAAGAGGAGCGGCTCCACCGCCTGGACCCAAAAAAAAGCATTGTCGTTCTACCTTGAAAGCACATGAGAGTTCCAGGTGGAGGACCAACTCTTCATGGGGTATTTTGGTGCAAAGAAAAGTCGGTCTGTGCAGGAGCAAACCATCTCCAGAGGGGGTGTGCTCTACATCCAAATCTGCTATGCACTGGCTAAGAAGCAAACTCCTAAACGTTTGCGGGCTCATTCCAAGTGGCCACCATTGCGTTAGCATGTGGAGTTCAGGTGGTGGATATCTGCCAGGCAGCCACGTGGGCTTCCGTGTACACATTCAAACATTACTGTCTGGACAATCAGGTCCGCAGGGATTGGCACTTTGCCCTACCGGTCCAGCAGGATTTTTTAGTTTAAAATTGGTGTGCAGACCGACCTCCAGGAATGGTATTCCTGGGGTTATTCTAAGGGAAAGAATCTGCGGCTAGAAGTCTCTATCAGATGAGCAAGTTACTTACCCTCGGTAATGCCTTATCTGGTAGAGACTTTATCTAGCGACAGATTCCTTACCGACCCACCCATTCTCCCCACTCTGTGCATGGAGTTTTAGGGACCGGGATGACCCCTTTCTGGGCCCTATGTTTGACACACCAGTAGTCTGTGTTCTTCATGGCTATACACTTCTGGCATGGAAAATTGTGAAAAGTGACTGACGTAAGCCTGTCTGAGTGGGGCCTATATAGGTAAATTTGCCGATGAGGGACATGGAACCGATCAACGCCACCTACCAGAGAGCATGGCTACTGCTCACAAAAATTCTTCGAGATCAATTCTGATGCCAGGGAAAATTCCAAGGTAAGAAATCTGTGGCTATAGTCTCGACCAGATAAGGCATTACTGAAGGTAAGTAACTTGTTCATTAGGTGTCCTAACATTTTAATGCACCGCCGTGGGCTTCTGAGCAAAGCTTCGGGTGCTGAAACTCTTTCTTTTACAAATTGAACACTGGTGATCTTTTCAGCTAATCATGACTTTTTACCCAACTGCACTTTACTGCTGGGGGGCTTGAGCCCACTGTTACAATGATAATAGCAACATTTTAAGTTCCAGAATACAATGTGATATCTGTTAAAAGGTCAGGGCCGACTTATAGGGAAACATTTGTGCCATAGGGACACTTGACAGCTATGAATGTCCACATAAGAGCACCACCAACTTAATGTAGCCAGGCAAAGAGTACAATAAAGCAGCGGAGAGCAGGTTTAAAGCATCAATTTTCAAGGCCACAGAATGCAGGGCTACAAGTTAATCTGGCATAATTCAAAATTTTAAAGGTTTTACAAGGTACTATTTTAGGAAGCTGGCTCTGTATATACTATACCAAAGTAAGGTATAGTATGCACAGAGTCCAGGGAATCTCTAGAGGTATTGCAGAGTTGAAATTAGGTAAGTATTAACAGCTCTCTTTGTGGTACTGTGGGGGAGCAGTTCGGCTTATCCGGAGTGTGTGTTAAGCATTTATTGGAATTCACTCAATCACGACTGATGCACACACTCAAGAGACTGAATCCAGACTAATTGGGTAAGTATAAAAAGGTATACTTGTATTCTATTTCTAGAACCAAGCAGGGCTTGGTACAGGTAGATAAAATATACTTGGAATGCAGGATTTCTCAATGAAATGCAGTTATGCTTGAGTTTTGCAATAGTTACAGGTTTGTAATGATTCAGAGAGCAGTTTGCATTCTACAATGAATACTTTTTAGTTACTTTTAGATTACTTTGAGTACTAGGGGTGATATGCCTAGATACCACCCTTAAGGATCTTACAATACATGGTAAGACCTTTTGATACTTTGCAGCTTAGTTGTATTTTCTCCATACAAACATCAGTTCGACACAAAGAACATTTTAGGCCCAAAATCTCATTACATGGGTTCCTATGGGAGAGAAACTGTTAGTGGTTTTTCAGGTAAGTACACAACTTACGAGTGAGAGTTCTGGGTGTTAGGGCAAAGGTTCCCCCAAGGTCTAGATGGGCACTTAAGTTGCACAACCAGCGGCACTGGGTGGCTGGGTGCAGAGAGCAGGGGCCCAATGTTAGCCAATGGTGCTAAGGGGGCCTTCGGTTAGGGACTGCTAATGAGCAGGCCAATCGGGTGTGGGAGCAAAACTCCTGGGGTTAAGGTCAGCACTGCAGGGGCCAAAAATCAGCACAGGAGCTGCACCACAAGCAGCATTGAGGCAGTGGGGTGCAGGGTGCCAAAAAGGCATTGGGAGCCTCATGCTTTTCAATGGAGACCTTTGATTCGGTGAAGTTGCTGCAGGCTCGGACAGGTAGACTTCCTGAAGGCGACCACCAGCTTGAGAGGTAAGTTGGGTTCTTGGGAGATGCCTGGACACCGTTGGTTGAGGCACCCAAGGCCGTGGGACGTCGGGTACAGGGGTGTCTTCTGGCGTTGGGTGTTCTTACAAGCTCCGGTCGCGGTCAGGGGGACCCTTCAGGTTAAGGCTGCAGGTGTCTTCTTGAAGCTTGGGGATCACCAGATCCTAGGTCAGGATCACTGGGGAGACCTCCTCTGGGTGTTGGGCCACTTGAGCTCGGGCTGTGGGCGTCGGGTGCAGTGTAATGCACAATTGCGCAGTCACCTGACTCCGGATTCAGGTCTTGGCATCTTTGTGGAGCAAATCCAGTGCTCACAGGAGACAGTCTGTAAAGTGAGTGCAGGGCAAGTCCTCTGGGGGGCTGCTGGCCATGCCGGTTTCTTTGCTGTAGGCAGGTCGGCTTTGGGACAGGCCGGTAGGGCTGCGGCCAAAGCAGTAGGCGTCTTCTTCCTGGGTCAGCAAGGCTCTTTGGTCTTTTTTTCTTCCTCGAATCTGAGGAGGCAATGTTTAGAGAGGCCCCGAAGTACTGTAATTAGGGGCGTTAAAGGGGTGTGCAGATCGGGACCCATGGGTCCCTTCCTTGGGGTGGGTACACCCCCTATTATACCACCCTCCAGCAGTGGACGGGGCATGGACTTCTCCCTGATTGGCTGAGCCCCCCTCATCTTCATGATGGAGGGGACTGAGATGTGTGCTTCACTTCACCTCACCTTCCCCACTTTAGGGGAGGGGTTGGCAAAGGTGGGCACACCTTTTCCTAGCTTGGTTTTCCTGCTGATTCTCCCGCCCAAAGTTGGGGCCAGAACCGGTGGAAGCCAGTTGCTGGGGGCAACAAACAGCAGGGACAAGTTCCAAAGGCAGCAGGTCTTTGAAGGTTCCCCTTTTTGGACTCAGCCCATCCTGGTGGGTGGGGGGGGGGGGTGGTATGGGAGGCATGACACCCAGAGGTCCAGAAACCTGTCTGGTGGTGGCAAATGGCAGGCAGCCATTTAGGAAACACACCAGAGTAGGTAGATTTTCACGGGGCATCTCTAAGATGCCCTCTGAGTGCCTTATACATTAAATCGCATGCTGGCATCAGTGTGGGTTTAAAGTGCTGAGAAGCTTGCTACCAAACTTCTCAGTTTTTAGTAACGCCATTATGGAGCTGTGGAGTTCGTAATGACCAACTCCCAGACCATATACTCTTTTTGACTTTATTACACATAGGGCCTCATTAGGATCGTCCGCGACCCCAGAGGATGAGGGAACGTCCGCATGGGCTGCGGCGTTCCCTCATGTGCGATTAGGATGTGACCGCCACCCTGGCGGTCACATCCTGGATATTTAACTTTGCGGCAGGTGCTGCTTCAAGCAGCACCCGCCGCAATGTTAAAAGTGCATGTTTAACATTTACATGCACAAAGCGGCAGGCACTGCGCGGTGCCTGCCGCTTTGTGCATGTAAATGCTGGGGGTACCATAGGTAACCCCCATGTGCACCCCCCACCCGCCAACACGGGCCCCCAAAATCAAAAGTACACATGCTTTTCCACGGCGGAAAAACCGCTGCGGAAAAACATGTTTACAAATGCTTCCTAATTTGGCTGGCGGTGTCTGATAGACACTGCCAGCCAAATGAGAGCTTTTCTGCCGCGGTTGTAATCCGACCGCGGCGGAAAAGCAGCGGACAGAAACCAAGACCCACCAGCCATCGTAATGCGGCGGTGGGTCTTTGGTGAGTCCGCAGAGGATTTTCCGCCTTCTCCGGGCCGGAGGTGGCTTCCACCGGCCCGGAGGAGGCGGAAAATCCTTCATCATAATGAGGCCCTTAGTGTCTAAGAATGGACTTAGACACTGTAGGGGCACCGGGCCCATGCCACTGTGCCCTCACCTGGTGACTAGTGCACCCTGCTAGAGGGGTGACTTCCCTAGGCCTTTGGATACACTGCCAATACAAAGACACTACATACCCTGCATCACTTATCACTTATCCATTAAATTGAATATGTGCTAAATACCAATCACATCAAAAATGTTTGTAAGCACTGGAAAAACATCGTTTTGATCTACTTTTGAGGTTAAGCAGCTGAATAAACACTGGTTTCAAAAGATCTGAAAAACACAGATGAAACATCACTGAAACCCACAAATACACACTGCAGACAGGACAGCCTGTGCGTGCCACGGTATCTATACTGTCTAGGCCAGACTTGATAATATGATGTGAGGCTGTCTGTCTATCTCCAGTGTACTCCAGGACATGTGGAGTGACTGCCTCGGCTATGTGCCAGAGGGCATGCGCATATATGCTAGAAGGCAGTTGGCGTTCAAGAACTTCAAGGCCATGCTGTCCGCTGATAACATATTTTTACGCCACACTTCAAGTTGTTTAGACTCACTGTCCAAGGGAACTGAAGAAAAGGTATTTTCCACTTGTCCGGAGGAGCTAGAAGCCTGAATAACCAAGCTCTCTGGTAACAAGTGCACAGAGAGGAAAGGAGGATCCAGGAGTGCGAGTGGTAGCATCTTGACACCAATCTGTCACCGCCAGTGCGTTGGGGGACTTTTCACAGGTAACCAAGACTGGTTCCACCAAGGCTTCATTGATGGGAAGCGGGGGTTCTGAAGTTGGTGCTGATGGAAGAAGAACCTCTGTGAGATCACAAGTTCTGACATCTACTGATGACTGCTGTAGATGCAGTACTTTGGCTGCTTTCTTGACCACCAAATGAAATGTGACCTCAGGAGTTGGTGGCCCAGAGGGAAATTTCAGTTCCATGTCTAGCGAGGATATCGGAGTCAACTCATGCTGCTGGTATTCTTCATCCCTTAAACAGAGGCTGTGTTGGTCTTAGTCTAACCCAAATAGCTCATGTATCCTCTGGCTGTCTTTCAGGAGCATCTAAACTTCCCTACTAGATCTGTTCTAAGGTTAGGGCTCCGAAAACAGTGGCGCTGGTGAGGCTCAGAACGCAGCAACTGTGAAGGTGGCAGTGCAAGTGGCTTATGTGGCAGACCAGAGCGAGCCATGGCTGCTTCAGTTGGCTTGTAAAGAAATGGGGTGTAAAATGTGGCTGTTCAAACTCACAGAGTAATACACTTACCAACCCCTTTAGGACCAATACGTTCTCTTTAAGAAAAGATGAAATCCTCCCAGAACATGCTGATATGGCTGTAAAAGCTAACCCCCTAGGGTTAAAATATTCTGACAGTCCATTTCGATTAACATGACAAGCAGTGATCGCAGAACAACCATGTTTTAAGAATGAAAGTAGACCATAGAGCCTCTATAAATGGAGGCATGCATTAGTAATATAAATCATTCAGAATACAAAATTGAGCCCCTGAACCTGCCATATGTAGCGCCTCCAAGAAAGAGAAATAAATATCACGAAACAAAACCCCATGTGCAGGCAATGAACACACAATGTGGTAAAGTTGGCATAACCCGTTCATAGGGTAGCATAACCTTTGCAAAAATCACCTATCACAAAAGCAATCCGTGCACCCCCTGAATTCAAAGCAAAGTGCACCCCGCCAAAACTAGTAAAAAGGCTGCAATTAAATGAATGACCGATCAAACAAAAACGTCCAAGTAGAAATCTTGGTCAAACTCGAACCAAAATTGCACTGAAGTGGAAATTCATAGTAGGTGTAAAGAATAAACATACTCTCTGCATAAAAGGTCTCCCATAGGGCATATGCAAGATGTCCCTATAAGAGATACTGAAAATCAAGAATAATGCATACCGAACTGCTTCCAAAGAAGCACGAGGCATAGGTAAACTTCCTAACCAAAAGAAACATCACAAGCAAATTACCTCTTGATCATAAAGTCCATCAGAGTAAAAAAGGGAAATCAAAAACCTATGCAATATGTATCCTTATACCACATAACCTGTCAAAGGCAGCATTGAAACTTTATTATTTGCTAACTGAGGGGACACTACATCAGGTGTCACCAACAGGCAGAACATATACCACCATGGTACTGCCATAACATGGTCAGCCATGTATGAACCAAAGGATTAATATCCTCCATACAACCCTAGTATAGGGAAAAATCAAATAGGTATACAATTAGGAAAAGAGACGTTAGGACTTTGTCTAACTTCTTCTATCTCGGAAACACCGTAAAGCCAAGTCGGCCTGGGCACCATTAGATGGGTGCCATCAAAGGACAATCAACCAACGCAGCTTGGACAGTCTCTAAAAAGCCTGAGGTACTTAACTAGGCACAACTTTATAGCACCAAAGAGGATCATGGCCCAAAACTGTGAATCAGTGGTATCCATGCCACATCTAATAATCAGCTTAGCTGCCTGTTGATCATCCCTAATCAACTGTTCTATATTAGAACGGAGGCCATCTGGAAGTGATGGCAACAGTCTGCAAGACAACCCACAAAGCGTGAGAAAAACGCCCAAGAAAACAAGACATGTTAGTGGACATTAAAGCAGAACTAGTTGAGGAAAAAATATGCCTGCCACACAAATCTTGCCTCCTAGAGTCTCTATTCGATCGAACATTAGGTAGAGAATCCACGAGGCCCCCTTATCAGGCTTAGCCCAAGTGTCCAACAATATGTTGTACAGGGCTTCACCGTATAGGAGAACAGGCTCAATCCCCTTCTGACCTTGATAAAGGACATGAATCAGGGGGTTCAGTGGACTTCTCCACTGAAGGAAGAGATAATTTCAAAACTATAGCCACTCTTAACATATCTGCCAAAAAGGAACTCGCCTCAGTAGCACGACTAGCGGGAGAAAGTAGTCCTGATGCCAGAGAAGACTCCAGCCCACTCGCCTCATCAAGGGCAGAAAGTCAAATCTCCTCTACAAGAGGCGGAATAGTATCCGCCATAGGCTGTAATAGACCAGACTCCTTAATATTACCTCTTTCAGAAGCCCCACCATGAGAGGAAAGTGGAAAATCAACATTCCCTCCAGTTGGCTCCATCAACTTAGCACCACAAGGCGATTGATGCGGAGAAGGCGACGCATCTATGCCGAGGGGAGGAGCAGAAATGGCTCTGATCGGTACCATCAACGTCAATGCTGGAATCAGCGGTTCGAGAATAGACCCCAAAGTTGGAAACCCAGAAGGGCTGTGCAACGGCACCAAAGTGGAGGAAGCCGACTGGCACCGACCCAACGACTGAACGCCTAACCAAAATCTAGGGCGCACCCAACGGCGTGGCTCCTCTCTCTTCCATGGGGCCCGAAAGCACGTCAGGGGAAGGAGGAGATGGCCCAAAGATGAGATGCAGAAAATTATAGCATTCTCTCATGTTGGCCATCGATGCCCCGGCTCCTGGAAAGGTGAGCGGGAGGGATTGTGAGGGACAGAGTCCCCATGAGGCGAAGTAGAGAGTTGCCTCAACTTGAACCCCCTACACTTAACCGTTCGACTTCGATGGAGATGCTCACGTGCCCACGAATGAGAAGTAGACGACTGAGGCCGATGTGAATTGTCTGACAACCGTGTCAGTCGCGGCGCCAAAAATTTCATTTGGTGCTCCTTGAGCACCTTCGGATTCAGCTTCTGGCAGAAGCCGAAATTGGAGTCATGGCGTTCTCCCAAACACCACATACACACAGAATTTGGGTCTGTAGCCGACATCTGTTGTGTAGAAGACCCAGAAGCCTTAAAGCCTGAAGACATGAGAAAAAGTACACTGTTCCAACTGACAAAAACGGCTGAATAAGGCCAAAAAACGGCCTGAGGAACCGCTTCGCTGGATCAGAGTTGTAGCCTGGAAAAGAAGAAAACTGACCTCTGTGAGTCAGAGGGGACATATATGACTCTACTGCTAAAATCACAACTGGAGTCTGCATCATCACAGAGCCGTACGACTCTGTCCCCCGGCACGCAGCGGTATTGCTGAAAATTTTTCGGATCTGGTCTGATGCCTGAGGAGAATGCAAAGGTTAAGGAACCTGCAGCTAGATTCCTCTATCAGATATAATGTATACGAAATAAAGACCAATTTCCCTTCTTGTGCAACTGAACATTGGAAAAAGATAAAGGCAGATCGAAGAAAAAACAGAACTAGGATTCTGTACCACCTCAGCTGTTGCTGAAACGCTGCAGAGCTGAATCCGCCTGTGCGCAGAAGTGCGCAGATAGCAGAGTGCCATCAAATGTTATGTCTAACAATGTTTATTGAACCACCTCTGAGAACCCAGAAGTGAGCAACCAAGCACGCTGACGTAGTGCCACAGAAGAGGCCATAGCTCTAGCAACAGAATCTGTGGTATCCATACCACAATTAATCATAAGTTTTGCAGCTTGTCGCACATCACGGAGCAAAGGAGTAAGAGCAGCTTGGCCCACCTCAGGAAGGGATGGTAGTAGGCTTGCCAAAGAACCCCACAATGCATGGTTGAAATTGGCAAGGACACAAGAAGTATTAATGGACCTTAAACCCAAACTTGTGGAGGCGGAAATGTGTCTGCAACTAGTGTCTAGTCTTTTAGCCTCCCTGTCTGGAGGGGTAGGTGGAACCGAATAAACATTATGGGAAGCCAAAGCGGACTGAATCACAAGGCTATATTGGGTAGGATGCTTCATGAGACAGTCCAGATCTTTAGGGGCTGGATGATGTCTGTAGGAGAGTAGGGTCTGCAATCCTATGATCACCCCAGATTTTTGCTTTTTGCTTCCCTGGTTTACGACTTACCTGGCTGTGGGCCTGCTAATCAGACCCACAGCCTAGCTGTTCTCTCTCTAAATTAACACGTGTACCTTAGGTGCATTTACCAATTGGTACTGGGCCACCTTATCAGACCCTGTAACTCAGGGCATAGGTGTACCCAGGGCCTACCAGGGGCTGCAGCATGTATTATGCCACCCCTGGCTGGCCATCTAAATCTGACACAACTGGCTGCACCACAGCTGGGGCAAGGTGGTGTAATCACCCTTTGCTTTAGATATAGTATACCTATATCTAACCCTAAAATGGACACTCTTATTCCTATCAGTCACTCCTATGGCAGGCCTTGGCAATCCTGAAGGCAGAGTGCTCGGAATCGTGTGAGATGGTGCTCTGGCATGAGTTGAGCCCGTTTGCAGCTTGCGGAACCAAGTCCTAATAGCTGTTCCATGATAACGCATACCATATACTCTTAAGTGCATTATGATCCTCGCGGTTATTTGCCAACTCTGGTATCGCTTTATCAAAACATGTCGAGTAAGGTGTCATACGAATTGGAATACTAACCCCTCGCCAATTCTGGCGACGGTGTTAGCATTCCACCCTTCTAGAGGGACACAACATGTATGTAACTGTGGACCCAGGTTAAAGTTAACTCGAGCCTCAGCATCACAAAATGGATGCTGCCACCACAGACACAAGTCTGACCTCCTGCTGCTGGGAGTCCTTCCAGCGAGGAGAGCTTGGACAAAGGGTTTCCTGTCAGGGGCGGTGCTAGCACCATCCCAGACAGGGTTTCGTGTATCCTGGGTAGGCAGGGCTGAATAGGAAGGTGACTGCAAGTGGCACCCCGGTACTCACTATGCATCTGCCGGCTAGAACCAGTTCCAGAGGCACACCAGCCCCTGAGCTGGGGAAAGTCCGGCATGGGAGAGGGGTGTAACCACCCCCCTTCCAGGTCCCACCCATGGGCAGGACCTAGTCCCGTACCAGCCCCTTTCTTTAGTATAAAGGTGGGAGCGGGGACCCTTCCAAATTAGATCATCTTTGAATTCTGAAACTACTTTCCACGAAAGGAACTCAAGACTTCTTCCTAAGATTTCTCCCTTGTGACTAAGGAGTAGTCACCCTGCATCTGCGGGCACCAACTAAGAACACTGCGGTTTGCTGCACGTCCTTCCTCAGGAATCCAACGGACCAGCACGACGAGACCCGGCTTCCCTGGCACCTCTGACCTCTACCTACATCGTCAGCTCAGCTGAGATCCGTGGGTGTGACGAGACCTCGAGGGACCGGCCATCTTCAGAACTGCACGACGCTTATCCAGCACGACCGCCGAGGGATCCTCGAGTGAGTGCTTTGGGATTTGAGAAGCCCTAACCCTGAGCAGCTCCAGCACCGAAGTCCAGCCCCCCAACATCCACGAGATCTGCGTGGGGCCCTTCTGCTCTTTGCTGCTCACCGCGTTGTCCGGCCACTTGCCTGCTGGCTTGTAGCCCTCTTGATGACGAACGACGACATCTTCATCGCTGGTCTGGTTGCTCCAGACTGGCCCTTGCTCCCCTCCAACAGAGGAGCACCCCGGACCCTCCTGGTCCACTCCAGACGCCATTTTGAGTCCACCGCGTGGGCTTGCATTTGCCGAGACTTGTTGCCCCAATCCTGGGTCCAGCGACGTCGACAGCAGATACCATCGTGGGACAGCTCGCACCACCATCCTGGTCGCCGACAACGCCTCCTGGTCCGTGAGACTGCAGAGCCCAGCGTCGCCCACTCACCTGGTCGAGGTGACTCCATCCGGTGCCATCCTGGTGCCCATCTAATCACTGGCTAGTGATTCAGAACTTGGTCCCTTCTGCTTACAGGTGTCTTCCATCTTCGATCCAGGCTTGGATCACTTCGAACTTCATCACTGGTCGCCTGCCAGCAACTTCTTCTTTCAGGCTCCATAGACTGCAACGAGGATTCCCGACGTCTTTTCAGACCTATGCACCCGCAGCCCCTGGGCTAGGTAACCTGAGCATTTCGGTGCTCCAGCATAGCTTAACTATCCAAGTGTCCAGATCCTTTTTGTGTCAGCTCTACCTAGTCGGATTCGTCCGATAACACTAACTTTAGGAAATCTAGCATCCATAGACTTTGTCCCGCATCCCGCGTGAGAAGGCACACTCTGCACCCGATCTCCCTAGGCCTCCTGCTCGTAATCTGAAGGTTCAGTAGTCCAGTCCTAGCGATCCTAAAGCCTATTAGAGTAGTACTTACCTGCTAGTAATTTCGCATTCCACTTTTAGAGGATTTTGGTTATTCGTGCCCCTTGGGCATTTGTGTAAATTGTGCGACTTTCAGTATTTTCCTAAGAGCTTTGTATTGTGCTTAGCGCCCTGTCCTCATAAAGAGTCCAGGGCTGTTGTGTTCTAAATAAATATACTTTTATTTTCATAACAACTTGTGTGGTGTCCTTTCACTTGGTGTTCAAGGGGTATATGTGATGGTATAACAGCTGGCTTAACACGCCCTCTAGAGTTTAGCCTAAAGACTGCTCTTGTCCATGCTACTAGGACAGCTGGTCTAACGGTTGACTTACAACCAATCATCAATAAGGGTCGTTTGGAATGATACACAGTGATCACTAGAATAGTCAGCACTACATATCAGACCAACTTCTCACAATGTCTATGAAAAATAACACGTTCTACAGGTGGACCCATCCACAGGTCCCCAACAAGATGTCAAACATAGATTCACAATAAGGAATCACTGATTCATCGCCAGATTGACCCTGGTGTATACTGTCAATTAATGGGTCTGTAGTTAAAGCCACAGAAGCAAGTGGAATCTCTGAAACTTCAGTAACTCGTTTGAGCATCTCTGCTGAGGAGCTCACCTCTGAAAGCAATCCGGGGGGAGGGGCAGAAGGTCCAAGGCTGGAGGAGGCTCCAAACCACTTGCATCATCCAACTCAAAAACCAAACTGGTATCAATGGGTGGGTGAGTCAGAGTGGGAAACGTATAACCTCTCCAAGATCTTCACATAACCCAGGATCAACGCCTGAACCAGTCGGCTCCATTGGCGTCGTACTCGACGCCGTACAACATCGAGCAGCACCGTCATTGGCGTCATAGGAAAAGTGGTGAGGCGTGAAACTGCACCATCATCGGCGTCCGGCGTAGGTGCTGAAAGTGGTAGCCTGGGAGGGCCGTGCACTATATGTCGCCATAGTGTGTTCGGAGCCAGGCGCTGAAGATGGTAACCTGGAAAGGCTGTTCACTGGCGTAGATAGAGATATGGCATCTGACAAACAGACTAAAGCAGAGGGTGAACCTGTGGGTGTTGTCCTATTCCTGGACTCCTGCACTTCCTTGGGTCCCAAGGGTGCTCCAGAGGGAGGTGCAGACCCATAAACCTTATGAAGGAAAACATAATCGCCGATCTGGAACAGAATTGCCCCTACCCCCAGGATATGTGGGGGGGCGCGGGGTAGACTTTTCCCAATTCCACAGTTGAAAAGGAGGAATGACGTGGCTTTGACCAATTGCGTTGTGACTTACCGTGGAAGGCGGATAGAGGATGACGCCCATGGGAGCGGCCCCGCCATCAGTCCCTTGAGTGTGAAGGAAACAGAGGACAATGGGGTGTCTTGGAGGACTGCGTCATTTATGCAGCAAGAAGCTTCATCTGCCGCCCATTGAGCGCCTTCGGCCGAAGTAGGTGACAGGAGTCACACGCTGTGGAATCATGGTGCTCTCCCAGGCACTACTTACAAATCGAATGGGGTCCGTGGCCGACATCTGATAACTACAGGACCCACAAGCCTTAAAACCAGTGGCCATGAAAAAAAGCACACTGTGTCTTACGATGAAAAACGTTCGAGTTGGCCAAAAATGGCCAAAGGTAACTGCTTCTCCAGTATCCGCGTTGAATCGCGGAAGAAGAAATGGACGTCAGCGTGTCGTAGGGCGCCTTATATGGACTCCGGCAATGTCACCTGCGTGGACAACATCGCTACAGAGTAAGACAACGCCCACTGCTGACGTGCAGCGGTACTGCTGCTGAAAAATGTCTGGATCCAGAATGGCGCCTGGAGAGAATTCAAAGTTAAGAAATCTGCGGCTGGATTTCCCTATCAGATACCCTATTATAGAACTTGAATCTCTCAAGGTAGAAATTCTAGTAGTCCAAGGCCTACTCAAGGAAAGTGGTGTGGGCTAGTAATTGCCATTCGCTGTCACTCAATAAAACTCAGTAAATAATTGTCCAGTCTGTGCTTTTTCTTTCGAAAAGAATAAGCTTGTTTATTACACACACTACTCAATACTGTAATGCAATTCAGTACTTTATAAATAGGCAAAAGGCTGGTGGAACTAGCTTTGGCATGAAAACATTTGACCCTAAAAGGAGCATGACCCCAAATATTACAGTCCCCACCCCATTCATGTACAACACATCTCATAACCATATAGGGTGGTGTCAATTTACATCAGGTTAATTTGAGCACTTAAAGAGCAGAATCATGCCACAATAATACTAAATTCCGTCACTTACTTCAGTAACCATAACCCCTCAGCACTTATGAATAATCAAGAATTGCAATTATTTGCTCCCATTTTCATTAATAAAGCATTTGAGCCTCTGCATTACTATCAGCATTAACAACACGTGTAAATAGAGCATGGTAAATAACCCCTTTAAATAAAGCATTGTTTAAAACATTGTGAATAGTACTTCTAAATAAAGCTTTGTTCAAACCATTGAAAGAAGTATATTTAAATAAAGAATTATTGGAACATCAACAATGTGTGTCTTTTTTAACAACCTTAAGGACACAACTGCAGCCAAAGAATCAGTCCCTAGAGGTTCCTGCACTCCCAGCTGCAGAGCTAAAGCTCCAGCCTGAGGAGTGCTTGCAAATGATTGGGAAGTCCAGGGTAGTCCCAGCTCCTCTGACCCTTCACACTTTGGGTTGGTGCTATGGCAAAACTTTCTTAAGGTGGCACTTCTGCACTCCTGCAGCCCCCCCCCGCTCTTCTGCTGTCATTGGTGGTGCTTCTGCCATTCTGAAGCCACCACATTAGTGCAAATCTTTGGTCTTAGGCAAACCCAGAGAAGTATATGGGATGTTCCTTCCTGGAAGCATCCAGGCATCATGAAGGGCTCTGGACGTTTTTCTTTTATGAGTCACGCCCCTTGCCTATTTTGTTTTTCATTTGCATCTTAGTGGTGCCGGGTCCCACACAGCATGCCTATGCTTGCTATGGCATCCCAGGGAACCTACTGTTGACTGCCCGGCCGGTTCCCCGCACGGGCTGACCCTCCTCTGCTGCCCATGGGAGCTTGCAGAATATTGCCTCCTACGGACAGGGAGTCCTCTTGTGGTATCTGCCCTGCTCCCCCCCCCCCACCCAGGACACAGGGATTAGGGCAGGGTCACCACTGTTGGGGGGAGTGAAGCAGCACTCCCCCTTCAGTAGCTGGGAACTAGAGCCTGAAGTTGGGATCCTAGGGCTGTCTCCTCTTTCTTCTCGGGAGAGCGCGACAGCAGTTCCCCCACCTCCACATGGCATTGGGGCACAGAGTCGGGAACCTAGCCCCTTTCTTTGTTTCCTTGGGGGCAAAACGGAGCTTCCCAGTGTCCTCTGTTGGCAGGAGCCGGGGATGGGGTCCCAGGCCCCCCTCCTACAAAAGCCAGCCCATGATTTGGGATCCCCTGACCTCTGGGGTTCTGGGGAGGGAGCCCCCATGCACACCCTCTCCCAGATTGGGTACAGCAAATGGCCCGTCACATTGATCGCAGGCCCTCCCCGAGGGGGGTTTCAAAAGCTCAGCAGTAGAGGGCCACACACTGTCAAAATCCCTTTTCACATATCCAAGGCCTTGATGGGCCGTTTTGCTTGATCTTTGGCTCATTTTGCTCCTGGTGGCAATCCTTGCCACCTGGAGCATTGTCCTTAGGTCCCCTTGACTCTAAAGTGGCAAATTTTGCAGGTCCCTGCCCCAGCCTTGCTCTTTTTTCTCTGCTGGTGCTTCTTTCCTCCTTGGTGCAGAAGTCCAGTTCTTCACCGAACTAGTCCTTAGGGGGTGTAAGGAGACCCACTGGTCATGGATTCAACTGTAATCAGAGTCTTTAGTTTAAGTGGGCATCAGGGGGTTCCCCTTCAAATTGTTTATGGCTGCTACCTCCAGTCCCTATGCCCAGCTCCAACAAAAAGCAATCTCTCTCCCTTGTGCAAGACTTTTTAAGTGGGGACAAAAAGTTCTAGAAGCGAGGCACCCCTGGCCAATCCTAGGGTGCCACATCCCATCTCCACCCCTGTCCCAACCCTCTTGCAGAGCATGCTTGGACAATTCAAGATGGTGGCATACGGTCAGAATACATAAAAAAGTGATTCCCAGACTCCACGAGCAGAATGATGCTTGAAACCCAATGCCTCTCCCAATCTCCAACTACATATATACATGTAGAGATTAAGAGCGCTCCAAGATGGGAATGGGAAGAAATAAGGAGAGAAAGCCTTGTCTGAAACTTGGGCTCTGCTGTGAATCACCTCTGCCTGATTCTTCTCTGGCGCTTGTTTTAGGGGTGATACAGCGGTAATTTCACTGTAATTTCTCAATGCAAAACCTCATCTACCTCTATGTTACCTCTGAAAAGGTGTTTGGGCCCTTGACACCATGTTTTACCTTCTGGATACTTTACATGAACAGTCAAACACGCAATTATTATTTATTTATTTGCTATTGATAATCTTAGTTATGATAAATGGATGAGAGCCATAGGTGAGAAACGGACTTCCGGAAGAAACAAAAAATCCACTTCCAAACAGGGGAAAACCTCAGCTCCCTGGTTCACAGATGAACTGAAAGATACACGACGTACAGTTCATAGACTCGAACGTAAATGGCGTAAACATTACGACCAGGTCGATCAGGCCAACTTTAAAACTGCAAGACAAAATTACCATGCACTTATTAAAAAAACTAAAACAATCTATTTTACCAAAAGAATAGAAACCTCACAGAATGATCAAAAAGAAATATTTCGTATTGTCACAAGCTTTCGAAACCCAAAAATCCTATCTCAGGATATACCACCATCACAAAGTTTTTGCAATGAGATTGCAGATTACTTTGAACAAAAGATTGTAAACATCACCAAAAATTTTCCAGTTATTCCTGTAAATAAGGAACACAACTCGCAAGGAAGTAATCCTGGGATAACAACAAGATGGAATACTTTTGACCCGATTGATAAGGCAGATACTCTGCAAATTATGTCAAGAATTAAATCCGGATCGCCACTTGATCCATGCCCTCCCTCACTAACTCAGGCGATTAAAGAGGACGTAAGCCCCATGATTAATGACATTATCAATGCCTCACTTCAATCTGGAGAAGTCCCCAGCGCGTGGAAAACTGCTATTGTAAAACCACTACAAAAAAAGGCCCTACATGATCCCTCGGTCCTAACAAACCTGCGACCGATTTCCCAACTCCCCGCACTGTGTAAATGCACTGAAGCCCTGGTCAACAAACAGCTAACAACGTTCCTGGAGACAAACAACATTCTACACCCTAACCAGGCTGGTTTCAGAGCTAACCACTCAACTGAATCAGCTCTGTTATCTACAACAGAAACCATAAGAACTGCACTAGACCAGGGGGGTAAGGCTGTCCTTGTCCTCCTTGATTTATCGGCAGCTTTCGACGCGGTGTCCCATACCATCTTATTACATCGCCTAGCTGAGGCTGGTATAGGGGGCACCGTGTTGAACTGGTTCACAAATTTCCTGTTACACAGAAAACAAATTATCCGGTTAGGACAATTCTATTCAGAGGAGAAGGAGATTGGCTCAGGGGTGACTCAGGGCTCTAGTCTGAGCCCTACCTTATTTAATTTGTATATGGCTCCCCTTATCAATGTAATTGCATCCTTTAACGTGAATACGGTTGCATACGCCGACGACACCCAATTGGTCCTGACTCTGGATGAAGACACAGATAAAGCAGAACAAGACCTAAAAGAGTGTCTGACGGCCACTTTCAACTGGATGCATGAAAATCATCTGAAATGCAACTCTGCAAAAACAGAGATCCTACCATTTGGGAAAAACAATTTATTTTTTCCACTCACCTGTTGGCCATCCGATGCGGAGGCTCCTCCCAATGCCATCGATGCAACTCGTAACCTGGGCATAAAATTTGACAATATGCTCTCTTTTAAGCAACAATCCAAAGAAATAGCAGCCGCCTGCTTTAACATTATGAAAGGATTACGTAAATTCTTTGACTATCTGCCATTGCCCGCTCGCCGAACAGTAGCAGTTGCTTTAATTACATCCAGAATTGACTACTGTAATAGTCTGTATGCAGGGGTAACAAAATATACCCTGCACAAATTACAGATGACTCAAAATGCGGCAGCGAGGCTGGTCCTAAGGTTGCCTAGAAGATTATCAGCGTCAGCCGCCCTGAACAAGCTGCATTGGCTTCCTATTTAGAAGCGGATCTTATTCAAAGTCATTGTGATCACATTTAGGTGTTTTCACAAACGTGGCCCAAAATACCTAAATAACAGATTCCACAGGTACCATCCCTCCAGAGAACTCAGATCAGCCACAGCTAATCTGATGACTGTCCCCAAATATAAACTAGCCACTAAAGGGGGAAAGTCACTGGCAGTTCTCGGGGCCAAAGCCTGGAACACACTCCCCACGGATCTCCGCCTAATATCATCAGAACAGATCTTCAAAAAATCCTTAAAAACCTGGATCTATGGACTGTCAGAATCAAAATGTAAAACTCTGGTCTAATTATACATAACAACTTAAACGCAGTTAAAAACATCGTACAACTTGTCAGCAATAAAGACAAACCGCCAGGATGCTCCCTGGAGTGACAGAGCGCTATATAAAAACCCACAAACATCAAACATCAAGCCAATAAAGGGAGTTGTTGAGTACTTTAAAGGGTTTTATTTTCTAGTCAAAAGTTAATTTTTTCTCTGACCCTTTATTCATTAGTAAAATATCAATAAGGTTACAGATGATTGAAAACAGGAAATATAGAATTAAATACAGAACATTCTATAGGTTTCATCCAAAGCATTCCATAAAGGAAAGGAATAAGGCATCAAATGTCAGTCAGAATTCTTTAAAGAGTTCAGGAAAATATAATTCAATAGTGAATTATGCAAGGCTAATCATTAATTATTAATTTGCAAAAATCTCCCATAAAGAGAAATAAATGCATAAGACAAATAAATCCTTTCAGAAACTAGTTAATTAGTCAAAGCATTAACTTAGAATTTTAGCATCTAAACCTGTTCTAATCAACTGCAATCTCTGCCCTGGTGATGCTTAATCTGCCTGTCTGTGTTTAGGAGTAAGACAGCCCGCCCGTCACAAGTCCACAAAAATATGACGTGCAAGGACGTCTCTGAAAGAAATACGAGCAAGAATCCCTCACCTCTCCTCGGACGCGGTCTTCTCCCAAGTTACAGCAATCTCCTCCTGCGAAGTTTCTCGTACCTAACCCATATGATGTCTGGTCTAATCTACTCCCTCTCTCAAGAGCTCACATGCCCCCCTATAGCCCTGAAACCTAAAACCAGAGAGCCAACCACGCCCCCAAAGAGGTCATTATTTATACTCTAATTCTTGGCAGACTACGCATAAATGTTTCAGATTCAGTAAAGCTTGTACCTGATTGGTTAGCAGGGATAACATGAGGGTTTCACCATCCTGTTTTCATTGCAAATTCCAAACCATACCGGTTTTAACAAAAGAAGCGTTAATGATTAATACATCTATATGTTTTTGTACCATTTACAAGGAAAAATGTTTTGGTCTATTTCTTCCTTCCTGTCACATCATACTCAGGAAGGATACTTTAACTAACACTGGTACATTGGCACGATCACAAGAATGTACAGTTCACAGTGGCATTGACTTCTTCTGTACATGAGGCAAGCTGATATAATCTGCGCATGCTCTCTTCTTTCAAAATAATCAACCTTGCTGGATTCACAGGCAGCCATTTTATCTTCGGCCCAAAAAACAAAACAAACACAAAAATAATATTTTACAAAATAAAACCCATTATGTTTTACCTTCCCCATACTAATACCCTTTATAAATGATTACCCAGCTAAGCTATTATTTTAAAGCAGCTTTTCTTATTGTTTGTGCACAACATGCAAAATGTGCAACATAGCATGATGCTTGCACTACTGTAAATTTTCAAAGCGCACACAGTTAATACATACTCATAGCAGCATGCTTTAATGTTTTAGATAGCTTTTCATGCAAAAAAACTGTTTGCCCCGAGTGTAGTGTTTGGTCAATACATGATTCCTCTCACGAACCCAGATACATTAGTGAAATGCAAGATTTCTCATGAGGTGGAAGGATGGAAACACAATATTTTGTGCACAGACCAACTCACTTCTGGGAATTATTCTAGTTAAATATATTTCTGGGGCATTTTGCCATGTTAGTAATGTTTCAGCATCATATTTGGGGCAATACTGTAAGTCAACTATGTAGCAGAATCGATAATCAGACTTTCCAGTGCTTAAATACGTTGACTGCCATACGGTGAACTATAATGCCTAATACACATTTATGTGACAATAAAAGTGAGTGGAAAATAGGCTGAAAGATGTCATAACTGTAAATTATTCTAAAGCACATCAATGAAAAGCAAAATGTTGCCAACATTTGTAATCTTTAGATTTGAAAATATAGTTGACAAGGCATGAAAAAGAAAAAAGGAGGACAACCTGCAATAGACATTTCTTAAAATTACAAAATAGTTAGCTTTCTTTAAAAATGTTTTAAAAATAATCAACTGCAGGGAGAAATAGAGCGGGCACTAAAGGATAATTGTAAGAAGGAGGAATATATTTCTTTAGTGACAGAAAATCTGAATAAAACAGATACAGGTATGAAGTAAACTAATTATTATACAAAACTGAAGATTGCCTTCTGAACATGTGTGCTAGAAGACGACTTGGGCAATGGGACGAAATTTGTATAAAAGCCAAAAAAGCCACTTGTTAGCGTGAATTAAACTTCAACATTTATAGAGAAATATACCCCTCCTCCTAGTCAGACTATAACCATTCATCGAAAGTACCATTACAACACTTATTATTAAAATAGTGTTTTCATTATAATTTATCCTTAAGTGAGCCTTTTCTTTTTTTTTCCGCTGGCTAACTGCAGTTCTTATTAAACATATCTCGTACGGCTCAACATTCAAACCTTTGTCACTTATGCACAGAAAGGTAGGAATTGTACTTACAATATTATGAACAGTCTATTATATAAAATATTTCTGTAGATGTAAAAGTTTGTTGAAAACATCTTGGGGTTAGTTACTATTTTGTAATACTTTGGGCTTTGTATCAGGCACTTAAATGGTTGGAGTGACATGCCATTTGAACCAGGGGAGTAAAAGAAAGGTCCATGCCCCTCTTATTTTATAAATACTAGAAGGTCTAATAATGTGAGTTCAGCAGCAAGGTGGTGGCACAGGTTGAACCCCCTACCATCCTGTGCTGAGACTATTTTCTTTTTGCAAAATGCCCATAACGACGGTAGTAGTAACTGTTCCGTAGTGCCCATTTTCCTTGTGTGTTGTGATGCAGATAAGAGGCTCTTCTCGGTCTTTTACTAGGAAGGCACTGAGGTATGGGGTGCCTTAACTCTGGATCCTTTATGTCCAAGCTGGAACCAAACAATGACACCAGCTGCTCCTTGTAATGAGAAATATTTCTTTTCATAATGTCCATACAGGGTCCAAGCAACCTTTCGAATGCCTGCACATCCATAACTAAGCACTTGACCGTTCCAACAGCATATGCGGAGGCTGCTCTGGGTCTGTTAGTAACAAGAGCAAGTTCTCCAAAATAGTGTCCACTGGAACATCGGGCAACCTCGACTTCCTGGTTATTTTCCTGTCCTTTTGTCTTGCTCTTAATCATGATTTTGACTTCCCCCGATTCTACAATGAAAAAGCAGTCCGCTTTTTCACCCTGAGCAATGATGCGTTCTCCATCTTGGTAGCTCCTCTCTCCTATCACATCCACAATCTTCATCCTCTCAGACATCCATGCTTACATACCTAGCCGCACTCTGAGATCCGCAGGGAAAGGAAATTTTGTTGTTCCTAGATTTAGACTGGTGAAAATGGGTGGCCGCTCATTTTCCCATTTAGGCACCAAGTCTTGGAATGCTCTGCCTGTAAGGCTGAAGTTGGAAACTGATCATCTTCGGTTTCGCAAGGGCTTAAAAACCTGGCTTTACCCGCAATAAATTTTGAAAACTGTTTTCAGGTACCACCACTCATTGATGACTCGTAGTCCTTTCTTCTCCAGTCTATCCCTTGGCGCCGGGAAACCCACTGCAGGTAGCTGCGTGCCTTATAAGTTTAAATAAATAAATAAAGTGCTCCTTCTGATGTTGCAACAATGGTAGCTGCTCTAGGTGTATTGTACATCAAAGCCAATTCACCAAAGCTACCATGATTATCATAGCAACCAACACAACGGGATTCCCTGCCATCTTTCCTGACAAGAATATCATATTGTCCCCGTTCTACGACCTAAAAGTTCTCACCATCATCTCCCTGATCAATGACATGTTCATGTGGCACCACTTTTTTCTCGAACATTGCATCCAAAACCTGAGAGAGTTGCTCCTGATCAAGATTTTTGAAGATCAAAATATCTTTGCAAGCTTCTTGTAGTCTTAGTCGCTGCTCGTCTGTTTTAGGGTGAACAACTCTGGGCTCTGGGTCTTCCTCTTCTTCATCTGGGTTGAAAGCTTCAGCACAAACTGAAACTCTTCTGTTGTATCTGTTTATTACAGGTGGTTCGAAGTCTGAGTCGTCGTCCTCGTCCTCCTCGCCGTTGGAGTCAGTCTGCATGGGCTGCTCCTCCGCCTCGAAGTTGAGTTTTGTGCCCGCGGCCGCCGCCATCCTGAATCAGCTCCAGCTGCTTCTCCTCGCGCAGGCGGCTGAAGTACTGCACAGAGAACTCCACCAGGTCCGGCGGCCACTGGCGCAGCACCTCCACGGTGTAGCCCTGCAGCAGGTTGGTCAGGCCGGCCAAGATCTCGATGCTCATGGTGGCGTCTCCGCGCCCTGGGGCTCAGACAGACAGCGGAGCCCGGCTCCCCTCGGCGGCCCCCGGACTGAGCTCTCCCGCCGTTCCCCCTCTTCACCCCGGGCTAACACTCCTGTCAGAACCGTGCCGTACCGAGCAGCAGGAATGGGGAGCGGAGGCGGCTCTGCGGACCGGACTGCGCATGCGCAGCGCGTGGCAAAGGGAACGAGGCCGCGCGCACACGCTCGCCTAACGGTCTCCCCCCTCCCAGAATCTATGAGGAGAAGCTTCAAAGGCCTGCCGCCTTTGGAACCTGGCCTTGCCTTTTGCTGCCCCCAGCAACGGCTCCCACCGGTTCTGGCCCCCACTTTGGGTGGGAGAATTGGCAGGAAAACCAAACCAGGAAGAGAGGTGACCCCACCTTTGACAACCCCAACCATCAGGTGAGGTAGGCGAGGGGAAGCATACATCTCACACATCCCAGTCCCCTCCATCTTGAAGATAGGGGAACTCAGCCACTTAGGGAGAGGCTCATTCCCCCTCCCACTGGAAGGTGGCATGATAGGGGGTATACCCACTTCAAGGAAGGGACCCATTAGTCGTGACCTGCACATCCCATTTAATGCCCCTAAATTTAGTATTTAGGCGCACCCCTGAACTTTGCCTCCTCAGATTAGAGGAAGAAATATGGACCAAGGAGCTGTGCTGACGCAGAAAGAAGAGGACACCTACTGCTTTGGTCCCAGCCTCACCGGCCTGTCCCGCCTCCGAACTGCCTACTGCGAAGTAAACAACATGTCCAGAAGCCTCCCCAGAGCTCGAAGGACCTGCCCTGCTCTCACAATGGGTCTCCTAGGAGCACTAGATTTGCTCAAAGACTCCAAGACCAGAATCTGGATTCAGGGGATTACGCAATTCTGCACCACTTTGCACCCAACGCCTACAGCCCGAGGTAGAGTGGCCCAACATCACGAGCTGGTCTCCCCAGTGATTCAGACCTAGCATCTGGTGATCCCGGACCTCCCTCAAGCTTCAAGACGATGCATGCAGCCTCAACCTGAAGGGTCCCCCTGACCGCAACCGGAGCTGGTAAGAAAACCCAACACCAGAAGATGCCACTGCATCCGATGCCCCACAGTCTTGGGTGGCCCAACCAACAGTGTCTAGGCATCTCCCTAGATACCAACTTACCTCTCCAGTCGGTGGTTACCTTCAGGAAGCCTCCCTGCCTGAGTCTGCATCAACTTCACTGAACCGAAGGTCTCCAATGAAAAGGGTTCCCCAATATCATTTTGTCACCCTGCACCCGGCCGCCCGAGTGCCGCTGGTGGTGCAGCTCCTGTGCTGATTGTTGGCCACTGCAGTGTGGACGTTAACCCCAGGAGCTTTGCTCCCACACTCGAGTGGGCTGCTCATAAACAGTCCCTAACCGAAGCCCCCTTAGCCCTATTGGCTAACATTGGGCCCCTGCAATCTACATCCACTTGCCCCACCTTTTAGGAGGAGACATTGTGCTGCACCATAGAAAATTTGTGTAAGGAAAACAACTCTGGAGAGAGTGTTCTGGATCCGTGTCAAAGGTGTGGGGAAAAAAGGGAACTGACATATTTGCTCCTGATTAGTGGTTACATGGCTTTGATGATGTCAATTAATGTTACTTTCAGAGTGGACATGAAACTAGCAACCTCCTAAAGAACAAGTTACTTACCTTTGGTAACAATATATCTGTAAGAGACATAGATTAGTTAAAGATTCCTCACCTTAGAATTACCCCCAGGCATCAGACTGGATCCGGAGAATTTTTTCATCAGCAGTACCCCTGCCCGTCGATAGGTGGCGTCGGTCTACTCTGCATTCGTCGTTGGCGTCATGGTCGCCGTATTGACGTAGCGGTATCTAATTAGACGCCGCCCTCGCACGCTGACGTCAGTTCTTTACATGACATTCCACGTCAGAAGCGCAGAGCCATGCAAGACACTGACCACTGGTGCACAAAATTAAGGCCCTGAAAGGGAGCCCTTAACCCTAGAAGTCAGTTCGCAGAACGCGGAGGATGGGTGGGGCAGTAAGTAATCTATAACTAATCTGTTTCTTACAGATGTATTGTTACTGAAGGTAAGTAACTTGTTCATCTGAAAGAGACAGTTCTAGATTCCTTACCTTAGAATAGATACCCCAGCAATACCAACTCCGGAGGTGGGTCTGCGAACTAAGTTCGCACCAGAAAGTCCTGTAGAACAGAACAGCCAAAGAAGCAGTCTCTCCGGACCTGGCTATCCAGGCAGTAATGCTTTGTGAACATGTGCAGAGATGCCCACATAGCTGCCTGACATTGAGGGGGGACACCACGTCCCAAAGTAGTGGTAGCTGCAGTCACCCTGGTGGAACGAGCACGCAGTCCCACTGGAGGCTCCTTCTTTGCCAAAGAATAGCAAGCTTTTATGCACAACACGACCCATCTAGAGATGGTACGTTTGTGCACGGCCCAACCTCTTTTTGGCACCCACATCACCAACAAAGAGCTAGTCATCCACCCGTAACTGCTTTGTGCGAACCAAATAAAATGAAAGCACACATTTGGGATCCAGAAGGTGGAGCATATCTTCCACCTTAGAGGATGCTGAGGCAGAAAGAAGGTGGGCATAGTGATGGTTTGACCAATGAGGAAAGAAGTAACCACTTTGGGAAGAAAAGAAGTTAGAGCTCGAAGGACAACCTTGTCCGGATGACCAGCCAGAAAAGGAGGTTTTTGAAGAAAGAGCTTGGAGCTCACTCACGCTGCGAGCAGAGGTGATGGCAACCAGAAAGGCAGTCTTTTAAGTCAAACGTCTGAGAGGACAGTTCTGTAGCAGCTCAAAGGGAGCACACATAAAATAAGTTGGAACTAAGTTCAAGTCCCACTGGTGCATTACGAAGGGAACAGGATGAAAAAGATGAGTTATGTCCTTAAGGAAGCATTTTACAACAGCGGACTTGAAAAGAAAAGGCTGATCAGGAAGCATAAAAAAAAGCTGAAATGGCTCAAAGGTAGCCCTTTAGAGTGCCCAGAGCAGAGCCCTGCTGGGCCAAAGAAAGGACTAACAAGAGAACCTTAGAAAGAGGATCCACAGCTTTTGCTGTGCACCATGCCACAAATTTGTTCCATCTGCAGGCGTATACCTTCTTAGTGGAGGGACGCCTGGCTGCTAAGATAACATCACATACTTCGGGAGGAAGGTCAAAGGCTGTCAACTGTCACCGCTCAGTCTCCACACGAGGAGGTGGAGACTGGATAGGTTCGGGTGGAAGACCGTCCCCTGCTGCTGTGACGGAAGATCCTCCCGAAGAGGCAGTCTGATCGGAGGATTGATGGCCATATGTAACAACTCAGGATACCAGACTCTTCGTGCCCAATCCGCAGCCACAAGAATGACTTGGGCCTGATCGTACTTTATCTTCTTCGGCACTCTGGGTAGAAGTGGTATAGGTGGAAAGGCGTATAGAAGACCAACTCCACTCGTGACGAAAAGCGTCGCCGACCGAGTGCCGCCTTGGAAATTCCAATGCACAGAATTGTTGACATTGAGCGTTCTCTTCCGTGGTGAATACATCTAACAAAGGCTCTCCCCACTTCTGCAAGAGACCTTGCACCATCTCCGATTGAAGACACCATTTGTGATCCATCATGCACCTGCAGCTGAGCTCGTCCGCCCTGGTGTTCGGAGAACCTGCTAGGTGTTGAACCACAAGGGATATGCCCTGATGTTCCAGGCATGTCCAGAGATGGAGAGCCTCTTGACATAGGGTCCACGACCCCACCCAGTTTGTTGCAGTACCACATAGCTGAGGTCTTGTCCGTGAACACCTGCAATACACTTCCCCGGACAGAGGGAATGTTTTCTTTCAGTATAATGCGGTTCGCCCAGAGCTCCCAAAAGTTGATGTGGGGCCCGGACACTGCCAGAGACCAGAGGCTTCTGATATCCGCCTCTCACATGTGGCCTCCCACCCCACCCTAGAAGTGATGCATAAGTCACCACTGTGAACTCTGGTTGGGGAGTGGAGAGGGATCTGCCATTGACCCAATCCTGGTTCATAACCTGATGCTGTGCCCTCTGGAACTTCAGGTCCCACTGCAATGGCAGCATAGGCCGCCTGGCATGTTCCACCAGCAGGATGCAGGAGGCCATGAGGCCCAGAAGCGTCAGGGTCCTTCTGACCGAAACCAGGGATAGAGGCTGAAAAATCTGAATCATAGCCCAAATATCCCGGACTCGCTGCTCAGGAGAATAAGCCCAAAACTGCATTGTGTCCAGAACCGCTCCAATGAAATAGAGTTTGAGAGGGAATCAGGTGTGACTTCAGCATGTTTAAAGTGAACCCCAGTGAGTGCAGGAGGTCTGCTATAGTTTGGAGGTGGGAGAAGACTGCCTGGGGCGAGCCCGCCTTCAAGAGCTAGTCGAGATAGGGGAAGACTGGAATCCCTGATCTGCACAGATGAGCTGCGACCACCGACATCACTTTCGTGAACACTCGAGGGGCGCTGGTAAGGCCAAAGGGGAGCACAGTAAACTGATAGCGATTGTGGCCTATAGTGAACCGCAGGTACCGCCGGTGGGCCGGCAGGACAGGGATGTGAAAGTAAGGGTCCTGCAAGTCCAACACTACCACCCAGTCCCCAGGTTCGAGGGCAGACTGGACATGGTCTAGTGTCAACATTTTGAACTTATCCTTACGAAGGAAGCAGTTGACGTTCCTGAGATACAAGATAGGACGCAGGGATTTGTCCTTCTTGGGCATCAGAAAGTAGTGGGAACAGCAACCACAACCTACTTCTGGAGCAGGACCTCGCTCAACGGCTCCCTTGGCCAAGAGAGCCATAAATTCCTGTTGGAGAAGTGCCAGATGATCCTCTGACATGCGATGGTGCTGAGATGGCATTGAAGGAGGGGTAGTCTGGAAGGAGGGGGAGTAGCCCCTTCGGACTATCTGCAAAACCCACCTGTCCGATATGATGGTGCACCAGTGGGGAAGCTGATGGCGAATCCTTCCACCCACTGGCGATTGGTGGCCCCTGAAAGGTCAGGCTAGGAGGGTCGCACAGGGGCTGGACATCTTGAGCCCGCATGTGGCTCTGGGTGGAACGTGGCGGGGCACCCCATCTGTAGCCATGAAAGGGGTGAAAAGCAGACTGTGCAGGGCGGGTGGTGGAGAGGCCCAGGGACTTGGCCGTAGCCCGGAAGTCCTTGAAGCGCTCTAGTGCGTTGTCTGCTTTGTCGCCGAACAGGCGAAGGCCATCAAAAGGCATTTCCAGCAAGGTAACCTGGCCATCCCCGGAAAAACCAGTCGAACTCAGCCAGGCGTAGTGTCGAAGGGCTACCAACTTTGAAATCGTACTGCCTAGCGAGTCGGCGGTGTCCCGTCCATATCTTATGGTAAAGTTGGCTGCGTCTCTCCCCTCAGCGACTGCACGGGAGAGAATGGCCCGGACCTCCTCTGGGCACTGTGGCAGCACCTGCGCTACCGTATCCCACACAGAGTGGGTGTAACGGCCCAACAGACATGCATTGTTTACGGACCGCAGTCCCAAGCTGGAGGAAGAAAACATTTTCCCAAGATGCTCCAGCTTTTTGTATTCCCTATCAGGTGGTGCGATAGGGTATGTCCCTTTGGATGTAGAGGCTTGGACCACCAAGCTCTCAGGGGTGGGGTGTTGGGAGAGGAAAGAGGGGTCGCCCAGAGCCGTCGGGCAATCAACCTATCCACAGGAGCCCCTGTGTTGGGCTTGGACCAGGTGTCCAAAAGGATGTCAGTAAAGGCTTCATTGAAAGGCAGCAGGGGCTCCAAAGAGGCTGCTGCCAGTTGAAGCACCTCCATCAGGAGATTCGTATTGAACGCCATCGTAGGTAGTTCGAGGTTGAGGGCCTTGGCCACCCTACGTAACACCACTGTGTATGAAGCACCCTCCTCTGTAGCCATGGTAGAAGGTGACAGCATGCCAAGGTCTGGGGAGGTATCCTGACCACTGGCTTCCCCCAGCCTCTCTCTCCAGTCCGGTTCATCCAACTGGTCAGCTAAAGGGTCTACAAACCCCTCTCAGTCCTCCTCACCCTCCTCTGGTTGCCAATCTGGTCTGTAGAAACACCAGGGTAGAACTGAGGTACAAAAGTACCGCTCAACGCCGGTCCGGCTCCATGTCCAAGTCAGGGTGGAGGCCGGGGTCAACACTGGCTGGGGACACAACAGGCGTCGGGTGGGAATGTGGTGCTGGTGAAATCGGCACCGGGGGGGGGGGGTGTTATAAGGCCTGGGGGACCCTGCAGTGCTGGGGCCAGAGCCAGCGGAGTCGAAGGCCCAGGGCCCCCAGCAGAGTCCGCACCGGCGGAGTCGGGCTGCCCAAAGATGGCATGCATAGCTTCATAGAAACTCCGAAGCTGGGCAAGGTTACTCCGGCTCCCAGAAAGGGGGGGGGCGACCTTTCAGGCTCCGCACGCGGAGCTGCGGGATGGGCAACGTCCACATCCCTCGTCGCGTCGGCCGACGGACGGGGAGCATTTTAAGAGCGACGATGCTTCTTCGACTTCTTCTTGTGCTTCGACTTACCGGAAGAGTGTGAAGACTTCGTTGACTAGTAGTGATGACTCCTCGACCTCCCGCGCATCTGGGACCTGGAGCAGACTGCTGGGCCTCGAGAAGGTTTTGGGACCGCACCCGCAAAGACTTCGTATTCATGGTCTGGCAGTCTGAGCACGACTTGGGGTCATGGTCGCGCTCCAGGCACCACAGGCACACGCGGTGTGGGTCCGTAAACAACATCAGATTGCGACAGGTGTTGCCAGCCTTGAAGCTGGGCCAAGGACTACTGGACATCTCTGCGTGCACCAGGAGTTTATAGACTCAACAGTGTCGACAAAAGTCACAAAAAAGTCAGTCAAAAAGTGACTGGAGGTACCGCTGTATTCGGATCTGCCCTGGCTGGCCCGAAAAAAAAAAGAACCGACGTCAGTGTCTCGTCTAAGTAGATATCATGATGTCATTACGGCGACCACGATGCCAACGACGAACATGGAGTCGACCAATGCTGCCTATTAACGTGCAGGGGTACTGCTGATGAATAAATTCTCCGGATCCAGTCTGATGCCTGGGGGTAATTCTAAGGTAAGGAATCTAGAACTAATTGTCTCTTTCAGATACTGACTGTTAAGATTTGAAGTTTCCAGATCCAGTCTGACACCTGGGATTATTCTACAGGCGAGGAATATGGAGGTAGAATTATCCATTAGAAGTTACAAGTTGTTTCTGTTCAAAGTGAGGTTTCGATTTCGAGGTGACTTGTGATTCTGCCCTGAAACAAACCATAATTCACCAAGAAATACTCATAGGTCTGTTTCAGGCTCACCCCAATGAAAGAAGAGAGACATAGCCACCTCCAAGTGCAGAAAGCACTTGTGATTGGCCAAAAGATGCCTGCTGAGTTAGTTTGTCCTGCTGTCAAGGGACCCTGAAAGGGTGACAAACTCTGTGAAGGACCAGCCAAAGACTTAGCCCCCAGACAATACGAACAAGTTACTTACCTTCGGAAACACATTATCTGGTAGAGGCTATCTATCTGCAGATTCCTTACCTTTGAATTTCCCAGGTATCAGGCTGGATCCGGAAGCTTTTGCTGAGCAATACCCCTTGCACACAACGTCGGGTGGCTCCATTCAGCTCTGTGTGACAACGTCATTAGCCTCACTTATGACATCACGGTGCCTATATACAGGGCCGGACTGGGACCCAGAACCGGCCCTGGCAAAGTGCTTGGCCGGCCCCCCCTCCCCCCTCCCCCCCCTCCGGGAGGAGAGGGGAGGGGGGAGAGGTGCCCCCAACCATGCGGCCCACCGGGGAATTGCCCGGTGCCCTCAACGGCCAGTCCGGGCCTGCCTATATAGCACAACAACAAAGCTGCCAATACTGATAAGCAATTCCTATGTCAATGAATGAAAGATGCAAGGAAATGGAGCCAAGCACCCAAAAGCTTATTATTTGCTTTTATTTTCAATATTCAAAAGGATTTGTTTTTATTTAAGAAAAATATATAGGAGATATGTACCAACAAATGACAAAACATGTAATAACGCAGAATAAATACACACACAACTTTTCATTCACACTCAATCCTAATAGATCATTTGTGCAATCATACCCATTTTTACACATTCAACACCCTCAACACATATAACAAAGTCCTAATCGGCCTGAATAGTTATTATGAAAACAGGCCTTACCACTACCATACCAAGGTTTACAAAAATGCTTAAAAATTACATGAGCAACGAAACAATTTTAGTGATACAATCATAATGTCGCGTCAGTTTTAATCACAAGGTCAACACAAATTAAATGGGAGTGGCATTGACAAAGGTCTACGCGTTTCAAACCCCAGCCATTGTAGGGGTTCTCATCAGGACCAACAACCACAATTTCAAGAATAACCACAGCCGTGGACTTCCTCGAAAAACCAAGTCAAAGGGTGAATTCTATGTCAGGACCGGAGGCTTCAGATTATGCTATATCTTCCTTCGCTTTATTAACATAAAGAAACCACAGCAGCTTAGGAAAAGATATAATAAGAACAAAAAATGCTTTAAACATAAAGCATTGACGTAATGTTCAACAAAAAATCAACAACAACTCCCAAGAGTCTCTTTGCTTGTAATAATAGTCCATAGTCCTTTGTCTCTGTCCATCATCACTATATAACCGGACTTCCCATCATCTTCCCCCTCTTTCTTCGCTGCTCCCGCAGCCAGATAAGTGCTTTTCTATTTTGTCTTCTTTTACTGTGATTGATTGTCTTGTGTGCGGTCTTTGGGGACTCCTTGCATGGTTTATTCCCTTTCAGAGTCCCCGGTTGCGGGAACGTTCTTTCGTTCCTACGCAACTTTATTCCCACTTGTGTGCGGTGTGTACATAGACCGCAAGGGGGCGGCCTGTCGTCTCGCCGACCCTCCGGCGCGCCTCCGCAGTGCGAGGAGCCACGCCGTGGGGTCTGCTTGCGCAGGGGCCGACCCTCGCGTACCCCTCTGACACCTGGTGCTCCGGGTCTGTACTTTACCAATTTTGACGCCCTCTGGGGTCTGTATAGCGGTTCTGACCGCGTGAATCGCCTTCGGGCGAGATCTGTGCACCTCTTTTACCCGTGTGTGGCCTAGCACGCTTGAGGGGTACGTAGACCCGGTCCCGGCGAGGAGGGTCTGCGCGCTTGGGGGTTGGTGCAGCCCACCTGCCACGTCAGCTGGCCCAAAACGTGATCGCAGCCGCTGGGCCTGCCCACATTCGAGAACTTTCTCGGTTGCCGCCCTCTTGGGTGCCCCGCATTTGCCCCTTGGTTCCGAGATGGAAGGGGAGTACGATGAGGAGGCCTGCCCCTATCTGCAGGATGATGAGTTTTATCAGGCGGTGGACAGCTCCATCTATCGTTGCGTGACGGAGGTGGTAGGGCCCATGGAGGACCGCCTTTCTGCCCGCATCGTGGAGGAGTGTGCGAAGCTGGCAGCGGCGCAGGTGCCTCCGTCCCCCGAACTCCCAGGGACGTCCGGCGGGTTGCCACCCGCTCCGAAGAGACCCCGTGGTGAGGGACCTTCATCGGAGGCCCAAGGCGGGGACAAGGGCGCTTTCGAGCGACTTCGTGACGCCTTCCTGGCCAAGGCGACGGCGGTGCCTCCGACGCCCTTGGTGGACCCTGGCACTTCGGGCGACGTGTCTACGGCGCCCGCCTCCCCGATCTACGACTCTCCGGACACGGATGACGACGGGGAGTCGACCCGTTCTTGGCTCCCGACACCTTCAGCGAAGGAGATGCCCCGAGACGAGTCGGGCATGCTGGACCCGGACGAGATCGTCCACCCCCGATCCGCGGCCTGGGCCCCGGGGGAGACGGTGGCGAAGTTTGTCGCGGGCAGGCTGCGCAAGCCCCTGGAGAAGGAGGCGAGGGGTTGCCTGCGCGGGGAATGCCCTCGGCCTACTCTGGAAGGGAAAGTGGCCATGACACCAGAATTGGACCCCAAGATGGCCACCTTCCTGGCGAAATTCATGAAGGACCCCAGGAAGGGGATCGACCGGTCCTGGCGGGCTTGCCAGGACAAGTTGTTGGATGCGGTCGGGCCCGCCACGAAGATCCTCGATATGGCGGAGGAGGCTCGAGCGAATGGCACCGCCATTTCACCGGAGGTGCTCTCCAACTGGGCCCAGAGGGTGATCGTATTTTTGGGCAACGCCAACTGTGCCCTGTCCACGGAGAGGCGGCGTTCGCTCCTTATCAAGCTGGATCCGAAGCTGGGGGACCTGGCCTCGTCGGAGGCAGGTGCCGTGGCCCAGGGTGGCCTCTTCGGTGAGCCTTTCATCCGCGAGCTGGGAAAGTTCGTGAATACGTTCACGTCGCTGGACAAGGCCCAGTCCAGCATCAAGAGGGTGTTCCACCAGCGTTTTTCTGGGGGGGCCGGTCGCGGCAGGGGCCGCGCGATCGGCCGTGGTCAGCAGACCGACAACCGTGGACAAGGCTCCGGAAGAGGTCAGTACCAGACCTCGGCCAACTACACCAACTTCTACCCCACGAGGGGACAACGCTATGGTGGCAGAGGGTTCAAGAAGAACTCCGGACAAGGAAATGCCCCCGGTAAGTGTACTTTGCTTGGATCAAGTTCCGATTGGGGGGCGGCTGGCAAGCTTTTACGGGGAGTGGGAATTGCTCACTGCCGATGCTTGGGTTTTGCAAACTGTGAGAGGTTTCCATATAGAGTTTCACGACCAACCAACTCAGGTGAGGCCCCCGCGCCCGATGGTTTTCTCAGAATCCGACGCGCGATTGGTAGACGAGGAGGTCTCAGACTTGCTGCGCAAGGGAGCCATCCGTCTATCAACGCGCCACCCACATGGGTTCCTCAGCAACATCTTCTTGGTAGACAAGACAGATGGGGGCAAGAGGCCTGTGATCAATCTCAAGGAGTTCAATGGGTGGTTGGTCTACCGTCACTTCAAGATGGAGGGGATCCACCTCCTTCGGGACGTGCTCCTCCCTCGGGATTGGATGGTGCGACTGGATCTCAAGGATGCCTACTTGGTCGTTCCCAACCACCCCCCTCATCGTCGTTTCCTACAATTCCTGTGGGACGGCAAGGTGTTCGAATTCACCGCCCTGCCGTTCGGTCTTTCTTCGGCCCCGTGGTGCTTCACGAAGGTCCTCCACCCGGTAGTGGAGTTTCTCAGAAGTCGGGGGGTCCGTATGATAGTATACTTAGACGACATCCTCCTCATGGGGCAGTGCCCAGAGGTACTGGCAGGACAGCTGCGTCAAGCTGTCGGCCTGCTTCAGAGACTGGGGTTCGTCATCAACGGCTCCAAGTCGGTTTTGGTTCCCACTCAGCAGATCACCTTTTTAGGTTTCGTGGTGGACTCGGTACAGGCGGTCTTGAGCCTACCGGGTCGGAAGGTCGCAAAGATACGACACCTGCTTCGGCAGACGATCGCGAGGGATCGTACGTCACTGCGCCATGTCGCCAAGGTGGTGGGTCTTCTATCGTCCTCCATCCAGGCGATTTTCCCAGGCCCGCTGCACTACAGGGCTCTTCAGCGCCTGAAGGCGCAGCATTTGCGCCGTGGGATGTGTTACGATCAGTGGGTCCCCCTCACGGACGAAGTGAAGGAGGAGATGTCATGGTGGCTGTCTCACATGGAGGCATGGAATGGGCGAGCGATCTTCGGGTCGGCTCCGGACTTGATCATAGAGTCAGACGCCAGCAGGTCGGGCTGGGGCGCCCGGTGCGGGGATTTTTCCACCGGCGGCGCCTGGTCGTCAGAAGAACAACAATTGCATATCAATTGTTTGGAGCTCCTTGCGGGCTCCTTCGCGGTTCGCTGTTGGACCAAAGATTCGGTGAAGGCTTGTGTCCTGCTACGGATGGACAATATTTCGGCGGTCCGGTATGTGAACCACCTAGGAGGTCCTCGGTCCCGCGCCTTGGCGGACTTAGCGAAGGACTTCTGGGATTATTGCCTGTCTCGTCACATTGCGGTGACGGCGGAGTATCTGCCAGGCCAGTGCAATCAGGTAGCGGATTGGCACTCTCGGCATCTCAGGGATGCCAGCCAGTGGAAACTGGATCCGGGAGTCTTCCGGTGGCTACACTCCCTTTGGGGCCCCTTCTCGGTGGACCTCTTCGCGTCCCGTCTCGACCACCAGCTGCCGCGGTTCTACAGCTGGAGGCCGGACCCTCTGGCGGAGGCCACGGACGCGTTCTTGCAGGATTGGAGTCGGGAACAGCCGTTTGCGTTTCCCCCGTTCTCCATGATCATGCGAACGGCGGCCCAAATACGCCACCAGGGTGCGGAACTGGTGTTGGTTACACCGCTGTGGAGGTCTCAAGTATGGTTTCCGGTTCTTCTGGAACTTTCTTGGGATTTTCCAATCCTACTCCCCCCGTTTCCTCTGCTCCTGACGAGCCCGGATCAGGAACCTCACCCTCTCGTCATGCAGAACACTCTCCGCCTCGTGGCGTGGAGGCTCTCAGGAGACGCTGGACGCTCCCGGGCCTTTCGGGGTCAGCTGCGCATTTGCTCTCCAAAGCATGGGCCGATAGTACGACGAAGCGTTACAGATCCGCTTGGCTTAAGTGGATGCGTTGGTGTTTACGAAGGGGTTTGGATCCCATGGTCGCCGGCCTTGTTCCCGTGCTGAATTTCCTGGCTCATTTGGCCGACAAGGGTTTAGCGTATAGGACGATCAATGCTATCCGGTCGGCGATTTCTGCGGGCCACGATAACATCGATGGCCACCCGGTAGGGGAACACCCTTTTGTGTGCCGGCTTCTGCGAGCGGTTCGCCTCGCACTACCGCCAGAACCCAGGTACTCCGTCCTTTGGGACGTCAATTTGGTCCTGAATCTGTTCCTGTCGTGGCCAGCGAATTCTTATCTGTCTCTTAAGGAGCTCTCGGCAAAATTAGCCATGTTGTTATGTCTGGTCTCTTGTAGGCGCGTCTCGGACGTGCGCGCGCTGGATGTTCTGCACGCATTTTTTCCCCGGATGGGGTTACTTTTACGGTGGGCCGACCCACTAAGACGTCGTCGCGTTCCATTTCTTATCCAGCCTTTACTGACACTCCTAAGTTGTGTGTCATGCAATGCCTCAAAGCATTTGAGGACCTGACCTTGGATCTGCGCCCTCCGGGCGAGCGTCAGCTGTTGATTGCCCTGCGGAAGCCACACAAAGCTGTCTCCTCCCCCACTATTGCTCGGTGGGTGCGTTGGGTCATGCAGGATGCGGGCATCAATACTTCTCTCTTTGGAGCACACTCCGCCAGGGGGGCCATGGCCTCTAAGGCATTCTCGGTGGGTGCTCGTCTGGAGGACCTTATGCGAGCAGCGGACTGGTCCTCGGATTCCACCTTCAAGAGGTTTTATTTTAAGCCGGTGGTGGATTTGGCTCAGTTGGTGGTAAGTAAGCTTTAAACTAGCATAATCTGAAGCCTCCGGTCCTGACATAGAATCGAAATTTGCCTAGCTTACGTAACGGTAAGTTTCAATTCTATTAAGGACACGGAGGCGAGGATTATCCCACCCGGACTACAGTGGTGTCTCTACCCACCCGTATGGCAGTAAGTAAAGCGTTTTCCTTTACGTTGTCAGTGCTGTGTTGTTCACTGAATGCTCCTCGCCTTGTTGTCGCATTTTCCTGGGCCACCTCGCTGATACTGTTCCTTTTTTGGCAGGCAACGACGGTGCTAAACAGGACCAATGAGGCTTAAGCGTGATCTGCGCGAAGAAAGAGGAGGAAGATGATGGGAAGTCCGGTTATATAGTGATGATGGACAGAGACAAAAGACTATGGACTATTATTACAAGCAAAGAGACTCTTGGGAGTTGTTGTTGATTTTTTGTTGAACATTACGTCAATGCTTTATGTTTAAAGCATTTTTTGTTCTTATTATATCTTTTCCTAAGCTGCTGTGGTTTCTTTATGTTAATAAAGCGAAGGAAGATATAGCATAATCCTTGCCTCCGTGTCCTTAATAGAATTGAAACTTGCCGTTACGTAAGCTAGGCAAATTTCGATTCCCTCTTGTTATTGGACTATGAATCCTGTGTTTTAGAAGAATAATGATATGAAGAATAATGATGCCCCAGGACTTCGGCACCTTCTAGGTCAAGTGCTCGTCCGCTGGGTATATATTGAATTTAGGTTCCCCTTGCCGAAAGGAGTAGAGTAAATGTGTCTCCCCCGACTGTCACCAGCTCTCAATTCTGGCGTCTTTCCTCCAATGTCCGAATGAATCCTTACAGCCTATATAGGCGCCACCTAGGTGCACGGGCGTCAGTGCTTTTTTTTATTTTCCATGCCAGAAGCGCGGAGCCACGAAGTAACAGACATAGTCGTGTGCAAAACTAGGGCCCTGAAAAGGGGAGTAACCCCAGCTCTACAATATCAGTTCGCAAAGCGGGAAGGCTTGGGTGGGGCTGTAAGGAATCTGCACCTAGATAGAGTCTCTACGAGATAATACGTTACCAAAGGTAAGTAAGTTGTTCATCTGATAGAGACTTCTAGCTCTTAATTCCTCAGGGGGTTGCTTCTTTGCCAAGGCATAACAAATCTTGATGCAGAGAACGACCCAGCGAGAGATGGTCCTTTTCTGCACTGCCCTTCCCTTCTTTGCTCCCACGTACCCCACAAAGAGTTGGGTCATCCACCCGGAACTCTTCTGTGCGGTCAAGGTAGAACAACAATGCTCTTTTTGGCTCAAGTCGGAGACGCTCCTCTTCCTTAGAGGGACGCAGGGGAGCAAAGAAGGTGGGCAAAGTGATGGGCAGACCACCCGGATATGCACAGATGAGCTGTGACCATCCCCATCACCTTGGTGAATACCCGAGGGGCACTGGTAAGGCCGAAGGGAAGCATGGTAAACTGAAAGAGCTTGTGAACTATCTTGAACTGCAGGTAACACCTGTGACCCGGCAGGATGGAATATAAAAATATGTGTCCTGCAGGTCCAACACTACCATCCAGTCCTCTTGGTCTAGGGCAACCAGAGTGAGCATTTTGAGGAAGGGATTGACAGTCCAAAGATCTAAAATGGGCTGTAGCCCCTTCTTCGGGATCAGAAAGTAGAAGAAATAACAGCCACTGCCTACTTCTGAAACTGGGACCCTTTCTATAGCTCCCTTGGCCAAGAGAGCTGTAACTTCCTCCTGGAGCAACTTTAAATGATCCGCCGTCAACCGTTCCGATTTGGCAGAATAGGAGGAGGGAAGGAGGAGGGAAAGAAAGAAAAGGTAGGGAACAGCCCTCCTGGACTATCTGCAAGACCCACTTGTCCAATGTTATGGATCTCCAGTGGGGGAGATGTAGACACATTCTCCCACCAACTGGAGTAGTGGAGCCCTGCAGAATCAGCCTAGGATTGTTTGGAGGCTGCGGCTGCTGGGGGCAGTGTGGTTGACTACTTCTGGCCTCCATTCAGAGATCAGAATGCACCACGTCCTGGTATGGCTTGGGCAGTCTGTGTGAGATGATGGCTGGGATATAGCTGACGTGACTGGAAACCCCTTCTGTTGGCACAAAAGGGGCAAAAAGAAGACTGTGTGCAAAGGGTGGAGGAGAGGCCCAAGGATCTGGCCGTAGCGCGAGAGCCCTTGAACCTGACCAGAGCCAAGTGGATGTATGTCGTTACAATGCATACTTTTACAACGCCTACCTTTACAATGCATTTCTTATCCCGCAACATCCATTACAACGCATTCCATTACAACGCATGCCATTACAACAAATTCTTTTAAACTACCTTTACAACGCATTCCACTACAACGCATACTACATTTACAACGCATACCATTACAACGCATACCATTACATAGCATGTATGTTAAGTATTTGATAGTGTAGGGTTAAAAATTACTATTCTAACTCCAGGGGGTGCAACAGTAGGGTAAGTGTTGGATAGTGTAGGGGTAAAAATTACATTCTAACTCCAGGGGGTGCAACAGTAGGGTAAGTATTGGATAGTGTAGGGGTTAAAATTACTATTCTAACTCCAGGGGGTGCAAAAGTAGGGTAGGTGTTGGATAGTGTAGGTATGCATTGTAATGGTATGCGTTGTAATGGTATGCGTTGTAATGACGTGCGTTGTAGTGGTATGCGTTGTAGTGACATGCGTTGTAATGGTTGCGTTGTAATGGCATGCGTTGTAATGGATGTTGCATTGTAAAAGTTTTGTTGTAAAGGTAGTGCGTTGTAAAAGTTGCGTTGTAAGTGTTGTTTCCCGAGCCATGTCTGCCTTTTCCCCCACACTTTAGAGGTCCGCCTAAAATCCTTCCAGGCTCCAGCAGAGCTAAAAAAGAGACTTGATGAATTAAATAAGAGTAGTACAGATTTCAATATAAGCTTAAAGGACACCAAATATATAAAACTGTCAAAGGATCGAAAATCCTTTTTGCACGAAAAGGTATATCCATATATAAGGGATGATTACAAACCAAGTAATAGAAATTCGGGATACAATACAGACAGCGATGGATCAGATACTGGATCTGACAATTCAAATTCCTCTAACAATAACAACTACTCCACGAATAGGAGACCAAGGAGAGGTAGAGGAAATTCTGGAAGATATCGAGGGAATCAACCCCCAATGTAGCCGACCTACCATGCACCCTACGGCCCACCTCCTCCACCATTTTTCTATGGGCCTCAACAGTATCCCCCAATGTACCCCCAGCAACCATTCCAGAATTGGAACACGAATCAAGGGAGCCAAGGCCGACCTTTTTTAGGAGGGGGCCAAACTGCACAACGAGCAAAAAACAAAACAGGTCAACACCTGCAGTGGGCCCAACCCCTGGAAACAACGGAACGCCACACACGCAGCAAGGGCCCACCGGAACCAACGACGAGCAACCAATAGGCCTAGTGGTCAATCTATCTACCATGACCCTCTCTAAAGTACAAACAGATGTACTAAACAAAGGTTTAGGGTTTGTCCCGACCCCCCACACTGATAAATTCAAACTTTGCTGCGAACTTAAGGAGTTCCTTAGGAAATTGAAACTCCAGATCTTTTTCAAAGACAAAAACCCAGCGAATTCAACTAACAGCGATACAGGATTAAAGAAAAAGTCAACCTTTGTTCCACCAGCACACAGCCTACCGGTGGAACTATTGGCTTTTGAAAAAACAATCATGAAAGAGGTGAAGGATCTGGACCCAAGCTCAATCAGAGTATTCCAGAACACGAGTAACATTGAGTTACAAGCAATACAGGAACTATCCAAGAATGACAAAATAACTATAAAACCAGCTGATAAGGGTGGGGCAATTGTGCTGCAGGATTCTGATGACTACAGACAGGAGTGTCTACGCCTCCTTGCAGACACCAAGAACTACACCATTATAAAAGAAGATCCTACTGAACGCCTACGGATATGCATTGCACATCTAATTGAAGAATGTATGGTGAATGACTGGATGGACAAAAAAGAATCTGAATTCCTAGTAAATACAAGACCGACTATCCCATACTTCTATACAATCCCAAAAATCCACAAACGTTTGGATAATCCACCCGGGAGGCCAATAGTCTCCGGAATAGGGACTATTTTGGAATCCTTGTCGAAGTACTCGGATGCGTTCCTACGACCCATAGTACAAAAAACAGACACCTATCTACGAGACACAAAGGATGTACTATGTCTACTGAAGGACCAATGTTTCGACCCCACATCTAGCATTTTAATCAGTCTAGATGTGGAGAGTCTATATACTAGCTTGCCACACAAAGAAACACTGGAAATACTGGAGGAAGTCCTCTTTGAAGAAAATTGGACATATCATACACCAAGGCATGTAGTCCTTGAATGTTGCCGCCTAGCCCTCACTGAAAATTTCTTCCGTTTTAAAGAGACACTGTACCGCCAACAACACGGGACCAGTATAGGCAGTACATTCGCGCCAAGCGTGGCCGGATTGTACGTCCACCAATTGGAGAAAAAGAAGATCCTCAACATGAACAACCCATACATGAACCAGATCAAAATATGGAAACGTTACATTGACGATATCCTGCTGATCTGGGACGGAAACGAAGAAGAGGCTTAGAATTTCTGCTCCTGGCTCAACGAGCAAGATCTGTTTCTCGAATTCATGAATACCATGAGCAGATCACCACACCTGGTGGTTTTGGACTTAAACATCTGGGCGAACTCTGGCACATTAACGACAACTCACCATAAACCAACTGCGAGGAACTGCTTGCTTACTTGCAACAATTTCCACCCAAGACACCTAAAACAGAATCTCCCGTTTGAACAATTCCTACGGTTGAGAAGAAACTGTACCAACAAATTGGATTATCAATCACAAGCTGAAGAGTTGAGCAAGAAATTGAAAGAAAGAAACTACCCTAAGAAACTGATAAAGGATGCTAACAAGAGGGCGAGCAACAATAACAGGGATGCCCTCTTAGAACCCAAAGTGAGGAATACTCTGACAAACAACAGACCCATTTGCATTACCACCTTTGATAAGGTGTCTGACCAAGTCACAAAAATAGTGAAGAAACATTGGCCAATACTTAACAGCGGCAACCTAAACATACCTACACCTATGTTCAGCCATCGGAGAGGAATGAATCTTAAAAACTACTTGGTACACACTAGACCGAGACCAACTGGGAACATCAACCGATTGCAGCCACTACCAAGTGGCCACTACCCATGTAATAATTGCAGTGTCTGCCATTTAAAATCAGTTACGAAATCAGTAACGTTCAACAATAACACAACATGGCAGCTAAGGTCACTTTACAAACTGCAACACAAGCGGGGTAGTCTACTTGATTACCTGTACCTGCAATTTACACTATGTGGGCAAATTGAAAGGTCAGCACCCGCATAGTGGAGCACAGAAGTAACATCCGCTGCAAAAGAGCCACAACACGCATGACCAACCATTTCATTGAGAAGAACCACACACCAAATGACCTCAAATGGGTGGTTTTGGAATGCATCAAAAACAAAGAGAACCCCGAGAGAACCCTGCATGAATGTGAACAACGTTGGGTCTTCAAGCTTCAAACTGATATACATGAGCTAAACGATGATATTCCTTGGGGTGCGTTTAGCCACTAGATGGGATATCTGAATAGCACCAAGTACTTTTGAAAATTACTGTCTATACAGCGATCAGAGTCTGTACTACCAATATGAATACCTTGGGTCTGGATTTGCCCGTTTATATCCCCCAGTCATAGCGAATAAATGTAAAAAACGACTGATAAGTGCATATATATGGTTCACTTCGTTCCCGATTAATTTGCTAATCATGAGGTTTTTATTTTCGAATGTATTCTGTAACAAACTCAATCTCGTTGATACAAACGATACTTTGTCTTTAAATACTTTGCCCAAGAAACTCTTATGCACGATGATTCATTCAGGAGGCTTTGAATAAATCCGGCAAACCAACCGCATTACGTGGATGTAAGCAAAACAAAACTCCGCTTTCCCCTTTTTTTCTTTCTAATTCTAAAACTTTATCAATAAGAGGAATTACGTCCTCTTAAGATGGCCCCCAAAGGCAATGCGGTCTAGTGTTTTTCTTCCGAAAACCTGGAAATGAAATGTAACAAAAACATCCCCGCCGAACGCACTCCAAGATGCGGTCCGACGGGGAAGCAGCTAGGTAATACTACGCGGTGTTGCAGATCAGGAAGTAAGTGTACCATCCTTTTCCCCCCGCTTTCAGTGGAAAGAAATAGCAAGACTTCAAAACTCAGCCCGCTCGATACAAACAAACTTTATTTTGGAACCTAACCGCATTTGTCGTTAATCCCGCTGCTGCAGCAATGTTTCCATAGAAGCGACACCGCCCCCCTCAGAGACCATGAAGTGCTATTAGGCACCCGCAAATGGCAATATTGAGAATCTTTTTCGGTATATATGTTATCTGTAGTGTATGTTTATCGTCTGTCACAATGAGTCGTATGTCTTTTTTGTGTGTGATTTCTCGGGACCATCACTCTGTGTGTATTATGTTAACTATGCACCGGACCTGGGAGCCTGCACCGATATGAGGCAATTTTCACCATATATATATATATATACTCTAAACGTGCGGCATGAAGGATATACATGTACCCGATCTCTCTGAGAAAGGGGTGAGGTGCCAATAACTCTGTCATTTCTTACAGGTTCATGAGTAATACATACGTCAATAAGCAACAACGTATGTATTCTGAACCACGCATGTTTCTATATTGAGCAGCGTTAACAATTGCGATATCTTTTTTCTATTAATTCATTTCAAACCCTTAATTTAGGTTTATAGGAGTGGCATATACAGGGCTGGTCCCTGTATGGTCCTGAAGAGACGCCAGGGGTAGCGTGAAACATGTTGACCATACACTGATCCTACCTTCATAACAAGTCGGAATACAGTGTAAACCCCATGGAACGATGGGTCAGCACCTGCCTGTCAACCCACCTCGAGCAGCATCACGTTCTGGACGACTTCCAATTCGGATTTCGTCCAGCCCATGGCACCGAAACAGCAGTGCTTACTGCCATGGAAGAACTTCGAGTGCGTGCAGACAGGGGCCAAGCTGTGGCCTTGATCCTATTGGACCTGTCTGCCGCATGCGATACTGTCAACCACGTGATCCTGCTTGAGAGGCTGAGAGAGGCTGGGGTTGATGGCACGGCCCTGCTCTGGTTTCACTCTTATCTCAGAGATAGGAAACAGGCCATATCCCTCCCTCCTTTCCAATCTGCCTTCTCCCCAGTCCCTCACGGTGTACCCCAGGGTTCTTCTATCAGTCCGATCCTTTTCAATGTTTACTTAAAACCACTGGTCACTTTAATCAAATCCCATAATATGACTACAGTAAACTATGCGGACGACACCCAGCTCCTTTTCTCTTGGGAGGGCGAAGATTCCATTCCCTTGGAAGCCTTCCACAACTGCCTAAGAGACACTGCAGGCTGGTTACACCGGAACTCCCTCCAATTCAACTCCTCGAAAACCGAGGTTCTGTTCTGCCTGCGGAGTTCTGGCCCCCGGAAAACCCAAACAATCCGCTACCTGTCGCCAGCGTTCGCAATCTGGGCGTCATGCTAAATAACAAACTTAGCATGGAAACGCAGGTAACAAGAACAGTCGCCACCTGCTCGGCCCTTATGCGCTCATAACGCAAAATCCTGCCATTATTACCACCTCCAGCCCGAGCATTGATAGTCAGGTGCACTATTCTGAGTCGCCTCGACTATTGCAACGCCCTCCTGCTTGAATCTCCTACGGTACTGTTGGACAGACTCCAACGAGTCCAGTCGGCAGCAGCCAAACTGGCCCTTGGATGGACCAGGAGATCCTCGGCCACCGCTGCCTTGGCCGAGCTGCACTGGCTTCCCTTGAAGCAACGAATAGCCTTCAAGGCCCTTTGCTTGGTCTTCAAGGCACTACACGGATCAGGACCAAGACCTCTTCAACATCTGTTCTCTTGGTACATCCCTACCAGAACGCTACGATCCGCGACCGCCTGCCTTGTGAAAGTACCCAGATTTAAGAAGGCCAGGATCGGGGGAAGATCTTTCAGAGTAGCTGCTGCCAAGCTATGGAACAGTCTGCCTGCCAACATTCGCCAAATTCCACAGCTCCTACCTTTCAGGAAACGAATAAAAACATGGCTCTTCCCCCAGCCCTCCACCCCCGCCCCCCCCCTAATCAATTCCCATCGCTTCTAACCCAGGAGTAAGCTACCAGCGCCAGGATACCTGCCAGGTGACAGCCGCGCTCTATAAATGTTTTAAATAAATAAATAAATAATATACCAACCTAGGAGCAGAATAAATTATTGAGGCCCACTAGCATGATATTTTTTATCCACTTTCACCCACCCCACCCCACTACACTTTTGCACCACACATAGTCCTTCACAACTTTGTGCTCCTGCGTAGTTCACAAGTCGCAGCACGCCCCTTTTCGTAGAGAACTGGGATGGCCCCAATGATGAAGCATGTCACCGTGAGGAAACTCCGGTGAGTGAGGGGACTCAAGAAAGAAAGCTTTCTTTCTTTATTTTGGCTCCACTTATTATTTTTGCGAGCAGCCACAACACAAGACAGGTCTTGGAACCCAGGAATGTGGGCTCCCACTTTTCATTTTCCCCCAAAAAGACATGTTCCATCAAAGGGCATGTCCATCGAATTGGCTTGGACATTGCCCGAGAAGTCAGTTGTACGAAGCCAGGCATGGAGCAGAGTTGTTGAAATCGATCAGCCCAGCGAATTGGTCGGTATCGAGGCCAAACCGTATGATGAATTTTGCTGCCTCTCTCCACTCTTTGACAGCTTGAGAGAACACAGCCCGGGCCTCCTCCAGGACTTGTGGCAGCACTTGTGCAACTGTCTCCCAAAGGGAATGGGAGAAATGGCCCAATAAGCATGCGGTAGTCCCCGACCTCAATGCCAGGCAGGAGAAAGAATACAACCTATTCCCGAATTAATCCAGCCTCTTGGATTCCCTATCCAGAGGGGTGGAAGGGAATGTGCTTTGGGACATAGAGGCCTGCACCACCAAACTCAGAGGTGGGGTGTTGGCTGAGGAATTTTGGGGCGCCCGGAGCTGGGCGATGGCGGCGTGCAGTTGTCCTATTCACAGGAGCCCCTGTGTTCGCTTTGGACCATGTACCTAGAAGGACGTCCGTAAGTGCCTCATTAAAGGTCAACTGGGGATCAGAAGTGGAAGCCCCAAGTTGAAGCACCTCAGTCAGTGGATTAGTCCTAACATGCACTGAGGGCAGCTCTAGGCCAAGGACCTCAGCTGCCCTCCTTACCACCACAGCATAGGATGCCCCCTCCTCCATAACCACTTTTGGTGGAGAAAGCATACCAGTATCTTTAGATGTATTCATACCACTGGCTTCTGCAAGTTCTCCATACCAGTCCAGATGTTCTCTAGAGACTTCCTGGGTTTCAACAGGGTCCCCACACCCCTCCCATTACTCTCATGAGCCTAGCACACCCTCAAAGTGCTCAGGCGACAACATAGAACCATCGATCAATGCCGTTCCAGCTCTGTGTCGTTAGGGATGAGGCTTGTGCCACCGGCAGGTATCTGTGACGTTGCAGGCACCAGGTGTGACGCAGGGGAAGGTCGGATTGGCACAACCGGCGTCGAACCAGAACCGGGATCAGATCCCTGGGGCTTCATCGGTTTTGTGGCCGGAGGCGACGGCGATGAACCCAATGAACAAGTTACTTACCTTCAGTAATGAATTATCTGTAAGAAACATTAGTAGTGAGATTCCTTACCTTAGAATTAGCCCCAGGCGTCAGACTGGATCCGGAAAGTTTTCGTCAGCAGTACCCCGCGCGTCAGAAGGTGGCGTCGTGTGGCTCCACGTCCATCTTTGGCGTCATGGTCGCCGAGATGACGTCGCGGCAGCTACTTCGATGCCGCCCTCGCATGCTGACGTCAGATCTGTACATGACTTTCCGCGACAGAAAACGCAGAGCCATGCAAGATACTGACTTGCCTTGAAACTAGGGCACTGAAAAGGATAACCTTAACCCTAGAAATCAGTTCGCAGAATGAGGAGGATGGGTGGAGCGGTAAAGAATCTATCACTACTAATGTTTCTTACAGATATATCGCTACCGAACGTAAGTAACTTGGTCATCTGAAAGAAACACAGTGATAGATTCCTTACCTTAGAATAGATACCCCAGCAATACCAACCCCCGTGGTGGGTCTGCAAACCAAGATCACACCAGGATGTCCCGGAGATTAGAACGGCCAAAGAAGCCGTCTTTCCGGACGTGGCTGTCCAGACAATAGTACTTAGTAAAAGTGTGCAGCGAGGTCCACGTAGCTGCCTGACAGATGTCTTGCAGGGGGACCCACGTCCCAATGCTGTAGTGGCTGCAGTCACCCTGGTTGAATGGGTGCGCAGCCCCAACGGACCTTCCTTTTTAGCCAGAGAAAAACCGGCTTTAATACACAAGACGACCCATCAGGAGATAGTCCGCTTGTGTACGGCCCGAACTTTTTTGGTGCCAACGTAGCCAACAAAGAGCTGGTCATCCACCCGGAACGGTTGTGTGCGGTTCAAGTAAAACAAGAGCGCACATTTTGGGTCCAGACGGTGGATGTGGAAAGAAGGTAGGCAAAGTGATGGTCTGCCCGATGTGAAAGGCAGTGACAACCTTTGGTTGAAAGGATGGACGTGTCCTGAGCACAACCTTGTCTGGATGGACAGATAGAAAAGGAGGCTTACAAGAAAGAGCCTGGAGCTCACTCTCTCCTGGCAGAGGTGATGGCAACCAGGAAAGCAGTCTTCAAGGTTAGCAGACGAAGAGGACAATTGTTCAGAGGCTCAAAGGGAGCGCACATTAGATATGTAAGAACCAGATTCAAGTCCCACTTAGGCATTACGAAAGGAATAGGAGGGAAAAGATGAGTAATGCACTTGAGAAATCTATTTACAATAGGGGACTTGAAAAGAGAGGGCTTATCAGGGAGCCTGAGAAAGGCTGAAATAGCAGAAAGGTATCCCTTGATAGTGCCCAGAGCAGAGCCCTGCTGGGCCAAAGAAAGAAGAAACAGAAGAACTTCTGAAAGAGGGGCAGGAAGGGGATCCACAGCCTTTGCTGTGCACCATGCCACAAATTTGTTACACCTACAGGCGTATACCAACTTAGTGGAGGGACGCATGGCTGCTAGAATGACATCACAGACTTCAGGAGGCAAGTCAAAAGGAATCAACTGCCGCCGCTCAATCTCCACGCAAAGAGGTGGAGGCTGGACAGGTTCGGGTGGAGGACCGTCCCCTGCTGCTGCGACAGAAGATCCTCCCGGAGAGGCAGTCGGATCGGGGATCAATTGTCCTACTGAGTAGCTCGGGATTCTATACTCTTCAAGCCCAGTCCGGAGCCACAAGAATGACTTGGGCCTGGTTGCTCCTGATGTTCAGCACTCTGGGTAGACGTGGTATAAGCAGAAAGGCGAACAGATCGCAACTCCACTTGCGACAAAAAGTGTCACCTAGCGAGTGCCGCCTTGGAAATTCCAACGCGCAGAACTGCTAACATTACGCGTTCTCTTCGATGGCGAATAGATCTAACCAAGGCTCCCCCCACTGTTGAAAGAGACCTTGCGCCACGTCCGAGTGAAGACGCCATTCGTGATCCATAATGCACCTGCGGCTGAGTTTGTCCGCCCTGGCGTTCAGTGAACCTGCCAGGTGTTGAACCACCAGGGAAATGCCCTGCTGTTCCAGCCATGTCCAGAGGCGCAGAGCCGCCTGACATAGGGTCCACGACCCCACCTCGCCCTGTTTGTTGCAGTACCACATGGTGGTGGTGTTGTATGTGAACACCTGCAACACTTTCCCTTTGACAGAGGGAAGGAATGCCTTCAGTGCAAGTCGGATCGCCAGAAGCTCCAGAAGGTTGATATGGAGCTTGGACTACGCCGGAGACCAGAGGCCTCTGATGTCCGCCTCTCCCACGTGACCCCATCATCCCAGGAGGGAAGCATCCGTCACCACTGTGTGCTCCAGTTGGGGAAGGGAGAGGGATCTGCCCTGGACCCAATGTTGGTTCATGAGCCACCACTGCAACTGCTGTGCAGTGCCATCAGAGATTTGGACGTAATCGGACAGGTTTCCCGGATGCTGTGCCCACCGGAATTTCAGGTCCCACTGCAGAGCCCGCATATGCCATCTGACATGAGTGACCAGCAAGATACAGGAGGCCATGAGCCCCAGGAACCTCAGGGTCTTCCTGACCGAAACCCAGGATAGAGGCCAAAAGATCGGAATCATAGCCTGTCCAGAACCGCTCCGTGAAGACAAGCTTCTGAGAAGGAATCAGGTGCGACTTCGGCACATTGATGGAGAACCCCAGCAAATGCAGGAGGTCGGCCGTAGTATGGAGGTGGGAAATGACTGCCTGGGGCGAGCCCGCTTTCAATGGCCAGTCTTCGAGATAGGGGAAGACTGGAACCCCTGATCTAAGCAGATGAGCTGCGACCACCGCCATCATTTTCGTGAACACCCGAGGGGTGCTGGTAAGACCAAAGGGGAGCACGGTAAACTGAAAATGCTTGTGGCTAATCATGAACCGCAGGTAACGCCGGTGGGCCGGCAGGACGGGAATGTGGAAATGTATCCTGCAACTCCAACGCTACCATCCAGTCTACAGGGTCGAGAGCAGACAAGACCTGAACCAGAGTTAGCACCTTGAACTTCTCCTTCCGGAGGAAGCAAATGACGTCCCTGAGGTCCAAGATAGGACGCAAGCCCTTGTCCTTCTTGGGCACCAGAAAGTAGTGGGAATAACAACCACGTCCTACTTCTGGCGCAGGGACGCGCTCAATGGCACCCTTGGCCAAGAGGGCCGTGACTCCCTGTTTAAGTGCCCAGTGATCCCCTGACATGCTGTGGTACTAGGGTGGCATGGCTGGAGGGGTCGCCTCGAAGGCGAGGGAGTAAGCTCTCTGGAATATGTTTAAAACCCCACTGTCCGAAGTGATGGTGCGCCAGTGGAGGAGGGGATGGCGAATCCTGCCACACACTGGCGTTTGATGGGCCTGAAAGATCAGACTAGGAAGGATTTGGCGCAGTAGTGGCCGGGGTGGAAGTGAACTGACCCTCCCGCTGGCCCCCTGAACCCCCTCTGCAGTTCCCACGTCTGCAGCCGCGCTGAGACTGTTGCTGCTGCAGCCTGTGGCTCTGAAGCCAACGTGCTGGGTCGCCCCTCCTGTGGCCACGAAAGGAGCGAAAAGCAGAAGGCAGAGGAGAGCGAGTGGCCGACAGGTCCAAGGACTTGGCCGTAGCCCGTGAGTCCTTAAACCGCTCAAACACGCTATCTGCCATGTTCCCAAAAAGGCGTTTGCCATCAAAGTGCATGTCCATCAGGGTGTTCTGGACATCCCCTGAGAAGCCAGTAGTACTCAGCCAGGCGTGGTGGCGGAGCGCCACCGTCATGGAAATCGCTCTGCCCAGTGAGTCGGCGGTGTCAAGGCCACATCGTATTATGAACTTGGTTGTATCTCTCCCCTCAGCAACAGCCTCCGGACACTGAGGCAGCACTTGCACAACCGTATCCCACCCAGAGTGGGAGTAACGGCCCAAGAGGCATGTGGTGGTCACAGACCACAGCCCTGAACAGGCGGAAGAAAAAATCTTCTTCACAAATTGTTCCAGTCTCTTGGATTCCCTGTCCGGGGGTGAAGTAGGGAATGCACTCTGGGATGTTGAGGCTTGGACAACCAAGCTCTTAGGGGTATGGTGTTGGGAGAGGAAAATGGGGTCAGCCGGGCGTCAGGCCACGTTCCTATCCAGAGAAGCCCCTGTGTTGGGCCTGGACCATGGGCCCAAAAGAACGTCAGAAAGTGCCTCATTGAAAGGCAGCAGTGGCTCCACAGAGGTAGCCGCCGGCTGAAGCACATCTTTCAGGAGGTTAGTCCTGACAGCCACGGTAGGGAGTTGGAGGTTGAGGGCCTCCGCCGCCCTACGCAACACCACTGCATAACTTGCACCCTCCTCCATAGCCACGGTAGGAGTGAGCATGCCAAGGTCAGGAGAGGTGTCAAGACCGCTGGCATCCCCCAGTTCCTCTGCCCAGTCCGGGTCAGACTCACACCTAGCTGTGAGAGGGTCCTAAGACCCCTCCCAGTCCTCCCTTTCCTCCTCAGGCTGGTGTACAGTCCGAAATTAAGGAGGCTGGACATAGGGGTATAAAGGCCCCATCAGCGTCGGAATCCGTGTTGAGCAATACCGTTCCTGCTCCGTGTCCATGTTGGGCCTGAAACCGGGAGTGACGTCATCCGGTGCCATGGACAACGTCGGAGGTGGTGCCAGTGTGGTTGACGTTGGTGGAGGTGTAACGAGGTCAACCGGCCTCGACTGGGATCCAGGCCTGGATCCTTGGGGGCCCTGTGATGCTGGAGCCAAGAGCGATGCCAGAGCTGGCGACAGTGAAGGGTGAGGCTCCCCAATCAGGCCCAAAGACACGACGGCGGGGCCAGACGGCCCAAAGAGGCGAGCCATGGCTGACGAATTCCTGCAACTGGGCCGGAGTCGCCGACAGCGACACCGTAGGCTCTGCCGAAGTCGCGGGGGATGCACCACCCTCCGCTGCAACGGGAAGTCAAGCGATGACTCTTCTTCGACTGCTTGTGCTTCGCCTTACCTGACCCAGATTGCAAAGACTTCGATCCAGAAGAACGATGGTGATGGCTCCGCAACCGGTCCCTCAACCTCCCACAGGACTGGAACCTTGAGCGGCGCGGAGCTGACTGTTGGACTTCCAGTAAACTTTCGGGACTGCTCCCGTAGTCTTCGGCGCCATGGCCCGGCAGTCGGGGCTCGACTTGGGGTCGTGGTCGAGCCCCAGGCAGAGACACGCGGTGCGGGTCCGTCCCCAACACCGGGCATCCCTACAACACCAAGACAAAAAGCCTCAAAAACAGTCAAAAAATTACTTTAGGTACTACTCACTCCGGACCTGTGCTTGCTGGCGCTGGAAAAGAAAGAACTGACGTCAGCGCGCGAGGGCGGCGTCTAAATAGCTGCTGCGACGTCATCTCGGCGACCACAACACCAACAGATGCGGAGCCGCACAACGCCACCTTCAGATGCGCAGGGGTACTGCTGACAAAAACTTTCCGGATCCAGTCTGACGCCTGGGGGTAATTCTAAGGTAAGGAATCTATCACTATGTTTCTTTCAGATGGGCCCCTTCCGACCATGCACGGCCCGAAGGCTCACCAGCAGGGTCGTTCCGCTCAAATATGCTGAGCATGGCCTCGTAAAACTCTAATCTGAGCAGGAGTCGCTCTGGCTCCCGGAAAGGAGGGGAGACACGCAGTTAACTCTGGCTCTGTAGAACCAGGCCTAGAGCATTGGTGCTCCTTACCTCTCTCGACGGACGCCAGTTGAGGTGAAGACTAAGTCCACTGGACTTCTTATGCCTCTTTCCTGAGTGTCTTGAGGACCTCGAATGAGAGAAAGAGGACTTGGGGCTCCGTGAGCAGTCCCGCAACCACTTCTTCTTCGTTCAGGACCGTGTTCTGCTTGATGGTGTTGACTGCCGGGCCGCGAGTAACTTCATCACCCCCTCCCTCAATGTCTTTGGAGCCACTGCCCGACAGGCTGAACAATACTTCATATCGTGGTCACTTTCGAGACACCACAGACATACGTGGTGGAGATCAGTGACCGACATGTGGGAACAAGTCCCGCACAGCTTGAAAGGAGTAGTTTCTGTCCTGTAACTCCAGTTCTGTAGTAGAGGTATCTCTGTTATAGTCATAATCTAGTGAATAGTTCTGCCCATGTGTGTGGACCCCGGAGCAATCAAAAATAATCTCTTAAGGTGTCGAAAAATGCAGAACTGCACAGACACTTAAGAGAGAATTAAAGACAGATAATGCATCCTATATACCAGGCTACACTGTCCAGTACTTCAACTAGAAATTCCACCAAAAAATCCACAAACAGCAAAGTCTGTCCAGATTTCCCTTGCTTTAGCAGCAAAAACCCTCTGGAATGATAGAGAGGAAGACATGGACAGACAAGCCCCATAGGCTGCCATTATGTGGCTCAGAACAGGATACTGTGCCTTTAAGAGAACTTTCCAGAACTTCACAGTATCCCAGAATGTACTGCAGGTCCCTTTTACTTTCAGTTCTTTTTGAAGGCGTAACACGCCAGACATGTAGCATTCCTTACATGAATATCTCTCTCCACCGGGGAGGAGGGCGGGCGCTTATGACTATAACAGAGATATCCCTACTACAGAACTGGAGTTACAGGACAGAAACTACTCCTTCTGTAGTAGGGGATCTCTGTGTATAGTCATAATCTAGTGAATAGAATGGCAAGCCCATACCCACACCAAAGCGTCGGTGGGGAAACAAGAAATAACACCACTATTGTGCAAACAGATTTCGCAGCGAAGCCTGCCCAACCTGAGCGTCTGCCCTGGCATCAGTGTCCAGGCAGTAATGCTTAGCAAAGGTATGGACAGACTTCCAAGTGGCCGCCTTGCAGATTTCTGCAATTGGAACATTACCTGGTGGAATGAGCCTTAGGTTTACCCCCTAAGGTCTTATTAGCCTTTTGGTAACACAGTTGTATGCAGGACACACTCCACCTAGAGATGGACTGTTTAGAGGTAGCAAGACCCGTCCTGACTGATCCATAATTGACAAACAATTGGTCTGACCTACGAATATCCTTGGTCTTATCCAGATAAAATTTCAACACCCTCCAAACATCCAGGGAATGCAGCGACCTTTCCGCTGGAGAGGAAGGATTCTGAAAAAACGTAGGTAAAGTTATGGTTTGGTTAACATGAAAATCAGATATAACCTTTGGAAGAAATTTAGGGTGAATACGCATAACCACCTTAGCAGCATGAAATACAGTATAAGGTTCCAGGCAACACAACTCCTAAATTTTACTCACCCTGCGGGCCGATGTAATGGCCACGAGGAACGGCGCCTTCCAGGACGTGTGCTGCAACTAAGCCTTATGAATAGGTTCAAAAGGCTCATCAATCTGGACAGCACCACATTTAATTCCCATGAAGGCGAAGGAAGCCTGACAGGAGGGAACACTTTCTTCAAGCCTTCCAAAAAATCTTTGATCACAGGGATCTAAAAGAAGGAAGTCTGTGAAGGGCATTCAGTGCAGCAAGATGAACCTTAATGGAATGGACATTAAGGCCAGACTGCGCCAGATGCAGAAGATATGGAAGGATGACATCTTCCTCACACGTCGTTGGGTCATAATTCTTAGACTTGCACCAAATGCAAAACCTCTTCCACTTGTAAGCATAGGAAGTCCGAGTGGAAGGTCGCTTAGCCTCCTTCAGTATGTCCATGCAATCTTCAGGCAGATTCAAATGGCCATATTGCACTATCTTAGGAGCCATGCCGCCAAACTCAAAGATGAGAGGTTGGGGTGCAATATCTGCCCCCCGAACTTCGTGAGAAGGTCCGGCCTGCACGGCAGCCGTATGTGAGCAAGGAGAGACCAGGGAAGCAGGTCGTGAACCACTGCCTGGCCATTCCGGGGCAATCAAGATCATCCACGCCCTGGACTGGGACAGCTTGATGAGCACCGCTGGAATCAGGGAAATGGGTGAAAAAGCGTACAGAAAGCTGTTCGACCAGTTGAAAAATAGCGCATTCCCCAGCGTCCCCTGCTGGTAGTACCTGGAGGCGAAGTCTCTGCATTTGCTGTTTTCGGCGGTGGCGAACAGATCTACGTCTGGAGTCCCCCACCTTGCGAAGACTTCTCCTAGTACTTCGTCGTTTAAGCCCCATTTGTGGTTTTCCTGAATCAGTCTGCTCAGTGCGTCCGCCTGAACATTATGTACACCTGGTAGATGGGTAGCCGTTATCGTCAGTCCTCTGGCCAGAAGCCATGGCCAGATCGCCTGCGCCTCCTGCGACAGAGTGCGTGATCTCGAGCCCCCCTGCTTATTGAGGTAGTACATCGTGGTCGTATTGTCCGTCTGTACAAGCAGAGAGTTAGTCTGGAAGGACAGATGAAAGGCCTTCAGTGCCGAGTGAACAAGTCTGAGTTCCTGGAAAGTCGGGGACCACGTTCCTTGAATCTGTAAGTCTCCGGAATGCACCCCCCCAGTCCTGGAGAGAAGCATCTGTCACGATAGTCTGAGTGGGAATGTCCTTGTGGAAGGGAACTCCTCCGAGGAGATTCTCCGCTGAACACCACCACTTCAGAGACTGAAGAGCATGCAGAGACAGTCGTATCTTGTCATCCCAAGACCCCTTCCTCTGATCCTACTGATCCTCGAAGCACTCCTGCAACTGTCTCATGTGCAGTCGTGCGTGTGGCGTTAGGAAGATACAAGAGGCCATCGATCCCAGTAGAGAAGACACCGTCCTCACTGTTGTAGATGGAGCGGTCATAAGGGCCTGAGCCTTCCGAAGGAGTGATAACCGTCGCTCCTCCGAAGGAGACACGCTTGCTGACAGCGTATTGATGGAGGCTACCAAGTACTGAATGCATTGGACCGGAGTCAGGACAGACTTGGACATGTTGATGTGCAACCCCAGCTTGTTCAAGAGAACGCACGTCTTCTGGAAGTGTGCTCGAGCTTCCGAGAAGGAGGAGGCCTTGATCAACCAATCGTCCAGGTACGGGTAGACAAACACCTTGTTCTTCCTTAGGTGTGCTGCTACCACTGCTATGCACTTCGAGAATGTTCTGGGGGCGCAGACTTCAGTCCAAATGGCAGTACTGTGTACTGATAATGATTGGTGCCTACTTGGAATCGCAGGAACTTCCTGTGTTTGTGTGCAATGGGCACATGGAAGTACGCATCTTGTAGGTCTATAGCACACAGCCAGTCTCCCTGTTGCAACTGAGGATAAATCTGATGCAACGACAGCATGCAAAACTTCTCTCTGCGAATCCACTTGTTTGCCTGTCGCAAATCCAGAATGGCCTGAACTCGTTCTTGTCCTACTTGCGAACCAGGAAGAACCGGGAGTACAGACCTCCTCCTCTTTGAGACAGAGGTACGCCTTCTATCGTCCTTTTCCTTAACAGGATATCGGCCTCCGCCTGGAGCTCGCGCAGCTGAAACTGCGAGCCGACCGGAGGAATTGATGGAGGCAGGCTGGTGAACCGAAGACTGTATCCATTGCAAAAAATATTCAGCACCCACTTGTCCTCAGTAATTTTTCTCCACTTGGCCAGAAAAAATTGAACTCTTCCCCCCACCGGAGAGGGTAACGGATGCAGGGGAAGTAAACACAAAGGGCCTAGACACGGCCGGGCCTTTGGTCGCTGCTGCCGACTGTTGGCCGCCTCTGCCTTTCAGGGGCTTCTGGAAAGGTCTTCGGAACTGCTGCTGTTGCTGCTGCTGTCCCGAAGTCAGGCCACATCCTCTGCCCTGTCCACCGAACAGTATCTAGAGCGGGCGGGAGGATTACTCGGTATCCTTGGGCTTTTCCAGACCCACAGCTGTGAGCGTTTCGGCCTCCGCCTTCATGCGAGCCATTTCGTCATCTGCATGTTTCCCAAACAGGGTTTGGCTAGAGAATGGTAAATTGGCAACCCTTTGTTGTGCGTCAGGCTTCAGCGACATGAGGCGGAGCCAGGCGTGTCGTCAGTGGTTAACTCCATGGCAGTACCCATGCGCCGCCAGGAGGGAAGAATCGGCTGCAGCAATGATGACCTGATTCGCCACCAACATCCCCTCATTCACCACCTCTTGGAAATCTTCTCTCTTGTCACGAGCAGGTGTTCCACAAACTGCTGGAGGGATTCCCAGAGGGCTCGGTCATACCGCCCTAATAAGGCCGTGGCACTCGCCGCTTTCAAGGAAGTCGCCGATGTCCCACAAACCTTCCCCCCCGCCGAGTCCAGCCATCTAGATTCCTTATCTGGCGGGACTGTGGATGACGGAGTGGTGGTATGCTGCTTCCGAGCCGCCGTCACTATTACCGAGTCTGGCGGAGGGTCCACCCTCAGAAAAGCCGGATCCGAGTCGGGAGCCCGGTATATCTTCTGGAATCTCGAGGGGGCCACCTTAGTCACCGCCGGGGTGAGGAACAGGTCCATGGCCGGATCCTCCAGGCCCGGCACCAGTTGTAGTAATGGCCGAGACAGATGTTTCTGTCTGGGCCTGGGCTAGGTAACTTCGGCATTTCGGTGCCCCAGCATAGCCTCACTATCCAAGGGTCAGAATCCACTTTCGTTTTCCTCCTACCAGGTCGGGTTAGCCCGAGAACACTAACTTTGCAATTCCTAGCTACCATAGACTTTGTCCCGCATCCCGCGTGAGAGTGCACACTCTGCACCCGAGTCCCCTGGGTCTCCTAGAAGTAATCTAACGATTCTATAGTCAAGTCCTAGCGATTTCAAAGGCTATTAGTACTGTACTTACCTGCTAGTAATTTCGCATTCCACTTTTCAAGTATATGGTTTTCCGTGCCCCTCGGGCATTTGTATATACTGTGCTAACTTAAGTATTTTTGTAAGAGTTTTGGTTTGTGCTTAGTACCCTGTCCTCATAAAGAGTACAGGGCTGTTGTGATTCTTAATAAATAACTGTTTATTTTCATAACACTTGTGTGGTGTCCTTTCACTTGGTGTTCAAGGGGTATATGTGGTATAACAGCTGGCTTAACACGCCCTCTCGAGTCTTTAGCCTTAGACTGCTCGTATCCACGCTACTAGGATAGCTGGTCTATAAGGTTGACTTACAACCAATCATCAATAAGGGTTGCTGGACTGATACATAGTGTTCACTAGAATAGTGAGCACTGCATATCAGGCCACCTTCTCACATTGGTGAGCAGCGGTTGGGATTTGAGCTTGCTGTTGTTTTACCACACGTATCCTAAGAATATCTTGTTGAAAGATCACATAAGTACTGTTAGTACATATAACTAAGCTTAGAATACTCTGAGTTCTACTGAACCAGCTGTTGCAGCTCCTCAAGGCTTAGCACACCTTGGCTGCAACTCTTAGCAAGGGATCAGTAGGTAAACACATAGTGTAGGTAGGTGCATCACTTACACCACACTAGAAACAGTATGTCGGACAAAGGAGGAAACACCGAGTCTCCCCTTGTGTCAGCTGACCCTCCACAGGTCATCCCTTCAAGATATACTGTGCTGAGCTTCAAGGAGTTGAGACAGGTGTGTCACCCCAGGAAGATCAGACAGGGGTCTAACCCCACAACCTCCTTTCTGATTGGTCTCTTGGAGACTTATGATGCCAGAAAAGCTGAGGCCCTTCTTAGCTCTTCTAATCCAGAAGGAGGCATGCCTCCCCTTGAGGGAACCAGAGGAGACCCTGACCTCATCCACCTCTCAACTGAGAATGAAGATGTAGAGGAGGATGAGAATGAGGATCCCTCTGGAGATGAGGCAGACAAGGGACAGGTAGAAGTCATTAGACTAACCAGGTCCAACTTAAGCAAACATGACAGTGGTACTGGGGGACCCCTGGGGCCACTATCAGGTCAGCTTAACATTGGGAATGGACGAGCCAGATCTCTGTCAAGAGATTCTGGCAGATCCCTTCAAACCAATGGCTCTCACAACTCTTCTCAAAGAGGGATGACATCCCCTCAGAGGAGAGTGTATGAAGCTAAAGAAAGGGCAGCCAATCTGAGGATTGAAAGGGAAGAACTTGCCCTGGCCAAAGAAAGGCTTGCCTTTGCTAGAGAGCAACAGTTAAGTGGGGTAGTCCCCACTGGTGGCAGAATTGTACCTAGCAATATGGAAAGGAGTTTTGATACAAAGCACCTTGGTAAGATAGTGCCCCCCTTTAAGCAAGGGGATGACATCCACAAATGGATTACTGCTTTGGAGAGGGCCTGCACTGTGCAAGGTGTTCCCCCAAGTCAGTGGGCAGCTATCTTGTGGCTCTCCTTTGAAGGAAAAGGTAGAGACAAGCTCCTCACTACAAGAGTGGAGGATGCTAACGATTACCAAGTCTTGAAAAATGCACTGGTTGAAGGGTTTGGCCTAACCACTGAGCAGTACAGGGTGCTGTTCAGGGATACCCAGAAAACTCAGTCTCAAGATTGGTCTGACTTTGTAGATTGTGCCACTAAGGCTTTTGAGGGCTGGTTGCTGGGCAGTAAGGTTACTGATTATAAAGGATTGTATAATTTGATGATGAGAGAACAAATTTTAAACAATTGTCAGAACCAGTTGTTGCATCAGCATCTTGCTGACTCAGATCTGACCTCTCCCCAAGAATTGGGAAAGAAGGCAGACAGATGGGTCAGAACAAGAGTTAAGCAGAACCAGGGCCAGAATCAAGGTGGTCAGAAGAAAGCAGACCAGAAGGGTAAAGATTCTAAGGGGGAACAAAATGACCAGAAGTCTTCGACAGGTCCCCAACAACCCAAAGAGGGTGGGGGTCAGGCTCCCCAAAAGAAGAAAGAAGGCCAATCCAAAAGGTGGTGCCAATACTGCAAAAGTAAAACTCACTGGTTTAGTGAGTGCACCAAGAAAGGAGGAGGGCAGACTCCTGCCACTGCAGCCCCTAAGGCACCTGTGCCCCCTAGTACAGCCAGCAGTGGTAGTGCACCTCCCAAGGGTTTAGTAGGGTTAACCCTGGGTTCTGAGGGGTGTGACAACTTAGTTGGTACACTCACTCAGGCTGTCCTTGTCAGTACAGGGGATATGGATATGTCCCCTGACATAAGTCCCAATACTTTGGGCAAATACAGACAGACACCTTTCATTAATGGAAAAATGGCTCAGGCCTATAGGGACACTTGTGCCAGTGTCACAATGGTGACACCTAACTTTGTGGACCCTGGACAGATCATGCCAGGTACAGAATTCCTGGTGACCAATGCAAGCAATGTCACTACCAATCATAGTATGGCAATTGTAGCTTTCTCCTGGGGAGGGGTACATGGCCAGAAAAGGTTGTAGTTAGTTCAGACCTCCCAGTGGATTGTTTGTTGGGCAATGATTTGGAGTCATCACAATGGTCAGAAGTGGAGCAGAGGACTCACATGGAAATGTTAGGCTTGCCAGCACATGTGTTTGCTGTGACCAGGTCACAGGTCAGGAAATGCCCCACTGAACAGGCGCTGGATCCTGGAACAATGGACCAGACACCTTCCAAGAAAAAGAGCAGCAGGGTTAAGGCTGTGCCTTCCCCCTTGCCCCAGGTTGAGGATCAAGTCTCAGAGGAGGCTGACCTACAGGAATTGAGGGAAACTGAGCCCAGAGAGTTTGAACTTGATCAAGTTGAATTCTTGGGTTCAGGCGGACCCTCAAGGGAAGACCTGGGGAAGGACCAGTTAAGCTGCCCTTCTCTTGAACCCCTCAGACAGCAGGCTGCTGCTGAGGCTGCTGGGAACGCCACAGGTACCCACAAGGTATACTGGGAAGATGGACTCCTGTACACTGAGTCAAGAGACCCCAAGCCTGGCATGACCAGGAGGCTGGTTGTACCCTTGTCTCAGAGAGGTTTCCTACTTACCTTGGCCCATGAGATTCCCTTAGCAGGTCACTTAGGCCAGACAAAGACTTGGGACAGACTTGTCTCACACTTTCACTGGCCTCACATGAATGAGGATACCAAGGAGTTTTGTCGCTCCTGTGTCACTTGCCAAGCCAGTGGTAAGTCAGGTGGCACAACAAAGGCCCCCCTTATACCAATGCCTGTGGTGGGGGTGCCCTTTGAAAGAGTGGGGATTGACATTGTTGGTCCAATGGAACGCCAGACAGCATCAGGGCACAAGTTTATACTGGTGGTAGTGGATCATGCCACCAGGTATCCTGAAGCTATTCCACTTAGGACCACCACAGCACCTGTGGTGGCAAGGGCCCTAGTTGGAGTGTTCTCCAGAGTGGGCTTCCCTAAGGAGGTTGTCTCTGACAGAGGTGCAAACTTCATGTCAAGCTACTTAACTGCTATGTGGAAGGAATGTGGTGTCAATTACAAATTCACTACACCCTATCATCCACAATGCAATGGGCTTGTTGAAAGGTTCAACAGGACCCTAAAAGGGATGATTCATGGACTACCTGAAAAGCTCAGGCGTAGATGGGATGTCCTGATTCCCTGCCTTCTGTTTGCTTACAGAGAGGTCCCACAAAAGGGGGTTGGCTACAGCCCTTTTGAACTTTTGTATGGGCATCCTGTAAGAGGCCCCCTGTGTTTGGTGAAGGAAGGATGGGAGAGACGTCTCAAAAAGCCTGCAACCAGCATAGTGGACTATGTACTTGGTCTCCGCTCCAGGATGGCTGAGTATATGGAGAAGGCATCTGAAAACCTTAAGGCCAGTCAAGAACTTCAAAAAGCTTGGCATGACCAAAAGGCTGTCCTGACTGTTTACCAGCCTGGACAGAAGGTGTGGGTGTTGGAGCCAGTGGCCCCAGCAGCACTCAAAGACAAATGGTCTGGGCCCCACACAATTCTTGAGCAAAAGGGAGAGGTCACCTACCTGGTGGACCTTCGAACTCCCAGGAACCCCCACAGGGTGCTCCATGTCAACAGGCTCAAAGCATATGTCGACAGGAAGGACATGAGCTTGCTCATGGCCATAGATGAGGGACAGGAGGAAGAGAGTGACCCTCTCCCAGACCTGCTCACTCAGAATCCTGATGATGGGTCAGTAGATGGAGTCTTTCTTTTGTGGCAGCCTCTCTGAGCATCAACAGAAAGACTGTAAACAGGTTCTTCAGTCTTTCAGACATATGTTTTCTCTGACACCCAGTCAGACCAATTGGTGTACCCATGAGGTTGACACTGGTGACAGTCTGCCAGTTAAGAGTAAAATCTACAGGCAGCCTGATCATGTTAGAGACTGCATAAAAACTGAAGTGCAGAAAGTGTTGGAGTTGGGAGTCATTGAACCCTCAGATAGCCATTGGGCTAGTCCAGTAGTTCTAGTGCCAAAGCCTCACACCCAGGGTGGTAAGAGAGAGATGAGGTTTTGCGTAGACTACAGGGGTCTCAATGCAGTCACTAAGACTGATGCCCACCCAATACCAAGGGCAGATGAGCTGATAGATAGATTGGCTTCTGCCAACTACTTAAGCACATTTGACTTAACAGCTGGGTATTGGCAAATCAGGTTAGCTGAGGATGCCAAGCCCAAGACAGCATTTTCAACCCCTGGTGGGCATTATCAATTTGTGGTAATGCCCTTTGGTCTGAAAAATGCACCTGCCACATTCCAAAGGTTGGTGAATCAAGACCTTACTGGGCTGGATGACTTCTGTGCAGCATATCTAGATGATATTGCTGTCTTTAGCTCCACCAGGGAGGATCACCTGGTCCACCTGAGGAAAGTGTTAGAGGCTCTGCAAGCAGCAGGCCTCACTATCAAGGCCACCAAGTGCCAGATAGGGCAGTCACAGGTTGTATACCTGGGCCACCTTGTAGGTGGAGGCCAGGTTCAGCCACTGGAGAGCAAAATACAGTCAATCAGGGACTGGGCTCCTCCAACCACCCAGACTCAGGTTCGAGCTTTCTTGGGCCTGACTGGATACTACAGAAAGTTTGTCAGGAACTATGGTTCAATTGTGACACCATTAAATGAACTGACAAGTAAAAAAATGCCAAAAAAGGTTCAGTGGACAGCAGGCTGTCAAAAAGCATTCGATGACCTAAAGCAGGCCATGTGCACAGCACCTATCCTTAAGAGTCCAGACTACTCCAAACCATTCATTGTCCAAACAGATGCTTCTGAGTTGGGTGTGGGAGCTGTTCTTTCTCAACTGAATTTTGATGGTCAAGACCAGCCCATTGCTTTTATAAGCAGAAGGCTGACCCCTAGAGAGAAGAATTGGTCAGCTATTGAGAGGGAGGCCTTTGCTGTGGTTTGGGCCCTGAAGAAGCTGAGGCCATACTTGTTTGGCACTCACTTCAAGATTCAGACCGACCATAAGCCCCTCTTGTGGCTAAATCAGATGAAGGGTGAAAACCCCAAACTGCTTAGGTGGTCCATTTCCCTACAGGGGATGGACTTTACAGTGGAACATAGACCTGGTACTGATCATGGCAATGCCGATGGGCTCTCCAGATATTTCCACTTAGAACAAGAAGACTCACCTGGTCAAGGTTAGCTTATTGTCCCAAAGTTTGGGGGGGGGTCATGTAGGAGAGTAGGGTCTGCAATCCTATGATCACCCAGATTTTTTGCTTTTGTTTCACTGGTTTACGACTTTCTCTGGCTGTGGGCCTGCCAATCAGACCCACAGCCTAGCTGTTCTCTTTCTAAATTACGACATGTACCCTAGGTGCATTTACCAATTGGTACTGGGCCACCTTATCAGACCCTGTAACTCAGGGCATAGGTGTACCCAGGGCTGCCAGGGGCTGCAGCATGTATTATGCCACCCCTGGCTGGCCTCCTAAATTTGACACAACTGGCTGCATGACAGCTGGGGCAAAGTCATGTAATCACCCTTTGCTGTAGGTGTAGTATACCTATACCTAACCCTAAAATGGACACACAGATTCCTATCAGTCACTCCTATGGCAGGCCTTGACAATCCTGGAGGCAGAGTGCTTGGAATCATGTGAGATGGTGCTCTGGCATGAGCTGAGCATGTCTGCAGCTTGCGGACCCAAGTCCCAATAGCTGTTCCATGATATCGCATACCATATACTCTTAAGTGCATTATAATCCTCGCGGTTAAATGCTAACTTTGGTATTGCTTTATCAAAACATGTCGAGTAAGGTGTCATACGAATTGGAATACTAACCCCTCGCCAGTTCTGGCGACGGGGTTAGCATTCCACCCTTCTAGAGGGACACGACATGTACGTAACTGTGAACCCCGGTTAAAGTTAACTGAAGCCTCAGCTCCACAAAATGGATGCTGCCACCACAGACACGAGTCTGACCTCCTGCTGCTGGGAGTCCTTCCAGCGAGGGAGGCCTGGACAAAGGGTTTCCTGTCCGGGGCGGTGCTAGCACCGTCCCAGACATGGTTTTGTGTATCCTGGGTAGGCAGGGCTTTTCAGGAAGGTGACTGCTGAGTGGCACCCCGGTGCTCACTACGCATAGGCCGGCCTGAACCAGTTCCAGGGGCACACCAGCCCCTGGCCTGGGGAAGTCCGGCATGGCAGAGGGGTGTAACCACCCCCCTCCTGGTCCCACCCATAGGCAGGACCTAGTCACCGGGTCAGCCCCCTTTTTTAGTATAAAGATAGGAGCGGGCCCCCTGTTCAAATTAGATCATCTTTGGAATCAAGACACGACTTTCTGCGAAAGGACTTCAAGATTTCTTCATCAAGATTCTCCCTTGTGGCAAAGGAGTAGTCACCCTGCATCCGCAGGCACCATCCTAAAGAACACTGCGGTCTACTGTAAGTCCTTCATCACGAATCCGACGACCCAGCTCGACGAGACCCGGCTTCCCTGGCACCTCTGACCTCTACTCACCTCTACAGCCAAGCTGAGAACCGTGAGTGCGACGAGACCTCGAGGGACCGACTATCGCCAAGACTGCACGACATCTTTACTGCAAGCCCACCGTGTCCTCCACGGGTGAGTGCTTTGGGGTCCGAGAAGCCCCGACCCTGCGCAGCTCCAGCACCCAAGATCAGCCCCCCTGCATCTCCACGATCTGCGTGGGGCCCTTCTGCTGTTTGCTGTGCACCGCGTTGTTTGGCTACTAGCCGGCTGGCTTGTGGCCTTCTGAACGACGCCCGACGACATCACTGCTGCTGGTCTGGTTGCTCCAGACTGGCCCTTGCTTCCTTCTTGAAGAGAGGCACCCCGGACCCTCCTGGTCCACTCCAGACGCCATTTTAGGTCCACCGCGTGGGCTTGAATTTGCCAAGGCTTTGTTGCCCAATCCTGGGTCCAGCGACGCCGACAGCTTCTATCTTCGTGGGACAGCTCGCTCCTCCATCCTGGTCGCCGACAACGCCTCCTGGTCCGTGAGATCTCCGAGCACAGCGTCACCCACTCGCCTAGTCGAGGTGGCTACCATCCGGTGCCCTCCTGGTGCCCACTGACTACTGGCTAGTAGTCACGAACTTGGTCCCCTCTGCTTTCAGGTGTCATCTTCCATCGATCCAGGCTTGGATCCACCGAACTTTCTTCACTGGTCGCCTGCCAGCAACTTCTTTCTTCCAGGCTCCTGGTCCGTCAACGAGGATTCCCGACGTCTTTTGAGTCCTATGCAGCTGCAGCCCCTGGGCTAGGTAACTTCGGCATTTCGGTGCCCCAGCATAGCCTCACTATCCAAGGGTCAGAATCCACTTTCGTTTTCCTCCTACCAGGTCGGGTTCGCCCGAGAACACTAACTTTGCAATTCCTAGCTACCATAGACTTTGTCCCGCATCCCGCGTGAGAGTGCACACTCTGCACCCGAGTCCCCTGGGTCTCCTAGAAGTAATCTAACGATTCTATAGTCAAGTCCTAGCGATTCCAAAGGCTATTAGTACTGTACTTACCTGCTAGTAATTTCGCATTCCACTTTTCAAGTATATGGTTTTCCGTGCCCCTCGGGCATTTGTATATACTGTGCTAACTTAAGTATTTTTGTAAGAGTTTTGGTTTCTGCTTAGTACCCTGTCCTCATAAAGAGTACAGGGCTGTTGTGATTCTTAATAAATAACTGTTTATTTTCATAACACTTGTGTGGTGTCCTTTCACTTGGTGTTCAAGGGGTATATGTGGTATAACAGCTAGCTTAACACGCCCTCTCGAGTCTTTAGCCTTAGACTGCTCGTATCCACGCTACTAGGATAGCTGGTCTATAAGGTTGACTTACAACCAATCATCAATAAGGGTTGCTGGACCGATACATAGTGTTCACTAGAATAGTGAGCACTGCATATCAGGCCACCTTCTCACATTGATGACCTGTTGTGACTCCGCGATCGCTCCCTCCTCCTGGAACGAGATCGCGACCTCCCAGTTCGTGGACGCTCCACAGGCCTCCGCGGAGGCGTCTTCCGTGGCCTATCCAGGGGGTTCGGCTTAGGCGTCCCCTTAGGCGGTGTAGGGAAGCGAGGCAGCGACACAGACCTCGGCGGAACAACAGGAGGCACGTCCGGCCGAGGGACGTCCTGAGGAGGCGGAGGTGGTGGTGGCCACGATGCCGGGAGTGGTGGAAGAGGAGGATTGCTGGGAGGAGCCTCCTTAGGTAGAGGTGGAGGAGGTGGGGCCGTCTTCTGCCGAGGTGGTGTATAAACCACCGAGTACACAGAGCCCGGTGACTTCTTCGGGGGTGGGGACTGCGAACCAGCCCCTCCAGTCAGTGATCGCCGTCTCCGGCGTCCTCCCCCAGATCCAGCTTGACTTCTGGCACCAGAACTCCTCCTGCGCCGCTAAGGAGAGTTGGAAAGCCTCCGAGACGCTGATCTCTTTCTTCTCGACACCGAGCGTCGCTTCTCCGGCGTCGAACGTCGCCTCCACGACTCCAGCGTCGTACGCCGCCTCTGCGACGTTGAACGCTTCTTCCTCGACGCCGAACGTCGCCTCCGCGACGTCGAATGTTCAGTCCTCGACGATGAGCGTCGACTCCTTCTCGACGCCGACCGCTTTCTCGAGGTCCTCGACGTCGAGGATCCCCTCAACGCCGACCGTCTTCCCGACGGCGACCGGCGGTATCGCCTCGACGGCGAGCGCCGACGCCTGCCGCTCTTTCTCCGACGTCGATGGCTCGGCGCTGACGTCGACGACGAAGAATCCGTCGACTGATCTCGACGGTGGCCTACCCAGGCCCTTCGATGTCGATCCTCCACGCCGTCTCGACCCAGAGCCCTGGGAAGATGGGGAACACACCGTCACCATCCCTCTCGACGTCGTCGATGCAATCGACGCCGACTGGGACCTTTTGCTGGGCTTCCTGCCTCTGGGGAGCCCCCCAGAGGACTCAGCAGGGGCAGAGAGCGCCTTCCCAGCCTGCCCAGACCCACCTGCAGCCTGCAGTCGTCTCTCCTGTAGGCCTTGCAGCCTGCTCTTCAGCCTTTCCCTCAGGGTCCTTGCTGAAAATTCTGGCAGATGTCACATTCTTCAGGGGCATGTGCAGCAGGGAGACAGAGGATGCAGACGTCGTATGGATCGGACTTGGACTCCTTCCTTCCACATTCTGGGCACTTGTCAAAGAGAGCAGGTATTTTAGAGCCCTAAAAAGCCTGAACAAATACACAGAAGTGAAGAAAACACCAAGCACACAAATTGAAACACTTTTAAACACCAAAAGTGTACAAAAAACCAATAAACCCTTGAAAAGGGAGAGCTCAATGCTCCAGGGTCCTGCTAGCAGGAGCCGGAAAAAAGAACTGAAAGTGAAAGGGACCTGCAGTGCATTCTGGGATACTGTGAAGTTCTGGAAAGTTCTCTCTTTTTTTTTAAAAAAACCTTTATTGACATTTCAACCAAATACAAGTATGGTCCTACAACCCCCGGGGCCGGCCACTAAGCAGTAAGATTAGCAGAGAGCAAATTTTAAATCACATGCAGCACCTCGGGGAGCAGAATCACCATGCTAGCCTACTCTTGGTCACTGATTAGCACAATTAGAAAAACAGGATATAAAAGGTTTTCATTTTATAGTATAGGATGGAAGGATCAGGTGCCGAACAATTTCCCAGCAGCGAAAAATGGCAGGCAGAATAGGAAACATGTCAACAGTAATCGGTCAAATCAATGGCGCTGATACAGGCGGTTTAGGATATAAAAACGAAAAATCCCCTCCCCCAAAGCCCCACCCTGCACCCCTGCAGATGACTATGGCCCCCCCCAGCAGTGTGCCTGTCGCCCGAGAACCAAACCCGAAATATAGAAGAAACAGAAAAAAGAGAAAGAAAGGAAACCCCACCCAAAGGGGAAGTGGAGGAGGGCGATAGTCTCTGCGCTCCCGGTCTCTCCCCCCCCCGCCCTAACAAAGGGGGCCCCCCTAAGCCAGCACGAATAAAGTTGTCCACCATACAAAAATACCCCGGGGGAACCACAAACCCCCCGCCCCAGAATCCGTCTGTTAATGAAGCAGTCCCGTTACCAATAGATCCATCGTAAACAATTCAACCCACAATCTCAGCCTTGGCCCCGTCTATCAAAGTTGCAGAGTCCCTCGGATAAGTACAGCCCCATCCCCGGACAGTCAAAAGTCACACAGTAGCAGCCGAAGCTTGGGCCAGCAAATGGGAGAGGAATAGCAGATCCCAACGCACACGGCTTGCACAATGGATGTCCCTCCCCGTCTCCGAAGCCAAGCATCGTTACATCCGCCATGTTGGGAGACCGATTGGGGAGGGGGTGCGATTCGTTCCGATACAGATTATAGTGTGGGCCAACAGTGTCCAGGATGGGGGAAGCAGTGAAATGTTCCGATAACTGTAGGACCGATGTTTCCGTGAACGTAAGAGAGTCACCAATCTCAGCACACACGATGAGTTCCATTTCTTCTGGGGCAGGCACAGCTTCCAGCACCGGGTCCAAACGTGCCACTAGGAGGCAAGTCGGCTGCCGGGTCTCAAAAATCAAGTCAGGGCTTGCTCCCGATCCTATGATCCCATCTGCTGCCGACAGCAAACGATTAACCTGGGCCCTCATCGTCACGCGAAGCGCCGCAAGTTCCGCCATTACCATCCACAAGGAAGGGCCACATTGAGTCCGTTCCGCCAAGTTCCATACGTCCGCAGGCATACCGATCCCCACGGGGAGGCACCCTCTCCGGGGCAGGATACGCCGGAGCAGAATCAAGCCGTGAGGGACGGGCCAGCAGCAACACGTGGCGGGACCCCCGCCCCTGGGCGCCAGCGGTGCAAGTGCCGGGCCCCCAGGCCGGCCTCCCGCGATGCAGCACCGCACACCACCCGTCACCTCACCTCAAGTACAGCATCAGGCAGCAGATGGTTGCAAAGTAGTCCAGAGAAATTTTCAAAAGTTCCAAGGACCGGACCCAACCACTCTCCTCAGTCCGTTGTTGTTCACTTTGGACCCGGGTAGACCAGCAATCGAGACCCCGGCTTCCAGTCTGGGTTAGGCCTCAAAACATTTTCGATGTTACTACACCCCAGAACATCAGAAAAATTCTGTGGTCGCACCATCGGGGTGCCGACAAGTTCACCCACACGAATCCGGGGCAGGAGATCAGGATATTCGACAGGATAAGCGAGCGTAGGGCGGAGGTCAGCGGAGCCGGGAGACTATGCGGCCATCTTGGTTGGTGTCGTAGCTCCTCCCCCCTGGAAAGTTCTCTTAAAGGCACAGTATCCTGTTCTGAGCCACATAAGCACATAACCGGCGCTGGGAAACCCTTTGTGGGTAGCTGTGCGCCTTACAAGTGCTATAAAATAAATAAATAAATAAATAATGACGCCTATGGGGCTTGTCTGTCATGTCTTCCTCTCTATCATTCCAGAGGGTTTTTGCTGCTAAAGCAAGGGAAATCTAAACAGACTTTGCTGTTTGTGGATTTTTTGGTGGAATTTCTAGTTGAAGTACTGGACAGTGTAGCCTGGTATATAGGCTGCATTATCTGTCTTTAATTCTCTCTTAAGTGTGTGTGCAGTTCTGCATTTTTCGACACCTTAAGAGATTATTTTTGATTGCTCCGGGGTCCACGCACATGGGCGGGACTATTCACTAGATTATGACTATACACAGAGATCCCCTACTACAGAACCTATCTTCCTCGAAGACATCCCTTGCACACGAAGTCAGAAATCTAAAAATTCACCAAAAGTCATGAAAGAAGCCTTCCAAAAAGCGGCAGAGGGGTAGCTCTTCCTGGATCATCACTAAACTGGCATGGGAAGAAAAGAACTTATGTCCGCGTACCTGGGTGGAGCCTATATAGACACCATAACGTCATAACTGATGCCAACGTCAGGCGAAGCCGAATTGAGTCACCCGACGTTGCGCGCAGCAAACGTTTCTGGATCCAACGGTACGCCAGGAAAATTCAAACGTAAGCAATCTGCAGCTAGAAGTCTATCAGATCATACAATTATCATATTAATTTGCACCTGAATAGATTTCCCCCTTGATGGAAAGCCGAAAGGCTTTTAGGGTCAGCTACTTGGCCCACACCTCCAGAAGAATGTAATGGCCCTGGTCCATCAGAGACTGCTGACTTTCACTTTGTTCAGGCCACGTCCCCAGTGTAGGGCTGATACGTTGTCACTACCATGAGCTCTGGAAGAGAAAGAAAATGGCTTGTCGTTAATTAGACCAGCATCAGTCATCAACCGCCTAGAGTACTAAGTCACAGATGCCGATTTCTGTCCGGAAGACACTGAAGGGCCAGCATTTGTCAAAGGGTCTGAGGCACCAGCAACCATGATGGCAAGAGCCCATGCAGCCTCAGAACCATCAAGGCTTGAATAGCGCTCTCATTTGAATAATCAGATTCGCAACCTGAATATTTGAGGAAAGTGTCCAAAAAGGCTTGGATGTGTAGGTGGAGAAGGTAGCTACTGGTCAAATGCAAGACACCCTGAGTATCTTTCAAATTGCCTTTGTTGATTTAACTGGCAATGAGGTAAAAAACCTCCAGTAAGCAGGTCGGAGCTCCGCTGTGTTTAATCTTTTCCAAGGCCACATTAGCCTTCTCATCAAAGAGCCATCAAATGGCATGTGCATTCCACCCATCATCCTTTGTGTTTGATGTAATGCGGTAAGAGGCCTAGGGTATGCCTAAGCACTTGGCAGTGGTTTAGACTATTTGCAAGTATTCCACCATTACCTTTGGTGTGTTTGATGTCTGAACCAGAGATGTCCACTAAGAATCCAGAAGAACACCTTCAGGCAGAGGCTACAGAGTCTATGACCAGTCCAGAAAGAGGATGGGAGTGTCAATTAGGAATCAGCTGTAAGAGTCTGTACCAGAAAAAGCATTACCAAAGGTAAGTAATTTGCTCTTCTGATAGACTTCCGACAGCATCTTAGAAGCAATACTTCTCTGGGGGGTCTGCGAACTGGCCCAAACTAGAGGGTCCTAGAGAACCGGACAGGATAAAATGGCCATCATAACAGACCTGACTATCCAAGCAGTAGCATTTCGTGAATTAGTGGTGTTACGCCCATGTAACGGCTTGGCAGATGTCCAGGACAGGTACAATATGTGCTAACGGAGTAGTAGCAGCCTTGGCCCTGGTGGAATGGGACCGCAAGTCCTCGAGAGACTGCTTCTTGGATAGTGCTTAGATTATCTTAATGCAGAATAAAATCCATTAAGACATGGACCCCTTCTGAACAGCCCTGTCCTTTTTCACTCCAGTGAACCCGATGAAGAGTTGACCTTCCACCAGATATCTTTTGGTGCAATCAATGTAGAACGAAAAAGCTCTCTTCAGGATCAAGCGATTGAGTCTCTCCTTGGAATATGAGGACTACCAAAAATTGGGGAAGACTTATGCTCTAGCTGACATGGAAATGGGTGACTTTCGGCAGGAAAGAAGCATGCATCCTAAAAACCAGTTTGTCAAGAAAAAAGCTGGTGTAAGGAGGATGGACTGACAGCTCGCCGACTCTCCTGGCCAATGTAAAGGCCACCAAGAAAAGAGTATTTAAAGTCAAGAGCTGCAGAGGGCAATGTGTGTAGTGGCTTGAAGGGAGAACACATGAGAAATGTGGGGACTAAATTTACGTCCCTTTTAGGCACCATAAAGGGGTAGGAAAAATAAACACTGTCAACCTTTCAGGAAATCAGTCACAAAAGTTGATTTGAACAGTGATGGTAGGTCCAAAACCAGAGGATAGCCGAAAAAGCCACCATGTCCCCTTTAACAGTGCCTGGGCAAGGCCTTGCCGGGCAAAAGGAAACATATCAATATTGTAGAAAGTGGTGCTGAAAAGGGGTCCACATGATGGGAGGAGCACCAGGCCACAAACTAATCCCAACAGCAGGCGGATACAGTTTTAGTGGAGGGACACCTAGCTATCAAGGTGACATCACAGACCTAAGAAGGGAGAGCAAAGACTCAACTGCCACAACTCAATCTCCATGCACGAAGGGTGAGCAGATGCAGGACCCGCCCTGCTGCTGCGATAAGGAGGTCCTCTCGAAGGGGCAGTCTGATCAGAGGACAGGTGCTCCTACTCAGAAGTTCAGGATACCATACTCTGTGCCCAATCCGGAGACACAAATATAATTTATGCTCGTTTGGTCCTGATCTTCTTGAGAACTTAGGGTAGGAGTGGTATAGGCAGAAAGGTGTACTGAAGTCCCAGGTTCCATTTTGAACTGAACGAGTCTCCGAGCGACATCCACTCAGGGAACTACAATACGCAGAAGTGCTGACAGACTGTGCATTCTCTGCAGTGATCAGATCAAGCTAAGGTTCTCCCCATTCTTGGAACAGACCTTGCGCCATCTCTAGTGTAGTTGCCAGTTGTGATCTGCAAGGCATGGACAGCGGAGTTCGCCCACCATGGCCTTCAAAGAGCCTGCAAGGTGTTGTACCACCAGGAAAATGCCTTAGTGCTCCAACCAAGTACAGACCGTAAAGCCTCCTAGCACAGGGTCCATAATCCCACCCCGCTTGTTGCAAAACCACATGGCAGTGGTGTTGTACGTGAACACCTGCTCCAGCCTCCCTTTGAAGGTAAGAAGGCTTTCAATGCCAAATGAATAACTCCTCTCCAGAAGATTTCTCTCTGGCAAAATATCAGCTTCATATCACAGTCTTCGGATCTCCACCTCTCCCAGATGCCCAGTCACAGCTTTGCATGGGGAAAGGAGAGTCGCCTGTCGCTGACCAAATTTCTGTTAGTCAGCCACCAATGCAGGTAGTTTGCAATCTTCTTTGAAATCTGGACTTGGTCTGCGCCCACCAGTACTTCATATCCCACGGCAGAGCCCGCATGTACCATCTGGTGTGCTTTACCAGCAGAATATAGGAGGCCAGCAGCCTTAGAGTCCGCCTCCCCGAAATCCAGTATTGAGGTTGAAACATCTTGATCATAGCCCAAATATCCTGGACACTCTGCTTCAGAGGATCGGTGCAGAACTGCACTTTATACAGAAAGGCTCAGATGAAAGGGGGCATCTGACGAGGAGTCAGGGGTGAGTTTGGAATGTTGATAGTGAACCCAAGTGAGTGCAAAAGGTTTGCCATAGTCTGGAGGTGGTAATCTGGAACTGGGCGATGACTGCCTGGGGCTATCCTATCTTCCGCTGGCCTTCATCAAGGTAGGGGGAAGACTGGAACCCTCAACTTCTGCAGATGTGCTGCAACCACTGCCATCTCAGGGACACTAAGGCCAAAGGGGAGCAGGGCGAACTGAAAGTGCTCTTGACCACTGAACTGCAAGTAATGTCTGTGGGCTTACAGGACGGGGATGTGAAAATAAGCGTCCTGTAAGTCCAGTGCTACCATCCAATCTCCAGGGCAGACAGACGTGAGCCAAAGTGAGCATTTTGCATTTCTCTTTCAATAGAAAAGTGTTGTGGGCTCAGATGTAGGATAGGACGAAGTCTTACATCCTTTTTCAGTACCAGAATGTAGCTTAAATAGCAACCACGACCTACTTCTGGCACAGGCACCTACTCGATGGCTTCTTTGGCCAAAAAAGCCGGCAATTCCTAATAGAGAAAGCAGATGTGGTCTTTCATCAGCTGTTCTTGGGATGGTGGCAAAGGCTGGGGGTGTCCACGAATAAGACAGCGTACCCTTTCGGCACAGCCTATAGCCCTCACTTGTCATAGGTCATTTGGGCAGGTGGTGCCTGATTCTGCCAGCAACGCGATGGCTGTGTTGGACAGAGTATACTAGAGGGGCTAAGAGGCTGCGACGGGTTTGGGACAACAGCTCATTGTATCTTGTTTACGCGTCCTTTATGGAATCTGCAACCCGTCCACAAAAGGACTGGGCAGGTTCTTGTACCGGCAGGTAGCGACCACACCCATAAGTTGCCCGGGCCTCAACGAGGGTCGAAAGGACTACTGCTGAGACCAGGTAGATAAAAAAAAAGCATGAGAAATAAGAAGGTGATTCGGCTCTCGAAAGTACTTGAGCGCCGTGTCAGCCTTGCCACCAAACAGACTGGAGCCATTGAAGGGCATGCCAATTAGTGAAGCCAGGACATCCCCTGAAAATCCAGTGGACTGCAACCAGGCATGACTACACAGTGCCACTGTGGAGACCATGGCTCTGCCCAGGGAGTCTTGTGTCCAACTTGCACCCAATGACGAACTTCGCTTCACCCAGACCATCCACCATGAGGGCTTCGTTGAGACTGGTGCGACCCTCCATTGGAAGCATGGGGAGCAGCTGTGCTACCAAGACCCACAAGGCGTGGGAGTAACAGCCCTAGAGGCACACAGTGTTCACCAATCACAAGGCTAGGCTGGTAGAAAAAGATGCACTTCCCAAAGGTGTCCATCCTCTTGGGTTCCCGGTCTGGTGAATTGGATGGGAACTCATTTTGGTTGGCCTTGGAGGTTGAGGCCTGCAACATTAGGCTCTTTGGGGAGGGATGCTGAAAGAGAAAGGATAGGTCCCCTAGGGCAAGACGATGCATCAGGTAATCATGCGGTGCACAGAAGCCTCTGTGTAAAGTTTGGCCCAGTCCCACAGTTGAATGTCGGTGAGAGCTTTAATAAAAGTGAGTAAGAATTCCGAAAAACCTGCTCCTAGTTAAAGCGCCCCGGTCAAGACGCTGCTCCTCCATAGTTCTCAAAAACACGCGCAAAGAGGGAATTTGGGAAAAAAGGGGAGCCCTCCACTTAAAACAACAGCAAAAAAAGACCCCAATTCCTGCATCTTGAACAGAGACTATTTCTTATTTCACAGATATACAAGGTCCCAAAACAGTACTTCACTATGTAGAGACTAACCAGTGCAATTATCTGGGTAAAAAAAAACTGGGGGTGTGTTGGACCAGATACTTGCCAGATAGAGGTTCCCGAAACTTTTTGATTTTCCACCTGGGTTTTGCTGATTCCCCATTGTGGCCTCCAGGCTTGGGGCCCTTTTCCCACCACAACTATGGTGTGAAAGTGCATGTGCCCTTCCTATCAGTGTTCGGGAAAATTGTTTATTATATGTTCAGTAACACCGGCCAATCGGTCATTGCAGACAGGTGGGTGAGCACTGGTAGCTACCGTAGGTAAACTCATGAGCAGCTTGCCAGTGAAGGCCACTGTGAGTGCACACCTGCACCTATGGTGCCTGTGATTGCGTATGCCACCTGCAATGGCACACGTATTGGCCAAACCCTGTGTCGAGTCTGCTTTGCAGACCTGATTGGGTGCACTGGTGCTGGGAACTTTGTGTCCCTCCTGCAATTCCAGATCGGGCGATCAACATCGCATGTGTGCCCAGGTAGTGAAGAATAACTGTTTACACTACCTACGAGGCCTGCTCTGCCCATAAGTTAATATGGGGAAATGGTTGGCAATACTTGGCACTGCAATGGTGGATTACAATGGAGCAGCCTCATGATGATTCCTATTGAAAAAGTTACTTACCTTTGGTAACAATGCATCTGGTAGAGACATAGTCTAGCCGCAGATTCCTTAACTTAGAATATCCTCCAGGTGTCAGATTGGTCTGGAAAATTTTGCGCAGCAGCACCTCTGCGCGCCGTACGGCTTTGGCCCGACATCGTCCATGGACGCAACGTCAGCAGAGCCATATTTGCCCCGCTCCGGCGCTCCGACATCAGTTTTTGTCAGAAGACATTTCCGTGTCAGAACGCAAAGCCACCACTAAAAACTGTGAAAATATGGGAACAGTGTGCAGAAAAAGAAAAAACAAGTTATGGTGAAAAACATCACAATAGAAATACAGTGCCAGGCACCGTATATTGTAAACTAAGGGTGAGGGGAAAAGAACAGAGCACCACTCTGAGAGGGACCCCCGCAATTGTTAAGACCAAAACCTCCCTTTGCCCTTCTTGGGTACCATAAAGTAGTAGGAATAGCAACCACATCTTACTTCTGGCCCAGGAATGTGCTCGACGGCCCCCTTGTCCAAGAGGGCAGTAACTTCCTCCTGCAGAAGTTGCAGGTGATCCCCTGACATGCGGTGGTACTGCGGTGGCATGGCTGGAGGGGTCGCCTCGAAGAGGAGGGAGTAGCCCCTTCGGACAATTTGCAGCACCCACCTGTCCGATGTGATGGATCCAAAAGAGATCAAAAAGTTTAGTCAAAAATTGACTAGGAGTACTGCTCTTCCCGGATCTGCGGTTGCTGGTGCGGAAAAAATAAGAACTGGCGCCAGCGCGCGAGGACGGCGTCTAAGTACTCAGACTACGTCATTCCGGCGATCACGACGCCGATGATAGACGCAGAGCCGCAGACGATGCCTACCGACGCGCAGGGGTACTGCTACGCAATACTTTCCAGATCCAGTCTGACGCCTGGGGATATTCTAAGGTAAGGAATCTAACACTAACCTGCTTCTTTCAGATACATGGCATACGGGCCTACTGTCCAAATACAAGGAAGGATAGAGCAGAGCCACAAGATAGAATGTAGCAGTGTGAGTCGGAGATAAGAGAAGACGTCACCCTGCAGAGGCGTAAAGCCACCCAAAGGGAGGCAAAGGCAAGAAGCCCAACCTGAAAAGGTTGTCGCAGGACGGGTGGGCATTGAGGAATCTGCGGCTAGACTATGTCTCTACCAGATACATCGTTACTGAAGGTAAGTAACTTGTTCATCTGATAGAGACGTCTAGCTGCAGATTCCTTAACTTAGAATAGATACCAAAGCCATACCCATAGAGGAGGCGGGACTCTGACTAGACTCCAAAAGAATCTAACGGTCAATAAATGACGAAAAGAGTGTTGTCAACCAAAGGGTGAAACACAATGGGGACAGGAATGACAGCGCAGCCAACCACCAGACCCCTATGCCCTCACACGTACCACAGAAGAGTACTGCCGAGACCATTGCCAAGTAGACGTGGAGAACATCAAAAGGATGCCTCTACACTGCCCGAAAGACACTCACATGCAGCCAGGAGGAACACCAGGAAGCATGACAGCAGGAACAGCTGAGATGCACCCAATAGCAAGAAGGCAACAGACCGCACAAGCCATGAGGAAGAACATGGCACAGAAACAGCAGCAAGAAGATGCTGAAACACGGTCAAAGCAAGGCACTAGGGCCCGCTCAAAAGTACCTGCAGTTATACAGAAAGTGGGACTAGTCCAGGCTATAAGCTACGCCTGCAGTCAGTCCGGAAGAGAGAGAGAAAAGTTCCCTCGCAGGACAAATATTTAAAAGAAAAGACGTGCCGAACAAGGGAGTACTAAGGACCAACTCACAGGTCCTAGACACCAGGGAGAGCGGGGTTCAAGGAGAACGGTCTCTACGAGTCCGCCATATCTAAGAATGCTAGTGGGACGTAGAGATCCCTGCGCGAAAGCAGCAGGGATGTGGAGAAAACTGTTGGGGAATAAGCCAAAAGCCCATAACAACCTACAACAGAGGCCCACTGCAATTCCTTACTTGGGAGAACAGCCCAGAAGGGGCTGGCATCAAAAGCCAGAGGGCAAAAGGAAGAAGCCAGGCCATGTGAGGTAGATCCTACCGAGCATAGACCTGGACCCGGAGTCTGATCACTACAGACAATTGAGTGGTGCGACCCTGCGGGACGCCGTAAAAGGCAGGTATGTGAGCTCCAGAGGGATACCCATAATGGAAACTCCACAGGAGCGTACAAAGGCAGACACCTGCCACCCGCCAAAACCCCACCTCTGGCAAGAAGGGGGGTCCTCTTGGCAAAACAGACAATCAGAGGACTTGAAAACAAAAACAATCCAGCCAGACGGCTATACAAACAATACAGAGGCACCAACCTGCCTCTGATAAAAACTGGTCCGTAAAGGAAGACCGCAATGAGGAAGAAAAGCCAATCGATCAGTGGCACTTCAGCATTACGGCAGCCCCTACAGAAGCCTGGAGATCGCAGAGTCAGCGTGGGACCCAAAGTACAAGTTACTTACCTTCGGTAACGATGTATCAGGTATAGACTATTCTAGCTGCAGTTTCCTTTACGTAGAATTATCCCCAGGCGTGAGACTGGATCCAGAAAATTTTCTTTGCCACAGTATCTCTGCGCGCCAAGGGGCAGTACCACGTGATTCCGTCCTGACGTCGTATGCGGGCGTGACGTCAGCGAGGTCACATAAGCCCCACCCTGGCGCGCCGACATCTGTTTTTTTCGGAGAACTTTTCCGCGCCACAACGCGGAGCCATCACAAACAAAAACTGTGAGAATATGGGAACAGTGTGCGAAATAGCAGATAAACAAAGTAAAGAAGCGAATGGAGGGGAACAGCCCATTCGGGGAAGTGCCAGGCTCTGTGGCACCGAAAGTCATATAAGGGAAGAGCAGAGTACAGCCACTGCAAAGCAACCCTGCAAGCAAATACAACATTCTCCCTGGAAACAGAAAAAACATGTGAAAAACTGTGCAGCAGACGAAAGAAGCCTACAATCACAGTCAATTAACAGTGAAGGACAAGGAGTCCAGAAGAGTAACAACAATCTACCCCAAGACAACACAATCAAGGAGAGTCACGTCCCCTGAAAGGAGCTGAGGCCCAGCCAAGAAACCCCAACTCAGAGGACTGCACATGAGTCAGAAACTCCAAGCAAGGAAAAGGGAAAAATGAGAAGGCCCCACACGAGTGTAGGAATGCAGGAGTACCCATGAACCTACCAATCAAGTACTAGAAAAGAAGGAGTGGATGCAAACTCACCAAACAAGCATCCCGCTAGGCAGGAGTGAAAGAGGGCACTCGCAGAAGACAAAGTGCCCAGAGGCAGGCGAGTGCGGAAGACCAAGGTAAGGGCCTTCGAAAAAACTGGGAGGAAGGACGGGTCGTGAAGGAATCTGCGGCTAGAATCGTCTCTACCAGATACTTAGTTACCGAAGGTAAGTAACTTGTACATCTGATAGAGACTACTAGCCGCAGATTCCTTAACGTAGAATAGATACCCTAGCCGTACCCACAGAGAAGGAGGGTCTGCGAAAGGACCCCACCAGCCTGGACATACAGAGGGTCCCACAGGGGACGGGTCCGATGGACAGGGCGAGGAGCCCAGTCCCCCCAGGCAAGGGGAACCCCTACAGTCAGAACACTACCGATCCCGAGGGGGATGCGGAAAGAAGAAAAGAAGAGGAAGCCCGTTCACACTCCTCAGAGGAAACAGGGGCAAGGCAAGAGGAGGCCGAAGCACCCCACGCCCATAACATGCAACAAAACCTCCATCCAAGGCCAAGGCAAGGAAGAGGAAGAAGTTAAACCTAAAGACACCAAGGAGACAAGGCAGAAAGAAGGCAAGCCCCCCCACCCAGCATACACCCCGCGAAGAGGGCAGCTGAGCCCACCACAGCCAAAAGTCAATGGACCAGACAGAACAGCGCCAACAGCAATAAAGCAGGCAGAAGCAGAAAGAGTAGCCCAGGGGCACCCAGGAAGACCGGGCAGGGTGCGCCTGAAAGAGGGAGGAACAGAAACCCATCTCAGCCCCCAAGACAGAGAGCAGGAAGGCGAAGAAGGGTCTGGACACACCTCAGAGAGGGGTCCGCACACACAACACAAAAAGACGTGGAACCAGAGCCATGACGCCAGGCCGCAGGTCAGACAAGGCTAACAGCGCATCAACCCCGTAGAATGATACCCCTGAGTACCATTAAAGGCATTCCAAACCAACCAGAAGGGAATTGCACCTGCAACGAACGTAAACGCAAGGGAGAGCAGAGGCCCAAATGCGACCACAACTCCCAAGCACAGAACAAGCTATATAACAGCTACCACTACCCCACATAGGGTATGTTAAGTCCCAAGACATGGGAACCCTCTTATGAAGAAACTTCCGCAGCAGGGGACAACGGAAGGATCCACGGGAAAACCCCCAGCAGAAGGCTTGTCAAGCAGCCAAAGAGAAAAAAGCAGAAGGCCTAATCTCAGGGCGAATCTGGTGGTGCCAGCAGCCAACAGAGCCACAGTCCCAACAAAAGTGGACTAGCAGTCACATGAATCACACAGATCACACAACTGGGGCGACCCACCCAAACAAAAGAACAGCTCCCAAAAACCTGATCAACTCACAGGTCACTGAGGGGAAGAAGGAGGAGGACGACAAAGCCCCGCCAAGAACCTCTGAGGCTGCCAGGGCGTGGAACAAAAGAGTGCCATCAAAGGGAAGATCCACCAGCCATTCCCGAACATTTACCTGGGAACACACTGACCCGAAGCAAAGCATGGCAGCGAAGGGCAACCAAAGAAGCCATTGCACGACCAAGCACCTCCGAGATGTCCTGAGCGGAGCGAAGAATAAACGCTGTCAGCTCCCGGCCATCAAACACATGGTGCTGCAAGTCAACATCAGCACCCTCCTGGGAAGCTGCAGATCCAAGGGACTCCACCAAGTCCCACAAGCAAGAGGTGGCCCTAGCCAACACACAAAGTGTTAAGGCCCCGCAGAGCCGCACTGGTCGAATCGAACATATTGCGGCCCCAAGAGTCCAGCCAGCGGGCCTCCCGTGATGGTGGAGACAACAGTGACGGCTGGGAGGGAACGGCAGTCCGCAAAAGGGGGCCGCTGGCAGAGGGGTGGAGGGAAAGACACACCGGGTCACGCGGTGCTGGAAGGTGCCGGTGCAGAAGGTGTCGGGCACTGGATTCCACGAGGCGGGGGCCCCCAAGTCCCCAGCAGAGAAGAACGGAGCGAACCCTCAAAGGGAAGCAGTAGCTCCCTCCCACCAGAGCCCTGGTGAAGAACTTCCAGGAGATGATCCGCAGGGAAATGGGTATCTGGATCACCCATGTGCAAAATTCCCACAGCCGTGGAAACAGCGTGAGCAAAGGCCACACCTGCTTTCGTAGCGCCCTGTAGTGGGGAAAGCAGATCCTGGGCGACGGCTGCAAGCTAAGGTGGCAATCCCCTACGCCAATTGGAGTGGGGAAGGGCTAGGTCCGGAAAGGAGAAAGAGGCACTGAGTAGTGGGGGACCTGTGGTTCCTCCGGCGAAAACCGCGGCGAGGAGCCGTCCTTTGGTGATGGGGAAAAATCCAAGACGCGGTGGCCTGTCTCCGGCGAGGACAACACAAGCAGGCGCCCAACCTCTGGGGAAGAGGGGGCGTCCGAAAAAGAGTCCACGACCTGATGCCTGCCGGTTCCATAGAGTCTGCAACCTGGATCAGGGAGTCCTCATCCTGTGCCAAAGGAGATGCCGGACAGTCCTCCACCACATCACACAGCGTAGGAGCCGGAGCCGAGGCGGCTAAGCGACAGGGACAGCGCCGACTCAACCTCCGACTAGGCAGACGCCTGCGTGGAGGGACGAGGGCCACCCGGGGAGTGACGAGTGGGGTCCCCTGTCAGCCTCGACTCATGATGGGACGAGGGTGGTCCGCAGACCCCTGTGGCGCCGCCAGGGCCAGCAGCTGCCAGCACCGTAGTGCGTCACCTCGGCCTCAGTCAGAATCGCCGCCTGTTCAAAGGGCCGTGAGGAGTGCCCTGCACAGCGCAAAGGATCCGCCGACGTCCCAGGAGAGGAAGAGTTGGAGGAGAAGGCAGCGAGGCCTGCAAAGCCACCGCATATGTCTCCATCTGGGCTCTTGACGCCCCCTCACCGGGAAACGGTGGATAGGGGGATGATACGCCGGGCCGCATCACCCGTGGAGAGCCCACGCCCCCAACAGGCTGGAAACCATCCCTCAGGGAAAAACTGCTACACTTACAGACAGGGGAACGACACTCTTGCGGCACAGGAGAGGGATGAGAACGACGACGATGACAGCTGCTTCGAAAACCTTCAGCAGAATCTGATCAAGGTGACGAAGCAGATCTAGACATGCGAGCCGAGAGAAGTTTCATCCAACGTTCCCGCCGCGACTTCGGCTTCAACCATGCAAATGAGGTGAGGGTCCGTTGCCGACATCAGGTATCCACAAGGCGAACACGTCTTAAAGCCCGAAGGCATCCGCACACTGTTCCCACAAACATACGCAATAGCGAAGGGAAAACCTAAACAGGCCCGGAGCACGAACCGTATCCGCGTTGCATGCGGAAAAGGCAAAAACTGATGTCAGCTCGCCGGGGTGGGGCTTATGTGACCTCGCTGACGTCAATGCTGCGAATGTCAGGACGGAATCACGTGGTACCGCCCCCGGGGCGCAGAGTTGCTGTGGCAAAGAAAATTTTCCGGATCCAGTCTCACACCTGGGGATTATTCTACCTTAAGGGATCTGTGGCTAGTAGTCTATCAGATAAGTTCTATCCCATTAAACGGCATGTCTCGGAGGCTCTCCCGAATATTATCAGGGAAGCGACTGTCACGCATCCAGGCATGACGGCGCAAAGCCACAGACCGTGCAAGAGCACGGCCCACAGTGTCTGTGGTATCCAGAGAGGAGCGTATTGTAAAATGAGCCATTTCCTTGCCGTGAAGGACCAGACGGAGTAACTCAGGGCGCAATTCCTCTGGAAGGGATGGAAGAAGGATAACCATGAAGTCCCAGAGTGCAGAGGACACCCGTGCAAACAAGCATGTAGTGTTTAAAGCGCGAATGGCCGCACTAGAAGAAGCAAAAAGCGGTCTTCAACATGCATCCAGCCACCTGGATTCCTGAGTGGGAGGAAACAAGGGCAAAGTGGAGGAGTCCTGCAACCAAAATGCCGCCTTAAGCATCAGGCCCTGAGCAGTAGGGTGGAGGGATAGAGAAAGTGGAACCCCAGGGGCGGGGCGGCGCCTACCAGCATTAGCCCGATCAACCGGGCCCCGGAAGAGGGCAGTGCCCATGCGCCAAGCAGTACCTCTAATAAAGCGCCCCCAAGAGGTAGCAGGGGCTCCACAGTAATGGGCTCAAGATGAAGCAAATCCATTAAGGGATCAGGAATGAGCGGTACCACAGGAGGCTGAAAGCCGAGGATAGCCGCTGCCCGGTTGATAGTCCATGCATAAGCGGCCCTTAGCTCAGTAGTCACCCTAGGAGGGGAGAAGACACCATCCGTAGGAGACTGTTGGAGACAAATCCTCTAAGTTGCCATAAAGAGCGGGGCTGGGGAACGACCCGAAGGCCATGCTACACTAGGGACCTGCACCAGTGGCTCCCAACCAGGGGAAGCAGCAGCATCCGAAAGGGCTGTAGCGGAGACCGGTGTCGTCCGACCCCGCTGAGGAGGCAGAAGCGAGGAATCCGGAGGCAGGTCAACCCCATGCGTGGATGCTGGTGTCGATGAATGGATGAACACCGGCAGCGATGAATGTGTCAACAGTGGCGTCGGTGGGCACCGTGTCGGGGTCGACCGGACATCAATGGCATCCACTGGGGGGGACAACCTGAGCGTCGACCGACGTCGGCTGAAGCGATGCCTCAGATGTGGGTTCAGGCTTAGAGCTGGGTGTGGGCTTGTTCGACGTGGGGCCCAGCTCCAAGCTCGGCGGCATCGACGCCAACCCCGCCATCCGTGCAGGAAGCCGCACAGTGCTATGCGTTGCCTGGCGGAGTGTGCAAGAGCGACCAGGATGGTCTGGGCCACAGCCCAACGTCGTCACCTCGGCTCCCTCCGCCTCTGTGGGGCCCGAAGGTGCACCAGGGAGAGAGGGGGGCACAAAGTAGACCTGAAGAGTCTGGGAGTAGGCCTCCATTTGGGCGCACGTCACTCCAACTACTGGAAAAGGAAGTTATGGAGGAGTTGACTGGGCGCCCGTAGCTGACCCCGTACGAGAGGAGTGGGCGCCAGCGGCACGCCTACGAGAGGAGGACCTCAGTGGATGCTTGTGGCCTGGCTTACCTTTTTTAGGAAGCCCGTCGCAGGAGCGGCCTCTGGAGTGAGCCCCCTCTGGAGAGGGAGAGCGGCGACAAGAAGCTGGGCCCGACAGCCGTGCGGCCAACAGCTTCATACGGCATTCCCAAAGGGACTTCGGCTTCATCTGTTGACAATCGCCGCATTGCTTGGCATCGTGGTGCACACCAAGCCACCACATGCAAATAAGGTGCGGGTCAGTGCCGGACATCTGACGCGCACAGGCCTCACAGGCCTCACAGGCTTTGAACCCGGAGGGCATTGCACACTGTTCTGGTACGACACCAACGGTGTCGAGAAGGCCCAAAGTAGGCCAGGAACAGCTGGTTTCCAGGATCCGCATTGTGACGCGGAAAAGAAAAGAACTGATGTTGGCGCGCCGGGGCGGGCATATATGGCTCCACTGACGTTGCGTCCATGGAGAACATCTGGGCGAAGCCATACGGCGCCCACACCTGCCTAGAAATGCAACTCACCGAATATAGAGTTCTATATTCCAAGAGTCTCGGGCCTGTGGTGTCTGGTTCCATATGTGCATTCCCCAATCAATAGCCATAAAAAAGGGGCATCCCACGTGAACGGCAGACCTCTGGCATTTGATGGTCGAATGGGATGGGTAGAGGTTGTGACACAGCCTCTAGGGGCCGGATCATGGCCCAACTAAAGATTAAGAACTGTATTCCAAGGCCCCATGACTGACAGGCATACAAATTAGGGGAGACATCTGTGGTTCAGAGGGAAAACCCCTAAACCACTTGACTTCTAAGACAACAATATAACTACAGCTGCCATCCTCCAGCAATGGGCGAGATACGCTTGTAGGGACGTGAGACCAGAGAACCTGGACTGCATGGTGCACATTGTCAGAGGACTCTGTTGAGCACATGGAGGATAACTGCCCAAATACAGACTGGCCTGGGCCGAGGACCTGCTGAAGAGTAGCGCCCTGAAGTGTGCTCTCCAAGGGCCCGATGGCAGGTCTACTATTCTCCCGGAGATCTCAGGGACATCAAAAATCTCCCCTGAGGTACCTACACCATCTACCTGTGACATTTGGAGAGCAGTACCTCTCAATTGCCCACCTCGGCTATTAAATCCAAACTGGTAGCGTAGTGTGAAGGTGGACTGGTCTGGAGACCGGATTGCCTAGTGCAGCGCCCCAGAAATCTTGCCTGCATCTGAGGCGTGTAGTTTCCGTACTGCGGGGATCGCAACACTCATAAGCGTCTAGTGGTGGCTAGCGAATTCTTCGGTTCTGGGACCTCACGTGGCTTGTTTAGTCAGTTGTGATGTATTTCTCTTGTGACAGGCCGACTGCATGCTTGTTGAATGCGGTATCCGATTCACAGGGTGTGACCCTCCGAGGTGGGGGTGTACCTGGAGTAGAGCCTCATTCTACCTAATGTGGCTCTGTTGAACTTGTGCCTATTTGTGTGTGGCCGGACTGGTCAGGTGCAACCTATCATCATGCACCAGACGCTGTGCCTCATTTCCAGAGAGGTACGGAATTGCAACTCTTCGCTGTGTGAGACAGCAATCACCAGATGCTACCAAACTCGACGTGAACAGGTGGTCATTGAGCCTCCTGACCAGGGAGGTGTTTGAAATCTGAAGTGCCTGGTGCGACTCATCCCTATGCGAACCAGTCGCTGTGCCCGGATTGCCTGGGTATGACCTAGATCATAATATACCAATCAGGGCACCTCATCCTACAGAGAGGCTCTACTGTGTTATTCCCTATTAATTAGTTGGTCCCTCATCACGGTGGACCAACTGCCCTCTCCACACCTGGCTCCTCCCAAAGTAGCAGGAGAGATTGACTGGGTTGAAGAAACTCTTCTGAAAGACAGTTCGGAAGTGGTTCAATAGACTGCATTACTCCTTTGTGTTTTGAGACCTGTGGGTGAACTTACTGAGTGGCTGCTAACCTCTCCCTTGTTTACATCCAACTCTTAATTAAAACAGTCACATATTCCCACCTGCTTCCCGAGGACCCAGACTAAGTGTGACTTTGGCTGCGTGAGGCCTAGGGTATGGTAGGCGGGGCTGGTTACCTTCCATCCGGGGGTATAGGACAATAGGGGTGAACTTGAGGAGGGAGGCTTTGGCCACGGAGCCGGCAGGGGGTGGCCTGTTCGGTACCAGTGGCACCACATTAGAGTGCGTAGGTGTGAGAGCGTACCGTACGGACTGGCTGATACCAGTCGCATCGCATAGTGGTGCAGATTGAGTGTGTATGAGTGGTTGTTTGCAGACCGCCAGTGATTCAAGACACTGGCCGGCGGTGCCACCTTACAAGTTGATTGGTGCTAAAAGCACAATACCTTTTAATATTGGGTTTCTTCGTTATGGCTTCAGCCCACAGTGCTGCTAAAAAGTGTTCTAGGTTTTGTGCATCTACATAATCTGGATATTGTGCACTGCACAAGGGTGCTGGCTCTCTCTCAAAGTGTGCAAACTAGTTAAATCATAACTATACGAGTGGCCTAGTACTGCTAGAAATATTTGATTGTGTTTTATGTCCAAAAGTATATGATGGTCATGTTATAATGATTGAACGTGTTAAAAATAAACATTTTGACATACATCCTGTGTGTAGTCTTTTGTGACGCTCAGTGCACTTCTCGTGAGTGATTGCTGTGCCTTCGCTTTACATACTGCCTCTGTTGTGAGCCAGACTGCTCAGTTTCAAGCTACACAAGGGTGAGCGTGGATTATACAGTGAGCGTAATCACCCGCCCTTGACAGAAGCTGTAGTTCTGCCTGGCGGGAGGCATCCCTTCAGTCAACTAGACACTGCCATTTCCAACACGATGTTTACAGACAAAAGACTAATATCACACCATGTGCAAGCTCTCTCAATTACATACAAATAGGGGTCACCCAATGAAAAGCTTCCACCATAGGCCAATGGATGACAATCCCAATAGCTCCTGCTTCTCATCATTGTCGGAGATCCTCTTTGCAGGGAATGGCAATCCAGAAAGAACATACCAAAAAACCATTATAACCCTCAGTTTGAATCTTCACCAAACCCTGGGGGCAAGTGAAAAATCATCTACATTCCAACTGCAACTTGCAAAATTTATTTTGGGGGGTGTAGGAAAGTGTTTGTTATTCCTCCTCCATAGAATCAAACCCTTCCACCTTATCTGCCCCAGCAGGAAGGAATGGACCATCAAGTGGCGAGAAGTTCATGGGTTGGTAGGGCCTAGACGACACCAGCAACACCAACTGGCTTGGGATCAGGATCAGCTTGTCGGCGTAAGGATAGAGGAAGCCAGGGTGAAAGAAGGCACTTGTGTCAGCATCCCATTTAGAAGGTTCAGCTGGCATTTGGGGCAGACTGCCAGCAGCAACCCAGTCGGGGCACCTTGACCCCTGCAGAGGGAGTATGTAACCCACCGCGTCGTAGAACTCCTTGTTAGGCGGGCATCGTTCCGGCTCCCGGAAACTCCGGGTAGCGCAGAGTGGACACTGTCGCCAGCTCCGCATGTGGATTGTGGGAGCAGGGCTGTGAAGCTTGAAGGGCGAAATCGAAGAACGCCTTGTGCTTCTTTGACTTACCTGACTTGGTGGAGGAAGTCTTAGAAGGCGTAGACGATAGTCCGCAGGAACAGCCTGGGGAGCAGGCTGAGAACCACAGTTTTTCTTTTGCCGTGTCACCAGGAGTTTTTGCCCACTGCCATTGCCTGCTCACTAATTACTGGGGGCTGCCTGGACTTGCACTTGACGCATGCCTTGGAGTCGTGACTTGACCTCAGTTACCAGAGACCAACCAAGTGGGGATTAGTCACAGACATCTGTTGGTGACATTCCTTACAAGGCTTAAAGTCAATAGGTTTGGAAGGGGACACGTCCCTAGGACATAGGTAGCAACTGCTTGCAAAAGTTGACAAGTCGCAAAAAGGTGGTAAAAAATCAAATTTGTGGTAGCTCTCCAGATCCGCACTGTTGGTACGAAAAGAAATGGATGTCAACACACCGTGGTGTCGCTTATATCGGTACCAAAATATCACTTCCCATGCGGACATCGATGCAGAGCCAATTGACACCACCTACCGACATGCAGAAGTACTACTCAAGATTTTCAGGATCCACTATGGGAAGATTTTAAGGTGAGGAATCTGTGGTTAGAAGTCTATATCAGAAAACTATTTGGCCCATCTGGCGCTGGTCTGATCTTTCACAAATGTGTGACTCTAAGCAGCAGCATCTGCAGAAAATGGCTTAAATGACCAAGCCAAGGGGCAAGTCATTCAGAGCGTTGATGAATGGCTATTTTGCCCAGATATCAACAGTACAGGTAGCAACATTTTGTTGAGATTAGGCTTAGTCTCTTCCGTGGGAATAAGCAGTTCCAAGACTTCCACATCCCTCCGAAACAAACAAACCACTTTCCTCCATAGGAGGCCACAAAGGCAAATTGCAGGGCAGATTTTGGAGTGGCTTCAAAAGCACTGACATTTTGCAAATAAAGGTCATCCTCTAGATGAGTTGGATCCAATTGATCTGCCTCATCCTGTGTAACATGTTGGAGACCTTGAATGGCGTCCAGATCTGAACCAAAAAAAGACCTTTATCCTACGGAAGTACTGTTGACAAGGTGAACAGAAGTAGAGCTCTCATCATTCCTAATGTTTGCTACATGGTTCCAGGTCTGAGATTTCAGTGGACTTAGGTGTTGCTGGGGGCCAGGAGGTGGCCCTACAGCACAGGAGTGAAGGTACAGCCAATTGCTGTTAGCAGAACAAACCCACTTTGACGTAGTCTGGGCAAGAAAGGCCGGCTGGCATAGGTGCGACCATTGTGCCAGAAAATGCACCTGATGGAGCAGGAAGGACCTTAAACATTTGTATCATGGCTCCCTGATGGCACTCACCTGATTCGGAGCACACAATAGGCAGTGGAACTCCGGCACATAGGCTCCAAAGTCAGTCTAAAAAGGACAGCTCCAGTAAACAGTATGTTTTTATGCTGTGCATCTGCCTTCACTGATGTCAATTTGAGCTATACCAAATGTGATAATTGTCAGATAAGCTAAATCAATGGGCATGCTTTTTACTTTGTTCTGTACCAACTGATTGTCTACTATCACCGCCAAGATATCTTGGTAGATGTTCCAGAAATTAGGCCAGAGATTCCCAGAGAGCCCGGTCACATCAAAACTTGCAGTTTTAAAAGTAGTCGTTGCTGAGCCATACCTTTCTCCTATCAACATCCATTTGTTTAGTCTCAGGTGCTACAATGGAATCTGGGGAAGACGAACAAGTTACTCATCGTAAGTAACGCCTTATCTGGTAGCCGGAATAGCAACCACGACCTACTTTTGATGAAGGCATCGTTTCAATGGCTTCTTTGGCCAGAAGAGCCTTTACTTCCTGTCACTCAAGCAAAAGGTGGTCCTCCATCAGCTGGACAGAGGATGGGGGAGGTGGCGGGATTTGTTTGAAAGGAAGGGCATATCCCTGCTGGAAAATCTGAAGCACCCATTTGTCCGTGGTAATCATCCGCTATAGGGGCAGGTGGTGCCATACTCTGCCGCCCATGGTGTTGTGAGGGCATATTAAAGAGGCTCTGAGCTGCAGCTGCCGGGTAGGTGGAGAAGCTGACTGGGGTAGATATATGGCCTTGGTTCCTAAGAGGTTTCTGGGAATAGCCGCAAAAGGACTAAGGTGCCTGTTGACTGCGGTGGCTAGAAATGAAGACACGACTGATAGCCCTCACCATAGCCACGGAAGGAGCAAAAGACGGATTGCTGTTGTCGTGGGTCCATGGTGAGCCTCACAAATTATTGGTGGACCTGCAGTCTTTAAAACACTTAAGTACCGAACCCACCTTACCTCCAAGGAAGAGAGTGCCATCAAAGGGCATGTCTATAAGGGATGCCTGGACATCCCCCCAAAAAACAGTGTTGTCAGCCAGGAGTGACGTCTAAGTGCCAGTGTAGAAACAATAGCTCTGCCCAGCTAGTCGGTGGTATCCAATCTGCACCAAATACTGAACTTGGCTGCATCTCTACCATTAGCAATAGTTTGAGAGAGTATGACTCTGGCCTTAGGGGAAATCATAGGCAGCTCTTGTGCAACGAATACCATACAGTATGGGAATACCAGGCCAATAATCATGTGGTTTTCACAGAACACAATGCGAAGCTGGTGGAAGAAATCCTTTTTTGCTAAAAGTATCTAGCCTCTTCGATTCCCTATCAGGTAGTGTGGTTAGGGACACACCAGGGTTAATTTTGGAGGTAGATACCGGGACTACCAGGCTCCTATGGGTAGTATGCTGTGTAAGGAGGCTGAATCCCAGTGATTGGGGCAATGCCTGTAGCCAAGTGTCCTTTGTACAGGAGTGCAGGGCTTGGCACAGGCCCCGTGCAAGACATCAGTAAGGGCTTCATTAAAAGAAAGTAAGGGTTCAGAGAATTAACTGGATAGCAGCAACTCTGGCAAAACGCTTTCACTTCCACTGTGGGCAGTGTCATATCCATACCGCAGATGCCCTCTGGACCACCATCGCAAAGGAGTCCCTTTCCTGCATGGCCACAGTTGGAGTAGACAAGTGTCTGGCGAGGCATCCAGACTACTGGCATCAGCCAATTCCACATACCAGTTATCGGCGGCCATGGACTCTAGGTGGTCGACGTAACTGTGGGGACCCTCAGATCCCATCCATTGATGGTCCTCACAGGACCATTCAGGAAAATAATGCTCTTCCTCCAATTCAGCCTGTCCTGGTCCAGTTGGAGCAGGAGTCATGCACCATCGGTTCAGCTCCATTCGAGAGTCAGGAATCACAATGGAGTCAGCAGCACTGGGAAGGGTGCCACTGGAACAGACCCTGAGGATCGCCGGGAAGTCAAGACTGGTGCTGATCCAGGTTTACTAACAGACCCTGAGGGCCCAACTGGCGCTGAGGGCAAACGTGCCAGCTAAAATCCCCCACCCCAAAATCCATAGATCCCAAAGGTATGCCAGAGGGATCTGGTCATCCAAAAATGAGGCACTTGGCCTCATAGAATTCACATAGTTTTATGGGGGGGGCGGGGGGTTAATCTGGCTCCAGGAAACTTGAATGAAGCACAGAGCTGATCCAGGCTGAGGTTCCGGAGGGACAACGTGGGCTTAGATTTATAGAGTTGTTCCTGCACCTTGTCCAATGATCTGGATCAGTGTAAAAGTCTGGGAGCGCTTAACCACTTGGACGCTAAGGGACTGAGGCCCCTATAATGAGATTTCCATTGAAATGAATGGGCAGTGCATGACAAGTTACCCTTGTCATTAGCATCCAAGTGGTTAAACTTGGACGATTTACCGGAAGTAGTCCTGGATTGTGACTGACTGGTGCGAGCAACTCCAAGTGTGGTCCCGGGAGCTCCCTCATGACTGGGATCTGCCCCAATGTTGCATCGTATGTACAGCAGCTTCATGGCCCATTCATGGTTGACCTTTCGGGTTCATACCCTTGCACTTTGAGCAAGCCTTGGAGTAGTGGTCAGACTCCAGCGACCAGAGGGACACCAAGAAGGGTTCTATCACAAGCATCTGTCTGTGACAGGCACCACAAGATTTAAAAGATTTTTTGGGGAAATACCTATAAAAGCGTGAAAAAGGCACACTAGTGAAAGTGTTCAACAAAAAGTCGAAAAAAATCAGTCAAAAAGCGAGAAGAGCTTGATCAGGATCGGAGCTGATGGCGCGGAAAACAAGGAACAAAACTGAGGTCTGCGCACTGGGGTGGCTTCTATGAGGGCACGGGCCACTTCATTTCCAGGGTAGCGGACAACTCCACTGGAAGCAGAACTGCATCACCTACCGGCGCAGAATGGGACTGCTCAGAAAAATTTCCAGTTCTGGTCTGACACCTACGGATAATTCTAAAGCAAGGAATCAATGGCTAGGAGTCTATCAGACACATGTACATTCTGACCACTGAAACTAAAATTGATTGGACAAGCTACTTACCTATGGTAACACCTTCTCTGGTAGTAACTATATAATTGGAGATTCCTTACCTTAAAATTATCCCCAGGTGTCAGACTGTCAGAAATGTTTTGTGAGCAGTCCCCCTGAGTGGCAGTAGGTTGCATTGCTCGACTACACATGGCATAACCCACACCGGAAGTGACGTGGTCAGTGCCTGTATAGGCGCCAGAACTTTCCACCCTAGGGGTACAAAGCCACAAAGACCATCACTGGGGTGGAATCTAGGGCCCTTAAAAAGGAACAGCCCAGGCCTTAGAAATCCGTTTACAGAGTGGGGAGGATGGGTGGGTCAGTAAGGAATCTGCAGCTAGATAGAGACTCTAGCAGATAAGGCGTTACTGAAGGTAAGTTACTTGTTCATCTGATAGATACTTCTATCCGCAGATTTCGTGCCTTGGAATAGATACCAAAGCAATACCTCCCTGAAGGTGGGTCTGCAAAACAATTTCACACCATAAAGTCCTGCAGGACTGAATGGGCAAAGTGCCAACAGTCCAGGCAGTAGTGTTTTGTTAGCATGTGCTGGGAGGCCCACATTGCTGCCTGGCATATATCCAGGACCAGAACTCAGCGTACTAAAGCAGTGGTCTCAGCCTTAGCTCTGGTGGAATAAGCATGAAAGACCTCAGTGGATTGCTTCCCCTCCAATGTGCAGCAGGTCTTGATGTAGGGTACAATCCAACGGGAGATGGTTCGTTTCTACACAGCCTTCCCTTTCTTTGCTCCGAGCCACCCCACAGAGTTGGTCGTCCACCAGGAACTCGTGTGCACTCAGGATAGAACTACAACACTTTTTGTGTCTAGTTGGAGTCGCTCCTCTTCCTTAGACGGATGTGGCAGAGAGTAAAAGTTGGGCAGGGCGATGGACTGGCTAAAAGACAGCAAGCAGACCTATTCTAAAAGGGGGGGGCCTATGTGAAAGGGAATGAATGAGTTTTCAATTTTTTCCGGAACACAGCCTCAGAGTACTCCAGCCGGAGTCTCGTGGGAGCTTGTTCCACTGCTGTGCAGCCACATATCGGAAGGAGCGGCCGCCCATCCTGACTCTCTTAATAGAAGGCATGCACACACACCTGACCCGTACCACTCAATCTGAGTTGCCGGGTGGGTGAGTAGGGAGTAAGTGAGTCAGTCAGTCAAAACACTTTTATTCGATTATTTAAAATCATAAAAAGACACAGGTACAAACAATTCATATCATGTAAACAAAAACATTTGTCATTAACATTTTAAAATTCAACAAAATACATCTACAATAGGGGAGCAAATCAACAGATTAATCATATGTTCACCCTCTAATACGTTTAAAATCAGATGGGGATATTCGGGGCACGTAAACTCTTCGTATTGATCCGCACTCCAGCTACTAAAAAGCTTGCAACATGGAATGTAACACGAGCACTACTTAACATTTGCAAGTAAAGGAGGGCAGGCCTAACCTGTGTAAATCCCGCCTCCCTCAGAATAGGCAAAAAATATTTTTTCCTAATCCCTGTGTAGTGCTCGCAAAACATAATAAAATGTAAAGTGTCTTGTGCAGAAAAATTATCACACTTGCAGGGGTTAGAGTCTTCTGGTGTACCCCACGTTGGAAAGAAGCTCAATAATAAATGAATTAAATTAAAACGAAATCTGGTTAAAAGATACAGATGGAAGGGTCTAGTTACTGATTTTAGGTAGGGCTCGAGTCCGGGAGAAGTTATTAATACTTAGCTTTTACAAAGGGTTTTTTCATTTCCTGCTCCTCCCTTTCTAGTGTAAACATATTTAACAAGGCAGTTTTTGTCCAGCTCACATCCTCTCTCTTGATACAATCAGGGGAGGAATAAAGCTCAGGTCGCCCTAATTTTGTAAATGTTAATTTAATATAGGCCAACCACGGGATCCGACTACCTCTATCCAGGGCTAAACAATCTTTTAGTATCAAGTGGTTCAATGATATTTCCTCGTTAAGCCAGGTCTTTAGCCAACAAGTCAATGGGGCAATTTTCAAAAGATCTATAACATAACCCAACCCCAACTCTGTATGGATTGAGAAAGTAGGGGTAGACTGTGGCACTGATAACAAGGATCTTAAAAATTTATTTTCAACAACTTGAATCCTATCTTATGGGGTATAACCCCAGATTGCCGAGCCATATGTAGCTATTGCTAAACATTTGGATTTATACACTTTTATAATTGCTTCCATTGGTCCGGAGCCCAATCGCTTTGCAAATCCCATTAGGGCTGAGGTGGATCTAGAGATCGCATTACTTTTGTACTTCTGCTGTGGACCCCAGGGACCGCTTTCATCAAAGAGGACCCCAAAGTAAGTAAAAATGGAAATGGTCACCCTCTTGACCTCTTCACCACAGCAAAAGAAAGTTTTTTTTTTCTTTCTACTGTATTCCCCTGCGATCATGACCTGAGATTTTTTTACATTTATTTTCAGGTTCAAAGACTCCATAAAATTGCCAAAGGTATCCAATAATTTTTGCAAACCCACCCCAGAGTGAGCTAAAATGACGGCATCGCCCACGTATAGGAGAACCGGAATAACAGTTTCTCCTATTCGCGGAACATCCAAAGAGGCCTCACCTAGAGTTGGCTACAGGGCATTGATGTATAACGTAAAGAGAAGGGGGGCTAAAATACACCCCTGCATAACCCCCTTCTCTGAACTAAAGTGGCTAGTGCATCTCCCCTCCTGTGTCACCCTGACTGACGCTAAAAGACCACAGTGAAGGTCAGCTAAAAAATTGACCAACGATGGATCAATGCCCAAGTCCAATAAAATTTAGTAAGTAAGTCAAACAAGTAGGAGGGGCCGGTCCTTTGTATGATCCGGTGGCAAACGCACAATGCCTTGAACAGGACTCTCTGCCTAATTGGCAACCAATGCAGGGAGGCCAGGGCCCTCTTAGAAGAGGCTCTCCTCGGGGGGATGAGAACCAAAAGGGCTGCTGCATTTTTGATACCTTGGAGTCTTTTCACGCATTTGGCGGTACCACCCAGATACAGTATATTACCGTAATCCAGTCGCGAAGTAACCAAGGCATGCACCATAGTCTTCCTGGCTGCAGTAGACAACACATCCAAGGTTTTCCGAAGAACCAGCAAGACTCCAAAACAGGCGCCTGCCACCCGCCTGGTATGGTGCTCAAAGGAGAGCTTGGAATCCAGCCAAACCCCAAGGTTCTTAGCCTGTGCATAGGGCAATGGGGTGGGTCTCAGACTCTGGGGCCACCATGCCGATGACCACACTGATGGTGCTTCCCCTATCACAAGCACCTCGGTCTTCTTGCCATTCAGGTTCAGGCAGTTGTTCGCCATCCAACGCACCAGTTCTTGCATACACTCCGCGAAATTGGAGGCTGCCGAATCCTGTGCTTGTATGAGGGTGACTACCAGTTGAGCGTCATAGGCATAGGACACTACCGTGATTCCGAATTTTTCTGAAATCTCAGCTAGAGGTGTAACGTAGAGATTGAACAGGGTCTGGCTCAGGGTTGATCCCTGAGGAACCCCCTGTTCAAGTTAATAACTTTGGAATAGTGGGAACCCTGTGTCACCTGAAAACTGCGCTGAGACAAGAAGGATTCCATCCAACTCAGAGCACTACCTGACACACCTCCTTTCCTCAAACAATTCAGCAAAGTGTGGTGGGCAACAGTGTCAAAGATGGTACTTAAATCTAAAAGAATTAAGGCCGCCGTCTGTCCCGCATCCACATTTTTCCTAATGGTTTCTGTAGAAAATAACAGGGCCGATTCCGTAGAATAGCGGGCCCGGAAACCGGACTGAGTGGGATGAAGGAGATTGTGTTTGTCAACATGCGCAGTCAGTTGCAAGTTTACGACCTTCTCCGCAACTTTAGCGAAGTAAGGGAGCAAGAAAATTGGACGCAAATTATCTTGTTGGTCTAGACTAATGTGGGGTTTCTTAGGAAGCAGAACAACTGCTTCCTTCCACCTTTTAGGCACCGTTCCCTTCACAAAGGACAGCTCCAAAAGGTGTCTAATGCCAGGCTCCAGCGTCTCAATACTCCCTCTAAGCACCTTAGGGGAGGCGGGATCTCTGGGCAAGCCTGACTTAACACTAGAGATAGTATTAGTTAGGGTCTCTAGGGAGGGAACCGTGAAATTATTAATTCAGTCTATTTCAAGAGCATAATCCGCTGCCCCAGGGGTCCCGAGGTCTGCTCGAGCAGCAGCAGGGAAGGTGTAGTAGATCTTCTCCACCTTTTCTGAAAAAATACGCCACACAGTTGCAGTATTCTACTGAGCCAACCACTGGTGCTGCCACTTTCGCTAGGGAGGATATTTCTTTATAGACCCTAAATAGTTCCTTTGTTGAGTTTTCGGCCGTCTCAATTCTTCCCTGATAATACGCTGCCTTAGTCCTTCTGATAAGCGCATAATAGCTCTTCAGGGTAGTTTTATACTTACTCTGCACCTGGGCAGAAAAGTCTTTCCTCCACTGCCTTTCTAGGCGATTGCAGTCTGCTTTAGCAGTTCAAGGCAGGGTTAAACCAGGGGGCCGATTTTTTTCCTCTTACCGGCATTTTTAATGTCCAGGGAGCGGTGCTGTCCAATGCCTCCGTAATACGCCTGTCCAAGGCTTCGCAGGCACCTTCAGCATCCAAGCCCCCGGGCAGCCCACCCTGTAAAAGGGCGTTATTGAAATTCTCCTGAGAGAAGCCAGCCCATTTCCTGTATGCTATCTTCAACTTGGCTTTTACCTGTACCTTAGGCCTGGGCATCTCACTGAAAAAGAGATCAGGAAGTGATCAAACTATAAGACTGGTAGTGGGGGCTTCACAGCAATTGCACCACAGTTGGCAAAAATAGGGTCAAGAAGATGGCCCAGCTGATGGGTGGGGATTTCGGATTTTAAGATAAGTTGTAAGCTAGCCATTTCCTGACCAAGCTCACAAGCCCCCGTGTTCATTGCGTCATCCAGGTGCAGATTGAGGTCGCCCAGCACTAAGAATTTCCCATAACAAAGTGCTGGTTGAATAAGGTACTCATTCAAGGTGGGTGAGAAGCGAGAGGGGGATCCAGGGGGTCTATAGACAAGGAGCCCTTTCATGATGTAGTTTGTGGCTGTCCTGATCGTAAAAAGACTAGCCTCACTTTCTGTAATGTTGACCGGCTCAAAAGAACACAGGATGTGGTGCTTGAAAATAATAGCAATTCCCCCTCCTCTGCCGGATGATCTGTCCACCCTAATTAATCCATAGCCACTAGGAAGTGCCTCCAGGACTTCAGGCGCTGAGTCCTCATCCAGCCAGGTCTCAGTGAGAAACATATCTGCCTGACAATACAACAGATAGTCATAGATCTCCACTCTGTGTTTCCTGAGTGACCTACAGTTCACTAGGAGAAGGTTCAGCGAAGAGCCCACCTCCTGTACCTCCATCCCCGCCCTTGGCCTAAAGGAACAATAACTGCACTCCCAGCTCTTACTATCTACCTCAATACTGTGCCTGCATGACTCGGTCAAAACGGGGCACTGTGCATGTAGTTCCTGGGAGCTATATTTTAACCCGGCCCCAAAACCACCAGGGATGCAATGTATTTACCAGCGTTGTAAAGGCTGTTTCCCATGGTAAGGAGCCTGCGAAGACAGTTGTGCAGTGGCTCAAAAGGAGCACACCTCAGAAAAGTGAAAACTAGATTATGGTCCCACTCAGGTATGATGAAGAGTGAAGGAGGAAACTTGTTGCAAACCTTTCAAAATATATTTAAAACAGGTGAGTTGAACAGGAATGGATGATCTGGCAACTGCAGAAAGGTTGCAATGGCAGAAAGATAACCTTTTGAGGTGCCCAAAGCAGAGCCATGCTAGACCAGAGAAAGAATAAAGAGAAGGATTTGAGAGGAAGGGTCAACCTGTTCTGCACACCATGGCACAAACCTGCCCCATTGGCCGGCATATACCATCTTGGTAGAGGGTCACCAGACTGCCAATATAACACTGCAGACTTCGGGCAGAAAGGCAAAAGCTGCCAACGCGTGCGGCTCAACCTCCAGGCATGAGGGCAGAGCATTGACAGATTCGGGTAGGAAACCCTCTCCTGCTGTGTCGACAGAAGATCCTCCTGAAGGGGCAGCCTGATCGGAGGACCGATGAACATGCTCAACAGCTCGAGATACCAGACTGAGTCCAGTCCGGAAGCCCAAGGATGACTTGGGCCCATTCGTTCCTGATCTGGAGAATTCTGGGAAGGAGTGGTATGGGTGGAAAGGCGTACAGGAGGCCTGAGCTCCATTGGGGGGCGAACAGCATTGACAAGCGAGAGCCGCCTTAAAAAAACCTGCACAAAACACTGCTGACATTGCGCATTCTCTCCAGTGACGAACACATCTAACCAAGGTTCTCCTCACTGCTGCAAGAAACCTTTTGTACCGCTTTGTTCGCTATAAGTTGGCAGGGTATGCTCAGACGTGAGTCCCTTGCTCACTTTGCCACTGGATTCAAGTAAGCCTGGCTGAAACGGCTGCAATGCCAGAAACCGGTCCTAGGAAGCTTGTTTCCGGTCCAGGGAAGGCATGGCTTGGCAGTTAGGGCTGGACTGTTCCCATGAGGCACAGGGTCAGACTGATTTGCATATGGCCATTTCTGAACTGGGGTGGCAGAGTGGGCTAAAGAACGGTGATGGATTAAACCCAGATCTGTTGACTGGGTGTGAGTGTTTGATTGGTTCAGATACTCACGTCCATCACCACCCCGTTTTGTACTATAATGTGCCAGATCAATTGTATCAGGAGATGTCATACCAGATTATTAGATGAATATGTAATTGTGGTTCTACATATTATTATGGGAATATGTATTTATTAATTTTGCATGAGTAATTTTTTGATGTGGAAGCCTTTTTTTAATCTAAACTATATAAAAAACACGAATTTTACACAAAAAAGAAGAAAATCTGAATATACAGGCTAAAATGATTTTTTGATGACATTTATAAAGAATTATTACATATAGATATTCAGAGTTCATATGCCCTTTCTAAAGCTAAACAGTACTGTGCCCAGTGTTTTTCTGTTCCAAAACTCTATTTTTTCTTGGTAGGGTGTTATCCTAATTGTGAGAAGTTGGCCTGATATATAATGTTCACTATTCTAGTGAGCACTTTGTATCAGTCCAAACAACCCTTATGGTGATTGGTTGTAAGTCAACCTTATAGACCAGCTATCCTAGCAGCGTGGATACGAGCAGTCTTCGGGCTAAACTCTAGAGGGCGTGTTAAGCCAGCTGTTATACCATCACATATACCCCTTGAACACCAAGTGAAAGGACACAACACAAGTTTTATGAAAATAAACAGTGTATTTATTTAGATCACAACAGCCCTGTACTCTTTATGAGGACAGGGTACTAAGCACACAACAAAACTCTTACGAAAATACTTCAAGTTGCACAATTTACACAAATGCCCGAGGGGCACAAAAAACCATATACTATGAAAGTGGAATGCGAAATTACTAGCAGGTAAGTACTGTACTAATAGGCTTTGGAATCGCTAGGACTACGTTACTGATTCTTCAGATTACCAGTAGGAGGCCTAGGGGACTCGGGTGCAGGGTGTGCACTCTCACGCGGGATGCGGGACAAAGCCTATGGGAGCTAGTAAAGACAAAGTTAGTGTTCTCGGGCGAACCCGATAAGGTAGATCGAAAACGACAGTGGATCCTGACCCTTGGATAGTGAGGCTATGCTGGGGCACCGAAATGCCGAGTTTACCTAGCCCAGGGGCTGCAGCTGCATATGTCTCAAAAGACGTCGGGAATCCTCGTAGACTAACCAGGAGCCTGAAGAAGGAAGTTGCTGGCAGGCGACCAGTGAAGAGAGTTCGAGTGATCCAAGCCTGGATCGAAGATGGATGACACCTGAAAGCAGAGGGGACCAAGTTTGTGACTACTAGCCAGTAGTCAGGTGGCACCAGGAGGGCACGGGATGGTAGTCACCTCGACTAGGTGAGTGGGCGACGCTGTGCTCTGCAGATCTCCCGGACCAGGAGGCGTTGTCGGCGACCAGGATGGAGGTGCGAGCTGTCCCATGATGGAGGATGCTGTCAACGTCGCTGGACCCAGGATTGGGGCAACAAGTCTTGGCAAATTCAAGCCCACGCGGTGGACTCAAAATGGCGTCTGGAGTGGACTAGGAGGGTCCGGGGTGCTCCTCTTTTGGAAGGGAGCAAGGGCCAGTCTGGAGCAACCAGACCAGCAGCAGTTATGTCGTCAGGCGTCGTTAAGAAGGCCACCAGCCAGCGGGCTAGTATCCAAACAACGCGGTGAGCAGCAAAAAGCAGAAGGGCCCCACGCAGATCGTGGAGATGCTGGGAGGCTGGACTTCGGTGCTGGAGCTGCTCAGGGTCGGGGCTTCTCGGACCCCAAAGCACTCACCAGAGGATCCCTCGGCGGACGTGCTGGATAGAAGTCGTGCAGTTCTGATGATGGCCGGTCCCTCGAGGTCTCGTCGCACCTACGGTTCTCAGCTTAGCTGTAGAGGTAGGTAGAGGTCAGAGGTGCCAGGGAAGCCGGGTCTCGTCGAGCTGGTCAGTCGGATTCCGGAGGAAGGACGTGCAGCAAACCGCAGAGTTCTTAGATGGTGTCTGTGGATGCAGGGTGACTACTCCTTAGTCACAAGGGAGAAATCTTGAGAAGAAGTTGAGAGTTCCTTTCGTAGAAAGTAGTTTCAGGATTCAAAGATGATCTAATTTGGAAGGGTCCCCGCTCCTGCCTTTATCCTAAAGAAAGGGGTGGGTATGCGACTAGGTCCTGCCCTAGGGGTGGGACCAGGAAGGGGGGTGGTTACACCCCTCTCCCATACCGGACTTTCCCCAGGCCAGGGGCTGGTGTGCCCCTGGAACTGGTTCTAGCCGGCAGATGCGTAGTGAGCACCGGGGTGCCACTCAGCAGTCACCTTCCTGTAAAGCCCTGCCTACCCAGGATACACAAAACCCTGTCTGGGATGGTGCTAGCACCGCCCCGGACAGGAAACCCTTTGTCCAAGCTCTCCTCGCTGGAAGGACTCCCAGCAGCAGGAGGTCAGACTCGTGTCTGTGGTGGCAGCATCCATTTTGTGGAGCTGAGGCTTCGTTTAACTTTAACCGGGGTTCACAGTTACATACATGTCGTGTCCCTCTAGAAGGGTGGAATGCTAACCCCGTCGCCAGAATTGGCGAGGGGTTAGTATTCCAATTCGTATGACACCTTACTCGACATGTTTTGATAAAGCAATACCAAAGATAGCATTTAACCGCGAGGATTATAATGCACTTAAGAGTATATGGTATGCGTTATCATGGAACAGCTATTAGGACTTGATTCCGCAAGCTGCAAACTGGCTCAACTCATGCCAGAGCACCATTTCACACGATTCCATGCACTCTGCCTTCAGGATTGTCAAGGCCTGCCATAGGAGTGACTGATAGGAATCTGTGTGCCCATTTTCAGGGTTAGATATAGGTATACTATATCTAAAGCAAAGGGTGATTACACCACCTTGCCCCAGCTGTCGTGCAGCCAGTTGTGTCAGATTTAGTTGGACATCCAGGGGTGGCATAATACATGCTTCAGCCCCTGGTAGGCCCTGGGTACACCCCACTACCACCAGTATAAACTTGTTCCCTGATGCTGTCTGGGGTTCCATTGGACCAACAATGTCAATCCCCACTCTTTCAAAGAGCACCCCCACCACAGGCATTGGTATAAGGGGGGCCTTTGTTGTGCCACCTGACTTACCACTGGCTTGGCAAGTGACACAGGAGCGACAAAACTCCTTGGTATCCTCATTCATGTGAGGCAAGTGAAAGTGTGAGACAAGCCTGTCCAAAGTCTTTGTCTGGCCTAAGTGACCTGCTAAGGGAATCTCATGGGCCAAGGTAAGAAGGAAACCTCTCTGAGTCAAGGGGACAACCAGCCTCCTGGTCATGCCAGGCTTGGGGTCTCTTGCCTCAGTGTACAGGAGTCCATCCTCCCAGTATACCTTGTGGGTACCTGTGGCGTTCCCAGCAGCCTCAGCAGCAGCCTGCTGTCTGAGGGGTTCAAGGGAAGGGCAGTCTAATTGTTCCTTCACCAGGTCTTCTCTTGAGGGTCCCCCTGAGCCCAGGAATTCAACTTGATCAAGTTCAAACTCTTTAGGCTCAGTTTCCCTCAGTTCCTGTAGGTCAGCCTCCTCTGAGACTTGATCCTCAACCTGGGGCAAGGGGGAAGGCAATGCCTTAACCCTACTGCTCTTCTTCTTGGAAGGTGGCTGGTCCATTGTTCCAGGATCCAGCACCTGTTCAGTGGGGCATCTTCTGGCCTGTGACCTAGTCACAGCAAGCACATGTGCTGGCAAGCCTAACATCTCCATGTGAGTCCTATGCTCCACTTCTGACCTTTGTGATGACTCCAAATCATTGCCCAACAAACAATCCACTGGGAGGTCTGAGCTAACTACAACCTTCTTTTGGCCAATTACCCCTCCCCAGGAGAAAGCAACAATTGCCATACTGTGACTGGTAGTGACACTGCTTGCATTGGTCACCAGGATATCTGTACCTGGCATGATCTGTCCAGGGTCCACAAAGTTAGGTGTCACCATGGTGACACTGGCACAAGTGTCCCTATAGGCCTGAGCCATTTTTCCATTGATAAAAGGTGTCTGTCTGTATTTGCCCAAAGTATTCGGACTGACATCAGGAGATATATCCACATCCCCTGTACAGACAAGGACAGCCTGAGTGAGTGTGCCAACTAAGTTGTCATACCCCTCAGAACCCAAGGTTAACCCAACTAAACCCTTGGGAGGTGCACTACTACTGCTGGCTGTACTAGGGGGCACAGGTGCCTTAGGGGCTGCAGTAGCAGGAGTCTGCCCTCCTTTCTTGGTGCACTCACTAAACCAGTGAGTTTTACTTTTACAGTATTGGCACCACCTTTTAGATTGGCCTTCTTGATTCTTCTTTTTCTGGGAAGCCTGACCCCCACCCTCTTTGGGTTGTTGGGGACCTGTTGAAGACTTCTGGTCATTTTGTTCACCCTTAGAATCTTTACCCTTCTGGTCTGCTTTCTTCTGACCACCCTGGTTCTGGCCCTGGTTCTGCTTAACTCTTGTTCTGACCCATCTGTCTGCCTTCTTTCCCAATTCTTGGGGAGAGGTCATATCTGAGTCAACAAGATGCTGATGCAACAACTTGTTCTGACAATTGTTTAAAATTTGTTCTCTCATGATCAAATTATACAATCCTGTGTAATCAGTAACCTTACTGCCCAGCAACCAGCCCTCCAAAGCCTTAGTGGCACAATCTACAAAATCAGACCAATCCTGAGACTGAGTTTTCTGGGTATCCCTGAACAGCAACCTGTACTGCTCAGTGGTTAGGCCAAACCCATCAATCAGTGTACTCTTCAGGACTTGGTAATTGTTAGCATCCTCCACTCTAGTAGCGAGGAGCTTATCTCTACCTTTACCTTCAAAGGAGAGCCACAAGATAGCTGCCCACTGACTCTGGGGGACACACTGTACAGTGCAGGCCCTCTCCAAAGCAGTAATCCATTTGTGGATATCATCCCCTTGTTTAAAGGGGGGCACTATCTTACTCAGGTGTCTAGTGTCTAAACTCCTGTTTTCCCTTGGGGGAATGCTGCCACCAGTGGGAGTTGTCCCACTCAATTCTTGCTCTCTAGCATAGCCCTCAACCCTGGTCGCGCCCCCAACTGCGTCCAAGCGGCTCCTGGACACACCCATGGACCTTTCTCTTGCTACTCCTGCAAATTCATCGGCACCGACAACATCCCCGCTACGGCCACACCACTGATTCCCGACCCCTACCACCTACAATGCATCCTTCTCAACACCCGCTCGGTCCACAGACACGCCATTGACCTATGGAATCTATTAGACACCATCTCTCCAGACGTCGCCTTCCTAACGGAAACATGGATGAACGCTTCTTCCGCCCCAGACATCACCATTGCCATCCCTGAAGACTATAAGATCACTCGCAAAGACCGTACCGGCCATACAGGAGGAGGAATCGCTATTGTCCATAAGAAAACAATCCGCATCTCAACCTGCTCTGACGCCAACCTCGCCAACTCCGAACACCTTCACTTCCAGATCCACATCGACCCCAAGACCACACTCAGAGGCACCCTCCTCTACAGACCACCAGGACCCCGCGCAAAATTCAGTGAAGACATCACGGACTTCATCACTCCACACGCGCTCCCCTCCAAAGAATACATCCTTCTGGGAGACCTCAACTTTCACCTTGAAAAGATCAACGACCACAACACCACCACCCTCTTGGACAACCTCGCCAACCTCGGACTTAAACAACTGATCACTTCCCCCACCCACATCGCAGGTCACACACTCGACCCCATCTTCACCTCCAGCAATCATATCTCCTTCAGCCACACTACGGATCTCTTCTGGACTGACCACAGCTGCGTTCACTTCACCTACAACAAGCCAAAACCCACCAACCACCTCCAACCAACTCTGCAAAGAAACTGGAACAAAATCACCACCGACCAGATCTCCTCATCGCTCCTTCTAAACACCCCAGCCCACTCCTCTAACCCAAACCAAGTCGCCGCCAACTTCACCCTATGGTTATCCAACACCGCCGACACCTTAGCACCACTGAAAAAACGTCAAAGCAAACATGGCAACAAGAAGGCCTCATGGTTCAACGATGATCTCAAGAAGTCCAAGAAACTCTGCCGCTCCCTTGAAAAGGCCTGGAAAAAAGACCCAACCTCCATCACCAAGGACGTCTTCAAAAACGCCACCCGCACTCACCACCAACTTATCCGAAAGGCCAAGAAAACAGCATTCAAAGATCGACTTGACAACAACTCCCACAACAGCAAGGAACTTTTCAACATCGTCAAGGAATTTTCCAATCTCTCGGCCAACTCCAACGACATCACCCCCTCTCAAGCCCTCTGTGACTCCCTAGCCTCATTCTTCCACAACAAGATTGCAGACATCCACAACAGCTTCGACAACCAACCCGGAGACCAACCCACCCAACCATATGTTGAACATCCTCCCCCCTCGAACACCCTTAACGACTGGAACCCAATCTCCACTGAGGACACCATCCGCCTGATGAATTCCATCCACTCAGGATCCCCCACAGACCCATGTCCTCACCACATCTTCAACAAAGCAGACTCCGTCATAGCACCGCACCTCCGAGACGTCATCAACTGCTCCTTCAACTCCGCCACCTTCCCGGAAAACTGGAAACACGCTGAACTCACCGCCCTTCTGAAAAAACCCACAGCGGACCCCACCGAACTCAAAAATTACCGCCCCATTTCGCTTCTTCCATTCCCGGCCAAAGTAATCGAGAAAGCTGTCAACAACCAGCTCGCCGCTTTCCTCGAATACAACAAATCCCTCGACTCCTCACAATCTGGCTTCCGAGCAAAACACAGCACTGAAACCGCCCTCATCGCAGCAACAGATGACATTCGAACTCTACTGGACAATGGAGACACAGTCGCCCTCATCCTCCTCGACCTCTCTGCAGCATTCGACACAGTCTGCCACAGCACCCTTTTACAACGCCTCAGGAACATCGGAATACAAGGAAAAGCACTTGAATGGATCACCTCGTTCCTCACCGGAAGAACCCAGAGAGTCCGCCTTCCACCATTCAAGTCCGAGGCCACTGAAGTCATCTGCGGCGTACCACAAGGATCCTCACTCAGCCCCACCCTTTTCAACGTATACATGAGCCCCCTCGCGGCCATCGCCCGCCAACACAACCTCAACATCATCTCTTACGCGGATGACACCCAACTAATCCTTTCTCTCACCAAGGACCCCAGCACCGCCAAAACTAACCTGCACGAAGGAATGAAAGAAGTTGCTGAATGGATGAAACACAGCCGTCTGAAACTGAACTCAGATAAAACAGAAGTCCTCATCCTAGGTACTTCCCCCTCTGCATGGGACGACTCTTGGTGGCCGGAAGCCCTTGGAAAAGCACCCATCCCGACAGACCACGCACGGAACCTAGGCGTTATCCTGGATTCTTCACTTTCAATGAACAGACAAGTCAGCGCCGTCTCCTCATCCTGCTTCAACATTCTTCGCATGCTCAAAAAAACATTCCGCTGGATCCCCACCGAAACCAGGAAAACAGTCACCCATGCTCTGGTCACGAGCCGACTGGACTACGGAAACACCCTCTACGCAGGTACTACCGCTAAACTCCAGAAGAAACTCCAACGAATCCAAAACGCCTCAGCCAGGATCATATTAGACATCCCGCGCAACGAACACATCTCTGGTCACCTAAAAGACCTCCACTGGCTACCCGTCAATAAGAGAATCACTTTCCGACTGCTAACCCACGCACACAAATCACTCTACGACATCGGACCAGAATGCCTCAACTCACGACTTTCCTTCTACACCCCCTCCCGCCAACTACGTTCTTCCAGCCAAGCCCTCGCCACTGTTCCTCGCATCAACAAGACCACCATGGGAGGCAGATCCTTCTCATACCTGGCTGCTAAAACATGGAACTCACTCCCCACTTACCTTCGCCTTACCCAGAACCACCTAGCATTCAGAAAGCAACTTAAAACGTGGATATTTGACAAGTAATCCCCCTCCCCCCCTAAGCGCCTTGAGACCCTCTGGGTATGTAGTGCGCTATATAAATTCTCTGACTTGACTTGACTCTTGATAGAGACCTAACTTGTCCATTCCCAATGTTAAGCTGGCCTGAGAGGGGCCCCAGGGGTCTCCTAGTACCATTCTCATGCCTGCTTAAGTTGGCCTGAGTTAGCTGGCTAACTACTTCTTGACCTTTGTCTGCCTCATCCTCAGATGGCTCTAGATCCTCATCCTCCTCTTCACCTTCTGCAGAGAGATGGATAAGGTCAGGGTCACCTGAGGTTCCCTCTAGGGGAGGCATGTTCCCATCTGGATTAGAAGGGTCTGGGTTACCAGCCCTCCTGGCATCATAAGTCTCTAAGAGACCAATCAGGAATGGGATTGTGGGGTTAGACCCCTGTTTTAGTTTCCTGGAGGTACACACTTGTCTCATCTCCTGGAAGCTAAGAGCAGCATATCTGGAAGTGACCTGTGGAGGGTCCACTGACACAAGGGGAGACTCAGAGTTTCCTCCTTTGTCTGACATGCTGATTCTAGTGTGGTGTAAGTGATGCACCTACCTACACTAAATGTTTGCCTACTGATCCCTTGCTAAGAGTTGTAGCCAAGGTGTGCTAAGCCTTGAGGAGCTAGAACAGCTGGTTCAGTAGAACTCAGAGTATTCTAAGCTAAGTTATATGTACCTGGAGTACTTATGCGATCTTTCACAAGATATTCTTAGGATACGTGTGGTAAAACAACAGCAAGCTCAAATCCCAACCGCTGCTCACCAATGTGAGAAGTTGGCCTGATATATAATGTTCTGTTCACTATTCTAGTGAGCACTTTGTATCAGTCCAAACAACCCTTATGGTGATTGGTTGTAAGTCAACCTTATAGACCAGCTATCCTAGTAGCGTGGATACGAGCAGTCTTCGGGCTAAACTCTAGAGGGCGTGTTAAGCCAGCTGTTATACCATCACATATACCCCTTGAACACCAAGTGAAAGGACACCACACAAGTGTTATGAAAATAAACAGTATTTATTTAGATCACAACAGCCCTGTACTCTTTATGAGGACAGGGTTTTAAGCACACAACAAAACTCTTACGAAAATACTTCAAGTTGCACAATTTACACAAATGCCCGAGGGGCACGAAAAACCATATACTATGAAAGTGGAATGCGAAATTACTAGCAGGTAAGTACTGTACTAATAGGCTTTGGAATCGCTAGGACTACGTTACTGAACCTTCAGATTACTAGTAGGAGGCCTAGGGGACTCGGGGGCAGGGTGTGCACTCTCACGCGGGATGCGGGACAAAGTCTATGGGAGCTAGTAAAGACAAAGTTAGTGTTCTCGGGCGAACCCGATAAGGTAGATCGAAAACGACAGTGGATCCTGACCGTTGGATAGTGAGGCTATGCTGGGGCACCAAATTGCCGAGTTTACCTAGCCCAGGGGCTGCAGCTGCATATGTCTCAAAAGACGTCGGGAATCCTCGTAGACGAACCAGGAGCCTGAAGAAGGAAGTTGCTGGCAGGCGACCAGTGAAGAGAGTTCGAGTGATCCAAGCCTGGATCGAAGATGGATGACACCTGAAAGCAGAGGGGACCAAGTTCGTGACTACTAGCCAGTAGTCAGGTGGCACCAGGAGGGCACCGGATGGTAGTCACCTCGACTAGGTGAGTGGGCGACGCTGTGCTCTGCAGATCTCACGGACCAGGAGCCGTTGTCGGCGACCAGGATGGAGGTGCGAGCTGTCCCACGATGGATGATGCTGTCGACGTCGCTGGACCCAGGATTGGGGCAACAAGTCTTGGCAAATTCAAGCCCACGCGGTGGACTCAAAATGGCATCTGGAGTGGACCAGGAGGGTCCGGGGTGCTCCTCTTTTGGAAGGGAGCAAGGGCCAGTCAGGAGCAACCAGACCAGCAGCAGTGATGTCGTCGGGCGTCGTTAAGAAGGCCACCAGCCAGCGGGCTAGTAGCCAAACAACGCGGTGAGCAGCAAAAAGCAGAAGGGCCCCACGCAGATCGTGGATATGCTGGGAGGCTGGACTTCGGTGCTGGAGCTGCTCAGGGTCGGGGCTTCTCGGACCCCAAAGCACTCACCAGAGGATCCCTCGGCGGTCGTGCTGGATAGAAGTCGTGCAGTTCTGATGATGGCCGGTCCCTCGAGGTCTCGTCGCACCTACGGTTCTCAGCTTAGCTGTAGAGGTAGGTAGAGGTCAGAGGTGCCAGGGAAGGCAGGTCTCGTTGAGCTGGTCAGTCGGATTCCGGAGGAAGGACGTGCAGCAAACCGCAGAGTTCTTAGATGGTGCCTGCGGATGCAGGGTGACTACTCCTTAGTCACAAGGGAGAAATCTTGAGAAGAAGTCTTGAGTTCCTTTCGCAGAAAGTAGTTTCAGGATTCAAAGATGATCTAATTTGGAAGGGTCCCCGCTCCTGCCTTTATCCTAAAGAAAGGGGTGGGTACGCGACTAGGTCCTGCCCTAGGGGTGGGACCAGGAAGGGGGGTGGTTACACCCCTCTCCCATGCCGGACTTTCCCCAGGCCAGGGGCTGGTGTGCCCCTGGAACTGGTTCTAGCCGGCAGATGCGTAGTGAGCACCGGGGTGCCACTCAGCAGTCACCTTCCTGTAAAGCCCTGCCTACCCTGGATACACAAAACCCTGTCTGGGATGGTGCTAGCACCGCCCCGGACAGGAAACCCTTTGTCCAAGCTCTCCTCGCTGGAAGGACTCCCAGCAGCAGGAGGTCAGACTCGTGTCTGTGGTGGCAGCATCCATTTTGTGGAGCTGAGGCTTCGTTTAACTTTAACCGGGGTTCACAGTTACATACATGTCGTGTCCCTCTAGAAGGGTGGAATGCTAACCCCGTCACCAGAATTGGTGAGGGGTTAGTATTCCAATTCCTATGACACCTTACTCGACATGTTTTGATAAAGCAATACCAAAGATAGCATTTAACCGCGAGGATTATAATGCACTTAAGAGTATATGGTATGCGTTATCATGGAACAGCTATTAGGACTTGGTTCCGCAAGCTGCAAATGGGCTCAGCTCATGCCAGAGCACCATTTCACACGATTCCATGCACTCTGCCTTCAGGATTGTCAAGGCCTGCCATAGGAGTGACTGATAGGAATCTGTGTGCCCATTTTCAGGGTTAGATATAGGTATACTATATCTAAAGCAAAGGGTGATTACACCACCTTGCCCCAGCTGTCGTGCAGCCAGTTGTGTCAGATTTAGTTGGCCATCCAGGGGTGGCATAATACATGCTTCAGCCTCTGGTAGGCCCTGGGTACACCTATGCCCTGAGTTACAGGGTCTGATAAGGTGGCCCAGTTCCAATTGGATAATGCACCTAAGGTACACATGTCAATTTAGTGAGAGAACAGCTAGGCTGTGGGTCTGATTGGCAGGCCCACAGCCAGAGAAAGTCGTAAACCAGTGAAACAAAAGCAAAAAATCTGGGTGATCATAGGATTGCAGACCCTACTCTCCTACACTAATCTCCAGGGGCCCGTTTGATTTCCAGAAAGAGCATTTAGCGAGCCTGCTAGGCGTTGAACCACCATGGCACTCCAGCCATGTCTAGAGATGCAGGGCCTCTTGACAAAGGGTCCATGAGACACCACCCCTTCGTGTTTATTGCAGTACCTCATGGTGATGGTGTTGTCCATGAACTAGCCTTCCCTTAATGGAGGATAGAAAGGTTTTCAATACCAGCCAGAGTGCCTAGAGCTTCAATAGGTTGTTGTGGAGTCTGGATTCTGCCAGAGACCTCTGATCTCCACCATTTCCAGATGGCTGCACCATCCCAGGTGTGCCACATCTGTAGCTCCCGTCAGTTCTGGATGAGGGAGAGAGGTCTGCTGCAGACCAAATCGCGGTCCGTTAAACACTGGAGATCTTTCTCTTTTCCCCCCAAATTCTGGACCATGTCGGAGAGATTCCACTGATACTATGCCCACTGGAACTTCAGGTCCCACTGCAGAGCCCACATATGCCAATGGACATAAGCTACAAGCAGAATGTAGGAGACCTTGAGGCCCATCAGCCTCAGAGTATCTAATTGAAACCCAGGATTGAGGCTGAAACATTGGTATCATAGCTTGACTATCTTGGGCTTGCAGTTCGGGAAGATAAGCCAGAAACTGCACTGTGTCAGAACAGCTCCAATGAAAGGGAGACTGAGAGAAAGTCAGGTGTGACTTTGGAACAGACAGTGAACCCCAGCGAGTGCAGGTGGTCTGCTGTAGTGTGGAGATGGAAGAATAATTCCTAGGACGAGTCTACCTCTAGCAGCCAGTCATCGAGATGGGGAAAGACTGATACCCCTGAACGTTGCAAATGAGCTGCAACCACCATCACCTTAGTGAACCCAAGAGGGATGCCGATTAAAGAGAAAAGGAAAAATGGCAAACTGAAAGTGCTTGTGGCCTATTGTGAACAGTAGGTAACGTCTTTGGGCAGACAGGACAAGGATGTGAAAATATGAGACCTGCAAGTATAAAGCTACCATCAAGTTTTCCGGACATTAGCCTGCCCTCAGTGGCAGTCCAGACTAACATCTTGACAGGTGCTTCAGCCGGGAGTGACCCCTCTCAGAAATGCCTCTCCCATTTAATGAATCCCATACGGACGTCAGCCGCCCTTCTTACCCACATAACAATAGACGATCCCTCCCCTGTAGCCATGGGAGGAGGCTAGGTAATGCTAGTATCTGGAGAGATGTGCAGTCCACTGGCGTCTGCCAATTCTTTAAACCAATCCATGAAAGGGGTTTAGGGGCTGTTATTCTTCAAGGTCCAGTGACCCCCTAACAATCTTCCCCAAGTCCTAGCATATAGAAATAGGTAACCCTGGGTGTAGGATTACGCTATGCTTGCGGGGTGTGCGTAGTTTGCGCTACTATGCGAATTACATCTAGCACAGTGCAAAAATGCGTAGCGGGCATTTTTTGCTTGCTCGCAGTTCTCACCGTCAAGTTGGCGAGCGAGCAAAATGAACAAATTACTTACCTTCGGTAACGCTTTTTCTGGTGGATACAGTATCTGCCTGTGAATTCCTCACCTTGTAAATATCGCCTGCACCAGCAACATTCGGTAACTTTTTTATCTCTCCACGCAGACTAGGACGACATCACAGAGGCACGGCTCCGCTCGCGACCTCGCTGACGTCACCGGATCCATAATAGAGCCTAGTCGGCGTGATGACGTCAGTTCCGCCCCTTTTTTCCGTGCACCCGAGGCACACGGACAAACCGACAAATAGGTACAGTATACACAGTACACAGTATTCAAACTAACAGTGTGAAATCAATGCAAAAAGCAAGAACAATTAAACATTTCCATTAAAAGATATATTCATAAAATAAACAGTTTGCAGGTATAGAAGAGTGGAAAACGGGGAAGTGGGTGGGTCAGTGAGGAATCACAGGCAGATACTGTATCCACCAGAAAAAGCGTTACCGAAGGTAAGTAACTTGTTCTTCTGATGGATGCATCTGCCAATGGATTCCTCACCTTGTGAATAGAAGCCCACAGCAGTCCCACTCCCGCAGGAGGGTGTCCACTCTTTTATACCAAGAAATCCTGTAGGACATCGTGCGCAAAATGACCATCCCTCCTCACTTTGGAATCTAAGCAGTAATTCTTTGCGAACGAAAGTGTGGAGGGAGGACCAAGTTGCCGCTCTACAAATGTCCTCTACAGGAACACCTCTAGACAAAGCAGATGTAGAAGACTTTGCTCTAGTAGAGTGAGCTCTTATACCCTCTGGAGGTTCCTTACCAGCCAAAGAGAAACAGATCTTGATGCACAAGATAATCCATCTGGAAAGTGTGCGCTTCTGCACAGCTCTTACTTTCCTGCAGCCAGCAGAACCCACCAAGAGCTGGTCATCCACACAATAGTCTTTAGTCCTATCGAGGAAAAAACTCAACGCCCTCTTAGGGTCCAGGCCGTGAAGACGCGCCTCCTCTTTGGAAGGGTGAGGGGGGAGGGTAGAAGGTAGGAAGGGTAATGGACTGCCCCAGATGGAAGGGAGTTTTCCCTTAGGCAGAAAAGCAGCCCTGGTCCTGAGTACCATTCTTTCAGCAAGAATGGTCAAGAATGGGGGTTTCGAACTCAGAGCTTTAAGCTCACTTACCCTCCTTGCCGAGGTAATAGCAACAAAAGAAACAGACTTAAAAGACAACAATCTCAAGGGACAGTTGCGTTAGGGCTCAAAAGGAGAACCCGTCAAGTAGGTTAATACAAGATTTAAGTCCCATTGAGGCACAATAAATGGAGTGAGCAGAAATTTGTTGGTAAGGCCCTTAATGAAACGTAACACAATAGGTGACTTAAACAAAGACGGTTGATGCGGCAAGCAAAGGAATGCAGACAAAGCCGATAAATAGCCTTTCACAGTAGCCACAGCAAATCCCTGCTGGGCCAGAGATAGAGCAAACTGAAGAATGTTGAACAATCGAGCCCTCAAAAGATCAATAGACTTCTCCCCACACTAATGGACAAATTTGGACCACCTACAGGAATAGATAGACTTGGTGGAGAGACGTCTGGCGGACAAAATAACGTCCACCACGTCAGAAGGAAGAGAAAAAGAATTCAGCTTGCCCCGTTCAATCTTCAGGCATGAAGGTGTAAGCTCTGGAGGTGGGGGTGTAGAACCTGCCCCTGTGACTGCGAGAGGAGATCTGCCCTGAGAGGGAGGCGGAGCGGAGGGCACGAGGAGAGGTGGAGAAGATCTGTGTACCACACCCTTCTTGGCAAATCCAGGGCAATCAATATGACTTGGGCCCGGTCTTGGCGAATCTTCCTTAGAACCCGAAGAATCAAGGGGATGGGACGAAACGCGTAAAGGAGTTGTGCGCCCCAACTCAACTGTAACTCGTCCCCCAACGCCCCCTGCATCGGAAACTGGAGGCTGCAGAAAGACTGGCAGTGAGCATTCTCGTGAGTGGCGAACAGGTCCACCCGAGGAGACCCCCATGTCCGAAAGATGTGACGAACCACCTCCGAATGAAGCCTCCACTCGTGGTTGGCAGAGAATTACCGACAGACTGTCTGCATGCACGTTCAGAACTCCGGCCAGATGATTTGCCACCAAACAAATCTGATGGTCCTGAACCAGGACCAGAGATGCAGAGCCTCTCTGCAGAGACATAGCGACCCCACTCCTCCCGGTTTGTTAACATACCACATTGCGGTAGTGTTGTCTGTTAGGACTTGAATCGTCTGAAGGAAAGGGAGAAATGACTTGAGCGTCAAACGTATCGCCCGCAATTCTAGAAGGTTGATGTGAAGCAACCATTCTTCTGGAGACCAAAGACCCTTGATCTCCAGATCCCCCAGATGAGCACCCCACCCTAAGGTGGATGCATCCGTTATCACTGAGGCAACCGATGGAGGCAGATGGAAGGGCTTTCCCCGAGACAGATTGCCTTCCACGCTCCAAGACAGATCCACTGCAGCTTCTCTGGAGATCCTCACAGACTCCCTGAGATCTCCCTTGTGCTGATACAACTGCCTGCGGAGGCACCACTGAAGCACCCTCATGTGCCAGCGTGCATGGTTGACCAACAGAATGCAGGAAGCAAACAGTAGGACCTTCAGGACTGGAATGACCGCTCCATTATAAAACAAGGGAATAATTTCCTGAATGCCGAGAATCCTTTGAGGTGGAGGGAGTGCCCGACAGACAGTAGTGTCAAGTACCGCCCCTACAAACAGGTTGTGCAGAGAGGGCACCAGGTGAGACTTGGGCATGTTTATCGAAAAACCCAATTTGTACAACAGCTGGGTTGTCACTTGCAGATGATGACAAACCTTCTCTGGCGACTGCTTTGATCAGCCAGTCGTCCAGATAAGGGAAAACTGGAATCCCCGATCTTCGGAGATGGGCTGCCACCACTCCCATCACCTTGGTGAAGACTCGAGGTGCAGTAGTGCGTCCAAATGGGAGGACCGCAAACTGATAATGTTGCGACCCCACCGTGAAACGGAGATACTTCCTGTGCGACTTCAGGATCGGGATATGAAAATACGCATCCTGCAAGTTCATCAACACCATCCAGTCCTCTTGCTGCAGCGCTTGAAGGACCTATGCTAGGGTGAGGATCTTGAACTTTTCTTGCTTCAGAAAAAGATTCAAGATCCTGAATTCCTGGATTGGACTTAACCTGCCATCCTTCTTGGGTATCAGGAAATACCGGGAGTAGCATCCCTGACCCCTTTCCTGCTCTGGAACCACCTCTATCGCACCTTTTTCCAACAAAGTTAGGACCTCCTCCTGCAGGAGAAGAAGATGGTCCTCCGAGCAAGCCCCTTGGCAAGGAGGTTAATTTGGAGGGAATTCCCGAAAGGGAAGGGCATACCCATTCTCCACAAGATTGAGAACACAAAGGTCTGTAGTGACCGATTCCCAATCTTGCAGAAAATGAGTAAGCCGACCCCCCACAGGACCAGCATGATCCCGAATGGTGGATCTAGGACTGCTTTGCTGTGGTAATAGGGGGAGAGGTAGAGGGGGAGGAGGAAGACTGACTACCTCATGGGCGACCTCTGTTCCTACCCCTATAGGACTTATATAGGCTGTTCTGCTGGTGAGGCTGTCTGTATGCCCGAAAGGACGACCTTCCAAAGCCCCTGAACTTCCTATAAGAAAACCCCCTAGGCTGTGTCTGCAGACCCAGAGACTTGGCTGTAGCCTTGCTTTCTTTAAATCTTTCCAAAGCTGCATCTGCCTTTTTTCCAAAAAGTCCAGAACCATTAAAGGGGAGGTCCAAAAGAGTTGCCTGGACATCCTGAGAAAATTCCGAAGACTTAAGCCAGGCACTCCTCCTAGATGCAACCGAAGACCCCATTATCCTGGCTAAAGAGTCCGCTGTATCAAGGCCACTCTGTATCACCTGTCTTGCAGCCGCCTGTGTGTCAGACAATACCTCATCAAAGTTCTTTCTGTCCTCCTCCGATAACTTTAGGGCCAGCTGCTTAGCAGAATCCATTAAGGCATGAATGTACTTGCAAAAAAGGCAAGTAACATTGGTGGACTTGAGTGCCATAGAAGCAGATGAAAACACCTTTTTAGCAGCCTGATCCAGTCTCTTAGACTCTGTCACCCGGAGTCTGTGGAAAAGCTCCAGCTGACTTCTTTGAGCAGGCGGCTTGAATAACTAAGCTCTCAAGTGCAGGATGTGAGGTTAATAACTCCGGATCTCCTGGAGCCGTCCTGTATCTTCTGGCAACTGATCTTGAGACTGCCGGAGCCGAAAAGGTTTTTTGCCAAACCTCCATAGTTGGCTCAGTAATAGCGTCATTGAATGGAAATAAATGTTCAATTACTGCAGAAGGAGAATGAAGTACCTCAGTCAGAATGTTGGATTTAAATTCGGTTGTCTGGAGTTTTAGATCCAAAAGATCAGCAGCCTTTCGTATCACAGAGTGGTAGGGAACCACATCTTTAGAGGGAACCTCTGAAGGAGGAGAGAGTTGCCATTCTGGTGATAATTCCAAACCACTTGCCACTCTTAAATCCTCAAAAAAGTCCTGACTCCTGAAGTTCACTTTCCTCTATCTCATCCTCCCTATATTGCTGCTCCTCCAGCAATCTTTGAGCCTCCCGCCTGGACCTTATTTTCGAGAGCGGCGCCAACAGAGTCGTACATGGATCCAATGGATTCGGAACTGGCGTCGACCCCGGATCCAGAGGCACATTCGAAGTCGACCGAGGTCGAGCGAACGACGCCGGAGAAGGTGCAATCGACGTTGGTGCTGAAGTCCTCGGCGCCGGGAAATGCCAGGACGGAGCCGCAGGAAGAAAGGGCATAAAGGGAGCTGGTGCATATGCTTGACGAACTCCCAAGTTGAATGCCATGGGACCCGAAGGTGCACCAGAGGGGTACATTGCCCTCGCAAAGACACCATACATGGCATTTAGATAATGTGATGGTCTTGCCCTGGACCAGGAAAAGGAGGGTACTCGCCTGGAATATGCTCAGGCATAGGCATCACCAGACTCTGGCCTGCCGGCGCAGACAGTGGATCCATTGGAGTCGATGAGTCTTCAGGTACTGGTACCTCTTCTACCGGAGCCGGAGAATGCTCCGGAGATGGAGAAGGAATCTGCGCCGGTGAAGCCACAGGAGACGTCGCTTTCTCAGGAGAAGGAGGAGATACATAGTCCTCACGATGTCAATGGGCTTTCGAGGCCAACGACTGAGCTTCTTCCTTTTCCGAACTGCATTGAGAGCCATGCCTCTTCTTTTTATGCTTCTTGGACTTTGAAGCATGACCCGACGTTGACGTAGAGTCTGACCTCGACCTAGATCTGGACCTTGATCTCCTCCGGCCTCTTTTCCTTACGCATCTTTGCCATAAACCGCTTGGCTTCCCTTTATTTTAGAGCCTTAGGGTTAATCTTCCCGCAGGAAACACAATCCTCGACGTCATGGTCAGATGATAAACACCATACGCAATCGTCGTGTGGATCTGTTATGGACATGTGTTCACCGCAATCCCTGCAGGGCTTGAAACCTGATTTTCTCGAAGACATCTTTGAAAACAGGATACAATCTAGAAAACACAAAGTAGCAAACTACGGAGAGTCCCAAAAAAACGTTAGCGTCGACAGCGCAGAAAAAAGGGAACTGACGTGATCACGCCGACGAGGCTCTATTATGGGTCCGGTGACTTCAGCGAGGTCTCGAGCAGAGCCGTGCCTCTGTGACGTCGTCGACGTCCTCGTCGGAGTGGAGAGCTACAAAAGTTTCCGAATGTTGCTGGCGCAGTAGATATTCACAAGATGAGGAATCCACTGGCAGATGTATCCATCAGAACAACATCCCAGCAAGACTTTTTCCTCGTTCGCGATCAGCATCATCAAGTTGAGATTCGCGAGCGTGGAAAACAAACCTCCCGGCGAGATTCTCAACGCGGGGAGGTCAGGTTTCTCTTTGCGAGTGGTCACGTATGCTCGCGACGAGAAACTACCAGTCCACGTTGAGAAAGCTGCTGCTCAGAGTACAAATCTACTCGAGAAGCAGAAAACAACCGCTTGCACTGTGCAAGATGTCATTTGCAATGATTGCACAGTGCGGACAAGCATCCGCCACTGTGCAATCAGTGCAAACAGCATTTTCCCTACCGCACTACGCAGTTTGCGAAGTGCAAAATGCACTTTGCGTAGCTATGTGAAGCGCTACTAGGCAAACTACGCCCAGGGTTAGGAATGGGTCTCAGACTCTGGACAGCAGTCGGCGCCAGAGTCAGACAATGCCCCTTGGGCTCCAGACCGGAGTTGGCAATGAGGAAGTGGAGGCTTGGATTACCAAGATATCTGGGGTAGGGAGTTTAGTGCTTCAACTGGGATCTCCAGGGGCATGGTGATGGCGACGGGCAAGTGACCTGTTCACAGGAGCCCCTGTGCAGGATTTGGACCAGGTCCCAAGCAAGTAAAGTGAGAGGGCACAGGTCTAGGATAGGATGAAGGCCTCCATCCTTTTTAGACACCAGAAAGTAGCGGGAATAACCATGAGCTACTTCTGGCATCAGCACCCTCTCTATGGCTCCCTTGGTCATGAGAGCAGTCACTTCTAAATGAAGTAAGAAGAGATGGTCCTCTGTCAACATGTCGCAAGTAGGTGGCATGAATGGAGTAGTCATGAAGGGGCGGGAGTAGCCCTCTTGGACAATCTGGCAGACCCAGCGGTCTGACGTTCTCAACCACGAATGCTGCAGGTGATGGCGTTGCCCATGATAGCTGAAGTGTGAACTCAAGAGGCTTGGTGGCTGCTGGGGTCAGGGTGGTGTGAGGAGGCTGGATTGACCTCTGGTTGCCCAGCCCATGGGGGGGGGGGGGTCTGTGGATACAGCATCCTTTGCCATGCAGGGCTTGGCAAGCTAGCGCACTGTGGTGGCTGAGAAGGTAAAGACAGCTCGAAACCCCTTCTGTGGCCACCAGAGGCAGACTGGGATTGCCGGGGAGCCATGGAAATGCCCAAGGACCTGGACGTAGCCCTGCTGTCTTTGAAGCACCAAGTCCGCCTATTCTCCAAAGAAATGGGAGCCATTAAAGAACATGTCCATAAGTGAATCTTGGACATCCCCTGAAAAGCCAGTTATCCTCAGCCAGGCATAGCCCCGCAAGGTCAGGAACTAAGAAGGAGTAGTTTCTGTCCTGTAACTCCAGTTCTGTAGTAGGGGTATCTCTGTTATAGTCATAATCTAGTGAATAGTCCCGCCCATGTGCGTGGACCCCGGCAATCAAAAATAATCTCTTAAGTTGTCAAAATAATGCAGAAACTGCAAAGACACTTAAGAGAGAATTTAAAGACAAATAATGCAGCCTATATCCACAGGCTACACTGTCCAGTACTTCAACTAGAAATTCCACCAAAAAACACTACACATAATACAGCCTGCCAGTTTCTACCATAGAGAAACTTGCCTCCCCCAGTCAAAGACTCTGGAATGATAGAGAGGAAGGTAGGGACAGACAAGCCCCATAGGCTGCCATTATGTGGCTTAAATAGGATACTGTGCCTTTAAGAGAACTTTCCAGAACTTCTCCCAGTATCCCAGAATGCATAGCAGGTCCCTCTACTTTCAGTTCTTTTTGAAGGCAAAGCACGCCAGACCTGTCGCACTCCGTACATGATCAAATATCTCCACCGGGGAGGAGGGCGGGCGCTTATGACTATAACAGAGATACCCCTACTACAGAACTGGAGTTACAGGACAGAAACTACTCCTTCTGTAGTAGGGGATCTCTGTGTATAGTCATAATCTAGTGAATAGAATGGCAAGCCCATCCCCACACCAAAGCGGCGGTGGAGAAGAAAATAACGCCACTATTGTGCAAACAAATTCCGCAGCCAAGCCTGCCCAACCTGAGCGTCTGCCCTGGCGTCAGTGTCCAGGCAGTAATGCTTAGCAAAGGTATGAACCGACTTCCAAGTGGCTGCCTTGCAGACTTCAGCAATCGGCACGTTACGGAGCAGAGCCGTCGTGGCAGCTTTGCCCCTGGTGGAATGAGCCTTAGGCTTACCTCCTAAGGTCTTATTAGCCTTTTGGTAACATAATTGTATGCAGGACACAATCCACCTAGAGATGGACTGCTTAGAGGTCGCAAGACCCGTCCTGACCGATCCATAATTGATGAACAACTGGTCAGACCTATGAATATCTTTGGTTTTATCCAGATAAAATTTAAACACCCTCCTAACATCCAGGGAATGGAGAGACCTCTCCGCTGGGGATGAAGGGTTCTGAAAAAACATAGGCAAAGTTATGGTCTGGTTGACATGAAAATCAGAAATAACCTTGGGAAGAAATTTAGGGTGAGTACGCATAACAACCTTAGCAGCATGAAACACAGTATAAGGTTCAGTACAACACAACGCCTGAATTTCACTCACCCTGCGGGCCGATGTAATGGCCACGAGGAACGCCGCCTTCCAGGACAGGTGCTGCAACGAAGCCTTATGAATAGGTTCAAAAGGCTCCTTCATCAATCTGGACAGCACCACATTCAATTCCCATGAAGGCGAAGGAAGCCTGACAGGAGGGAATACTTTCTTCAATCCTTCCAGAAAATCTTTGATCACAGGGATCTAGAAAAAGGAAGTCTGTGAACGGCATTTCCTGTAGGCAGTCAATGCAGCAAAATGAACCTTAATGGAATGAACATTAAGGCCAGACTGCGCCAAATGTAAAAGGTAAGGAAGGATGACATCTTCCTTACAGGTCGTAGTATCATGGTTCTTAGACTGGCACCAGATACAAAACCTCTTCCACTTGTAAGCATATGAAGTCCGAGTGGAAGGTCTCTTAGACTCCTTCAGTATGTCCATGCAATCATCGGGCAGATTCAGATGGCCATATTGCACTATCTCAGGAGCCATGCCGCCAAACTCAAAGACGAGAGGTTGGGGTGTAACATCCGTCCCCCGAACTTCGTGAGAAGGTCCGGCCTGCACGGCAACCGAATGTGAGGAAGGAGAGACTGGTGAAGTAGGTCCGTGAACCACCACTGCCTGGGCCACTCCGGGGCAATGAGTATCATCCGAGCCCTGGACCGGGCCAGCTTGATGAGCACCGCCGGAATCAGGGGAATGGGAGGAAAGGCGTACAGAAAGCTGTTCGTCCAGTTGATCCATAACGCATTCCCCAGCGTCCCTTGCTGGAAGTACCTGGAGGCGAAGTCTCTGCACTTGCTGTTTTCGGCGGTGGCGAACAAATCTACGTCTGGAGTTCCCCACCTTGCGAAGACTTCTCCTAGTACTTCGTCGTTTATGACCCATTCGTGGTTTTCCTGAACCAGTCTGCTCAGTGCGTCTGCCTGAACATTCTGCACACCTGGTAGATGGGTGGCCGTTATCGTCAGTCCTCTGGCTAGGAGCCAGTACCAGATCGTCTGCGCCTCCTGTGACAGAGTGCGTGATCTCAAGCCCCCCTGCTTGTTGAGGTAATACATCGTGGTGGTATTGTCCGTCTGTACAGGCAGAGAGTTGGTCTGAAAGGACGGATGAAAGGCCTTCAGTGCCAAGTGAACAGCCCTGAGTTCCAGGAAATTGATGTGATACGTGGCCTCCATCGGCGACCACGTTCCTTGAATCTGTAGAGTCCCGGAATGCGCTCCCCATCCCAGGAGAGAAGCATACGTCACGACAGTCTGCGTGGGAATGTCCTTGTGAAAGGGAACCCCTCTGAGGAGATTCTCCGCCGAACACCACCACTTCAGAGACTGAAGAGCATGCAGCGACAGTTGAATCTTGTCGTCCCAAGATCCTTTCCTCTGATCCCACTGGTCCTCCATGCACTCCTGCAGCGGTCTCATGTGCAGCAGTGCGTGTGGCGTCAGGAAGATACAAGAGGCCATCGATCCCAGTAGAGAAGACACCGTCCTCACTGTTGTAGATGGAGTTGTCATAAGAGCCTGAGCCTTCCGAAGGATTGATAATCGTCGCTCTTCCGAAGGAGACACGCTTGCTGACAGCGTATTGATGGAGGCTCCCAAGTACTGTATGCATTGGACCGGAGTCGGGACAGACTTGGCCATGTTGATGTGCAGCCCCAGCTTGTTCAAGAGAACGCACGTCTTCTGGAAGTGTGCTCGCGCTTCCGAGAAGGAGGATGCCTTGATCAACCAATCGTCCAGGTACGGGTAGACGAACACCTTGTTCTTCCTCAGGTGTGCTGCTACCACCGCCATGCACTTCGAGAATGTTCTCGGCGCAGACTTCAGTCCGAATGGGAGTACTGTGTATTGATAGTGATTGGTGCCGACTTGGAACCGCAGGAACTTCCTGTGTTTGTGTGCAATGGGCACATGGAAGTAAGCATCCTGTAGGTCTATAGCGCATAGCCAGTCTCCCTGTTGCAACTGAGGATAAATCTGATGCAACGACAGCATGCGAAACTTTTCCCTGCGAATCCATTTGTTTGCCTGACGCAAGTCCAGAATGGGCCTGAACTCGTTCTTGTCCTTCTTGCGAACCAGAAAGAACCTGGAGTACAGACCTCTTCCTCTCTGAGACAGAGGTACGTCTTCTATTGCGCTTTTCCTCAACAGGATATCCGCTTCCGCCTGAAGCTCGCGCAGCTGAAACTGCGAGCTGACCGGGGGAATTGCTGGAGGAGGGCTGGTGAACCGAAGACTGTATCCATTGCAAACAATATTCAGCACCCACTTGTCCGGAGTAATTTTTCTCCACTCTGCCAGAAAAAATTGAATGCTTCCCCCTACCGGAGTGGGTAACAGATCCGGGGGAAGTAGGTTCCTAGGGCCTAGACCCAGCCTGGCCCTTGGGCGCCGGGGCCGACTGCTGGCCTCCTCTGCCCTTCTGGCGCTTCTGGAACGGCTTACGGAACTGTTGTTGCTGTTGCGATTGTCCCGAAGCCTGGCCTCGTCCTTGCACACCGAACCGCCGTTGGAAAGGGCGATACGTCTTCTTGGTCTCTTTAGGCTTCTCCAGGCCCACAGCCGTTAGCGTCTCGGCCTCCGCCTTCATGCGGGCCATCTCATCGTCCGCATGCTTCCCGAAGAGGGTCTCACCGAAGAATGGTAGGTTGGCCACCCTCTGCTGTGTGTCCGGTTTCAGGGACGTAAGCCGGAGCCATGCGTGGCGTCAATGGTTGACTCCGTGGCAAAATCCGTGAGCAGCCAACAGGGAAGAGTCCGCTGCAGCGCTGATAATCTGGTTCGCCACCAGCATCCCCTCATTCAGCACTTCCATTAAGTCCTCACGCTTCTCCCAAGGTAAGTGCTCTGCAAACCGCTTGAGGGAGTCCCAGAGGGCGCGGTCGTATCGGCCCAACAGCGCTGTGGCACTCGCAGCTTTCATGGAGGTAGCGGAAGTTCCACAGACTTTCCTCCCCGCCGAACCCATCCACCTGGACTCCTTATCCGGGGGAACCGTGGAGGACGGAGTGGTGGCATGTTGCTTGCGGGCCGCCGTCACAATGACAGAGTCAGGAGGGGGTTCCGTTCTCAGAAAGGCCGGATCCGAATCGGGAGCCCGGTACTTCTTCAGCAACCTCGATGGAGCCGCCCTCGTCACCGCAGGGGTGAGAAACAGGGCCATAGCCGGTTCCTCCAGGCCCGGCACCAGAGGCAGGAGAGGACGAGACAGGTGTTTTTGATGCAATGTCTCAAAAATGACTGAAGTTTTCGGAGTAGGCACCGTCAGGGATATGCCCAACTTCGCAGCGCCCCTTAAAAGGACGTCATGGAACGCCACCAGGTCATCAATCTGGGACACCCTCGTGTCCGGTGACCCCGACAAGGTAGGAGAATAGACCCTGGTCCCCGAGGACCTCGTGTGTGAGCGAGATTCACGCCTTCTATGGCGGCGTCTTGACCTCGTGGACGATCTGCGTCGCGATCTCTCCCTTCTCCCAGAGCGAGAGCGAGACCTGCCAGCCCGTGGCCGCTCCACCGCTTTTCGTGGCGGGGTCTTCCTTGGCTCCTCACGGGGTTTCGGTTTTGGGGTCCCCTTAGGAGGAACAGGCAAAGACGGCAGCGAAGTGGACCTCGGCGGAGGAACCTTCGGCTGCGGGGCGGGCCCATGCGGAGGGACAGGAGGTGGTGGTGGGTCGCCTGAAGGAAGTGGAGGTTTGGGTGGAGGATCCTCTTTAGGAACAGGAGGAGGAGTCCGAGGCCGAGGCCGAGATGGCGTGTACACCTCTGAGTACACCGAGCCCGGTGACCCCTTAGGCGAAGGGGGCGGAGATCTAGCCCCTTCAGCAGGTGATCGCTTCCTCTTGCGTCCTCCACTAGAAGCAGCGTGACTTCTGGGACTAGAATCCCTCTTGCGCCGTTTTGGAGAGGCTGAACGACTCCCAGACTGTAATCGCAGAGTTTTTGGGCTCTATTTAGCAGTGATATAGACCTTAGTCTTGCTCACATCTAGTATAGGTATTCTTAGCATGTGTTGGCCCTTTTAAGCCCTTTCTTCCAGACCTAGAAGAGGATAGCTGCTTAATATGATAATAGATCCTTTATTCTTGACTCTAACCTGTCTATTGCCTATTGGCTTTGACATACTTGACATATTGGTATGGTTTATGTAGGTATTCTGACAGAGCTAAGGGGCATTTCATCCCTTTCAGGCCTACAGGCCTAGAGCTAGAGGGACTCCATCTTGATGAAGCTGAGAGGCTTTTCAGGGTAAAGGCAAAGTTTATAGTTATAACTGTTGTTCGCCCTAAGCGGACCGGAGAGAACCGGCCAGAGCTGAATCTAATCAGGAATTGTTCCCGGGCTCAGGTCTCTAGACGAAACAAGCAGACTGGTCACTGTGGGAGCGTCTAGCGCAAGGAGCCTGGTGCATGGGATTGGTGGGAGGAAGCTGCTGGCTGGAACTTTCCATGAGGAAACAGCATTCTATATCAGTGAAGTGCAGAGGCGGAGCCAGTGAGTCGAGTAGAGTTGCAGTCGAGTGGAGGTGGCGAAGCCAGTCAGTCGTGTTGAGGTGGAGGAGTGGAAAGCAGTGGAGTGGAGTTGGCAGAGAGAGAGGGTTCAAGCTGGAGAGAGAGCTGAGTTGAATAGTGAGCTGGAACTGAAGGAAGCAGTCAGAAGCAGTTACTTATCAGAAGGAGGTGTGAATAGCTGGAGTCTGAAGTAATGCCTTTTAGAAGAGACGGAGGAGAGATTGTGGACTAACCTGTGGGAGCAGATGGAGTTATTTGGACATTGGTGCAGAGACAGAGTGAACAAGCTAGTGGAATGAAAAGCATCAGAGCGGCAGGAACCATTAGATTGAAGCTGGAAGGTGGAGACAGTTCGTGGGGGAGAGGAGTCCAGTGCAAAGTGATCAGCGCAGAGGTGTACCCAAGAGTGCAGGAGAGAGAGAGAGTCTGAGATGAGCCAAGGCACAGACGAGAGAGGAACCCAGATGACAGCTAGAACAAGACTACACACTAATCAGGTGAACTCCACCCTTAATCTTGTCCTTATTCCCTAAGCTATTGTATGTTTAATTCTTTTCTCTTTCAGCGGTGTGTTCTACCTATAGTCTTTGTCAGTTACAGATCTGTGTAAATGTTTATATTGTTCTAATAAAATAACCCCCAGTTTGTAGCAAACTGGCATGTGTCTCATACTTTTGTTCAATCTAGGTAAATATATCTCCTAGGTGTTTACTAGGTACATGAATGGATGAGTAATCCCAATCAGGTAAGTGGTGATCACATAAATAGGGAGTGAGTGGACCTATGATGCCAAGAATAAGAGGTATGTATGTATGTATGTATGTATAAAAGATTTTATTACGCGCTCTGCTACTACAGAGTATCCTGGCGCGATATGTAAACTAGAACAGAGCCGAACCAAGGAAGAAGGGAAGCAACTAGATACTGAGATTAAAAAGGTGAGTTTTTAACCCCTTCTTAAATTCCGCCAATGTGGCTGACGCACGCAAAGAGAGCGGCAGGGCATTCCAGGATCGAGCTGCTTGGACAGAAATAGATTGACCACCCAATCTCACATATCTGATTTTTGGCGTAAACATCAGAAGGAGATTAGCTGATCGGAGAGCACGGCGAGGGGAATAAAACGTGAACCTCTTGTGCAAATATTGTGGTCCGTGTTGATGCAGGGCACGGAAGGCCAGGACCAGAGATTTGATCACAATACGATGGGCCACTGGAAGCCAATGGAGCTTTCGGAGATGAGCAGAAGCGCTAGTTCTTCTCGGGAGATGGAATAAAAGTCGGACCGCCGCATTCTGAATAATCTGCATTCGGTTGATGAGATATTTAGGAAGACCGCTAAAGAGGGCATTGGAATAATCCAGCCTTGATAGAATCAGAGCACGCAGAACCGTCTCTTTTGCTTCCCTATGGAGCAGTGGAAGGAACCTTTTTAGTGACTTGAGGGTCGCAAAACAGGTCGCCGTAAGTTTTTTTAGATGTACTTCAAACTTAAGATCCTGTCCGAACCAGACCCCCAAGTTTTTGGCCGGGCCTCCAAGAGAGCTGGGACAAGCAAAATCAGGCGGCCAAATGAGATCCTTAAAATTGGCCGGAAAGTTGCCATAAAACAACAGCTCTGTCTTGTCCTCGTTGCATTTAAGTTGGGCTGACAGGAGCCACCGAAAGACATTGGATAGACAGGAGCAGACGACACTAGCATCTAGGCAATTCTTAGGCCAGGTAAACAACAGCTGAGTGTCGTCGGCGTACGCCATTATTTTGGCTCCCCACTGCTCGGCCAGATAGATCAGCGGGGTCATATAAACGTTAAACAACAGGGGGCTTAACGTCGACCCCTGGGGGACCCCTGTGCTGAGCTTCTTGGGAGACGAGGCGTAAGGAGGCATCCAAACTTGCTGCGTCCGTTCCGACAGAAACGAGGACAGCCAAGCCAGAACCGCGCCTGACAGTCCCACCTCTGCCAACCGATTCAGCAGCAGAGCGTGGGGAACCGTATCGAAGGCGGCAGATAAGTCCAGCAAAACCAGGGCCGCTCTGCCGCCTCCGTCCTCCAGACACTCCCTGATGGCCTCCGAAACTTCCACCAGAGCCGTCTCGGTGCTGAAAGCCGCCCTGAAACCCGATTGGGCCGGGTGCAGGGCCTGAGAGGACTCAATAAAATTATTCAGCTGCCTATAGACAACCTTTTCACAGACCTTCGCCAGTGCCGGGAGCAGCGATATCGGACGATAGCTGGACGTGGCTAGAGGGTCCAGGCCAGGCTTCTTAAGGAGGGGAAGCAATTTCGCCTGTTTCCAGCAAGGTGGCACAGAGGCAGAGGACAGAGACAAATTGACCACCTGAGTGGCCTCCTGATATACCAAGCTCGCAGCTCCCCCCAGAACCCTGGCGGGGCAAGGGTTTGAGGGTGAACCCGACTTTAGTGACTCCAAGATGGCCAGCACGTCCGCTTGCACAGCTGGCTCAAAGGTGGTAAATTGGCTAGTAGATTGCTTCCCCCCAGAATAAGCGAAGGGTGACAAGGGCCGAAGAAGCCCACTGGAATTTTGGAGCTCCTCTTGAATTTTGATGATTTTATTATCAAAAAAGCAGGCCAGTTCTTCACACCAGAGATCGGAGGCCGGAAGAGCTGGTAAGGCAGCACAGGGAGAAAGGAAACTCTGAACAATGGCAAAGACTTCTTTGCCATTGTTGTCCGCCTTCTCTATCCTTTAGATTATATTAATTAATGTACATTATATTAATTGGCTAACTCCTAATATTGTAATAGCAGACCCTTAGTGAAGAGACTTCCCAATATATATATATATATATAGGTGTTCATAGGAATGTGGTCGTCGTTGATATGCGGCGTTAGTGAGAACTTTGGGTAGGAGACCAGCGTGGATACCCACAGGATTGTGGCTTGAATAAGTGAGAGCGTCAGGGAGGAGACTGGCGTGGAGGTTTGCCGGATTGCGAACCGTTTGGAAAAGGGAGCATTGGGTTCTGCAGGCCCATGTGTAGACACACCGGATTATGTGTCATATCTGCCCTAGGGTAGATCAGTCTGGGTCTGAGTGGCCGCGAGACTAACTGATGTATGAGTGTGGTGTAGGGTATGGATATCCTTAGTAATCAGTGAGTATTCTTAGTATCCCTATAGATTTAGTGGTGTTTTTAATAATATGAGCTTGTATATTGCGAGTTCCCCATCCTCAGGTAGGTACCCAGGTGCCTGGATGGATAGACAGACGGTCCTGAGGAGGGATGTGATTACGTTCTGGCTGGGTTGGAGGGGCCCCTAGGGGCTGATCCCATCTAATCAGAAAATCCGGTCATTACACAGACGCCGACCGCTTTCTGCTCCATGCAGAGCGTCGCTTTTCTGGCGTCGAACTACGCTTCCTTGACTCCAGCGTCGAGCGCCGCCTCCGCGACGTCTATCCTCTTTTTCTCGACGTCGGGCGACCCCTCAACGTCGACCTCTTCCTCCGCGACGTCGTACGCCGCCTCCGCGACGTCGAGCGTTCCGTCTTCGACGACGAGCGTCGCCGTCTTCTTGATGCTCTCGACGTCGAGGAGCCCCTCTACGTCGACCGGTGCTTCGACGGCGATCGACTGTCGCCTCGACGGCGATCGACGGGGTCGCCTCGACGGCGAGCGTCGATGCTTGTCACTTCGCCTTCGGCGTCGATAGGAAGACCTTGACGTCGACGAAGACGATGTCGTCGACGTTGACTTCTCCATGATCTTCGACGTCGAGCCGTGACGCCGTCTCGACCCGGAGCCCCGGGGAGAAGGGGAGCACACCGCCGTCATCCCTCTCGGCGTCGTCGATGCAATCGACGTCGACGGAGACCGGGACCGTTTGCTGGACTTCCTGCCCCTGGGGAGCCCCCCAGAGGCCTCAGCAGAGGCAGAGGGAACCTTCCCAGCCTACCCAGACCCACCTGCAGCCTGCAGACGCCTCTCCTCAAGGCCAGTAAGCCTGATCTTCATTCTGTCCCTCAGAGTCCGAGCAGTAAACTGCTGGCAGATGACACAATCCTCAGGGACATGATCTTCAGGGAGGCAGACGATGCAGACATCATGGGGATCACTCTTGGCCTTCTTCCTCCCACATGCTGGGCACTTATCAAAAAGGCCAGGCATTTTAGAGCCCTAAAACGCCTGAAACAGCACAAAAAAGAGAAAGAGAACACCAAGAAAGTAAACTGAAACACTTTTAGAACACAAAAGTGCCAAAATATCCAATAAACCCTTGAAACAAGGGAGAGCTCAATGCCAGGGTCCTGTAAGCAGGAGTGGGCCTGGAGAAGCCTAAAGAGACCAAGAAGACGTATCGCCCTTTCCAACGGCGGTTCGGTGTGCAAGGACGAGGCCAGGCTTCGGGACAATCGCAACAGCAACAACAGTTCCGTAAGCCGTTCCAGAAGCGCCAGAAGGGCAGAGGAGGCCAGCAGTCGGCCCCGGCGCCCAAGGGCCAGGCTGGGTCTAGGCCCTAGGAACCTACTTCCCCCGGATCTGTTACCCACTCGGGTAGGGGGAAGCATTCAATTTTTTCTGGCAGAGTGGAGAAAAATTACTCCGGACAAGTGGGTGCTGAATATTGTTTGCAATGGATACAGTCTTCGGTTCACCAGCCCTCCTCCAGCAATTCCCCCGGTCAGCTCGCAGTTTCAGCTGCGCGAGCTTCAGACGGAAGCGGATATCCTGTTGAGGAAAAGCGCAATAGAAGACGTGCCTCTGTCTCAGAGAGGAAGAGGTCTGTACTCCAGGTTCTTTCTGGTTCGCAAGAAGGACAAGAACGAGTTCAGGCCCATTCTGGACTTGCGTCAGGCAAACAAATGGATTCACAGGGAAAAGTTTTGCATGCTGTCGTTGCATCAGATTTATCCTCAGTTGCAACAGGGAGACTGGCTATGCGCTATAGACCTACAGGATGCTTACTTCCATGTGCCCATTGCACACAAACACAGGAAGTTCCTGCGGTTCCAAGTCGGCACCAATCACTATCAATACACAGTACTCCCATTCGGACTGAAGTCTGCGCCGAGAACATTCTCGAAGTGCATGGCGGTGGTAGCAGCACACCTGAGGAAGAACAAGGTGTTCGTCTACCCGTACCTGGACGATTGGTTGATCAAGGCATCCTCCTTCTCGGAAGCGCGAGCACACTTCCAAAAGACGTGCGTTCTCTTGAACAAGCTGGGGCTGCACATCAACATGGCCAAGTCTGTCCCGACTCCGGTCCAATGCATACAGTACTTGGGAGCCTCCATCAATACGCTGTCAGCAAGCGTGTCTCCTTCGGAAGAGCGACGATTATCAATCCTTCGGAAGGCTCAGGCTCTTATGACAACTCCATCTACAACAGTGAGGACGGTGTTTTCTCTACTGGGATCGATGGCCTCTTGTATCTTCCTGACGCCACACGCACGGCTGCACATGAGACCGCTGCAGGAGTGCTTGGAGGACCAGTGGGATCAGAGGAAAGGATCTTGGGACGACAAGATTCGACTGTCGCTGCATGCTCTTCAGTCTCTGAAGTGGTGGTGATCGGCGGAGAATCTCCTCAGAGGGGTTCCCTTTCACAAGGACATTCCCACGCAGACTGTTGTGACGTATGCTTCTCTCCTGGGATGGGGAGCGCATTCCGGGACTCTACAGATTCAAGGAACGTGGTCGCCGATGGAGGCCACGTATCACATCAATTTCCTGGAACTCAGGGCTGTTCACTTGGCACTGAAGGCCTTTCATCCGTCCTTTCAGACCAACTCTCTGCTTGTACAGACGGACAATACCACCACGATGTATTACCTCAACAAGCAGGGGGGCTCGAGATCACGCACTCTGTCACAGGAGGCGCAGACGATCTGGTACTGGCTCCTAGCCAGAGGACTGACGATAACGGCCACCCATCTACCAGGTGTGCAGAATGTTCAGGCAGACGCACTGAGCAGACTGGTTCAGGAAAACCACGAATGGGTCATAAACGACGAAGTACTAGGAGAAGTCTTCGCAAGGTGGGGAACTCCAGACGTAGATTTGTTCGCCACCGCCGAAAACAGCAAGTGCAGACACTTCGCCTCCAGGTACTTCCAGCAAGGGACGCTGGGGAATGCGTTATGGATCAACTGGACGAACAGCTTTCTGTACGCCTTTCCTCCCATTCCCCTGATTCCGGCGGTGCTCATCAAGCTGGCCCCGTCCAGGGCTCGGATGATACTCATTGCCCCGGAGTGGCCCAGGCAGTGGTGGTTCACGGACCTACTTCACCGGTCTCTCCTTCCTCACATTCGGTTGCCGTGCAGGCCGGACCTTCTCACGAAGTTCGGGGGACGGATGTTACACCCCAACCTCTCGTCTTTGAGTTTGGCGGCATGGCTCCTGAGATAGTGCAATATGGCCATCTGAATCTGCCCGATGATTGCATGGACATACTGAAGGAGTCTAAGAGACCTTCCACACGGACTTCATATGCTTACAAGTGGAAGAGGTTTTGTATCTGGTGCCAGTCTAAGAACCATGATACTACGACCTGTAAGGAAGATGTCATCCTTCCTTACCTTTTACATTTGGCGCAGTCTGGCCTTAATGTTCATTCCATTAAGGTTCATCTTGCTGCATTGACTGCCTACAGGAAATGCCCTTCACAGACTTCCTTTTTCCAGATCCCTGTGATCAAAGATTTTCTGGAAGGATTGAAGAAAGTATTCCCTCCTATCAGGCTTCCTTCGTCTTCATGGGAATTGAATGTGGTGCTGTCCAGATTGATGAAGGAGCCTTTTGAACCTATTCATAAGGCTTCGTTGCAGCACCTGTCCTGGAAGGCGGCGTTCCTCGTGGCCATTACATCGGCCCGCAGGGTGAGTGAAATTCAGGCGTTGTGTTGTACTGAACCTTATACTGTGTTTCATGCTGCTAAGGTTGTTATGCGTACTCACCCTAAATTTCTTCCCAAAGTTATTTCTGATTTTCATGTCAACCAGACCATAACTTTGCCTATGTTTTTTCAGAACCCTTCATCCCCAGCGGAGAGGTCTCTCCATTCCCTGGATGTTAGGAGGGTGTTTAAATTTTATCTGGATAAAACCAAAGATATTCGTAGGTCTGACCAGTTGTTCATCAATTATGGATCGGTCAGGACGGGTCTTGCGACCTCTAAGCAGTCCATCTCTAGGTGGACTGTGTCCTGCATACAATTATGTTACCAAAAGGCTAATAAGACCTTAGGAGGTAAGCCTAAGGCTCATTCCACCAGGGGCAAAGCTGCCACGACGGCTCTGCTCCGTAACGTGCCGATTGCTGAAGTCTGCAAGGCAGCCACTTGGAAGTCGGTTCATACCTTTGCTAAGCATTACTGCCTGGACACTGACGCCAGGGCAGACGCTCAGGTTGGGCAGGCTTGGCTGTGGAATTTGTTTGCACAATAGTGGCGTTATTTTCTTCTCCACCGCCGCTTTGGTGTGGGGATGGGCTTGCCATTCTATTCACTAGATTATGACTATACACAGAGATCCCCTACTACAGAAGGAGTAGTTTCTGTCCTGTAACTCCAGTTCTGTAGTAGGGGTATCTCTGTTATAGTCATAAGCGCCCGCCCTCCTCCCCGGTGGAGATATTTGATCATGTACGGAATGCGACAGGTCTGGCGTGCTTTGCCTTCAAAAAGAACCGAAAGTAGAGGGACCTGCTATGCATTCTGGGATACTGGGAGAAGTTCTGGAAAGTTCTCTTAAAGGCACAGTATCCTATTTAAGCCACATAATGGCAGCCTATGGGGCTTGTCATTCCCTACCTTCCTCTCTATCATTCCAGAGTCTTTGACTGGGGGAGGCAAGTTTCTCTATGGTAGAAACTGGCAGGCTGTATTATGTGTAGTGTTTTTTGGTGGAATTTCTAGTTGAAGTACTGGACAGTGTAGCCTGTGGATATAGGCTGCATTATTTGTCTTTAAATTCTCTCTTAAGTGTCTTTGCAGTTTCTGCATTATTTTGACAACTTAAGAGATTATTTTTGATTGCCGGGGTCCACGCACATGGGCGGGACTATTCACTAGATTATGACTATACACAGAGATCCCCTACTACAGAAACTGCTCTGCCTAACGAGTTGGTCGTGTCCAGCCCACATTGGATCGTGAACTTGGCTGCATTTCTCCAGTCTCCCATAGCTTGGGAGAGTATTGTCCGTTCACCCTCTGAGACCATGGGCAGTACCTGCACAACCAAATCCCACAGTGCATGGGAGTAACAGCCCAAAGAGCACACAGTGGTTACAGACCTCTGTGCCAGGCTGGAGGAAGAAAACATTTTCTGGCCTAAGGTATCCAGCCTCTTGGATTCTAATCATAGAGTAATTTCAACTGTATGCAAAGTATTTACAAACCTGCAACAGTCATTTTCATTCAACTTACTTGTATTATTCAACCTGCCTTGAAAAGTACCTTTTTCACTTACTTGTGCCAGGCTTGCTTGGTTCTAGAAAATAAATACAACTGAATTATTTTTTTTACACAGACAAATTGGTCAGATCTCTGGGAGGTGTGAAAAGGACGAAGGTAGATAGATGTGGTAGATGGGCTATCGCAGAATTGGAAATGGGATATACTTTGTGCGCAGTGTATGGCTCAAATGGTGATGACCCAGAGATCTTCAATTATTTGGAAATTGAATTAGCTGGTTGGCTGGCACCGTTAATAGTGTGCGGGGATTTAAATATCTCTGCTAACTGGGTCAATGGGGGGCACTATGCTGGGCGGAAACCTAGGATCTTCAGGGCGATAAAGACCCTCATGGATTCACTCCGATTAGTGGATGTCTAGGGGACTAAGGAGCCTCAAAACCCTGGATTTACTTATTTTTCAAATCCAGCTCAGAAATACTCCAAATTGGATTACCTGTTTATTTCCACTCCGGAAATTAATAGAGTTGCTATATCTAGGCTACCGATGGCACTTTTGGACCATAACCCTCTAGTAATTACATATCAAAGAGGGGTCTGTGAAAGGGTAAGGTCCTCTTGGTCCTTCGAGAGGAGACTATTGGAAGATACTAGATATGAAGCCCACATTAAGAGGTGGACGGATGACTTTTTTGCTGCCAACAGATACAGCTCATCTCCTAATGTAGTGTGGGAGTCCTTTAAAGCAGCTTTTAGAGGCGAAACATTCAGCTTCGCAGCTAAAATGAGGAAAGAAGATAGGATTGAGGAAAGGAAATTATTGGGGAGGTTAGCAACCGTAGAAGAAGAGCACATTAAAGTTATCACTTCGGGTGGGGATGGTAGTAACAGCCAAAATGTTTTATTGGCTATTAAGGCAGAATTACAGAAATTGGTTACTCAAAAGGCGATAGGGGAATATCAGGCCACCAGAAGAGGTATGAAACAGGAGAACATGCAGGTAGAGCCCTGGCCCTTCGTTTAAGGCAAGAGAAGTAAAAAATTGTAATTACAAAAATAGTGGAGAGCGGTAGGGAGTTTACAGAGGCTAAAGAGATCTTAGCGGTGTTTAGAAATTTTTACCAGAAATTGTATGGTGGGGAGGTTATGGACGGAAGGCATTTGGACGACGTCAGAGATATAGGACCGCGCCTGGACGATTCACTTCAGGAAGAGTTGGACAGGGATATCACGGAAATGGAGATCAAGGTCGCCCTACAGGAGTATGCCTCAGGGAAGGCTGCCGGCCCGACGGCATTCCATTGGAGGTGTTTAAGCGTATTGAACCAGAAATCATCCCGCTACTAGTAGATCTTTTTAATGGAATTGTTTGCACCGGGCTGATCCCGGATTCGTGGAGAGAAACAAATATTATATTCCACAAAAAAGGGAAGCCCAGTGAGAACCCGGGGTCGTATCGACCAATCTCATTGATCAACTCCGATACCAAGCTGTACTCAAAGATCTGGGCTTTGAGGTTGGGCAGGATTATTGGCGGTCTCGTTTCCCCTTGGCAGCATGGGTTGGTCCCCGGGCGTGGCACTACGGATCATACTAGCAGGGCAATAGCCCTATTTGACGCCCATGCTGCCACGGGAGGGGAGATGGCCATGATCCTGCTCGACGCAGAGAAAGCTTTCAACCATGTGGTCTGGAGCTTTCTCTGGGGTATCTTGACAGGAAGAGGGTTCGGGTAGAAAACCATCAGAGCACTTAGGGCAATGTATTCAGAGCCCATAGCCAGAGTCACAGTTATGGGTGAGAAATCTGACCTGTTCTCTATAAGGAGAGGAACGCGTCAAGGGTGCCCGTGCTCCCCGATTCTTTTCTCTCTTTATATTGACCCCCCTCATCCAGGCCATTTTGGGTTGCCCTAGGTTAAGGCCGGTTGTTTTAAATGGATTTGAAAATAAAATATTAGCGTACGCGGACAATCTTGCGGTTTTCTCCACCGACCCCCAGCAGGCAATGGTGTTCCTATCCGAGCTTACCAAACATTTTGTTGCTCGTTCTGGTTATTTATTAAACAAAGCAAAGACCCAGATTATCTGTACAAAAAATATAGTAAAAACAGATTCCAGATTTGTGGATGCAGCAATTTACTTAGGAGTGAAAATTAACGCCTCAGTAGATAAAATAGTTGAAGAGAATTATATACCGCTTATTAAATCCATAGAGACCGATCTGAGAAGGATGGATGGGCTACACCTTTCATTGATAGGGAGGGTGAATGCGGTCAAGATGACTATGTTCCCCAAGCTGCTTTATCTCTTTCGGGCTATACCGCTATTCCTGGAAGAGAAAATAATTAAAAATTTAGAATCTGTTTTTATAAAGTTCATATGGCAATTTGGGAAAGTAAGGTGGTCAACAAATTCGATGTCACTTCCAAGAGAAAGGGGTGGGCTGGCCATGCCGAATTTAAGATTGTTATGTAGGAATCTAGCCTGCACTCCTCTGTTGCTACCAAATGTTGTGATATTTCAAATGGTTGAGTGGTATGTAGTGGGAGCTACCCAGTGGTCAGTTGAGCCCACAACTGTTGATAAACTGCTATGTAGAGACCTAGTAGAAACTAGGCCTGGAAACTGGGAGCTCACTCTTAATGTCCCTAAGGTTTCAGGTGTAGTTAATACAGTAATGGAGTTTGTTCAATATTTTCAAAAAATGATTCAATATACTTGTTTCCAAAGGAAATTTTATATGGCTTAATTTGTAACCATTATTTCAAAGCATCAAGACAAACATTATTACATGCGTGAAATCATAAAGTAATGATGTCAATTTTGTAATCAAATTATTCATCATACAAAAAATTATATAAACAAAAACAACAAAGTCATAACTTTTCCCAATGCATTTCGGGTCGGATAGACCCTTCTTCAGGGGAATTACATATGTGAAAAAAGAGTCTGTATCTTGTGAGTCTGTATCTCGCACCTCAGTCCGATTATGGGCACTGCAAGGTTAATAAAAACAACAACAACAGTTGTATTTCTGCAGAACACAGAATGTACATCATAAAAATAGAATTAACACTAATTCCCACAAAAAGTGGATGATGTAAAGGAACGTGCTATTTAAAAGCGTGAGTGTCACACCATAGCATGCATCAAGAACCAGGAGTAGGTAAAAAAATTGTCAATGCCCTGTGAATTCGGTGCACATTTAGGGACAATATAGTGTGCAGAGAGTGAAAAAAAGGAAAAAAATGAAGAAAAATGACAGCATCATGGTGCATAAAACATCTTAAGTGTGAGTGATTCCATGCAAATCGAAATTCGGTATGCAACTGCGAGAAAATGTACCTGTTAAAGGCTTCAGAGTCTATACACGAATATGACTGAAACGACTGAAAGTGGGATAAGACCTGTGGAAGTAGTGCGAACCATGATCAACTTTATACTAACTGTACAAGGTCCTATGTGAGTGAAAACCAAACTGTCTTACCAACCGCGGTGGTTCCCCGGGGCTAAATTAGAACGAGTGCTGAGGTCTATGAAGGAACGTCTGCTGTCACTTTCAAAGCTATAATAAAGTAACGCATGCCGTCATTGAAAATGCCGCTCGTGTAAACAAGTGATAGCTCTCAGGATAACCCCTAAGTTTTCTTACCGCTGCTCCCCTGCCAATTACGTGGGACGATGTCTGTCTCGGTTCTACATAAGCTTGGTTCAAAACGAGCCTGTTTGAAAGAGAATACATAAGGGGCAGATTGAAACCTACCCGCTAAGCGTTTAATTTATTGTGTATCTACAGCAAACGCCATGAAGGCGCGGGCGCTTACCTTCCTTCACGATCGGCTACGCGACCCCTGACACACCAAGAGCTTCCGGACGATGCCTGTCTCAGTTCTGCATACGCTCGGCTAAAAACGAGCCTGTTTGGAAAGGGATACATAAGGGGCAGATTGAAACCCCGCTAAGCGTTTAATTTAATATGTATCTTAAGCAAACGCCGTAAAGGCGCGGGCGCTTACCTTCCTTCACGATCGGCTACGCGACCCCTGACACACCAAGAGCTTCCGGAATAAACATCCGGTTCAAAAACTGAAAACCTTATATTCTGTGACGTTAGCGTGCAGGCACTAACTATGTATAAACGAACTAGAGCCTAAATAAAGGGACTGATTAACAGTCGTGGGATACTTACCTTAAAGACACGACAGATTGTCTATTGAAGCTTAATGCAGTCAACAACCTCATCGGAGAAACCACATTATTGTGCACCATTGACGTGGTCGCACTTTATACTTCAATAGCTCACACAGAAGGCTTGGAAGCCATAGAATGGAGATTGTTACAATCAAATGTGGATCTACCATTGGGGATTTTTTTGTTAGAACTGTTACATTTTTCTTTGTACCACAGTTATTTTTCTTGGAAATCAAAATTTTTTTTGCAAAAGACTGGAACGTCCATGGGATTTTCAGGGGCGCCTGCATACGCTAACACCTTCATGGCCTATTTTGAGCAGCAGTTCATCTTATCTGATGTGAGGTGGACAGCTAATCTTATTTTGTTTCTACGTTTCATCGATGATATTTTGATAATTTGGCGTGGCACAAAGGATGAGTTGGAAGAACTGATTAGAGAACTCAATGACCGCAACCCTAGGATACGTTTCACTCACAACATCCAGGATCAGAAAATACAGTTCTTGGACATTGAAATCAACAAATCACCTGCAGGTATAACAACTACCATTTACCACAAACCTACGGATGTAAATAATGCACTACACTACACTAGTGCCCACCCAAAAAATCTAAAAGACCATCTACCGACTTCACAACTAATCAGGATTAAAAGAATATCCTCTGACTCAACAAATTGCAACGCCATGATTGAAGAACAGGTGAAAAGATATATTGACAGGGGATACCCACCTGAGATACTGGAAACATCAGTGAAAAAAGTCTCCACAATGGATAGAAACGCCTTATTGAGGCAAAAAGAAAAATCGTCCAACGATCGAATAGTGTTTGTAATGAAACATTCCACACAGTCACAAAGGATAAAACAGATCCTCAGAAAAAGATGGGAAATGATAGCCAACGAACCGGATTTTGCCAATTTATTCAAGAATTTTCCAATCATAGCACATACAAGAGCAAAAAACATTAGAGAAATCTTGAAGGATCCTCAACATCATGCACAAGTGAATTACAAAGGGATGAGGAAATGCCACAACTGTGGGCAATGCAACAATGCAGTGGTGAGTAAAGAATTCACGCATCCCCACACTGGCAAAGCAATCCGTTTGAAACACAGTGGAGATTGTAATACCACTGGGGTAATCTATGCTATACTGTGTCCATGTGGACTCACCTATGTGGGAAGAACTTCTCGAAAGGTCAAAACTCGAATCATCGAGCACAAAAGTACTATACGCAATAGGTCCACAACATCATGCCTAGCAACTCATTGGATTAAGTCCCACCACTCGATACCCCAACTTAGATTCACCATTCTAGAAGTGGTAGAGAGACACAAAGGTAAAGATCACAATGTAGCCCTTGCACGGCGAGAGACATTCTGGATAAAAATGTTGGGTACACTGACACCAGGAGGGCTTAACGACCAGTATGAGATGGTATGTTTCCTATAAAATCTTATAACACACACATGCAGCATTAGCAGAATTCAGATCCAACTATGTGCTACATGTGACTTGTTGACTATTTTCCGCCATTTTTTGTAAAGAATTGACACTATTCTCCTCTTCATCTCTTTTCCGCTGTCTTCATGTTCCATTGTTCATTTACTCTCACTCACTCGTGTGTTTTTTCATTTTTTAGACTTTCACCACACGTTGCTCGAGCTTTAGTAACTCATTACTTTCATTTATTATACTTTCACTTTTTGCTGCCCGCTCCTTTGGGAAGATAGAATTAATCAGTCCCTTTATTTAGGCTCTAGTTCGTTTATACATAGTTAGTGCCTGCACGCTAACGTCACAGAATATAAGGTTTTCAGTTTTTGAACCGGATGTTTATTCCGGAAGCTCTTGGTGTGTCAGGGGTCGCGTAGCCGATCGTGAAGGAAGGTAAGCGCCCGCGCCTTTACGGCGTTTGCTTAAGATACATATTAAATTAAACGCTTAGCGGGGTTTCAATCTGCCCCTTATGTATCCCTTTCCAAACAGGCTCGTTTTTAGCCGAGCGTATGCAGAACTGAGACAGGCATCGTCCGGAAGCTCTTGGTGTGTCAGGGGTCGCGTAGCCGATCGTGAAGGAAGGTAAGCGCCCGCGCCTTCATGGCGTTTGCTGTAGATACACAATAAATTAAACGCTTAGCGGGTAGGTTTCAATCTGCCCCTTATGTATTCTCTTTCAAACAGGCTCGTTTTGAACCAAGCTTATGTAGAACCGAGACAGACATCGTCCCACGTAATTGGCAGGGGAGCAGCGGTAAGAAAACTTAGGGGTTATCCTGAGAGCTATCACTTGTTTACACGAGCGGCATTTTCAATGACGGCATGCGTTACTTTATTATAGCTTTGAAAGTGACAGCAGACGTTCCTTCATAGACCTCAGCACTCGTTCTAATTTAGCCCCGGGGAACCACCGCGGTTGGTAAGACAGTTTGGTTTTCACTCACATAGGACCTTGTACAGTTAGTATAAAGTTGATCATGGTTCGCACTACTTCCACAGGTCTTATCCCACTTTCAGTCGTTTCAGTCATATTCGTGTATAGACTCTGAAGCCTTTAACAGGTACATTTTCTCGCAGTTGCATACCGAATTTCGATTTGCATGGAATCACTCACACTTAAGATGTTTTATGCACCATGATGCTGTCATTTTTCTTCATTTTTTTCCTTTTCTTCACTCTCTGCACACTATATTGTCCCTAAATGTGCACCGAATTCACAGGGCATTGACAATTTTTTTACCTACTCCTGGTTCTTGATGCATGCTATGGTGTGACACTTACGCTTTTAAATAGCACGTTCCTTTACATCATCCACTTTTTGTGGGAATTAGTGTTAATTCTATTTTTATGATGTACATTCTGTGTTCTGCAGAAATACAACTGTTGTTGTTGTTTTTATTAACCTTGCAGTGCCCATAATCGGACTGAGGTGCGAGATACAGACTCACAAGATACAGACTCTTTTTTCACATATGTAATTCCCCTGAAGAAGGGTCTATCCGACCCGAAATGCATTGGGAAAAGTTATGACTTTGTTGTTTTTGTTTATATAATTTTTTGTATGATGAATAATTTGATTACAAAATTGACATCATTACTTTATGATTTCACGCATGTAATAATGTTTGTCTTGATGCTTTGAAATAATGGTTACAAATTAAGCCATATAAAATTTCCTTTGGAAACAAGTATATTGAATCATTTTTTGAAAATATTGAACAAACTCCATTACTGTATTAACTACACCTGAAACCTTAGGGACATTAAGAGTGAGCTCCCAGTTTCCAGGCCTAGTTTCTACTAGAATTTAAGATTGTACCATTGGACCTGTCTCCTGTCACAAATGTCGGTACTATTTCAGACAGAGGCATGTTCTAATGATGTAAACCATGAAGGTCAGCAGCCCCCTTCTATTTATGAGCTATTGTTAAGTAGGAAGGTGCTGGGTTTAATGCTATGTGAAGTGGACCGCAGATTTTACAAGAAAGCCAGGTATAAGATTGTGGACAGAGTCTGGCGGGTGTGGAAGGCCTGTCGAAAGCAGTGTAACATCCCCAAGGTTAACCCATACCTACATATTTACAACTCTAGTCTCTTCTCAGGGATAGGTGCCGATAGGACCTTTAAAACTTGGAGGGGGATGGGTATTAAGACCCTGGGAGAAGTAATGAATGGAGATGCGGTTGTAAGCTTTACGGCCCTACAAAACAGATTTGGAATCCCCTGTAATCATTGGTTTGTTTATGGACAACTGTTACGGTCCCTGAAGGCACTTAGACCAAAACCGCCACCCCTTGATAATTGTCCGCTTTTGGAGGCATTGACTAAAGGAAGTAAAAAAAGTAAGACTCTTTATAACATCCTTCTCTTAGAAATTCAAGATGATGTTGAGAAGGTTGAAGTAGCCTGGTATAGGAAACTGGGGAATCTTGATGTAGATCTCGACCTGGCTTTACTATTGAATAAAAAGATCTCCAGAGCTTCAAATCTGCGGGCTCAGCACTACAAAACGGTGTTCAATCTGTACTACACTCCCGCTAAATTGTTTTCCTGGGGGGTGAGGGATGACGATTCCTGTCCAGGTTGTGGGGCTGGGCAAGCAGATATATTGCATATGTTTTGTAATTGTAGCCTCTTGACCCCCGTGAAGAATGAGATTGAGAAATTCTGTGAGGGGCTTCTAGGCCAAAAGATCGATCTATCCCCTACCCTGATGATCATGGGCATTGATTTGAATCAAAAGTTGGGGAAAGAGGAAGAAGCCCTGGTTTTTATTTCTGTGGCTGTGCTCAGGATCTTAATCTCAGCAGGATGGAAGGATGTTGTGGCCCGTCCTCTCAAATGTGGCTTTCTAGGTTTCTGGGAATCCATAACACTGAAACTTGTTTGTATGAACAAAAGGGGGTTAAGTCAAGAGATTTTGGAAGAAAGATTTGGGCCCCTGTCACTAATTGGAGGCAGATCAAGTTGTAATCGCCTGAGTTACAATTGTGTTTTATCTGTTTTTATCACTCTGTTTTAGATGTCTCGACATTATGAACTGTAGGACAAGATGTACTGTGCTATTTATTATCTATGGATTGTATTTATGAACTGTTGTTGATGCCCAATAGCTGTTTCTATTAATGACCGGATTAACTCATTAATGTTTTTTCTATTTTTATGATGCACTGTAAAATCCCAATAAAAAAAAAAAGAAAGACAAATTGGTCAGAGTTCAGCGTTTGAGTGTGTGACATTTCTTGCCCGAGTGTGTACAATAAATGCTTAACACTACCCTCTGATAAAGCCTTACTGCTCGCCCACATTACCACAAATAGAGAGTAAGGTATTATCTACTTTCACCTCTGCCTACCTTTGGGGTTCCACTGGACTGTGCACACTATACCTTACTTTGGGGTATAGTATAAACAGAGCCAGCTTCTTACAACTAAGATCTAAAGACAAGAGGATTTACGACATACCCTAGAGAAAAAAGAAATCTGAAGAGGGCTACCACGCACAGGAACTTCCGGGGCGCTGTCTGACATCTTACAAGGGACGCCTCTAGCACAAAATGGTGGTCAACAACGCCACAAGCAAAAAAAATAAAAATTTGTTCCAGACCCAACCTCTAGATGGCGGAATAATGCACAGCATGTGAATCTAGAAAAGGATTGATGCTGCAAAAGAACAAAAGTTACTTACCTGTAAACTGTGGTTCTCCAGTATTGGTTTCTTTCATAGATTCACATGCTTGAATATCCCCAGTTGTCTAAGTGGGAGTCCCACGGTGCATAAAATAGTAGTAAAATATGACCTATATAAATATATATCATAGTAATAATAATAATAAAATAGAATGTAATAATAGAATGCTTGAAAGTACCATAGAACATTATTAACACATAAGGAAGCCTTGAGGTCCAGGTCGTTATGATAGTCCAAATTCCAGCCAATCAGGCTGTCGCACCCTCTAGAACCTTCTCCTCAGAAGCTCAGGCCCTCAGATTTTCGTAGCACAAGAGTGACAAGAGAGTAGATGAGGAGAAGAGAGCCTCTGAGGGTAAGAAGGGTGGATCGCATGTGAATCTATGAAAGACACCAATACTGGAGAACCACAGTTTACAGGTAAGTAACTTTTGTTCTTCTCCAGTATTGGGGTGTCTTTCATAGATTCACATGCTTGAATAGCAAGCAGTAGCCAATATATCCATAAAAGGTTACAAACTGTAATGCATGAACATATCGCATATTTAAACAAACATTATTAATAGTACACTGATGCGAAAATGCAAAACCTTTTATGGTAGGAGGAGGGAAGCAACAGAGGCTCACCTTACTTGAAAAAAAAAATTCCGAAGCACCGCTTGACCCACAGCAGTGTCTGCGCTGCCAATTACCTCCAGACAGTAGTGCCTCGTGAAACATACCTCTGCTTGACCACGTTGCCACTCTGCAGATCTGATGGAGAGGCACTCCAGCGAATAGGGCAGTGGAGTATGAAACTGCCCTTATCGAGTGGGCCCTCACCGAAGTAGATAAGGGCTTTCCAATCTTTGTATGACAAAAAGAGATAGCGGATGTCAAACCATGGGGCAATGGTTAGTTTGGTCACTGGATGCACTAAACGCATCCGCTCATACACAAGAAAGTTGGTTTAGCTTGCGAAAGGCAGCTGTCCGTTGTATGTAGAATTTAAAACATCGTTTGAAAGCTAAAGAATGTAGAGTGCGCTCAGCTTAAGATGACTGGTTCATAAAGGTGAAAGTCAGATAGAACCTTTGGTATAAATAGTGGATTAGTGCGCGGCACCAGAGAATCATTTGGAAGTTGAAGGTAAATATGTTTAATGGTAAAAGCTTGAATAGGACTCTCACGTCGAGAGGACGTGCGAGCGAGTAGGAGGGAAACTTTCCATGTTAGAGATTTTGAATCCGTGAAAGGGATTGGTTCAAAAGAAGTTTTGAGAAGCTGGGCCAATACGACGTTGAGGCGCCAAGTAGGCGGGGAACGCCCGATGGGCGGGCACATCCGGTAGAGGCCCTAAAAGAACTTGCGAATTATCTGGGAGGAATAGAGAGATGTGAATACGGCATGGCGAAAACGAGACGTATAGCCAGTACTTTACAAGATGAAATGAGAAAAAGGGTTGACTTTGCCAGAAGGAAAAAGACAGGTAGGATTTGCTCTGGTTTAGCGTGCACGGAATTGATGCCGATATCTGGGAGGAATAGAGAGACGTGAATACGGCATGGCGAAAACGAGAAGTGTAGCCAGATGAAACGCGAAAAAGGGTTGACTTTGCCAGAAGGAGAAAGACAGGTAGGATTTGCTCTGGTGTAGCGTGCACGGAATTGATGCTGATAGACTCGCACCAGATACCAAAGCGGTTACATTTTAATTTATATGTCTTAGTAGTGGAGGGGCTCTTGCGTTCGCGAGAAACCTCCCTTCAGTCTGAGGCAATGCACAAGTGAGCAAATTCAGAGTGCTCAGGTTGAAGCTGCAAGCTTGAGTTCTGAGGAATGCAGATGGTGAATCAGTCCGTACTTCACTGCCAGAAGATGCGGCAGAGGGCGAAGCATGATAGGTTCGCAGCAAGGTAGTAGGAGGAGACCCGTGAACCACGGTCGGCGAGGCCATCTGAGCACAATGAGTGGGATGTGACATGGTTAGAACCTCATTTTCTGCAGGAGACGAGGCACAAACAGAAGCGGCGGAAAAGCGAATGCAAATAATGTTGACGAGTTCATCGAATGCAGTTCCGTACGATCTGTTGTGGGGAAGCCAGATTGCATAGTATAGGCATTTGCGGTTGAGAAGCGTCGCAAACAGATCCAGGTCTGGTTGGCCCCCAGGCATAAGATGTGGTCCAGGGTCTGTTGGTGGAGATCCCACCCATGGTTGTCCTAGGCGGATCCGCTGAGGGAGTCCGTCATGACTTTCGAGACCCTTGGAACATGTATTGCAGAAATATTAACGCAATGGTGAATGGCCTATTTGCAAATGTGTTGTGCTTGTTTGGGCGACAATGATCGCGTACCTCCTTGCTTGTTGAGATAGTGTATAGTGATAGTATTGTCTGTACATGCCAACACTGATTCCTCTCGCACTTGGAAGCAAAAGGCTTTCAGAGCCAGGAAACTGGATAACAGTTCCAAGCGGTTAGTGTGTGAGGTGCTTTGGAGAGGCGTCCATTTGCCTTTGATGGAAAAACCCTGAAGGTGCGCTCTCTAACCTTCCAGAGAGGCATCAGCGGTAAGGATGAGCATTGGAGCATCCGAGGAGGGAGCGCCCTGCTGCGACACTGGGAGCATGGGTCCACCAGCCCAGCGGTGTCCTCATTCGAAAGGTAAATAAGATGTTGTCGTTGAATGAGCCAGATAGCTGCCACCACTGTTTGTCTAGCTCCTCTAGCATTTTTCTCATGTGTAATCTGCAGTTGGGAACCATCGGGATGCAGGTGGAGGCCGTGGCCAGGAATGACTGAGGATCTACTGAAACGGATCTTTTGTTCGTAGAAGAACCACCAAGTGGGAGATGCAGTCCTGTTGTTCGTGTGAGACAAACACCTTTGCTAGGTTTGTATTGATTGATGCTCCGAGAAATGTTCATATCTGAGCTAGGACTAGTTGGGACTTGTCATGATTTATTGAAAACCAGGTTTTGAAACAGTGACTGACAAGTCTGGGTGTGCTGGGCTGCTTGTTGATAAGAGCGACCCCTTATTATACAGTTGTCTAAGTAATGATACATTTGTATGCCTTGCAGACGTAGACAGGCTGCCACTGGTGCCAGGATCTACTTAAAGACACGTGGAGCGGGCTAAAGTCCAAAAGGTAGGATCTTGAATTGAAAATGTTTTGTACCTATTGTAAAGCGTAGCCACTGCATGTGCTTTGGAAGGATTGGCACATGAAAATAGACATCCTAGAGGTCGAGTGTAGTTATAAAGTGGTTCTGGCATAAGAACTTTAGGACCTTCTTGAGGTACAAAATTTGAAAAGTTTGCGTAAAGATCTAAAATCAGGCGCTACTTTCCTGACTTTCTTGTTGATGAGGAACTGAGTAAACCCTAACTCTGTTGTTGGAGATTCGGAACCACTTCGACGGTCCCGGTTTGTATCAATATAGACACTTGTGCAAAAGACTTTCATAGATGAGGAGGTAGAGGTCCCCTTTGGAGGTGTAGCAAGAGGGAATTTGCCAAATTTGAGAGCGTGCCCTTTCGACACAACTATTAAAACCCCCAAAGTGGCATCTTTGACAAAATGGAATAAAAGAAATTCCACCTTCAGCCTTTTTGGGATGGATTACGGGTGGCTTCTAAGACAAGTCGTTATTTCCTAGAAGAATTACCTCCTGTATACGATTAAGAGTCAAATAATGCGGTTGGTTCTGATTGTAGGAGTGATACTGGGTGGAACTCATTGGAAAAGAGGATGTGGAGCTGCATCCTCGGGCACTACGAAAGGGCTTCTTTCTATACTGGAGAGAACCAAAGGTGCGGGTAGTGTCTGCTCAACATGTTGGCCAAAGAAGGATTACCCATAAAAGGTAGGTCCATTATTTCAGTCTGAACCTCTGGGCGAAAACCAGAGCGTTCTGCCAACCTTGTCTTTGCAATACTGCCGCTTCTATGAGCGGTCTGAAAACTTGTAGACGCAATGTGCACTGCATGGTCTATTGTTTCTGATGTAGACATTTTGAAGAAAAAACTGAGCAGAGCTCAGGGAGACTCCCTTCACACGACGTGCGGTAGAAAATCTGAGGGCCTGAGCTTCTGAGAAGGTTCTAGAGGGTGCGACAAACTGATTGGCTGGAATTTGGTCTATCATAACGACATGGATATGTCAGTAAAGTGATTCTCCCTCAATGCTTCCTTATGTGTTAATAATGTTATTTATTGAAGGAGTTTTATATAGCGCTAGCCTGACCTGAGGGTATCTGAGCACTTCACAACAGTTTTTGAGCAAGATCCATACAATAAACAGTATTCTGACATATAAGATTGGTAGACCAAGTGTGCTGAGCCAGATCCATATTTATTTATTTAGGCTATTTGTTAAGCGCTCAATTACCCGTAGGTATCTCGGCGCTGAGTGAAACGAACTAGCTCATAAGTAGATTATTGCTTAAACAGCCAGGTTTTTATCTGTCTGCGAAAGGAGAGCAGAGAAGTGGAGGTTTTGATATAGGACGGTAGACTATTCCAAAGTTTAGTGGTAGTTACTATGAAGGATCTGTCTCCCCAGGAAACTCTTTTTGTCCTCGGGACTTGGAGTAGTTCAGCGGTTGATGATCGTAGGGATCTGGTAGGTTCGTAAGGACAAAAGGAGTCTTTCAGATACGTTGGTCCTTGATCATGAATTGCCTTGTAGGCAATACAGAGAGCCTTGAACTTGGCTCTTTTCTTCACTGGCAACCAGTGGAGCTCCCGGAGAGTTCCAGAGATAGAGGCGTACTTGGGAAGTCCAGTAATCAATCTGGCCGCCGCATTTTGCACAAGTTGCAGTTTCTTTAAGACACCTTCTTGGGCATTGACTAGCAGGCCATTGCAGTAGTCAATGCGGGCCATGATAAGTGCGCTGATCAGAGTTTTTCTTGTATTCATTGGAAGGTAAGGTAGAAGTTGTTCAGACATATAGGTTAGGTAGTCCAAGTGTTCTGAGCAGCATTGAGGTAGTGAGTCCTGGGTTCTCTCGTATTTTGTATGTTGTCTTGGGGGTTGATACAATAAAGCAGGGTTCAACAAAACAGGTGCGGAGATCCAAGTGTGCTGGGCATCAATTGAGGTCGTCCGTGCGTCCTGAGACAACCTCAAAGAGAGCACGCGGTCTTGGGGTTAAACCAATTTTGTGCGGGGAGGGCAATTTGAGTAGGAGGGAGGAGAGACTTGGGAGCTACTATGTCATGAAGAGATGAGCAGCATTAAGGAAGAGCGCGAGTCCTGAAATAACCTCTTAGTGTGCATGTTGTCTTGAGGTTGATACAAAAAAATCAGGGTTCAACAAGATAGGTTCGGAAATCAAAGTGTGCTGAGCAGCATTGAGGTCGTCCGCGAGTCCTGAGGGAACCTCAAAGAGAGCACGTTGTCTTGGGGTTAAACCAAATAAAAGGGGGGGGGGGGAGTAACAATTGGAGTAGCAGGGAGGAAGAATGTCTTCGAGCTACAATGTCAGGAAGAGATGACGAGCAGGGAAAAGCGTGTTTGATGGTGGTTATCCATTCGGGTGGGAGCGGTTGAGGAACAGGATTTTAAGTTGTTTTTTTAATTTTGTGAAGGACAGGATGGCCCTGATGTCGGCTGGAATGGCGTTCCAAATTTTGGGTGCATTCCCAACGAAGAATTGTGCAGGAGTTTTTTGTTTGCGTGTTTTTAAGGGGATGAGTAGTAGGGTACTGGAGCTCCTGAGGGCCCTTGTTTGACCAGCCCTCTTGAGTTTGGCAGCCAAGTACTCAGGTTTTCCTGTGAGGAGAGCTTTATGTGTGAGGCAGGCAGTTCTGTATCTGGCACGCAGTTCTATTGGGAGCCATTTTAGTTCTCTGAGTGCTGGTGAGATGTGATCGTATTTCCTGATTTCAGTGACCATTCTGGCTGCTGCATTGAGAGTGGTTTTGAGGGGGGGGGGCTAGGTGTGATATTGCTGTACCAGTGAGGGTGGCATTCCCATAGTAGAGTCTGGATAGCAATAGAGATTGGGTGGCTTGTTTGAGGTCATTTGTTGGGATGAATGGTTTTATTTTGTTAAGTAACTTCAAGTTGATGAAGGCGCTCTTAGCTGAGTTCTTGATGTGGCTGGCCATGTTGAGTTTTGAGTCTAGGGCAATTCCTAGTGATTTAACAGAGTCGGTCACGGTGAGATTGCAGTTAAGAGCATCCAGAGCTTTTAGCCATTCTGAAATATGTGGGTTCTCCTCTTTGTTGGAGATGAGGAGTATTTCGGTTTTGTCTTGGTTGAGTTTTAGGTGGTTAAGTGACAGCCAATGTTGTATTTCTTTTAGAGTGGCATTTAGTCTGTGGATGTCCTCGATGGAGGTGGTTTGAAGATAGATTTGGGTGTCATCTGCATAGAGGTGGAAAGGGATGTCTGCCTTTTTGAGTATGGTGGTGAGGGGTTCTATGTATATGTTGAACAGTTGGGGTGAAAGCACTGAACCTTGGGGGACGCCCCTGTTGATCTGGTGTAGGTTGGAGGTAAACTTTTTCATTTTTATCATTTGTGAGCGGCTGTGTAGGAAGGAGGAGAACCTTCGTAGGACCACTTCATCGGCTCCTACCCTTTCTTGGAGCGCTTGATGAGAAGTTGGTGATCAACCGTGTCAAAGGCTGCCGAAAGGTCTAGGAGAATGAAGAGGCAGCATTGGTCGGTATCGAGGCATTTGTTTAGGTCATCAGTGATATGAAGGATTGTGGTCTTGGTGCTGTAGCCTTTTCTGAAACCCGATTGGTGGGGGTCAAGCAGATTGATGTTGTCAATGTGCCGAGTCAGTTGTTTGAGGACACATTTTTCCAGTATTTTGGAAAGGAAGGGGAGATTAGAGACGGGTCTGAAGTTGTTCAGTTCCTTGGAGTCTAGGCCTCTTTTTTTTTTAGTAGTGGTGTGACTTGGCCAACTTTGAGGCATTCAAGAATGATGCCAGTTCTCAGGGAGCGGTTTTTGATCTTGCACCAGAAAGGGGCTATGGAGAGACGCAGTTTTTTTGTCAGTTCGGTGGGAATCGGGTTAAGGTGGAGATTAGTTTGAGGATCTCGGATTTCGGGATGGGAATGAAGGACTTCCAAGTTTTAGAGGGGTGCTTGGGCGAGCTATCGACTGACACTGGAGGCAGGTTTTTGCAGATGGGGTTGACATTGATTTCCAGTGAGAGCTCAATCTTGGTGATTTTTTCTTCGAAGAAGTTGGTGAAGTTTTCACACAAGTGTTTGGAGGCTTCTAGGGAGGAATCTAGGGGTTCGGAGGTTTGTGGTTTGATGATTCTGAACAGTTCGTTGGGCCTGTTTTTTGCATTGTCCAGGGTGTCGCAAAAGAAGGTGGATTTCACATTGCTGATGTGTTTTTTGTATTTCCTTCGGGTTGCTTTGAGTTGTTCGAGTAGGCTTGAGGAGGGGTTGCTCCTCCATAGTCTTTCAGAAGCTCTTAGTTGTCTTCTTTCTTTGTTAATGTCAGTGTTAAACCATGTTCTGGATGGGATGCTCCTGTTTTTTTTTTTTAGTCTTTAGGGGGGGGGGGGGGGTACTACTTCATCTAGAATGGACGTCATGTTTGTGTTGTAGTGTGTGGTTAGTTCTGTTGTTGATAGATTCTCCATGGGGGCAGTGAGTTAACCCCTCTCTCTAGGTCAGTCATGTTAATCTGGGAGAAGTTTCAAGTCCATTTCAGAGGGTTTTTTGGCGGGGGGTTTCGGAGTAATAGGTTGAGTGAGGTGGAAAAGGATTAAGTGGTGATCGGACCAGTCCACGGGCAGGATGTGGTCTATCATGACAGTGTCATGCTGGGCGATAATAGTGTCTAGGATTGCTCCTTTGTTATGGGTTTCCTCTAAGCAGTGTTGGGAGAGGTTGTTGCTGTGAAGCAGCTCCTTCAGGTTCTGGATTAGATTGAAGTCGCCCAGAATAAGGTTGTTCGTGTCTCGGAGAGAGCAGTAGGCAATCAGGTCAGACAGGTGTTCGGTGAATGTGGTGGTGTTGCCTAGGGGGAGGAGGGGGTGATAAATGAGGTGGCAGATCAGTGCTTTTTTTATTGTTGGTGTTGGCGGTTAGGCACTCAAAAGTGTTTTAGGTGACGGAATCTATTTCCGACACAGAGATAATGTTTTTGTGGACGGTGGCTATACCTCCACCTCTTTGATCTTTTCTATCTTTGTTGGCGATAAAGCCGGGGGGGACCAGAGTATCCATGAGTGGGGATGAGGAGTCATTTAGCCATGTCTCAGTGATAAATGCTAGATCTATGTCATGGGAGAGGATGGATTCCGCTAGTTCGGTGGCATGTTTGGTGGCTGACCTGCAGTTTATGAGCATGCAGTTTGTGGGTGGTGTCTCTGTTGAGCGTTTAATCGTTTGGGGAACACTGGGGATGATAATGCGTGTGGCCGGGGGTTTAGGGGATTTTGGGTGGGCCTGTTCTCTTCCCAGTCCAGTGACCACCTGCATTTTGGATTGGGGGGTGGCAGAAATAGGATTGTCATGCGAGGAGGCGAGAGCTGCCGCTTCACTCGCAGGTGACCTCTCTAGTTCTTCTCGTTCTCTGTATCTGATGAGGGGGTGGAGATTTCCTCCTGATTGGGAGCACTGGGGAGCCTCTGTGGAGAGAGAAAGGGGATGGGTGGGTATTGGTGGGGATTTGCGGGAGAGGAGAGGTTGGTAAGGATTTTGCTGAGACCCTGGATTATGGTGGTAATTTGGCTTTCAAGCAGAGTGAGCCGCTGTTCAGTCTCTCGGTCAGTGTGAGTGTTCTGCGCGTGAGCATTAAACCTGGGGGAGGAGAGTCTGTAGTTGTTAGGTTCCCCTTTAGTGGGTGGGTTGTCCGTGTTGGATCTTGGCGGGGTTGGGGGTGTGGGGAGGCGAGTGTTGTGTTGGGGCATGGATGTTAAATTGCATGAAAGGCTGAAGAGGGTGTTGGGTGTCATGCGCTGTGTGTTTAGCTCATCCGACATGGGTTGGGAGGGAGGGGGGGGGATGCCAGAGGGGGGTAGCAGAGTCATGTTCTCTCTGGTCAGTAAGAGGTGGAGGATCGCGGTGGGAGGCAGGTGTTATTACTAGGGTGCCCTGGGATGTGGTGTGAGTTCTCTCTGATATTGTTGTTCTGTCTGGTAGCGTTGGCGGTGGAGTCTTGCCGCAGGAGGCAGGTGTTATTTCTAGGGGGACCCAGGGTGGGTTGGGGGGGGGGGGGGGGGGGGTAGGGTGGGCTTGAGGTCTGTAGGTGGGTCGGGTTTTTCAGGGAGAGGGCCTCAAAGATTTCTAGGCTATTATTGGCTTGTATCAGGACTGTGCCATTGGAGTAGATGGTCGCAGTGGTGTTCCCATTTTGCCTATTGTGCTTGGGGGCTGAGAAAGACAGTTTGCAGCTATGGGACGTGTTGGTCATTTTGGAGATATTGAGTTGCGATCTGAGGATGGAGTTCCATGTTTCGGGTCTTTCAGTGTGGAAGATGAGATCCATTTTTACTTGTCCTTTTGAGGTGCAGTGGTAGATGTCCACGAATAGTGATTCAGGATGTTGTCTGATCAGTTTTTGTTTAAAAGTTTTTTTTGGTTTGGGTGAGAGGTTAGGGGGGAAGCGGACTGCGAAGGAGTTTGGGCCGTGCTGTTTTAAGTGGCTCGCAGAACCGGGGTTGGAGCAGGCTGATGTGACGCACAAGTTAGTTACCTTCAGTAACAATATATCTGTAAGAAACAGAAGTTAGTATTAGATTCCATCTTAGAATATCCCCAGGCGTCATACTGGATCCGGAAACATTTTGCGTAGCAGTACCCATGCGCGTCGGTAGTCGTCGTCTGCGGCTCCGTGTCGAGATGACGTCGCCGGAGAACTTAGACGCCGCCCTCGCGCTGACGTCAGTTCTTATACATAGCTTTTCCACGCCAGCAACGCAGAGCCATGATAAAAACCAACACTGGTGGCATGAAACTAGGGCCCTGAAAGGGGATGACCTAAACCCTAGATATCGGTTCGCAGAACGGGGAGGATGGGTGGGGCGGTAAGGAATCTAATACTAACTACTGTTTCTTACAGATATATCCTTACCGAAGGTAAGTAACTTGTGCATCTGAAAGAAACAGGTTAGTATTAGATTCCTTACCTTAGAATAGATACCCCAGCAATACCAACCCCGGTGGTGGGTCTGCGAACCAATGGTCACACCAGAAAGTCCTGGAGAACGAACAGCCCAAAAAGCTATCTCTCCGGACTTGGCTGTCCAGGCAGTAGTGTTTTGCAAACGTGTGCAGCGAGGCCCACGTAGCTGCCTGACAGTTGTCCTGCAAGGGGACTCCTCGGCCCAGGGCAGTAGTATCCGCCATGTCCCGAGTGGAATGGGCCCTCAGCCCAACAGGAGGCTCCTTTTTAGCCAAAGAGTAGCATACCTTGATGCACAACACGACCCACCGAGAGATGGTCCGCTTGTGCACCGCCCGACCTTTCTTAGCGCCCACGTAACCAACAAAGAGTTGGTCATCCACCCGGAACTGGCATGTGCCATCCAAATAGAATGAGAGCGCACGTTTTGGGTCCAGACGGTGGAGCCGCTCTTCCTCTTAAGAGGGATGCGGAGACGGAAAGAAGGTGGGCAAGGTGATGGACTGCCCAATGTGGAAGGCTGTGACTACGTTGGGCAGGAAAGAGGGTCGCGTCCGCAACACAACTTTGTCCGGATGGCCAGAAAGGAAGGGAGTTTTAGAGGAAAGAGCCTGGAGCTCACTCACCCTCCTGTCAGAGGTGATGGCAACCAGGAATGCAGTCTTCAGAGTAATGAGACGAAGAGGACAGTTATGAAGTGGCTCGAAAGGAGCGCACATCAGAAAAGTAAGAACAAGGTTCAAGTCCCACTGAGGCATCACGAAAGGAACAGGAGGAAACATATGAGTGATGCCCTTCAAAAACCTATCTACAACTGGGGAGCCTTAAGAAGGCGGAAATGGCAGAGAGGTAGCCCTTTAGAGTGCCCCGCTGGGCAAGAGAGAGAAGAAAGAGGAAAACCTCAGAAAGAGGGGCAGAAAGGGGATCCACAGGCTTTGCTGTGCACCATGCCACAAATGTGTTCAACCTACAGGCGTATACCAATTTTGTGGAGGGACGCCTGGCTGCCAGAATGACATCACAGACTTCAGGAGGCAAGTCACATGGGCTCAACTTCCGCCACTCAATCTCCATGCATGTAAGTGGAGACTGGACAGGTTCGGGTGGAGGACCGTCCCCCTGCTGCTGCGACATAAGGTCCTCCTGAAGAGGCAGACGAATCGGGGGATCGACAGACATGCTGAGTAGCTCGGGATACCAGTATCTTCGTGCCCAGTCCGGAGCCACAAGGATAACTTGGGCCCGGTCGCGTCTGATCTTCTTCAGCACTCTGGGCAGAAGTGGCATAGGCGGAAAGGCGTACAACAGACCGCAGCTCCACTTGCGACGAAAAGCTTCTCCGAGCGAGTGCCGCTTTGGAAATTCCAACGCGCAGAACTGATGACATTGCGCGTTCTCGTCTGTGGCGAATAGATCCAACCAAGCCTCTCCCCACTGCTGAAAGAGGCCCTGCGCCACGTCCGAGTTCAGACGCCATTCGTGATCTATCATGCATCGACGGCTCAATTTGTCCGCCTGGCGTTCAGGGAACCTGCCAGGTGTTGCACCACTAGGGTCACGCCCTGATGTTCCAGCCAATGCCAGAGGCGCAGAGCCTCCTGGCATAGGGTCCACGACCCCACCCTGCCCTGTTTGGTGCAGTACCACATGGCGATGGTGTTGTCTGTGAACACCTGCACTACTGCACTACACTCCCCCGGACAGAGGGGAGGAATGCCTTCAGTGCAAGCCGGATCGCCCGCAGCTCCAGAAGGTTGATGTGGAGCCGGGACTCCGCCAGAGACCAGAGGCCTCTGATCTCCGCCTCTCCCACGTGGCCCCCCCAGTCCTGGAGGGACTCGTCCATCACAACTACGTGCTCCGGCTGGGGTAGGGAGAGGTATCTGCCGCTCACCCAATAGCGGTCCGTGAGCCACCACTGCAACTGTCTTGCAGTGCCCTCCGAGATCAAGACATGGTCGGACAAGTTGCCCTGATGCTGGACCCACTGAAACTTCAGGTCCCACTGCAGAGCCCGCATCCGCCACCTGGCGCGATGCACCAGAAGGATGCAGGAGGCCATCAGCCTCAGAACCGAGACTCGGATTAACAGCTGAAAGATCGGAATCAGAGCCTGAATATCCCGAACCCGCTGTTCGGGAGGATAAACCCGAAACTGCGCCGAGTCTAGAACCGCTCCGATGAAGAGGAGCTTCTGAGGGGGACACATGTGCGACTTCGGCACATTGATGGAGAACCCCAGCAGGTGCAGGAGATCGGCCGTAGTCTGGAGGTGGCTGACGACTGTCTGGGGTGAGCCCGCCTTCAATAACCAGTCGTCGAGGTAGGGGGAGACTGAAACCCCTAACCTGCGCAGATGAGCTGCGACCACCGCCATTACTTTTGTTAACACCCGTGGGGCGCTTGTAAGGCCGAAGGGGAGCACGGTGAACTGAAAGTGCTCATGGCCTACCATGAACCGCAGGTAACGCTGGTGGGCTGGCAAGACGGGGATATGAAAATAAGCGTCCTGCAAGTCCAACGTGACCATCCAGTCTCCCGGGTCCAGGGCAGCTAAGACCTGAGCCAGTGTAAACATCTTTAACTTCTCCTTCCGGAGGAAGCCGTTGACGTTCCGCAGGTCCAAGATATGGCGTAGGCCCACTTTGCCCTTCTTGGGAACCAGAAAGTAGTGGGAGTAACAACCACACCCTACTTCTGGCCCAGGAACGCGCTCAATGGCCCCATTGGCCAGGAAGGCCGTAACTTCCTCTTGCAGAAGACTCAAGTGATCCCTTAACACGCGGTGGTACTGCGGTGGCATGGCCGGACGAGTCGTATCAAAGGGGAAGGAGTAGCCCCTTCGGATGATTTGCAGCACGCACCTGCCCGATGTGACAGTGACAGGTGATGGCGAACCCTGCCCCCCACTGGCGTCACATGGGCCTGAAAGCTCGGACTAAGAGGGTTTCGAGGCGGATGCTGCAGGGGTAGGTGTGGACTAACCTCGCCGTTGTCCCCGACCGCCGCCACGGCGGTTACCACGTCTGCCACCGCGCTGGATGTTAGTCTGCGGGCTGTGGCTGACAGGACGTGTGGGGGCGCCCCTTCCTTGGCCACAAAAGGAGCGAAAGGCAACAGTTTGCTGGTCTGGGGCCGAGAGGCCCAAGGACTTGGCCGTAGCCCTGGAGTCCTTAAAGCACTCAAGCGCACTGACTGCCTTGTCGCCAAAGAGGCGACGGCCATCAAACGGCATGTCCATAAGTGTGTTTTGGACATCAGTTGAAAAAGTTGGCGGACCTCAGCCAGGCGTGGAGACGAATCGCCACAGTCGTTCTCATCGCTCTGCCCAGCGAGTCCGTGGTATCCAGCCCACACCGGATGGAATACCGTGCCCCATCTCGACCCTCCACAAGGGCTTGGGTGAGTTTAGTCCGGACCCCTCCGGACATTGTGGCAGCATGTCCGGGACAGTGTCCCACAGAGAGTGGGTGTAACGGCCTAAGAGGCATGTGGTGTTGACTGACCGCAACCCCAAACTAATGGAGGAGAACATCTTTTTAGCATACTGTTCGTACCTCATGGATTCCCGATCGGGGGGAGTCGTTGGGAATGCGGTCTGGGAGTTAGAGGCCTGGATGACCAGGCTCTCGGGGTGTGGTGGGTGGACAGCAAGCAAGGGTCGCCCTGAGCCAGGCGGTGGCGCCTGGCCACGTTCCTATCTACAGGCGAACCTGTAGCGGGCTTGGACAAGTGCCCAGAACAACGTCTGACAAGGCCTCATTTAACGGCAGCAGAGGCTCAGCCAAGATTCCCTGCGGTTTAAGGACCTTAGTGAGGAGGTTAGTCCTCACGGCCGCGACGGGAAGCACAAGGCCCAAGGCCTTGGCAGCCCGCGTCTGCACCACACTATAGGCAGCCCCCTCCTCCGTAGCCACGGTAGGAGGGGAGACAAAACCAGTTTATGGGGAGGTGTCCAGACCACTGGCCTCCCCTAGCTCACCTGCCCATTCCTGAGAAGACTAGCACTCACATGCCAGAGGGTCCTCGGACCCCCCTCCCAAACCTCCTCGCCACCCATCTCCTGAAACTCAGGGTCAAAGGATGGGGCCGGGTCGTATAAGAAAAAATCTCCTAGCGGCGTCGAATACGGCACCGCACTCGAATCGAGGGTAGGACCGGGGTCAAATTCGTCCTGGGACGGGGTCATCGTAAGGTCAACCGGCGACGACCCAGATCCAGTAACGGATACAACGGGACCCTGCGGCGTCTGGACCGAAGTCGGCGCCGGGGCCGAAGCATCCGGCCCGCGTGGGGAGCCAGTCGGGCCCGAAAGCGCCGCGGAACAAGACGGAGGAGTGAGCGACCTCATGGCCATGTGGATGGCCTCGATCTACGGCGTCGCTTTCTGCACAGGGACCGGCGGGTATGGAGCAGGCTTCGACACGTTGTCGCCCGAACCCCCGGCCGCGTCGCACGAGTGTTGGGGGGAGTCTGAAGAGCGATGTCGCCTCTTCGACTTCTTGTGCCTCTTTCCTGAGGACTTCGAGCCCGAAGACTGAGGACGACTCCCAGAACTGTGGTGACTCCGGCCCCGCGACCGGTCCCTCGACCTCCTTCCGGACCGGGACCTAGAGCGGCGCGGGGCTGACTGCCAGAGCTCGAGCCGCTTGCGGGACCACCCCTGTCTAGCTTTAGATGTCAGGGCCCGGCAGTCGGATCAGGACTTGTCGTCGTGGTCGGGCCCAGACAGTGAAGGCACCAGCGATGGGGACGGTAACCGACAGTCGGTTACAATCGAGGCAGGGTTTGAACCCGGGCATCCCTACCGGCACCGTCGGAGTAGAATGACTTCGAAAGATGATCAAAAAGGATCGAAAAAGTTAGTCAAAAATTGACTATGGGTACTACTTTTTCCGGATCAGCGCTTGCTGGCACGGAAAAAAGAAGAACTGACGTCAGCGCGCGAGGGCTGCGTCTAAGTACTTCGGCGACGTCATCCCGGAGCCAACGACGCATGCGGAGCCGCAGACGACGTGCATGGGTACTGCTACGCAAACGTTTCCGGATCCAGTCTGACGCCTGGGGATATTCTAAGGTAAGGAATCTAATACTAACCTGTTTCTTTCAGATGTATGGCATTGCGGCTTGGGGGACAGGGGGCAGGCACCCTTTTGGTGAATGGGCTAGGGTATCCAGAAAGCGTCCACGGAGGGGTGAGTGCGAGGGGGCAAGCAATCTATAAGGGATGGTGGGCTAGAGCTTCCAGAAAACTGTCCTATGGTACTTTCAAGCACTCTATTAGTATTAAATTCTATTTCATTATTATTATTACTATGATATATATTTATATATGTGATATTTTACCACTATTTTATGTACCTTGGGTCTCCCACTTCGACGACGGGGGATATTCAAGCATGTGAATCTATGAAAGACACCCCAATACTGGGGAACTTGTTCTTCTGATTACTCACCTTATAAATAGATACCCTAGCAATACATTCTAAGTGGTGTGTCTGTGGACTGACAAACTAAAAAGTCCTGAAGGACCAAGCAGGCAATGCATTTTTCAGGCAGACTACAATGTCTCAGCAATAATGCATTGTGACTGTCAAGTCAAGTCAAAATTTGTATAGCGCACTACTCACCCAGAGGGTCTCAAGGCGCTTGAGGGAGAGGGGTTCTCTACTTATCAAATAGCCAGGTTTTGAGTTGTTTTCTGAAGGAGAGGTGGTTCTGTGAAAGGTGGGTAGGGAGAGAATTCCAGGTTTTGGCCGCTAAGTAGAAGAAAGATCTTCCTCCCATGGTGGCTCTTGGGTTGTGTGGAATCGCGGCGAGGGCTTGATTGGACGATCGTAGTTGGCGGGTGGTGGTGTAAAAGGTCAGGCACGTGTTGAGGTATTTGGGTCCTAGGTCGTAGAGGGCTTTGTGTGCGTGGGTGAGGAGACGGAACGTTATTCTCTTGTTGACGGGGAGCCAGTGAAGGTCTCTCAAGTGACCGGATATGTGATTGTGGCGGGGTATGTCTAGGATGAGTCGGGCGGAGGCGTTCTGAATGCGTTGGAGCTTTTTCTGTAATTTGGCTGTGGTTCCGGCGTAGAGGGTGTTTCCGTAGTCCAGTCGGCTTGTGACCAGTGCTTGGGTGACCGTCTTTCTTGTTTCGGTGGGGATCCATCGGAAGATCTTTCTGAGCATACGTAAGATGTTAAAGCATGATGATGAGATGGCGTTAACTTGTCTCGTCATGAGAGGGAGGAGTCTAGAATAAATCCCAGGTTGCGAGCATGGTACGTTGGTTTGGGTGCGCTGCCCAGGGCCGGTGGCCACCATGAGTCGTCCCATGCAGAGGGGGATGATCCTAGGATTAAGACATTCCGTTTTGTCTGAATTCAGTTTTAAGCGGCTGTTCTTCATCCACTCGGCTACGTTTTTCATCCCTTCGTGTAGGTTGGTTTTGGCGGTGTTTGGGTCTTTGGTGAGGGAGAGGATCAGCTGTGTGTCGTCAGCGTAGGAGATGATGTTGAGGTTGTGCTGGTGTGCGATGGACGCGAGGGGGCTCATGTAGACGTTGAAGAGGGTGGGGCTGAGCGATGATCCTTGTGGTACGCCGCAGATGACTTAGGTGGCCCCTGATCTGAAAGGGGGTAGGCGGACTCTCTGGGTTCTTCCGGCGAGAAACAACATGATCCAGTCCAATGCTTTTCCTTGTATCCCTGTGTTGCTGAGGCGTTGTACAAGGGTGCTGTGACATACCGTGTCAAACCCTGCGGAGAGGTCCAGGAGGATGAGGGCCGCTGTTTCCTCGTTGTCGAGTAGTGTTCGGATGTCGTCTGTGGCTGCGATGAGGGCGGTCTCGGTGCTGTGTTTGGATCGGAAGCCGGACTGTTAGGGGTCAAGGGATCCGTTAGACTCGAGGAAGGCGGCAAGCTGACTGTTGACGGTCTTCTCTATGACTTTGGCAGGGAAAGGGAGGAGCGAGATGGGGCGGTAGTTCTTAAGTTAAGTGGGGTCTGCTGTAGGTTTCTTCAGGAGGGCACTGAGTTCAGCATGTTTCCAGTTTTCCGGGAAAGTAGCGGTGTTGAGGGTGAGGAAATATAAATTTTTGGTCAAGTTATGTTCCCTAACGGGTACCCCACCGTCTCCATGTACCAGCTTAAAGTGCATGTAACTTCCCTCCTGTGCCAGCTATGAAGACGCAAATACATTTGCGTCCAACGTTAACATGTCCTCTTTCAGACCCACCCTGAATGGGTTGAATAGTCCGTTCCTAAGTATGCTATGCCAACGTCTTTTTGTGGTGTACTTTACACGTTTTTCGGCTCTGGCGAAGTAGGCCCTGAATTCTGCCAACGAGCCTCTTTTTCTGCTTCCTGACTCCGAAAGCCTCAGCCCAGGCAGCCTCTGTACCCGTGACCTCTGACTTACTTTCTGTGCGGCTCCCGGCGCTTAGCTCAGCCTGCTGCCTGCCAAGACTGACTTCAACCTTCGAATTATCTGTTCCGCTCCTCGAAAATACATTCCTGCTTACTAGTTTAAGTAAACATTCCCCCAGCTGCAGAGCAAAAGGGCCCGGCCTCACTGTCTCCGTGCAAGTAATTCATAGCCTCTGTTACCACGGTAGGCCCATGCCCCTCGCATTCTCATGTAGACACTTAGGCGCTTATACACGCACTCACAGTCAGTCTAGAATAGCTTCTGCCCCAGAGACCTTTTCCGTCCAGATAATATGGTTCCCAAACATCAGATATCAGATATGATATAAGCACAAGTTGATCTGACATGCCAGACTTCTGTCTCTTTCCGCCAGTGTAAATGTCAGGTCCCCTGCACCCTCCAGTTTCACGTCAATCACACGTCATGCAGCTGCGCGCGCATCCCGGCCTCAGATTTCTGCTGACATTACAAGATTCTGCTTTGTTGCCACCCACTTGTGACACCTATCTGTGACGTTTCTAGCACACACCTCTATGTTCACGCCTAGTTCACGCCTTCTAATTACGTATCACTACCACGTGGATGCTGTTATCTTGTTTCTCTCAGCTGTTACGCCTACTGTATTGGTTTCTATAATGTAACTTAAGTATATAAGCTATGTATTGTCAATAAAATATGGCTCTATCCCTTCCTAAACCCCTGGGGTTGCAGGAACATGATATCCAGTTCTAGAACCATTCCTTTTTAAGGAATAAAACCCTAAAGAACTCTAACACCACGGACTCTGCCTTTTTCTTTCCGATTGAGTTATTATTGATTAAGTACTTACCTGCATAGAAATTAAGACGGTAAATCAAATATTTACCACAATATTTTGGCACCCGAACAGGGACCCTCCCCCACCCCACGCGCCGGTTGGTGCGTTGCAAGCTCTGTCCCCTGCCATCAGTTAGACGGAAACTACGCGTACTGGCAGGATTTCCTGTATCTCCCTCTGGCCCACGGAGGTGACGAAGACTGCAATCAGCACCCAGACGAGGCGGTGAGGAGTGCGGAGGATCCCGACCAGAGCCTAGCCGAAAGAAGCAAGGTCCGAGGTGTCAAGAGGCCCACCAGTTTCCGAAGTATCCACGTGTCGAGTCGAGTCCAGTCCGGTCCAGTCGAGTTTTTCCGAGGCCTTCTGTTTCCGTGCTTCCCGGTGAGTACCATTGCTGGGACGTATCAAGACGGGTTTGGGTACACAAATTCGGTCTGCACTGTTTTAGACAGTGTATCTGTACTGTTTAGCAGTACATCAGTTATTCAAGTTCCTGCACTGTTTTTAGCAGTGTATCTGTGCTGTTTAGCAGTACATCCAGAATAGGGGGGTAGTCATATATGTCTCAAATGTCTTTTATGTGATTAATGTCGTGGTATGAGTGACTGTTTTTAATGTGCATTATTGTGTTCTTGTGTAACTAGCTGTATTCAGTATTAAGTAGCAAGGATTGAGCATTCAGTATTAAGTAAACAAGATGCCGTTTTTCAACAAGTTAAAGCAGATAGGAACCAGGAAAGGGATACTAGAGGAAGAAATTCCTATCCCCCCTAGGGACACTCCTGGAAATTTTATGTACCACAAGCATGGCTTAGATGCCATACTGTATCTAGATTTATGGGCCGATTATACTAAGCATCTAGACGAGAGACACAGATGGCCTGTTACCGGAACATGGGATGCTGAGTGCATCATGAAGGTAGAAGAAGCACTATGGAAAAAGAAAGCCAGACAATCTCAGAAGGACGCCATAGAATTTTGGCGTAAGGAATCACATAAGCGTGCTGAAAAAGCACTCCGTAGAGAAGACAGACTTAAAGAATCAGATAAAGCCCAAGAAAACGAATTAGTTACTGAAGGGATCCGAGTCAAATCAGAGCAAATAGACCGCGCACGAAACAATCTCGTAAATGGTATGTATCTTGTGGCCGAGGGTTCGCCTGAAGCCACTTCAGAAATACCGAAAAATCTACCGCCACCATTGGTTCCAACTAAAGTAACACACAGGACCACTAAAGACATATTTCTGAATTCCTATCTAGAGGATGTAGCACCCGCTTACACTAATCTGCCTGTCCGCGTCCCGCCTACTGACGGTGACGGGGGTGGCAACCCGCCTCCAGACCATATCCCGCCATTACTGCAACCAGGTTTCCCAGTTCGACAGCCTATCGTTCCTCCACCTCCACCACTTCCCGCACCTAAAATTAATCTACCAAAACCGCTTCTACCTGATCCTACTAAAAGACAAGTTCAAGTACAGATACAGACTCCACAGAGAGATAATGTCCAAGCTTCCACCTCAGGAGGTGCGACCGGGGGTTACCGGACCCCGCCACCAACACACAGATTCCACCTTAGGGACATGCAGAACCCTTTGACGCTCAAATCACCCCGCCTCGACATACTCAAAGAACCGCTTGCAGTTTGCAGATATGATCCAGTACCCGGCAAAGACGATAGAATGATGATGGCATCACTACGCTTACGACAAGCTACAGATTACCTAACATTATTCGCAGGAATGAAAGAGCGCCTAGATAGAATATATCATTTTGTACAGACTGGGGACGACCCTGACAGTATTAAGGAGGCCATGGCACATCAGAAAGTTGACACTCAAGCATATATACTACGTTTTTTTATAAATTGTTTGATAAGAGAACGAGACAGGCCTGAGACAGAACAGGAGGAATTAGATGGACTCAACAAGTGGGGTCAAAATATATCCGAAGGAAAACATGATAAAGGGGGTTGCATAGCCAGTATGTACAAGAGAATAAGAAAAGCAGTGATAGAAATACACGAAAAAGAGAAAGAAAAAGCTTCCTCCGAGGAGGAGGAAGAACCTGAAGAACAAGAAAAGACTACAGACACGATAGCGTATGTAGGTAAGGGAACTTACCTTAGGAAAGGCATTCGTCCGGAAAGCAAGAGAGTTTTTCTCTCTGGCATAACAAAACCGAATTCTCCTGAACATCAGTTCCAAGAGACTGATAAAAGGCTTCGAGAACGAATGGGGTACCATGTACTCAATTCTATGGATGAACAAGAACTAGCCCGGTCAGCAGTATTATGGGCTGACAATCCGAACATATACAATGATGACACAGTAGCGCAGACATTTCTGAACCTTTCCCCAGACGAGCAGAAATTAGCAGGTGTATACATGATTCAGCACCTCCTCACGTTATACAGAAACCAACATTCTGATCCAGGTCCCTTACACGATACATTAGAAGCACTACTCATGGACAGATGGAGAGGCCTAAGTACCAAGTTAATACAAATAATTCTAGAACAACGACATAGATATAACACCTTCGTAAGCTCCGAATATGTTCCCGCTCCGCCCCCAGAAAGAAAAATGTATCATATGGAGCGTCTGCATGGCATTGAAAGTCAGAACCCCTTACGAGAAGTACATCCAGTTATGGGTACCGATCATAACTTGAAACGTGTGTATGTACACACGCCTCTGACCAAGTTAGAACTATTGGAAATGAAGAAACTAGTACCTTGTCATGATAAAGACCCTGCAGGTTTTCACAGAGAACTTAAAGACATGTTACTGATGGGGGATTACACATATGAAGATATCATGAAAATGTTAAAGGTACTGCTGCCCACGGGCATCTACGAGAAACTGAAGGAAAAAGAATGGGAAGTGGGAGAAAAAAAGATTGTATGGGCAGAAATAGAAGATGAGGAGGAAAAACGTACCCCAGGGCTAGGCCTTGGGGAGAAAACTAAAGCATTACCAGGTTTGATAGTACAGGTTCTGCCAAGATTACTGACAACTAGAAAGGAAGACTGGGACGCAATTTCGGCCTGTAAACAGAAACCAGATGAAGATACTAGTGACTTCTATTCAAGATTCGAGAAATGTTTCATTATTAATAGTGGTCTTAAACCAAGTAGCGAGTCGTACCCGCATCTTTTTGTATCGAAGTTAGTGGAGAATTCCCTGTTAGCAGTTAAAAACCATGTATACAAGGTTGAGAGTACATGGCAAGCAAATACGCCATCACAGATGTTACAAATGTTACAATACCATCAGAACAGAATTAGAGAAGAACAGGATCCTGAACAGAAACGTATGAAAGACACGAAAATGAAAATGCTAGTGGCCCAATCGGTTCCAGCCGACGGCCAAAGAAAGGGTACGACCCAGACAGGTCATGCCGCAGCTCCCGTTAAAGGGACATGCAACTATTGCAAGCAGCCAGGTCACTACGTACATGAATGTCCAGTTCTGAAACATAATATAGCAACAGGTAAAACTAAAGAAAGACCGCATCCGCCTAGACAAGATCATGCCCAGCAACAGACTTCACAGAATGTACAGCCCATGCAGAACACACAGCCTATGCATGCTTCGCCACATGCAGCACAGACAGTAGCGGTATCACAGCCACAGCCCATTGCCGCGACTCAGCAAGTTTCACAACAGATGTACCAGTATGCCCAGTCCGCTTACCCCGATTATCAACGATACACATGAAACAGCCTAGAGAGGGAGGTTGGCTTGCCTCTTATTGAGATTCCTGTAGATCAAGAGGGTCCTTATGTACACAGTCAAGTATTGGGAAAAGACAAAGTTTTTAATTGACACAGGGGCAAGTCGCACTACAATCAGCCATGATGAAGTCCCAGGGGCACCCCTCTCAGGCTCACAGAATGTTTCCCTTGGTTTTTCAGGACAGCCTATTGTAAATGAGGTATCGAAACCTGTCCCCCTGGCTGTGGGTCCATTATCACGTATTACAGACTTGTTACTTACGAAATCATGTCCAGAAAATCGGTTAGGTATCAAAACATTGAAGGCTCTAGGAGCAGTGATATGTTGTTCCCCGGAGGGAGTTAGACTCTTTCTGCGGGATTTCAAGGGTCACTATGTATTACGAGAGTTTGATGTCAGATTAAAAAATGTACCAGATCACTTGTGGGCAAAAGGCCCAACTGATGTAGGTTGTATGCACATTACACCATACCGTGTTACACTGAAACCAGGTGTTGTTTTACCCCGAGTCAGACAATACAAGTTACCACCAGATGCTGTAGTGGCTTTACTGGAAATCATTGAAGAGCTCATTGCCCAAGGAGAAGTCGTAGAGACCGACTCCAATATCTGTAATTCCCCTATCATTCCGATTCTTAAACGTACTGATCCCAATGCACCGCCAGTATATCGGCTGGTGATTGATTTAAGAGAACTGAATAAATGCATTATACCACAGTACCCTGTGGTCCCCGATATCTCTTCCTTATGGACTGCTATTGATTCTGAAGCAACGTTCTTTACTGTAATTGATCTCAAGAACGCCTTCTTTAGTGTACCTATTGACCCAGAGAGCCAATACCTTTTCGGATTCAGTTTAAATGGACGAAGTTTCAAATTTTCCCGCGCACCTCAAGGATTCACAGAAAGCCCCAGCATCTATAGTCAAGCACTGAAAAGACAACTAGATTGTATTCAAATGCCAGTTAACACCGCTTTACTGCAATACGTCGATGATCTGCTGATCACCGCACGAAGTGAGCCCGAATGTGAACAAGCATTACTGACAGTGTTACATTTTCTGGCCGACAAGGGACACAAGGTGTCTCCTTCGAAGCTACAATTCTGTGTTCAGCAAGTTGTGTACTTGGGTCACTTGCTGTCCAAAGTGGGGAGACAGCTCACTCCTGATCGCATCCAGTTAATTGTAAATATGCCGCGACCCCAGACACAAAAGGAAGTGCGGGCCTTTATAGGCCTCACCTCGTACTGCAGACAATGGATCCCTCAGTATGCATTTCTAGCTAAACCACTCATCCAGTTAACGACACAAGAGGCAGCGACTTCGACTGCCCTTCCTTGGACTCAGGAACACACACAAGCCTTTGAGGAATTAAAGAAAGCCTTATGCCAAGTGTAGGAAGGTACATCCTGACTATGGTTGCCCCCAACTTTTTTGCCCTGTGTTTTAGCTGGTTTTGATCATAGTCGACCTGGGACCCTGCCAATCAGGACCCCAGGCCTACTGCTCTCTCTTTAAAATGGATTCCATGTACCCTAGGTACATTTCCAATTGGTACTGGGCCACCCTATCAGACCCTGTAACTCAGGGCATGGGTGTACCCAGGGCTGCCAGGGGCTGCAGCATGTATTATGCCACCCCTGGTTGGCCTCTTAAATTTGACACAACTGGCTGCATGGCAGCTGGGGCAAAGTCGTGTAATCACCCTTTGCTGTAGGTGTAGTATACCTATACCTAACCCTAAAACGGACACACAGATTCCTATCAGTCACTCCTATGGCAGGCCTTGACAATCCTGAAGGCAGAGTGCTTGGAATCGTGTGAGATGGTGCTCTGGCATGAGCTGAGCCTGTCTGCAGCTTGCGGAATCAAGTCCTAATAGCTGTTTCATGATAACGCATACCATATACTCTTAAGTGCATTATAATCATCGCGGTTAAATGCTAACTTTGGTATTGCTTTATCAAAACATGTCGAGTAAGGTGTCATACGAATTGGAATACTAACCCCTCGCCAATTCTGGCGACGGGGTTAGCATTCCACCCTTCTAGAGGGACACGACATGTATGTAACTGTGAACCCCGGTTAAAGTTAACTGAAGCCTCAGCTCCACAAAATGGATGCTGCCACCACAGACACGAGTCTGACCCCCTGCAGCTGGGAGTCCTTCCAGTGAGGGGAGCCTGGACAAAGGGTTTCCTGTCAGGGGCGGTGCTAGCACCGTCCCAGACATGGTTTTGTGTATCCTGGGTAGGCAGGGCTTTTCAGGAAGGTGACTGCTGAGTGGCACCCCGGTGCTCACTACGCATAGGCCGGTCTGAACCAGTTCCAGGGACACACCAGCCCCTGGCCTGGGGAAGTCCGGCATGGCTGAGGGGTGTAACCACCCCCCACCTAGTCCCACCCATAGGCAGGACCTAGTCACCGGGTCAGCCCCCTTTTTTAGTATAAAGATGGGAGCGGGCCCCCTGTTAAAATGAGATCATCTTTGAATCAAGAACTACTTTCTACGAAAGGACCTTCAAGACTCTTCTCAAGATTTCTCCCTTGTGGCTAAGGAGTAGTCACCCTGCATCAGCGGGCACCATCTAAGAACTCTGCGGTTTGCTGTAAGTCCTTCCTCAAGGAATCCGACGGCCCAGCTCGACGAGAACCGGCTTCCCTGGCACCTCTGACCTCTACCCACGTCATCAGCTCAGCTGTGATCTGTGGGTGCGACGAGACCTCGAGGGACCGGCCATCATCAGGACCTGCACGCTCTTAAAAACCAGCACGACCATCGAGGTAACTCTCTGGTGAGTGCTCTGGGGTCCGAGAAGCCCCGACCCTGAGCCGCTCCAGCACCGAAGTGCAGTCTCCCAGCATCTCCACGATCTGCGTGGGGCCCTTCTGCTCGCTGCTCAGCACGTTGTCTGGTCACTAGCCGCTGGCTTGTGTCCTTCTGTGACGACATCCGAAAATCAACACTGCCGGTCTGGTTGCTCCAGACTGGCCCTTGCTTCCATCTTTTCGAGAAGCACCCCGGACCCTCCTGGTCCACTCAAGACGCCGACAGCGACATCCGTCGTGGGACAGCTCGCACCTCCACCGTGGTCGCCGACAACGCCTCCTGGTCCGTGAGACTGCAGAGCCTAGCGTCGCCCACTCACCTGGTCGAGGTGACGGCCAACTGGTGCCTTCCTGGTACCCTCTGACTACTGGCTAGTAGTATGAACTTGGTCCCCTCTGCTTTCAGGTTTCATCAATCTCCAATCCAGGCTTGGATCTCTACGAACTATTCATCACTGGTCGCCGGCCAGCAACTCCTTTTCTTCCGGCTCCTGGCTCGCCAGCGAAGACCCCGACGCCTGTAAGACTTGTGCAGCCGCAGCCCTCGTGGCTAGGTAACTCGGCATTTCGGTGCCTGCATAGCCTCCTTACTCTAGGGTCCCGAGTCCCTCGCTTCCGACTTGCCTTAACCTTTCCGTGTCCCCGGACACTTGTTTTAAACTGTGCACTTGAAGTATTTACTAAAGAGATTTGGTTGTGCTTAGTACCCTGTCCTCATAAAGAGTACAGGGCTGTTGTGATTCTTAATAAATATATTGTTTATTTTCATAACACTTGTGTGGTGTCCTTTCACTGGGTGTTCAAGGGGTACATGTGTGGTAAACAGCTGGCTTAACGCGCCCTCTCGAGTCTTTAGCCTTAGACTGCTCGTATCCACGCTACTAGGATAGCTGGTCTATAGGTTGACTTACAACCAAACACCATAAGGGTCGTTGGAACGATACATAGCGGTCGCTAGAATAGCGAACGTTGCATATCGGGCCAACTTCTCACATTGGTGAGCAGCGGTTGGGATTTGAGCTTGCTGTTGTTTTACCACACGTATCCTAAGAATATCTTGTTGAAAGATCACATAAGTACTGTTAGGTACATATAACTAAAGCTTAGAATACTCTGAGTTCTACTGAACCAGCTGTTGTAGCTCCTCAAGGCTTAGCACACCTTGGCTGCAACTCTAGCAAGGGACCAGTAGGTAACACATAGTGTAGGTAGGTGCATCACTTACACCACACTAGAAGCAGTATGTCGGTCACAGGAGGAAACACTGAGTCTCCCCTTGTGTCAGTTGACCCTCCACAGGTCATCCCTTCAAAATATACTGCTCTTAGCTTCCATGAGATGAGACAAGTGTGTACTCTCAGGAAACTAAAACAGGGGTCTAACCCCACCACTTCCTTTCTGATTGGTCTCTTAGAGGCCTATGATGCCAGTAGGGCTGGTAACCCAGACCCTTCTAATCCAGAAGGAAGTATGCCCTCCTTACAGGGTCCCTTTGATATCCATCCCCTCCATGAGGCAGATGATGCTGAGGAGGAGGATGAGTTGTCTGGGGATGAGGCAGATAAGGGACAGCTAGAAGTCAGTAGACTAAGCAGGTCCAACTTAAGCAGACATGAGCTTGGTACTGGGGGACTCCTGGGCCCACTCTCAGGTCAGCTTAACATTGGGAATGGACGAGTTAGGTCTCTATCAAGAGGCTCTAACAGATCCGTTCGAACCAATGGCTCTCTCAACTCTTCTCACAGAGGAATGTCTTCCCCTAAGAGGAGAGTGTATGAAGCTGAAGAAAGGGCAGTCAAACTGAGGATTGAAAGGGAAGAACTTGCCCTGGCCAAAGAGAGACTTGCCCTTGCTAGAGAGCAAGAATTATGTGGGCTAGTTCCCACTGGTGGCAGCAATAAACCTAGCAATAGGGAAAGGAGTTTTGATACAAAGCACCTGAATAAGATAGTGCCCCCCTTTAAAGAAGGGGATGACATCCACAAATGGATTACTGCTTTGGAGAGAGCCTGCACTGTGCAGGGTGTTCCCCAAAGTAAGTGGGCAGCTATCTTGTGGCTCTCCTTTGATGGTAAAGGTAGAGATAAGCTCCTCACCACAAGGGTGGAGGATGCTAACAATTACCAAGTCTTGAAAAATGTACTGGTTGATGGGTTTGGTTTAACCACTGAACAATACAGGATGCTGTTCAGAGACACCCAGAAAACTCAGTCTCAAGATTGGACTGACTTTGTTGATTGTGCCACTAAGGCTTTTGAAGGCTGGCTACTGGGTAGTAAGGTTACTGATTTTAAAGGATTGTATAATCTAATTATGAGGGAGCAAATCTTAAATAATTGTCAGAACCAGCTATTACATCAGCACCTGGTAGACTCTGAGTTGACCTCTCCACAGGAATTGGGTAAGAGGGCAGACAAATGGGTCAGAACCAGGGTTAGGCCTAAAAACCAGGGTGGTGACCAGAAAAAGGAATCAACCAAGCCTCAAGAGAAGGGTGGGGATAAATCCACAGAGAAGACTTCCCAAGGGCCCCAAAATTCCAACAAGGGTGGTGGGCCCCAGAACACTCCTTCAGAACAGAAGAAACCTTATTGCCATACCTGTAAACAGGTGGGTCATTACAAAAGTGATGCCAGTTGCCCTAAAAATGGTAATAAGGGAAATATACCCCCAGGTAATACTCCTAAACCTCCTGTTACCACTAGTGGTAATTCCCCAGGTGGTGGGAGTGCCCCCAAGAATGTGGTGGGCATTACTTTGGGCAATCAGGAGGACTATGGCTTAGCCAGGTTCCCTGACCACACTCTTGTCTGTGAGACTGGCATGGGGTTTGCCAACTTCACTACTGGACCCCA